>NC_142065.1:36293931-36923395 GCF_059756535.1 Pantherophis guttatus | reverse complement strand
ATAATATTAAAGATACTATCATAGGATGTAAACTGTTCCAAGTTAATCTGCTTTTTGCAATACACTGATGGTGATTTTGTCAATGTTGAGGGGTTCAATTGCACCCAAGGCACCTATTATTCTTACTTAGATTTATATCATAACTTTTCTCCAGGATCTCATGACAGCTTAGTTGTGGATGTCCTTTCATTTTACTCTCACAAGAAATCTGTAAGATTGGTTGGGCTGAAAGAAAATAAGTGTTTCATAGTTACATTTTGATTCATTATGACCATTCTTCAGTCTCCTCAGTAACAAGTCCCAAACTGTAGAGTATTCACTAGAGCAGTGGTTCTCAACCTTCCTAATGCCGCGACCCTTTAATACGGTTCCTCATGTTGTGGTGACCCCCAACCATAAAATTATTCCTAAAACCATTGAAAATATGTGTTTTCCGATGGTCTTAGGCGACCCCTGTGAAAGGGTCATTCGACCCCCAAAGGGGTCGCGACCCACAGGTTGAGAACCACTGTACTAGAGTGTTGCATTTATTTTTTTTAAAAAGGAACATTAAAGTTGGTGCAACTATAGCTTGGTTTAATGTATCTACAAATATACTGGACTTTCAGCTATTGTAGAATAGGAATAGAATTAGAATTGAATTGAATTGAATTGAATACTTTATTGGCCAAGTGTGATTGGACACACAAGGAATTTGTCTTGGTGCATACGCTCTCAGTGTACATAAAAGAAAAGATACATTCATCAAGAATCATGAGGTACAACACTTAATGATAGTCATAGGGAACTTGTACTTCTCACCATTAAACACTTCAAAATTTTACAATATTTTTCCTCCTATATTAATCTAAATACTTTCTGTTCCAGGATCTTATGTTTCTTTACAACAATTAAACTTTGTCAGATACAGACTTTAAAGTGAATAAATCCATGAGTGGGAATCGATCACTGAAGAAACGATGTGGGGAATTGCATCTGGAATCCCCTGCACGCTATGGTCACGTTCCTTCTACAGGATGTACATTGAGCAAATTGTTTCAGTTGCCAACACCGCCTTTATCAAAGCATCAGTTAAAACGATTAGAAGAACACAAATATCAAAGTGCTGGACGGTCCCTACTTGAGCCACTTATGCAAGGTTACTGGGAGTGGTTAGTGCGAAGAGTACCAGCCTGGATTGCCCCTAATCTGATTACAATTGTTGGACTGATAATAAACATCTGCACAACCATAATATTAGTATTTTACTGTCCAACAGCTACTGAGCAGGTAAGTTAAGATCTCTAATTCTTTTTTGTGATCACTGTTAATTTTATTTGTTTTGTTAATATTCTGTGAAATTTAAAGATTTGTGAGGAAAAAAAAGGTGAACCACTTTGTGTGCAAGATCTTGCTAGCTTGATATTATGGGAATTGTAGCCCAACATATGTGAAAAACATCAATGTAGAGAAGGTACAATTAAAATGTATTACAAAATGCTCTCCTTTAATTCAGTGTCTTTGTAAATTATGAGATATATACATTTAAGCCATGCAGAGCTTCTGTAATGGGCTGAGATAATCTTGAAGAAAAGGAGGAAGAACCACAGTTAAGGCAATGATCAGATGAAAGAAATCTCAGCACAGAACAGATTGGGATTTGAGAAAGCATCTCTGACTTGACTCTTCCTATTCTCTTTAGAATAAAGGCAAGGAGAAATGAGTTAGACACATTTGGAGTTGCAAAATTCTGTTGCTGTAACCCTATAATAAAAGTAGTTTTGGTATTCATGACTTCAGCATTCAAGTCTGATTTATCTCAAAGGGCTGACATCTTCAGTTTCATAAAACAATTGTTTGGAGTGTGTGAGGATATACCTGTTTGCAGCTTCTTAAGGCAGCTGTGTAGAGGTTGGTACTGGGTAGTTGCCATCCAATCTCAGGATTAGATTCAATAATTTTAAAAAGTTCCAGACACTTGATAACATTTATCCCTGCTTGCTATCAATAACTTTTTGCCTTCCAATCAAAATTCCTTAATATATTGTATATTATGAATCAGCATTTAGCCAGTTTATGCTGAGATAGTTGTTCTACTGTTTTTATTCATGAACTATTTAACAGTTACTAAATAGGATTCCTAATTAAACCTTTCATGTGAAAGATGAATAGCTACTCGGTTGTAAATATCTTATTTTAAATTGCTATTTGATTAAACTAGTGAAAGTTCAAAGGATTGCTAGTTGTTATCAAATTCACTTATCCTAACCTGAGAAAAGATAGTGTGCACCTTAAACATTTCCCTGGCTGATGCTTGTGCAGAATAATTTTTTGTTAGCATCTCACAGCATTTTGCACTGATAGGAACCTGTTTTAAAAAATTAATATACCAATATCTTTCATCATTAGCTACAGGTGGCTAACTCCTTTGGTTGCTTTTTCTCCAAAGTTACTTTTTTAAAAAGGTTATATTTTCCTATTTTATCTTTTCAAGAGATTAGATCATTTTTATAGCTCTACAATGGATTTTTCAAAATTTTTACCCTCTATGTACAGAGCTGACATTTTACTATTTATGATACTATAATTGGAGGCTACGTATTTAATACATAATGAATATTGATGAGGATGTTTCAGTAAAAAAAATTGTTGAATCTTTTTAATTGTTTTTTTTACAATTTTTATAACCATCTCCTTACCGACTGAGGAGGGACTAAGAGAATGGCAACAGTTGCATTTAAAAGAAAAGAAATGCAAAACGAATTTTAAAACAACCATATGACCGTTTTTCCACTGTTAGCAATAGCAATAGCACTTAAACTTATATACTGCTTCACGATGCTTTTACAGCCCTCTCTAAGCAGTTTACAGAGTCAGCATATTGTCCCAAACAATCTGGGTCCTCATTTTACCATCTCTGAAGAATAGAAGGCTGAGTCAACCTTGAGCCTGGTGAGATTCAATCTGCCAAATTGCAGGTAGCCGGTAGGCAGCAGTACTGCATTTTAACCACTGCGCCACCGCAGCTCTGTTAGGTACCCAAAATCAACAAAGGACTTTGGAATTCAAACTTATTTTCCTCTTTACATACCAAGCTCCAACTTCCATATAACAAAATGAATAGAAGCATATTCTTAATGAAGATTTTTTTTTTCCTGGAATATCGCACTTCCCCCCAAAAACTGCATCTGGCGCCAACTGGGCCTTGTTTAAAGGCCTTGAGTTAAACTGGTGACATGTTTGATTGCCTTTAATAATTGCTCTTCTTCTCACATTTGTGGCATTTGCATTTTGTTTCAATTGTATTGTTTTTACTATATGCTACCTAAAATTGTTATAGTATTTGATGGCCATCTCTAAAATAAGTATATTATTTCTTTTTGCTTTACTTCAACAAACTTTCATTCCTCCCATCAGAAATTAGCCATTATCTTTGTATCATCATTTGCACATCCTGAAATTTCTCAATTTTTTCATACTTATATGTATTTTTCCTTGATAGAATGCTTACTGTTTAGTTTAGATTTTTGCCACTCGTGTAACTTTCAATTGTCCATTCCATTTTTCCTGTTGAACACAACTATCTTGATATTTGAGACATTAATATTCCAATCCATATTCATTGTTGCATCATGCAGTCCATCTGACAAATGCTGCAAATCATTTGAGTTTTTACCAAATATATGGTATCATTATCTGCATACAAAAACATATATAGATACATTTCTCCAACCAAAATACCTCTATTATCACTATCACAAACATTTATGCATTTATCTATAGATGTAAGTATATTAAACAAGAAAAGTACATTATATATTCTTGATGGTAGAACCATTTACTAGGTTCTATTGATACACAAACTATGTTCAGCAACTTACCACCTTCTATTAAAAAGAATACTTTAATATTTTGGGGAAGTGCTGTATTATGGAAAAAGCAGCTGAGGAACAGATTCCTTATTTAGGCAATTTCTCTGTGAGGATGGGCAGGTGTAGGGAAAAATGGGTCAGGTACAGGATAAGGTATATTAACTGAAAAAGTCATAAACGTTGGGCATTGGTCATAAAGTTACCTTTTTTGTCACTGTTGTAACTGAACAGTTGCTGTCTGAGGCAGTAGCTAAGCAAGATCTACCTGTTATCTTCAAATAAGCAGCAGAGTTCAAAAGGAGTTTTAAAATCAAGGTGGAATGTTCAGAGAACTGCACATATGTGGAAAAAAATATAAGCCCCACCTTCTGGGGCTTATTTACAAATTGTCACTGAAATGTGATTCAGAAACCAAATATATTTAAATATTTTACATTCAAATGCTTGCAGCATTTCAACAGAACAATTGATGTGCAACAATGGGAATATCAATGGAAGACAAATATTAAATATACCACAAATATAGTGAACTGTGAAATACATTTGTAGCCCAATGGGCTTAGCTCAGGACGTGATAATGATGACTCCAAATATTACATTCGGAGAAAACTAGTGTAAGATGTTTTATCTTTGGTATATTATTCAGTCCAATTTCAAAAACTGCTGGAAATGCAATAATCAAGGTGGATCATTTTTTCACACTTGGTGCACTGTTGGAATCCTGTTAATCCTGGATGATGATTTGTTATAGAATGAAACAGATCTTAAAGGTTAATTTTCTTTCCTGTTTTTCTGCCAAACATCAAACTGTACATCAAAAGTAGAGAGGGAGCTTTGATTATGATAACAGGTGCCTGCATATCTTATGCATCATAATTCCTTCTTTAGATGAAGGGAAAATCAACTTGTACAAGCATGCATCAATGTCAGAAACAAGGCCAATACAGAATTTAATTTAATTTAGAAACTGTTTATGGATTATGATTGCCCATGTGGATTTGTACCACAATCTTAGTCTGCTTTCTATTAAGATAAGTTTTAAAAATGTAGATGTTCTCTGATTTAATACAGTAAAGATACACTTTCTCAGATTAGAAAAAAAGCAACTCCTTTTTTTATCCATAGTTCTTATATTTGTTGTTTTACTGATTTTTGAATATTGTTTTAACTTTAAAACTGGTTTAGAAGAGCTTTGTTGATTAAAATCACCTTTACTTTTTACCGTGTGCACGCACGCACGCACACACACACACATACCCACAGCATATACTCTTTAGTTAGTGTGCCTGAATGCCCTCACATAACTGTCTATAAATATATAAGCGGGGAAAAAGATTTATGTGTATTTTTAATAAAGTTTAAATGAAATGGGAGAAAAAAGTAAAGGTGGTAGACTATAATTGGAAATGATACTTTAAAGTGAAGTTTCACTGTTATACAAAATTGAATGAATTTTGTCTTTCTAAGGGGCTATAAAATATATTTTATCCTTTCCTTTAAACTAAGAACTATGATGTTCTTTTTGACTCTTGTTCGTTCCTCCACCATTAGCAGTAAAATCTCAGGTCCAAAAGATTTTTGCCAGTGGCAGTTAAATTCACATTGGCAGATTCTGGAAACTTTTATGAAACAAGAACTTGGTTATATGAATATGCATAGATATATCTCATAAACATATTTATCTTTGTGATTATAAAACTTGTTTAAAAGGCAGAAAAAGCAACAAGACATTCTTTTTAAAAAAGGAAAAGCTTAATCATGGAGTAGTTCAGCATTGAGACTAATTATGTTTAACCACAGAGCCTTTGAAATTTGGTTTTATCTTGGAAGTACTACGAAAAATGTATTTAGATGCAGATTTGATCAAATTCAACTCTGAAAATCCCCAGATTTTTATTATTGATTCTTTAATTTGGGCACAGATGCACAATTTATATGCTTGGCACGTTTAGTATTCTACATCTGACATAAGTGAAATACAACAGAGAGGAATTCCTACCCCCCTTACCCCCATTTCTAGTTTGGTTATTTGTTTTTGGTAACGATATAGCATCAGAAAAGCTATCAGATAGGAGAACAAATGAAACAAATACAGATAAATCATTTTATGAATAAATACAGTATATAATAATAATAATCCTTTATGTAGTCAACTAATTGGAAAACAGTCTAATCCTGAACAGTTTAAAAGCTTGAAAGATGTGGTCTTTAAATCTTTTATTGTGAAATCTAAGACTAGGGCAATTATAATGCAAATATATGCATGCTTGCACAAAAATATATTGCACTGAAAGTGAGGTTATTCTGAGTGTTAGAACTATAGCCTATGCGGTAGTCCTCGACTTACAACAGTTTGTTTAGTGACCATTCAAAGTTATAGCAGCATTAAAAAATGTGACTTATGACCGGTTTTCATAGTCACAACCTTTGCAGCATCTCCATGATCATGTGATCAAAATTCAGATGCTTGCAACTGGTTCATATTTATAACCTTTGCTGTGTCTCAGGGTCACATGATCCTGTTTTGGGACCTTCTGATAAGCAAAGTCAATGGGGAATTCAGATTCACTTAACAACCAGGTTACTAACTTACCAACTGCAGTGATTCACTTAACAACTGTCATAAAGAAAAGTCGTAAAATGGGCAACACTCACTTAACAAATGTCTCACTTAATAACAGAAATTTTGGGTTCAATTGTGGTCGTAAGTCAAGGACTACCTATATGTACAGTAGTTCCTGCCTATGGAGATTCTCAGTCATCCAGGTCATGGTTGTCCCAAAGGTGCTTTTTCAAGCGGCAACTGGACTTTCGTGGCGGGGTGGGTGGGTGTTATTGTTGTTTTGTTGTTTGTTTGGTTTTTTGCTTTTCCGAAGCAAAATGTCTTCAAAGAAAAACAAAGTCCAGTTTCCTCTTGAAAAAGCACTTTGGGGACAGTAGTTCCTGCCCTAACAAATAGTTTGGCTAACATAATTTATATTTAAAATAAGAATACCATCTCACCATATTAAAAGTTAAAGGGATCCTATGCTATCAAGAAGTGACCTTTTATCATCCAGATTAGAGAATGAGATGGAAATCAGGAAAAAGAATCAAGGCTACCTTCCAATTGTGAACGCTGTTTCTGATTCCCCTGGATGCATTATATTTATTATTCAGAAATAGAAATAAATGTATTGGCTGTCATTGCTGAGTATTCTTAAACAACATCTGGGTCATGTAAGCACTGAGCTTTAACTTGTGAACAAACCATCATGGCTGGATTCATTTGGTGACATGAAAGCAGTATTCCCGTATTTGAGGTGCTGCTACAAAGAAGAGGGGGTCAACTTATTTTCTAAACCACCAGAAGGCAAGACGAAGAAACAATGAATGGAAACTAACCTGGAATTAAGGAGAAGCTTCCCATCTGAGAGGACAATTAACCAGTGGAACAGCTTGTTGTCAGAAGTTCTGTGTGCTTTGTCACTGGAGGTTTTTTTAAAAAAACCGCATAGCCACTTGTCTGGAATGGTATAAGGCCATGATGGTGAACCTATGGCACGCTTGCCACAGGTGGCACGCGGAGTCATATCTGTGGGCACATGAGTGTTGCACTAGCCCACCGGAAGATGGGAAACGGGCCGTTTCCAGCTTCCGGAGGGCCACTGGAGGGGTGGGGAAGGCCATTTTCCCTCTGGACCCTGAGGAGAGCGAAAAACAGGCCCACCGTGCCATCGTGTGCTAAAAGTGGGAGGAGCACGGGGGGGGTCGTGCACGCATGCGCAGGGGTAGTGATGCACTGAATTATGGGTGTGGGCACGCGTGTATGCGACACCCCTCCCAGCGCTCTCCCCGCTTTTGGCACACGGCAAAAAGATTAGCCATCACTGGTATAAGGTCTGCTGCTTGAGTAGGGGAGTGGACTAAAAGACCTCCAAGGCCCCTTCCAATTCCATTCTGCTTGATTGATTGATTGATTGATTGATTGATTGATATAATGCTATGCTGTTGGCTAGTTTACAAATTACAGTGGCTGATTTCATTGTAAATGGTGACAGTAAATAGTATCAGTTACTTAGTATATGTAACACCAGTACTCCCTGAGCTGCATTGGTTGCTGGTGTCTTTCAGGTGCAATTCATAGTGCTGGTTGCCACCTTTAAAGACCTCCATGGCTTGGAACCAGTTTACCTCAGGGATCATTTCCCCCCCAAGTTCTTTCTACCATCCGGTCTGATCCAGCAGACTGGATCAGGTCCTATAAGCCAGGGAAGGCTAGTTGGTGGGCTGTAGGAGGTATGCTTTTTGTGTCATAATGCCCACTATATGGAAAATCCTTCCTCTGGAGATCAGCCCAGGTTATGCTGACCTTTCATAAGGCCTTAAAGACCTTGATATGTGCTCGGGTGCATGGTCCCAAATATTGAAGGGTCCTGTCTCCTGATTGTGTTAACCAACCTGGATTGTAACATTCTCTTTAGCTGTTTTTTTACTTTCTCTATTATGATGGAATTTGTTTTTAATTTATTCATTCGCTAGAGTTACTTGTTAAGATGGTAGCCATGCAGATTAAATAAGCCTGCTGAAACAAAACAAATTAATATTGGGCATGTTCACCAATAATCCTTTAAATTACAAAACTTGCAGATGGTTTAGGTTTAATCTTAATATGCTTTGCTGTAATGTTCTTTTTGTATGCAAGAAACTTCGGAACTGGATATGAATAAAAGAAGGAATATTACTTGCATTTTTTTATAACTAATCATGCAATAGAATAGATTGTCACTATATGAGATTCATGCCTGATTTAAGACCTACACATTTATTTACATGTTGCTGCTTTTTTGCATACATTCTCTTTTAGGCACCTCCTTGGGCATATATTGCATGTGCTTGTGGCCTTTTCATCTATCAGTCTTTGGATGCAATAGATGGCAAACAGGCAAGAAGAACCAATAGTAGTAGTCCTCTGGGAGAACTATTTGACCATGGCTGTGATTCATTGTCCACAGGTACTACACTAGATAATGGTCTATTAAGTAATTTATGAGGACGAAACTTTCTAAAATCGTTTGGTGCTCTAATAAGATGAGAATAATTTGCCTTGGTTGTATAATTCTCATGCCACAGGTCAGAACTTTGGTAATATATTTTACAAAGGTTCTACATTTGATTAGTTTGATATTAGCAGGTTGTAGCCTCTGGTTGCCTTTGTTTGGGAAGCTAAGCACAGTTTGGCCTGGTTGGTACTTCCATAGAGAACTCCATGGAATGCTAGAGCTCCAGGTTAGGCTGGAGAATCACAAAGTTATCCTGTCAAACTCAATGCAAGGGAATCCCTTTTTTATTTCATACTAAGCAGTTTAAGTCTTAGTTTAAGACTGAAATGCTTGAAATACTTGTTTGAATATTTAAATTTCCTTAAAACTTTAAACCATTTCCAAAATTCCATAAAGAGAAAGAACAGCTGAACCAAAATTAAAATATTTGCAGACAGTGTGCTTTCAATGGCTCTCTTGCTCTTTTATCAGTGTTCTGTGTAAAACATGGACACATATAAAACACATTCTGATGTCCCCCTAAATTGCAGCCCTGGAGCCTTATGGCATAACCCAAGAAGTTTTCTGGTGAACAAAGACTAAAGTTAAAGTAGTCACATGGATTTTGAAGGAGGGGAGCTTGTTACTGAATTTGTTTATGTGTAGGTGGGTGTGTTCAGGTGCGCCTGCACAAACATCTGGATATGTGTCGATGCAGACGTTGTGACAGACTCACCTTTGTTTTATTTATGTCTACTTTTTATCAGTTCATTTGTTTGCTCTCAGAGCTCAGATGCACCTCCAAATTGTGCCCTGTCACTCAGGAATAGAACTGTTCATCGCATTTCACCCAAGGCAATCTTCATAGTGTACCTGTATTGTGATTCATGTGCTAGACCATGAAGAAGTGGCTCAAATACAATTTTTCTTTTCTGTTTGGACCATTTTGTCATTGTTGTTAGACATTCAGACTGACATGAAAATTGAAACATGATGCACTGTTGATAATCCAGGAATTAAATTCTTGCTAAAGATTATTTACCTTTTCTCACCACTGTATTAAGCTACTATCAAGTTATCTCTACTAAATAAAGTCATGCAAGCCAATTTGGTATAGTGATTAAAGGCATGATACTGTGAGTTCTAGTCCTCCTGTAGGCGCAAAGCCAGCTGGGTGATTTTTTTTTTGTTTTAATTTGATTCCTTCTTCTCCGGAGACTCAGGGCGGCTTACAATGCGTTAAGCAATAGCCTTCATACTTTTGTATATTTATACAAAGTCAGCTTATTGCCCCCACAAACTGGGATTTTGGGACAAGTATTCACTCTCAGCCCTAGTATCAAAGCAAAGGCAAATGATTTCTGAAAATGTTGCCAAGAAAACTGTGTGGATTTGTACTGGCAATCACAATTGTCAAGATTGACTCAAAATCTCACACACGTGCAAAACCAAAACAAGTAAAATTATTACAAAAACTGCTTCCACCAAAACTTCATGCCACAGGTCAAAACTTTGGTAATACATTTACAAAAAATAGAGTATTCTAAAATCATCCTGTTGGAATTTTATATTGGAATTTTAATGGTTCATCTTAATTGTATGCTTTGCTGTACTATACTATGAAACAAAGAAATAAGCAGAGGCCTTTATATGTATATCTTAGTATGAATGCTGTTGTAGCTATTGCAGCATAAACTGTTATTTGTCTATGAATAAATGATAACAAATTACACAGTTGATATTTTTTGTGGTACTGTACATTTACTAATTTCTCCTGCCTTTCTATGATCAACTTGGATTGGTACTTGTTTTTGGGTTGTGCTTTTAGTAGATATTAACTGTTAATAACACAACCAACAAAATTGCTGCAAGGTCACAATTATTGTGAATATTATTTATGAAGTACTCCAAGGGGGATGCATGATACTTGAAAACAACTACACATCACCAGATTTTAGAATGCTCGCTTCAATGGCTAGGCTGTACCTTTCCTAATTAGATTTCACATAATATGTTCAAAATTCTGCAATATTTTCTATAATAATAGAAAAATAAGGGTAAAAATTTTTCTCTGTTGCTTATTATAGAAAACAGTGTATGACTGTTTCAAAGAATAGTACAACAATTGTGTGATCTAATTCTTGTTTTCTTTTCTATTTGGAATCATCTTGCTGAATTATGAAAATGAACCAAATAAAGACACTTTTTTCTTTTATCATAGTCAGACTTTCCATATTCTCCACTATGGTTATAGAATTATCAAGTGGGGAATGCAGATCAAGAAAGTTCTCATTCAATATTGAGATTCAAGGGAAATAAAATTCAATTCAAATTTGAAACTAGGTTTGATTTGAACCAAACTGATTTTAAAAAGAATCATGCACTGTTTTGGGAAAGTTCTAAACTCTTGCAGCTAGCTTGTTTTTATGACTGAGTGGAATAAAATAATAGTGATGGGAGACCATTTAGAAATATTAACTCCTGGCAGATAGTTTCAAGGATTTCGCTACAATAAATTTTTGCTATATTGCCCTATGCCTCTAATGAGCTGAGAGTTGTCTAACAACAAATCTATAGAGAAAATATAATGAATTAATACAGACTGTTTTTTAAAAGCTTTCAAATGCTAATTAAAAAATAAATTCTTACTACTAAAGAACAAACAGTTCTAGACTCTTTGACCACATTTCAGCGTGTGAAATGGGATTCTGGAATTGGCCTGGCTTATTAGTTAGCTAGTCACCTTACAATCAGAAGGCCCAATCAGTCTCCATTCTTTCTCCCAAAGCTTTGATCATATGGAAGGAAAGCTGCACAGTACTTCTATAAACAGAAAGCATGGTAAATCCATAACATCTTTAAATCTCCT
Source organism: Pantherophis guttatus (assembly GCF_059756535.1). Taxonomy (NCBI): domain Eukaryota; kingdom Metazoa; phylum Chordata; class Lepidosauria; order Squamata; family Colubridae; genus Pantherophis; species Pantherophis guttatus. The sequence continues at coordinate 36,911,654 of NC_142065.1, read as the reverse complement.
AAGCAGTTTAAACTGCTTTAGAAACTTGATTATTATTCAAACTGAATACTTCAAAGTTTTAGATGCTGGCTCTAGGATAACAAAGGCAAGAGGTTGAAATTAGATTTCCTGTAAATAGTCAAATATTGCTAATGGTATAATTTGTATGCATGTCTGGAAAGAAAACTCATTAAATTGAATATTATTAGATTTTAACCCCCTGTTATTTATTTATATTTACATTTATGTAAATACACACACATTCATACAGGTATATAAGCCTCAAGGCGGCAAACATATCTAATGCTCTTACTTCTTATTTTTCCCACAACAGCAACCCTGTGAGATGGATTAAGCTGAGAGAGAATAACTGGTTCCAAATCACCCAACTGGTTTACATGCTTAAGTGAGGCCTAGAAATTACAGACTCTGGTTTCTAGGCCAGCATCTTAACCACTATATCAAACTGTTCCCCAAAATGTACTTAATTTATTTTCAAACGGAGTGAATTCACATGTGACTGAGCATCTAGTATCATTTCCAATGTAGTTAATTAAGAGTTCTGAAATTCGTTGCCATGTATATTGTTTGTGTTTATTCATAGTGTCATTATGCTACCACAAAATATTAACCATTTGTGGAAATCTTATTTTTAATCTTGCACAAGTGTAAAATGTAATTGATAACACTTACAAAAGTTGGAGGCAATTCTGTATGCCTTTTGAAGTAAATGTTTGTTGTGAATCTTATACTTTCCAGAATCCATCAGAAATATAAGTGAGTGAGAGGACAATTTACATATTAGAAGTTATTAAACAGCCATAATGATCCATTAGCAAATATGTGCAATTTCTACCCCTTAGTTTTAATTTATTTTATCTTCAGTCTTCGTGGTTTTGGGAACGTGTATCGCTGTGCGACTGGGGACAAATCCTGACTGGATGTTTTTCTGCTGTTTTGCTGGGACATTCATGTTTTACTGTGCACACTGGCAGACATATGTCTCTGGAACAATGCGCTTTGGAATGTAAGTAATGTAGCTGAGAGAAATATTTTGCTATCTTACCTATCTTTTTACAGTTGTAAAATGACACCTGATATAAACAATTTTAATTGTTTAAGTCTGTTGTTTGAATTCAGTGCCAACTAGATGCACAACAACTTATTCTGTATATTTTTAAAAAATCATTTTTAAAAAACATCTTTCCTTCCTTGAATGATAAGGTCTGGTTTGTGTATCACTTACTATGGAATTAACAGTGTCTGTCTGTATGATGAATAATTAATTAGATCATGATAGCATAATAGCATGATAGATGTGTGAAAGTTAGATCTGGATTTCTTTTTTCAAAAGCTACAAAATCACTGCTTGACTGCATTGGTTCATGCTGCTAATTGTATAACTTTTTTATCCCAAAGGTAGGACTACTAATTTAGAAATAGTGTTCATACACTTTGTCTCTCATCTCTTGGTTGCAAGGCTAAAAAGCATTGGGTACACAAATGATGCAAAACCATAGTATATGGTAATTTGTTTCGTTTCAATTTAGTCTGTAGGAATCCAGCCACTGTTGTTTTTATAAAGGATAGTTTTATATTTTAATATATTAGATAAAGCAATCCACTTGTTAACAACCCACAATTTATTAAGCAGTGGCAGTGTGTGAACCAGCATTAAGATCATGGCTAACAAATTCCTAAAATACAAGACTTTTTAAATTCAGTTTAGAGCATTTTAAGTAATAAGGTAAAATAAGGCTATATTCAAGTACATGGCCTTTGTATGATCCTTTTCACTTTCTGAAGCAGTAAACTTCAATTGATTTCATGTGAGGTTTGAGTTCTGAGGAAAACTAAATCTTACCTATTCACTGTGACCAACAGATTTTCACAGTTTGAAAATTGTTTTCCAATAAACGTTAAATATTAGAGCTAGATATTAAACATAGGTCCTGGAATGTAACCTAAGATATAAAATGCTCCTTCACTGAATTAAGAAATATCAAGATCATGCAGATTTCATGCAAATTTTATCATTTAAGTGTGTACTAATAAATATAAATTAAAGGAAATATTCATAGATTTTTATTGTGATTTATTGAACTATATTTAATTTATTTATTTTATTTATTTATATGCCACATTTTTTAAAATAAATAACTCACGGCTGCAAACATACTTTCCTCCTCCTATTTTCTCTACATCAACAACCCTGTGATATAAGTTGGGCTGAAAGAGAGTGACTGGCCCAAAGTCACCCAGCTGGTTTTTCATGTCTAAGGTGGGACTAGAACTCACAGTTTCTGGTTTCTAGCCTGGTGCCTTAACCAAGTCTAAGACAAATATTTAAAGAATCTGATGTGACTAAAACTTTATATGCTTTTGTTTTAGACATACAATTGGGCTACCTAAGTGTAAAATGTACTATTTTTAAAATAATAAATAATAACACTGAAATGTTGCCATTAAAATATATATTTAATTTCAAAGTATTTTATAGCCTATTATTTTCTGTTCAGATATGATTTCATGTGAGTGTAACAGAGATGGTCATAACAGAGAAATTAAATTTAAAAAACATTTTTTTCATTCATTCATAGAGGGGATCATTTCTGCTCTCTTGGTGGTTTTTGTAAGCCAAGTTTGGTATTACTGCTATAGGTTATCTAAAGGATTACATGAGGCTAATATAAAGTTGGCCTTAAAATTTTAAACTGGATTTGTGTGAGATCTGTTTAGCAACTGTTAAAGGAATTATATATTGCTTTCAAAATATTTCTAGTCTCCCTCTTTTAAATTACTGATTGCAATTCAGTAATTTTGCACTTAGGAATTTTGCAGTGGAGTTCAGCTAATGGGGATTACAATTGTTGTTTTCTTCTCTTTGTAATTTTAACCTTGTAACTTTTTAAAGATTTCCTGTGATTTTGAATCCATTTCTTCATTTATGAGTAAAAATTTGCAGTCACAGGACTTTCAAACTGAAATGTTTTCCCCCCTCATTTTTAGATTTGATGTTACTGAGTCTGAAGTCTGTATTATAATAATTCACTTCCTAACAGGAATTCTTGGATCTGAATTTTGGAATTATACGGTAAATGATAAAAATTGGTTTTGTCTGGGAAGCAATGATATAAATTCTATGGAGGCAGCCCTTTTTTGTCATGCACACTAAAAGGCAATTGTTTTACTAACAATATTTTCCAGGCGTTTGTTTCAATATAGGATGATATATCCATGATGGCGAACCTATGGCACCCGTGCCACAGGTGGCACATGGAACCATATCGGTGGGCACGCGAGCTCAGCTCCAGCGCACATGTGTGCGCCGGCCAGCTGATTTTCGGGCTTCTGGGCATACTGGAAGTCAACAAACAGGCCGTTTCCGGCCTCCGGAGGGACTCCGAGGGGGTAGGGAAGGCCGTTTTTCCCCTCCCCAGGCTCCAAGAAAGGCTCTGGAGCCTGGGGAGGGCGAAAAATGGGCCTACTGGGCCCACTGTGCCATCGCATGCCAAAAGCAGGGGAAGCGCGGGAGAGTCGTGCACACATACATGGGGGCGGGACGCATAGAATTATGGGTGTGGGCACGCACTTGACACGCACCCACACGTTCCCCACGCTTTTGGCACACAATGGCAAAAAGGTTAGCCATCACTGTGATATATAATATCTGAATAGAAGACACAAATTCAGTCAGATTATAAAGTTTCCCTTCTGCCCTTATTTTAAAAAAGACTTTGTTTTGAAACATGGATATTTTATTCCTTTATTCCTGTTTATTGAAACAAAACTTGATCGCTAAATGAGGAATGGGCATATTTATGTTCATACAAATATTCTCATTCATCCTTTACAGTTCCTTAACCTCAAGTTTAAGAAAGATTCTACAATCTCCTTTCTAAAATGCATAACAAATAAATTTCTTATAAGTTTAAATTCTATCATCTAGCTCTCCTTTCAAATACTTTGAACTTTAAGTTGTGCTAATTTTTCACTTCTTTTGTGATATCCATCACAAAAATGGTTTTTAACAGTTCTAATGGGGCATGCTGATATAAACATAATTTTATATAAGCAAGTATATTTATTCCTTGAATTTATTTATTTCTGACTGATGGATGCAAATGAGTTCCAGAGAGAACTGGGGGATATCCAGGGGGCCTTGCTGCATGGTCCTGCCAAAGCTCTGGTTATATCCTGGAACCAAAGGGCAACCAAAATTTTGAATAGAATTGTGCCTATGTGGCTTCTCTTGACCCTTTGATCCCAACACTCTCCATGGTTCACAGAAGAACTGCAAGTTCTGAAAAGGGCTAAATGACTAGTAGAGCACCTCTGGAGGAAAACAAGATATGAATCCGACCGTACACAAGTAAGAGCTGCTATTAAGGTATACCTCATGGCAGTAAGAGTAGCAAAACTCCATTATTTCTTGCTCTTATTGCATCTGCAGAGTGTCACCCTGTTCAGAATAACCCAGTCCCTGTAGGAACAGGGGGACTTGTATGTATGCCAGTTGCACCCTTTCCTGAATTGGGAATCCCTGCACTCAGTCTCTCAAGCTCTGGTGATCTCTGATTTGGACTATTGAAACAGGCTCTGTATTGGTCTACCATTGAAGAGTATCCAGAAGCTTCTGCTGGTGCAGAATGCAGCTGTAGTTTTGAAGACCCAGGGTGGCCCATATTACACCGCTGTTCCATGAGCAGTACTGGTTGTCAGTTTGCTTCTGGGTCCAATTCAAAGTGTTGGTTATCATCTATAAAGACTTTCATGGCATGGATCCAGGTTATCTGAGGAATAGCTCATTCCATTGGGATTATCCCACACTGGCAGAAGAGGCATGCTACAGATCCCATCACTCAAGGAATTTCAGCTGGCAGGATCCAGGAGAAGAGCCTTTTCTGCTATGGCACCCACCCTCTGGAACATTGTACCCCCCTCCAAGATGAGATCTTCACCCTCCCTTCTGGTCTTCTGAAATGGCTTGAAGACCTGGCTCTATCAGCTGACCTGGGGCCCCAATGAGAGAGTGACATCTTGGAGGTCGAAATAAATTTCTACTAATATTGATTTTGAAAAGGAAAACCTCACACAGAAGGAATTTCCAAAGTAACATGATTGGTATATTGACATCTAGAAATGTTAATCCTTTTAATGACAGATTAATGCTACCGGTTTGGACCGGTTCAGCCAAATTGGTAGCGGCGGCAGCACAAGGCTCCGCTCACCCACCCAGTCGTCATTACTTCCTGGTTTTAACCAGGAAGTAATCTTTTTTTTACCCTCTGCACATGGCTTTGCGCATGAGCAGAGGTTCCAAACATGCACATGACGAACTGGTAGGGAAGGTAAGTAGATTTCACCTCTGATCTAAAGTCATATATTTGTTGTATAAATTGATGGAAAATGAAGATGTTTGTTATTATTAGGAATAATAATAATGGAGCTTAGGTTGCTCCATTTGTAATAATAGTATTTCACTACACTTATAAATGTGAGTGCTCAAGTGTGGTCTTCGGATGTTGACTTGACTTCATATGCAGTTTCATTATGGTCTTCTGGCATGCCTGCCATTCCTACAGTCTTACCTGGTTTTTTTCCTCCTGACATTCCTGTAACGTCTTTTTTTTTTTTTTTTTTTTTTTACTGATATGTGATCTATGCAAGATTGCTTAATCTAATTCTGTGGTTTTCACATATGGATTGATATATATGCATGTCTTTTGATGTATGGATCTGTGTACCTGTCTCCGTGGTTGAATATAGGTATAAAGTATATGTAAGAGTTCTTGCCAGGACTTAGATTTCTATTTGAACTTTCTGAAACAATAATTGGATATTAGTGGATAATTCCCAAATAACCCGTATTACCCACCATATCATAAACTAGATATTATGCTACTAGTGGTCAAATATAAATACATTTTTCAGAAATTATCAACTGCACATTTAAACATTTGCTTTCATTCTTTACATGTGAAATGGTCTACATTTATGTTAAATAACAATAATATTTTCCTATGCAATTGTACTTTGGGGGCTTGAAACATTATAGAAAGTGGAAGATGTCTTTTTGTTGGTGTATGTCAAGATGTGCATTTTATTCGTACTACATTTATTTTTCTGAACATCACCAATTCTCCTGAGAAATGAGTGTTTTGTTGGGAGGAAGAAATGTGGTTTGGCATTTGCAGATCAAAGCCTTATCTTTGCCTTATCAAGAAGAACTTGGAAGGAGGATTGTAGGCAAAAAGAATGGCATATTTGGAATAAAAAAAAATAAGAAAGCACAAATTAGCCTGAAGAGAGATGCCGTTGTAGTTTCCCTTGCCTTGAATTTCTATGAATGGGCACTTATTGCCCTGGGCTGTATGCAACCCCAATACTTTTCATATATACCCAGGCTTTCTACAAAAGTTGTTAATAAATTGTAATATAAGATTATACATCTCTATAATATTCAAGTTAACTGTACAAGTAGTCCTCAACTTACAATCATTCATTTAGTGTTCAGGTGGCACTGAAAAAAATAACTTATGCCTGGTTTTCTCACTTACAACTATTGCAGCATCCCCACAATCATGTTATTAAAATTTGGGCACTTGGCAAGTGGCATGTATTTATGACAGTTGCATTGTATTGGAGTCATGCAATCACCATTCGTATCGTTCCCAGGTGGCTTCTGATAAGCAAAGTCAATGGGAGAAGCCAGGTTCACTCAACAACTAGATGACTCATTTAACAATTTCAGTGATTCACTTAACAATTGTTGTTGTACAATGGGGTAAAACTCACTTAACTTCACCTTGCTCTGTGATTGAAATTTTGGGTTCAATTATGTTTGCAAGTCAAGGACTACCTGTATTTAATTAATGTACATTAAATAAAATTGAATTTACTCTCTATACTACTTTTACACATTCCATTATTAGCAGTTGTCTTACCAAGTGCTTGTCATTGTTTGAAATAAATAAAACTTTTAATATTCCTAGCTGCAGTTCTATACAGCCAAAGGATTGGTCAGAAGGAAAATTCTGAAAGTTTCTCTTGTAACCAGTCATTCAATGCAATGAGAAAGTCACATTTACATTTTAAAACCAGCTTGAGTGTTGTAGAAATTTAAAGCATTGCTGGTTCCCTATTTATCAACTATGTACTCAATGGCAATTTAGAGTTGTGGTCTTGACCACTCTGACTAAATAAAACAGGAGAACATATTGGAAATTAACTACATAAAAATAAATGATAGCTCTGTACCGTGAAGCCAATGAGCTACATTAGTTATATATTTTTAAAAATATTTTGCTTTAATTTTTTCCCCTCGTTCCACTCATTCTTTTTCTCTCTCTCTTACCTTGTGCATGATAAACAAGAGCTGCTGTGCCTGCAAAATTATTTAAAATTGCTTTGAGTAATTCTGCTTTTTTGGCTTTTTTTGTACCTAATCAGAATTGATGTGACTGAGGTGCAAGTCTTCATAATAATCATGCATTTACTGGCAGCGATTGGAGGACCTACATTTTGGGAAACTATGGTAATTTTGTCCATCTCTGTATCTTATATCTTTTAATCTTCTATTCTAGAGAAATTCATTTCCTTATATATTTATATTATTCTTATTTTTGTTGGAAAGATTTTAATAAAATGCTGTGATTCAGTCAAAATCTCTTCCATAAGAAATAATTTTGACTGGTAGCTAAACAGGTTACTAATATACTGGATAATTCAGTAGCAAAAAAAGTAGATTGCACATGCATAAATTAAAAATTGTTAGACTGGTAGAGCTATGCATCATTTGGAGGGATGCTTTGCATAGAACTAGGATTATGTCAGGAATGGAAAATATGTTTTCTTCTAACCCAAAACAAGCCATTACATACTAGAAGTTCTGCTGAACCACTTCAGTCAGCCATGGTTCAGCAGAAACAAAACTAGAATATTTTGATTGTTCTAGCTATTAGGTGAATCAAAATCTGGAGAGATCCCTGAGTATTTGATGGGTGAATATAGCAAGGGCTAGCCCCCTTTCACTCTTTTTCTTTTCAGTAGCCTTCAGTTTCACCTCCAGTCTCTACCACCTGTGTTCATATTCCTCAGCCACCGCTAACGTTCTTGGGTTTTTTCTTAACTCCACTCCCAACCAATCACATTTTGATTTGTAACTAAAGCAAAAAAGGCCCATTTTATTCCATATACAGACAAAAACTATTGGAAACATATATGTTTAGCTCAAGCATGGAACACTTGAAACTGAACTGTTCTGTTCAGTTTATGCATGGAATGTTATGTACATCCTTAGATAGCCCCTTTCCAAATTTGTTGTTCTGAATATTGAGGCAACGTGTGAGGCTCTTTCCCAGGCTTTGGGGGCAAAAGACCCACAAAGTAACCCTGTCAAGCCTTTGAGAGACATATCTGTCTCGACCCTCAGCTATGGATTTAGAGGGACAGCTTGCAAAGAATCTCCAATTGGCATGCATAAATCTACTAATGTAAATCTTATAATATAAATGCAGTTCAAACAATGGTAAAGAAACAACTAACAAGATAATTTGGCTGCCATAGATGCTTGAGCATGTTGTTTTATCTATAACAATTTTTAGTGTCATATGTTTGTAAGTTATCTAAATATTGAAAATGAATAATTGGTGGATCTTATAAAATATATTACAGTAAAAGCAAGTAAAACTAACAAATTATTTTAAAACTTGCATAAATGCTCATTTCAAACAATATTTCTTTCATTTGGTACCCTTAGCTACTTAAGTTGCTTTTTATATTGGGTAAAAAAAGGCATAGTGCTAGGTGTACAAATAAAGAGAAATACTGTATATATCAGTATATATACTCAAACATTCTACTTTTCTTTCTGTATCACTTTATGTTTACATGATGGTTACACAAAACATGTTCTAATGGTATTATTGCAGTATTCGGTCCAAAAGTTAAAGAGAAACAAATTGAATGGGACAGTGAATGAGGATAGCAGCCTTCTTTACTACATTTCATGCTAGTGTAGTCCTAGAATATTCTGAAAGAGGTTTACAATATATTGTTGTGGCCTCCCTTCGGTTTTGTTCATCTTAACACATGTGTGATTCTGTACAAATAATGAAATATTTGCAGTCTCTAAAAACCAAATGAATGAAGGCACAAATGCTTACAACATGATGAGGAAGAAGTACCGGTATTTTTTTTTAACTTTGCATCACTCTTTGTAAGGGAAATGGATCCTGGAACTGCTCATGTGGGATGTATGCTGCCATTCTACGATTTAAAATAGCGATCTGTTTCATGAAAAATGTATTAAATACATGGAACAAATATTTATTATGCCATAAATAAGAAGCTGGATAATAGGCTAGCAATATAGTTATAAACAGGTTGGTTTTAGATCACACACACTGTAAATTAAGGAGAGAATTTACAGCTTACATCTCCATGCTAATATTTAGTTTGCTAAAAAAAAACATAACCAGCCTGTGTGAAATACATAACTTTGATATTTTATGCAAGATATTTTATAGTTGAAAAAGGCATCTAGAACCCCAGGAATTCTATTTTTCTTGGGCGGGGGGGGGGGGGGGAGACACAAAAGAATTGCAGCTAATTTTAGCAAGGTTATTACAATTGCTCTATTTTTTTAATTAGGCTGCAATTCTGTAAACACTGCCTTACTGTATATGCATAATCGTATATACACTTGCTTATATACTTACCCTTAATGAACACTATGATATTTATTTTTGAGTATGCATGTATTAGAATTACAATATAAGAAAAAAAAGTCATGTAGAATAAGTACAGAAGATCCACCTGTAGTCCGATTATTTAAAAATTATGTTTATAATTGAGAAATGGAAACATATTTATTTATTTATTTATATGCCGCCCTTCTCCGGAGACTCAGGGCGGCTTACAATGTGCTAAGCAATAGCCTTCATCCTTTTGTATATTTATACAAAGTCAGCTTATTGCCCCCACAACTGGGTCCTCAATTTACCTACCTTAGAAAGGATGGAAGGCTGAGTCAACCTTGAGCCTGGCGAGATTCGAACCTGCAGTAATTGCAGGCAGCTGGTCTTAATAACAGGGTGCTTTAGACCACTGTACTACCAAGGCTCTTTTATTTATTCACATGTCACCATTTAGTTTATAAAGTCTAAACGCCTGCAGAAGGGCATAGGTTCAGTTATCTTCAGACTGGTCTAAAATTCCACAGAGCCATTGCTATATTACTCTACTGTGGTATAGAGCAATATTCTATGTTCTTGTGAAATTAACAATAATTGGATAATGTAAATTATTGTAGGTGAAGCAGTCATTATTATTATCCATTAATCATTGTTTACAAGTAGTATAGTTCTGACTATAGGATGCTATACACGGAACCATGAGTGCTAGCACTCCATATCATTGCCATCTGCTTGGTTCTGTCCAGAGAACTGCAAAATGATCCATTATTGCTTTCCCATGCAGCTCTTTTTTCCCCCTTTATGTCTGTTTGTGACATAGAATTTTGGAGTATATCCAAAGGTCCTTTCCTCATTCTTTTGTGATTTTCAACCAGCTTTCTTCCCTTAACACATGCAGTCAATTATTTTCATTATGCCATTTCTTACATCAAAGGCAATATCTATTATAACTTAATTAAATCTTGGTTCCTGATTATGCCAAAATAGGTAGTCAAATGTTTAGTCCTTCCATTCAGTTATTATTTGCTTTTTCTTAGGAAATAAATGTTCACATATAGGTCTAGCGTTTCATTATAAATAAAAAAAATTCTGAAAGGTAAGGTAATGTATTCCAAAGGTTTTTTTAAAGCCCTGTTCCAGAAAATTCCTGCATACAGATTTAGAAAAGTGGAATGTTTTGAGTTCATTTGAAATCTAAAATAAAATTAACATGAAATATTTAAACTGTTTTAATATTTTCCTTTCTTGTTAAGATTCCAGTGTTAAACATTCACATGAAAATACTTCCAGCTATTTGTACAGTAGCAGGAACCATATTCTCTTGTACAAACTACTTTGGTGTGATCTTCACAGGTGGAGTTGGCAAAAATGGATCAACCATAGCAGTAAGTGTTTTTCTGTTTTGTTTTGTATTTTTAGTATACATTATTCTTCCATTTTCTCTTCTGTATAATCCTCCCTCCTTCCCTCTCTTCCTCCCTTCCTCCCTTCCTTTTTTTCCCGAAGGCTCATAGGAGTTATAAAAAAAACTCTCAGTAAAAATTATCATTAAAATAATAAATTCTCAACAGCATCGTAACAGATTTTTAAAAAATTCAAAGTTCTGGGTTCTCCAGTACACCCCAACATTCAAAGCATGTCCTTCTCCTGGATTAGATGAGAAGGTAAACTCAGGACAAAAGAGGTAGACTAGAGCTCTGTGGTCAGGAATAGGGTTTGTAATAAAAAATATCAGTTTCCTAGTTTCAAGTTCTCATCAGATGGCATTTTCAGAGTCAAGATCTGAAGCAAAATTACTTTGGTCAATCTGATTCTATATGATTTAAAATAAAATAGTCTTATTTTAAATTTTTTGCAGGCTAATTAATAAGATCCTCCACTACATTATTAGTAAAAGGGAAGAATATATTATACAGCATCTAAATAAAAATTCCAATATAATATAGTGACTAAGAAAAGATACTTTTTTACATCTGGTTCTGGGGGTGCCTCATTTTCTATTACAAATTTCAAACTGTCTTATAATAGATTAATTTTATACATTTTCATAAGATAAAACACATTCCAATCAAGATTAAAGAAAATAGCATTTTTTGTTTGTCCACACTCTTAGGTTACTAGAGCACCACTGATGATCTTCTAAAAATAAACTAAGACCAGTTGTCTTTGGAGCAGATTTTGCATTAATTTAGATGAGTGTTTAATATATACAGTGGTGCTTAAAAGTTTGTGAACTCTTTTAAATGTTCAGTATTTCTGCATGTATGACCTAAATTCTGTTCTCCACACAAATCCTGAAACTAGATTACCCAATTAAACAAAAGAGTCAAAAATGCACATGTTCATTTATTTAATTAGGAAGATGATTGAAAACTATATATTTGTGGTTGGCAAAATGTGTAAACCTCTAGGATTATCAGTTCATTTGAAGGGGAAATGAAAGTCAGGCATTTCTGTCAATGGGATGATAATCAGGTGTGAGTGTAAGAATTTCTGCCTTATTTAAAGAAAATAATTCTGGGTACCAGTATCAAAGTCTGATCTTCACAATTTGTGAAAATGTGTCATGGCTCAAACAAAGGAGATTTCTGGGGATCTCTGAAAAACAATTGTTAGTGCTCACCAGGCTGAAAAAGGCAACAAAATTATTCCCAAAGAATTTGGACTCAGCAGTCCATTGTCAGGTAGATTGAATAGAAGTAGAAGTAATTCACACTTCATTACTCTTCTCAAGACTGGACAAACAACCAAGACCACATCAATGGCAAAGTGTGTAATAGTCTGGGAGGCCTCAAAGAAACCCAGAGTGACATCTAAGAAACTAAAGCCCTCCCTTGCATTGGTGAACATAAGGATACTAAACAATGGTGTAAATAGCAGGATTGTAAGGACAAAGCTACTAGTCTCTAAAAAGAACATTGCTGTCCATCTAAAATTTGTGAAAGGCCACATTGATAAGCCAGAAGGCTATTGGAACAATGTTCTGTGTACAGATGAGACCAAAATAGAACTTTTTGGCTTGAATGAAAAGTGTTATGTTTGACAAAAAGGAAAAGCTTTTATTCCAGCATAAAACCTTATCCTATCTGTGAAAGATGGTATCATGTATCATGATTCCGCCCTGCTATGCTGCCTCTGAACCAGGATGGCTGCCATTATTTATGGAATTCTGAATTGTGCTAGCAAATTCTACAGGAAAATAAGGGTATTTATCCTTAAATTCATGAAACAAGATAGCAATAGCACATAGACTTATATACCACTTCACAGTGCTTTACAGCCCTCTCTAAGTGGTTTACAAAGTCAGCATATTCCCCCAACAATGTGGGTCCTCATTTTATCAACCTCGGAAGAATGGGTGAGTCAACCTTGAGCTTGATGAGAGTCGAACTGCCAAATTGCAGGTTGCTAGCAGTCAGCAGAAGTAGCCTGCAGTACTGCATCACTGCGCTAATAATAATCCAAAACATAGAAATTGTACAATAAAAGAATGGTTAAAGCAAAAGGAAGTCAATGTTTTGGCAGGAAGCCTACCAGCCTGAGTTGACACTGTTGTGTGTGGAGGTATAGGATAAAATACTTCCAAGATGATGTGCAGGACTGATCAGTTATTGGAAACTTTTAGTTGCAGTTATTGTTGCCTAAGGAGGGCACACCAGTTACTTAAAGCAAAAGTTTATATAGTTTTACTATACACAAATATGTAGGTTTGAATCATTTTCATCAATAAGTAAACAAGTTTTTTCGCTGATTTGTTCACTTGTGTACTCTTGTCTAAGTTTTAGGATTGGGTGGAAAATGGATCATGTTTTAGGCCATTTTTATGCCAAAACATTAAAAATGCAAAAGGCCTCACAAACTTTAAACACCACTGTATATTGGAAATTACATGAAACATATAGGTTACCCACCCTTCTACATATAAAGCATAGGAAGGTGATAAGCTATGAGTTTTATCAGTGCCTCCCACAATCTGCTTTGCAATCTCCTGGGTGTATACTGATTGTATACACCCAGGAGTTGTGTATTCTGTTGAAACTGGTAACAAAATCATCGATTTCATTGAATAGGGTTTTTTTCCTCCTCAAACTTCTGAACAATTTAAGACACCCATTTTTTGCTTTAATCCTCCATCTCCCACTCTATACTCATACAAAAGCTGAACACGATTGTCCAATTTGGCTTGCAGCCCTTTAAAGTCCAAAATGTAATTTAAAAATTGTATTCCTATTATCTTTCTCTTCAAAATTAAAGTCAATGCTATTAACTCTTGAAGGTCCTCAGAGGATCTGTTATCCTGTTGCCACAAGCCTCTTTTTTTGTTTTTAATTTTTTTTGTCTTTTATTTATATTTCCGAGATACTGTATCTAGGTAGAATATGAAGAAAATGTGATATAGTAACTTACGTAACTTAAAATTGGTTATGAATAAGTTCACTTCATATTGGAGCATATTTACCAAATCTTGCCATCCCTGATTCTAAATATATTCATAATTTTGCCTCTGGATAGATGGAATTAAGTTTCTCAGCCTCCTCAGACATGACCTTCCATTCACAACTCCCAAACTGCATTCGCGTCAGGACCCTTCCTCCTTTAGGGCAGGAGTGTCAAACTCAATTTCATTGAGGGCTGCATCAGGGTTGTGTTTTATCTTCGGGGGAGGGGGGGGCATGGCCATCTTAACATCATTTGTGTCGGCACCTGTGGTGGCCTGAACCGCTCTGCCAGTGAAAACTGGCTCCCGAGTTCCGTTTTCAGCTGCGACAGCCTCCTGCAACCCTCTGTCAGGGAAAATGGAGCTCGGGAGGGCCGCCCGATTAGTAGCTTCTTACCCAACCATCATGACATCTTAGCTGCACATTGTTCAGTACATTTCTTTGGGGCTGATTTTTTTTTAAATTTTTTTTTTCTTCAGTGTTATTCTGTTCAGAGTCTTTTTGAACCTGAACAACTGCAATTTTAAATTGTAGAATTAAATTAGATAAATGTGTGCTTATTCATCCTTGCATCTTAACTAAATATTGTAGGTCATATAGTTATTATTAGTTCCCCATTGACTTTGAAAAAGTTCAGTGAGATTGAGTTATAATTAAAAGTTATGTATGTATGTATGTATGTATGTATGTATTTTTGACCAAGGTGTGCTCTGGAATGCTGACAATTGCATTTACGTTATATGCCCAGCATTGTAAATTAATATTAAATCTCTTTCCTATGTAGGGAACAAGTGTCCTTTCACCATTTCTTCATATTGGAACTGTCATTACATTAGCTGCCATGATCTACAAGAAATCTGCTGTAGAACTTTTTGAAAAACATCCTTGCCTCTATATACTGACTTTTGGGTTTGTTTCTGCTAAGATAACTAATAAACTAGTGGTACGTATTTCCTTATGCTTTTAACTCATTTTCTATGAAATGCTTCACTGTAACAGCTTTATTCTTTTTTTCTCCCAGTCCAGAATTACTAGTGTATATGGTGACACTTCAACAGGGTTTATCCTATGACTGGCTGTAATCCAGTCCTTAAAGAGAAACATTTATCAGTCCTTAAAGAGAAACATTTATCACATTTAACTATATGTAGTTCCTTCCGCCATAGACATTATTAATTCTGATTATAAATAACAAATGCTTGTTTTTTCTTTGTAGGTTGCTCATATGACCAAAAGCGAGATGCACCTTCACGACACAGCATTCATAGGTCCAGCACTTTTGTTCTTGGATCAATATTTTAATAGCTTTATTGACGAATACATTGTACTTTGGATTGCCTTGGTAAGTGGCAGGTGCATTTTTAAGATACATGTATACATCCTTGGTTTTCTATTGACAATGCTGGATTCATAATTATTACTATATTATTTATAAATTTGCATGCCACCCATTCTCAACAACTCTGGACAGCTCACAACAGCAACAAAAAAAAATAAATTATAATAAAATCAATAATACATAAAAAATAAAGATAAGGGATGGCAAGCGCAATAAAGTGAAGTGAAAAACTAGGTCTTCATAATTCTTCTAAACAGCAAAGTGGGAGCCACCTGGATCTTAAGGGCAACCGTGTTCCTAAGGGCAGGTAGTGCTATAGAGAAAGCATGCTTCTGTGGTATCCAGAACCTTGAATTGCACTGAGAAACAAACCAGTATAATTTTCCACATCTCTGGAGCATGCCTAAACAGATACCCTCAGCAGAAAACGACAAGTACAGTGGTGGGTTGCTACCGGTTTGCCCCAGATCGGTCAAACCGGTAGCGACGGTGGCAGGAGGCTCCGCCCACCTACCTGGACATCTCTGCGCATGCGCAGAAGTGTCATGCATGCACGCAAGTGCACACGTGACCACGAGCGAACAGGTAGCAGCCGAAATTGAAACTGACTATTGGACAAGTAGTTTGATGTTTTATATTGCACAATAAAGTAATGCCATCTGTAGTTTGAGAAAGAATTTTTACAATAGAAACATGTTATTTAAAGTCTGCTGAATTTATAGTCTGAGAAATCACAGCTAAGTATCTTATTCTTAGACCATTCCTTTGGCTATGTGCATTGGAAAAATAATCCAAATTGTTCATCTTTTATAAAAGTAAGCCAGTGTTTCTAAAGAAAGATAACATTTTGCAGTTCCCTTCATATCCTCAATAAAATATTGGCATTTAAGAAAATATTATTCATTTTAGCCATGTTATCAATTATGTTTTTAAAATGCTCTCTTTCCTTGTGGGTTTTAGTTTTTACAGATTTACAGAGTTGGAAGGGACCTTGTAGGTTATCTAGTCCACACACACACACCCCACCCAAGCAGGAGACTCTACACTTGTGATGGCGAACCTATGGCATGCGTGCCAGAAGTGGCATACTGAGCCATCTATCCAGACACACCAGCCATCGCCCGTTGCTCTTCAGGTTCCGGTGCACACATGCCCACCGGTAAGCTGGTCTTTGCGCGCATGGGAGCACCGGAAACCAGAAGAGCAGCTCCCCGGTACGCATGTGCACACCGGGAAGCTGAGCTTCTGGTTTTTGGTGTGCGTATGCTTGCCAGCCAGCTGGTCTTTGCATGTGCATGCATGCCAGAAAGCAGACCAGGTGACTGGCGCACATGCACACGCTGGAAAATGGAAGCTCAGCTTCCCAGCACACAGAACTGCTCTTCCAGTTTCTGGCACTCCCCCACACGCACCCACCTGTTTCAGCACTCGGTGCCAAAAAAGTTCACCAACACTGCCCTACACCATCTCTGACAATATTGTTATAACCAAATCATGAAAGATGTATTCATTTGAATGATAAGGGATTTCAACATAAGGTTTGTACTTCTGTCTTGTGAAACTATATCGATTTCATAGACCATGCCCATGATTAAGAAAAGGTTGATGTTTTTGTATTGATGATGGAAATCCTCTAGCCTAGAATATTAAAGAATCCCATATCTCCAATAGAGGACTTCAAATCATAGAGCCTAAGATCTTCAGTTGCATTGGAGCAAGAATGTTGGGGACTTTCTCCTTTTGGGACAATATAAGGCAGAGATTCCACAGAGACATCTCACAAGCATTCCAGTTGCAAAAGGGAAACTAAACTGGTTCACTCCTATCAAGTTAAGCTTTATTTTCTTTTGCATGAAATGACATCATGGAAGTACATCCTTTAGGAACATGCCTGCCCTGTCCTCTAGCTTAGGCTGCTGGGAGACTGGATCTTTCCCAGCTCCCATTTCTGCTTTAAAATGCAGGAAAAAAATATTTCTCCGGTCTGGACAAGATCAAATCTTATTGAAAAGAGTATCCTCATGTTTAAAATGATGGGTTCAAAACACAAAGAATAAATTGTGTGAAAGTTTTTATGTCCAAATCTCATACGTGTTTATATTATCCTTTCAGATTTTTTCTCTCTTTGATTTACTCCGATACTGTGTCAGTGTCTGCAATCAAATTGCTTCTCATCTTCACATCAGTGTCTTTAAGATCAAGACCTACAGTACGTATTCAAATCATCACTAGGTTGTTGCAATAACTAGTAGCTGTTTTCTACAAGAGAGAATGCGGTTATATTGAGGAGTCTACAGAAACTGCAGCAGATAGGAACAAATCTAATTTATAATAATGTTGTATAACTAATTTTGTTATGAATGACACCCCCTAGTTAGACAGTCCTCCAACAAAAGGAGAATCCCAAGTATTCTCCAAACGTCTATATTACCAGGTCCACGGGTGTGTACCTAGAGAAGCATGCAGAGAATAAGGCTTTGTCATTGTAATTACCTTGACCACAAACCAGGCTCTCAGATAAATGGATTCCCAACAACAGGAATTTCTAATACAGTGTATTTACAAGCTATAAGCCTGTTTGCTTTTAATTTAATATCCTTTAAGGTGCTCATTTAATACTGTCCCAAAAGTATAATTATTAATTGCCTTGAGAAATTCTGGCATCTCACTACCTTTGGTGGCTGGAATACTTTGGACTTGAGCCTAGATTCATCACCAGTTGCTGATAACTGTGGTTAGTTTTTAAGAAAACAGATACTTCATGTTATTTGCATTGTCTCTGGAAGCTGGCATTTTGAAATGCTATCTTTGGAAGCAATCCACTGTGGCTGATCATTTTGTCATTGCACATTGTACACAGCCACTGTGCTTGATAAATTACATCTTTTGTCTTTAAAAAATTCTAACCCTAGTCCCCTAAAATGTGGGATGATTGTCAGCATGCAGTATAGTGTGTTATCTGTCAATTTATTTTTTAAAATAAACACTTTAAAATAAATTTTCAGGATTTTTTTTTTCAGT
Source organism: Pantherophis guttatus (assembly GCF_059756535.1). Lineage (NCBI taxonomy): Eukaryota > Metazoa > Chordata > Lepidosauria > Squamata > Colubridae > Pantherophis > Pantherophis guttatus. Next base: position 36,893,178 of record NC_142065.1, on the reverse strand, counting down.
GGAAAGTCTATACAAAATTTGCAGTTACTTTTTGTATAAAATTTATGCAAAAATATTTCTGTTTAATAAATGAAAATTCTCATAACTATAATAATAATTGTGCTCTTATGTTTTGATCAATCAGCAAAATATTAATTTGAACTGTTAAAAGCATATTTGTGCAGTTGAACTATATTAGCATTAAGGAATCAAAACCCTAGACCCAAAGGAAATAACGCTCATTGCAGTTTTTCTTACATAAATAGTACATACACTATGGGACGCCACCAAAATAAAAGTCACCCTGCACTCAAAAGAGATGCATTGGTAAATATACATTTCAGGAAAGGGAAACAATTATGCAGGCATATATATTCATAAGTAATAGATGATACACTATCCTATATATTCGTAAGTATTTGATCTTGAGTTACTTCCTGCCCTTGTGCTGTCTGCTATCTTCAAAAGAGAACAATTGTCTTAGTGGGGAGAAACAATTCAAAATGAGCACTAAATCCCAAGAGGAAGAGATTCTTCATTGGCATCTTGAAAACATATATATATATTATTTTCTACTGAAATAATTGCAACAGTGTAATATTTTTATTAGACACGCTAGAATGAAGTATATGAAGCTTCTGACTCAAGAAATCAACTTGTTTTTACTCTCTATTATGTAACATTGAGTCAAATGTAACCAAGGACGAAATTAGTAAAAATTATACCTGAGAAATAATATATACCAGACAAATATCAAGTTTCATGCTGTGATATTACTGGAAGTTTATAATGATACCTTTTTACATAACATTTCTCTAGCCATACTCAGTGAGGTTTAGAAGATTTTGAAGGCTCTTTAAACACCTGCTATCTTGGACAAGCTATTATCCAACAAACATTGATGCAAAAACATTGACAATGACTCTAGCATATAGATTATAGACACTTTCTCAGATTTTTCAACTTCTAGAGTCCAGTTTTGTTTTTTTTTAATTTGATTTATATGCTGCCCTTCTCCGGAGACTCAGGGCGGTTTACAATGCGTTAAGCAATAGCCTTCACACTTTTACCTACCCACATTTTACCTACCTTAGAAAGGATGGAAGGCTGAGTCAACCTTGAGCCTGGTGAGATTTGAACTTGCAATAATTGCAGGCAGCTGGTGTTAATAACAGTGCTTTAGTCTGCTGCGCCACCAGGCGCACCAGTTTAATAAAAAGATTGCTAAGCATTTGATATTATATTGCTGACATTCTGGATATGTATTCACAAAAAATGAATTAAATTAGTGGTGGTTTTTATCCTCAATAGTACACTTCTGTGGCACTTTAATTCTTTTTTGTATTCCATGATAATTTTTAGAACACTATTTTTTGCAATTTATTCATATGAGCAGTTTTATCTAAACCACATACTGTATTTGAAACAGTCCTCTTTTCCTTTATATTAGCCAGCTATAATCTCATTCATTAATTTCTTAATCTCCAATAATCTGTAATGTATTCTCTTTATCTCTTTCCATCCATTCATGTGACCTAGTGGAATATTTTTTTCCTGAAAATCTATTTTATTCAGAAGATAGTGTATCAAGATGTCTCATGGATGCACTTTACCTCCTTTTTAAATTTGCTGTTGAATCATTGGCTTATTTTATTAAACAAATCGAGAATAGAAATAGAAATGAAACACAAACTTTTATTCTATCCTAATAATATAGGTACATTTATATCCATTTTAGGATAAGGAGCACTATGTAGCATGCAGAAAAGGAGTAAGAAATAGTCAACAAAATGTAAAGGCACAAAATAAGGAAATATAAATATGAATAAGATTCTTAGGTTCATTTTCATTTGTAATTGAAACTAAAGAATGGATATATTGCACTCAAAAATGAATATTCCCTTGGAATAACTATTCCCAGATATTTAAAAAAATTCAAGGGACAGTTAAAAATCCCAATTAAGTTTTGAAAACATTTGAGTTGTTCCAAGAGAAATTTGAATTGTCTAAATTTGAAAAACAACAGTACAGTAAAACTTTTAAAATATCATCATTGTCTGCACTTCAGCTGATTAAGTAGTCTGGATGATTTACATATGTTTATATGTAAACATATAAACATGTTTACAGATGCATCTTTTGTAATTAATAAATCATGTATTGGCATGATGTAATCATGCCAATGGTATAATCAGGTCATTATTCAAATGAAATAAAATGACAAAAATTGAAGCAGATTACAAATTCAGATTCAACAAACATTTAGGAATAATAGACATTCTCATCTCCCAAATAGTTCTTTGAATTGAGATTTTATTGTGTATTCAATTAAATCTTCTTGGAATTTTGACAGTTTGACATTAGCAATACTTAAATTCATAAGTTATTGTCAGTACTGGGATGTGTTTCAAATAATTCTAAGTTACTAATATTCTTTAACAGTTAAGAGTACTGTATAATAAAGCTGGATAGCAGATTTTTTTAAAAAAGAATCTCTAACGAAGAATTGGAGTATCCCATATTAACAAAGCAATGGCTAAGGGTCAAAAAATATTAAGTGTATTTCTCATCTTAGGATCAGACTAATTCAACAAACATTACACGTTTAGTGTACAACAAAGAGAAGGGGTTGAAACACTTGGCCTCAGGAAAAGTTTATTTATATGATAAGATGTCCACTATTGCTTATTTTTTTGTTTAATATCCTAAAGTGAATTAATAAATATTACAAAGATCACAGTGTTTAAAGATGTGAATGTGACTCTGAATTATATACAAAAACTTTGAATTTATCACTCTGGATTTATGGATTTAATAAGCATGGGAAGGACAGCCAGCCAAAAGGTTACTCTTCAATATTGTATTGGAAAGATGGTGGGACCCCAGGATTTAAGTCTGGGACTGTCAATATAATACACCTTCCTATTTAGTAATTTATCCTCTGTCAATGCAGTGGAAAGACTGATTATACTGTTCTATGCAGTCAATTTAATGGAGATATTAGATAATTATGTTTTTTTTCACAGCTTGTATTTTTTTTTATCTTAAAAAAAATCTTTGGGTGGAGGGAACATTCCTCCCTCCCCCTCTGTGCAGATGGCACAGTTTTTCCTTTCTCCTGTCCATAAAAGAATTTGAATATAGCTTCCTATATAATTATGAATAGAGCATTGTACTTCTTGGAAGCTCTAATATAATTCATTAGGTGAAGAACCTGAACACTTTATAAAAGACATTGCAATAGCATATTGAGCTAATTTTCCTGTAACTATATAAGCTTGATAGCTTGTCCTGTCAGAGGACTTGACTTGTATACTCTCATTAAATTAACTAATTAAAAATGTCCTAAAAAGTACACTTTGTTAAATTTGACATGACATGCAACTTTATATATGCCACATTTGTTTTACTCAAGGTAGCAATAATTGGTATACAGAAAACCATGTGGCAAAACATGCCTACCAAGCACCAAGCCTCACATTCTCAAATCCTAAACTGTTAAATTTATACAAGAGGAACATCTATTGTCCCCTCCCACTGCTTTTTTCCCCCCACCTCTTGTAAAGATATGGTACTACTTATTTATTCTTGAGGCAAAGCATGTTGGGGAAATTGGAAATTAGCAGATTTGGTCGATCCAGTCTTCTCTAAGCTAATCATTACTTGCATTCTCTATTTCAGCATAGTGACAGAATATTTCAGGGAGAACAAAGACAAACTTTCTATTTTTAGAAAAGGTATGCAAAATCTACAGCTCCTGAGATAATTCTCTTACATATCATATTTATATTCTTATATCACCATCCTACTTGGTGTCTATATTAGTATTTGTAACATACAAAGAAGAATTTAAGGTAAACTAAGGCAACCTAACACTATTCAACTGTGTTAGATTTCAGTTCTTATCATCTGTAACTAATCTAGCTAACCATCAGATTGTTGAAGTCACAAAAAATGAACACTGGATATAGGAAATTGTTGGGTTTTTTTCTAGCTAAATGATAGCTTTGATTAATATTTTCCAAATTAGCACTGGAAATTCACCAAGATTTAGGCCCCTAAGAACTTCATTGTAAATAGAAACAAATATGTCTGATTAACTTTTCACTGGCAGTTACTTGTTCTAACTGTGACACTACAATGCCACTTATGATGCTAGGAACAGCAACAGTCCTTCAAAGATAGCATCCTTGGGTTTGCTTCTTCTCCTGGATCCCTCAATGTTCAGTGCAAGAATGTGTGTCTTCCAATTCATTGATATTTTATAGTGGTGGAATGGGTCAAATTGGGTGGACAACTTCCTTTACAAAGTTGACATGGTCACTAGGGGTGGGTTTGCTTTTCTATTTCTTTATTCCTATGCTCTTCAAGTCATTCTTTAATCCAATATTATGATTCTACTTCCCTCCTTTAAACTGTTTAGTAGGAAAAATTTCATGTGATACTGGGACAAGCATTCCTGCTTAAAACATAGCAAACTATAGAACACATGTAGAAATCTAACATCTATTTTACAATCCCATGAAGCACAAACATTCAATGTAAGATGTTTGGCCTGGAAACCAGTTTAATGAGAATAAAAATGTTTCCAATGAATGTAATTGTCTCACTGTTTCCAGTACATTCTCTGTCTTATGCATTGTTTACTGCATCTAATAAAATTTCCAAAAAATGTAGAATCCTATTATCAAAATAGGATTGTTTGATAATTCAGTTTTTATGCTGCCATTCTTTCTGTGGAACTGCAGCTTTGATTGTCAGTTGGACTACAAAATTTCAGGCACGTAAAGAGCAGCGGGTAATGCCAGCCACAAGAAAAAGGAAAACGTAGAAAACAGTACCCAAGGCTCCCCATGACTTTTCATGGTTTACATACAAAGCACAAGTACTATCAGGACAGCTAACAATACCAACGGTATCTTTCACCTATGGACCTTATCCAGGTAGATGATCAGTTGCAGGCCTGCCTATCTTCTAGGGACCAATCTTCTCTTATGAAGCAAAGATTCAGGAGGGTCTCCTGTACTTCTTTTCTTCTTGATATTCATTTAATTTCTGCTGAAAATACCCTGCAGTTAAAACAAAAGGTGCATTAGTTATTATGTCTGGAACATGTAAACATCCCTTACAATGATCTCCACATATGACTTTGAGAAAATGTTCCATGGGTCAAGATTCATTTGAAAAAAAAAATGACTTCTATAAGAACTAGGAATCAATGGCTAGTGTAGACTGCCTGGCCGTATGAATCCCTGCAGTAAGAACAATAAGATAGGAATAAATCTATAGCACATAGGGGGAAAAAGGGTTGGAAGGGATCTCCTCATCCCACACTTGGCATATTTAATTTTTTTTTTTAATTTGATTTATATGCCACCCTTCTCCGGAGACTCAGGGTGGCTTACAATGTGCTCAGCAATTTTGCTCACATATCAAACCCTTGCCATTTTCTACATCTTCCCGTACGTCTGAAGAGTTCAAAGCAGCATCTCAAATGATGCCAAGCTAGCATATGGTGGAAGATTATGGTATATCTTCAGAAAAAAAAAGGGGGGGGCTATTCTAAGGATCTATTTACCTTTAGAAGTTGGGTTAGGGCATGACTGCTATCCTCAGTCTATTCTGTGAGAAGTTTCTGCTAGCTAAAGAATCATCTCTGTGGTTGGAATGTAATGTCAAGGCAAAAAAATACATGGCCACTAGGGCCTAAGAATTTACCTTCTATGCATTTCTTGCTTTTTTCTGCTTCTTGAATAAATAATGAGAACATTTGAGTCTTAACAAATTTTTTCACAAATCTGCGGTTGGTCTTGGAGGTGACAGCCTTGCAAAATGATTGTTCTTGGAAGCTGCCTGTGCCACTTCTGCTCCATTTGATATATGCTGGATAGTGACCAATCATCCTCACAAAGAATTGTATAAAGGTGTCCGAGACATGTGTATTGAATTCCTCAGATGCTTGAAAAAGAAGAGGAAAGAGTGCATGTCAACAGAAATATTTTCCCTATCTTAAAACTTGAAGTGCTACTTCAGAAAATTCTACAAATCACATTAACTGGGACATTGACACAGCTATCACATGGAAGCTGATTTAGAATGCTCATATAGGTGCCAACAAATAAAAAATTGTGTATAATGCCTCAAATGAAGATTTGAGGTGCTTCCAGAATTGTGAAACTAGTCGCCCTTTCCTTTTCAATCAGATATACAGTCTTAAAATTTTAATCAGCACATTACACCCATTCTTTAATAACAATCTAATTATGCTAAAGTGCCTCAGAATGCCAGGATAGCTGTTGAGGATAATGGAAGGTTCCATAATCGATAAGGATTGAGGGGCCTGGATTTTGGAATGGGGCTGCCATTGGGGGAATAAAGGCACCAATATAATGCCAAGGCATTATAGTGGTGATGGGCATTGGGCGATCTGGTAGGAGATAGGGAACAGGTCATTATCAGATTAAAAAGCTACGAAAATACTAATATGAATAAGCACATGGCTGCAAAAGAAAGATTTTGCTAGTTTGCTTATAATGTAGAAAAATGATTCAGCTTAAAAAAATTAAAAGCCTTCCAAATTTATTAACCTAGCCATGAAATTCTACAAATTCACTCTTTTTGCCATGTTATTTCAAGAAAGACATTGCAACAAATCTTCTTGAAACCAAGGCTTAATTTTAAGCTACAAATCAAATCACCCTCATGTAGTTATTGTAGCTAATAATTATTAAACAAAAAGCTATTCTCATGATTTAAGCTCTTTACGTATGGTAAATTGGTGATATCTTTATCATTCTCCTTGTCTTAATATCACCAAATAAATGGTAAATATGCAGCAGAAGAGTTGTATTCTATACTACATGTTACAAGAAACTTGTCCTGGATGGATTAGACTCGAGATGTTATCAGAATAAAGCTGAGTGATTAGAAAATGAATTTGAAAAACCAATGTCACAAATACATTCTATTTCATGTTTGAATTTTTCTTCACTGAATGCATCATTTATTGTGTTGCCCAAAAGTTCCTCGGCCTATAAAACACAAGGAAACGGCATGAACATTTATATTTTACACCACCCTCTTATTTAATGTCAGCCTCCAGGCAGCTGGCTAAAACTGAAAACTAGAGTTTCCTAGAGTTTCCTTTTAACAAAATTTATTGGAAAGGAATGGAACAGAGTGACAGAAATCTGAACAGTGGCATTGTTTTCACATCAGAACTCAATTTTTTTTCAGCTTGTTAATGCAGAGGCTTTTCCAGATTTTTTTTTTTTACTAATTGGCCGTCTATGAACATGCAAGAGAATAATACTACAATTGTCTCCCTGATAGCTGAGAAATGTGTAGGTGAGTCAGGATGTGAAGTTTGCTTTAGATAGTGTACCAGGCAGAATACAGGTAAACTTGTTAACTAAATTCCATAGTGGCATGATTCCAATCAAATAAGCATATAATTTGGCGTTTCTTCTCAACTGCAGTTTCAGGCTGTACCCGTCAATCAGCTCTCTGCACCACTGTTTTTGCTTGATGCAAACAATTTTATGTGATATACATGCAAATAATTCTCTTCAAAGTAGACATGATGCACTACAGGAAGTATGCATCAAATACTTTTCAACCTCCAAAAATGAAATAGAACAGCATATGGCAAGCTGCACATATACTATTCCACCCTACTTTTTAACATAACCTATTTATTTTGAACATAACATATCAGAACATACCACATATTTCCACTTTCATTATTCCCTATAAGGAATGGTTAACATTACATTCTATATTAACTATATATTTATATATATTATTAAAATAGTTTAAAAATATTTAAAGCGTATTTTGATCCTATCTTAATTCTGAACAATGAACAGGACATTGAATTTGGCATCCACTCCTATGTTTAGCCTACTATTGTTACTTCCAATTCTGAGTTTGATGTTCTGGAACTTGTCCAAACCTTCACTTCTTTCAGCTTCTGGCAATTGTGAACTAGAGCCAACTGCTGAAACCATTGCTGTTGGAAGCCATATGGTGGGTTGTCTACTGCAGCGAAGTTTCAAATTCTATTTGCCAATTCAAGATTTCTCTGACCTAAATTTGAGATTCTACAGTTGTCTCTCAGAGGTCCTCTGTCAATATTTATTTCCTTTTGAATTCTCAACATAATGCAATTGTTGCTCTAGTTATGGTTTTATTATTTTTGACAGGTGACAACTTTTAGCTATTTTCATGAAGACACAGTCTCATGCTTTAAAGTCTGTTAAAGTAACTTTCCTGTTGATTTTAACATTTTCTCTGCTTTCCCTGTAACCAGAACAGGTCCTGAAGAATCTTAGGTTGAAGTGTTATATGAACAGACAAAGGGGTTGTCCTCAATATGTGGCCCATCAAAAACTACACCAGGGAGCACTCCAGGCCAATCAATACTCTATTCCAAACTTCCACTAAAACTTAACAAACTTTCTTACCTATTCCTTACAGTTTTATAAAATATTCATTTATTTATTGTTCAATTGCTTATTGTTCATTGTCCAGTTCCCCATTCAATTTGGCTGAGGGTATCTTAAACTGGACTCTGTTAATATTGTTCCAAGACCTTTTAAATTATGCTATTTTTCTACTGGCAAAATGGAATATCTGTACATACAGCATGATGTACAAGATATAACTAGCGAATACATCTGCAATTTTAAAATACACAACAAAGCTGACTTATCTGACAAATTATTTTCTGAATTCACTGAAAGCAACTATGTCTGCCAAATTAACAAATGCCATCAACTATTTTACACCATGATACATCTAGAATTTCATGAGATAATGTTTTTTGTTTGTTACTTGGCCTCTGCTCTAGACAAAGCTTGCACTGTTCAGCCCATTTTCTACATAGTGCGTCATCCTTGCTAAATGCATAGTTTCCCAATTACTGACACATAATGCAACTCTTGATGTAATTTATGAAAGCAACTAAGCATTTCTGTTTTCATATTACTATGGACAATAATCTTACTCTCAGCCATCACTAGAAACCTTATACAGAAATTAAATCTTTGATAGACCAATGTAATTGTTGCAAAACAGATTCTCTAAGCCATTTTGATGGTATTACCCAAGTAAAAGCCTGTAATTCCAAACATTGATTTGGGTAATGAAATCAACTAATCTACCCTTACATTTGATGGAGAACTGAAAGACTAAATAAATTTCTCAAAAGACTGAATACAAAGTGAAGTTCATGTTTTGTTTTGAACGTGGAACAAGCTACCACCTTCCCAAGGGTCTACATTTTAGGTAGCCATGGCTTGGCAAAATACAAATCAAGAACATTGATGATATATCTTAGATCCAATGGCAATTTTTTTTAAACCTAGGCATACTTTATTCTGCTTCAGTCAAAGTTCATGATGGTGTTTTTTTTTTTAAGAAAGCAAACATCTAAACATTCTTAGATGTGGCTGACTGAATAACTGATTTTCTAGGATCATAAAACTTTTCTATATACAATATTGTTTTTACATCTTGCAATGCCCTACACCTTAATCTACAAATCATTGCCATATGGTATTATTACATAACAGTTATCTCAATATTTCTGCTTCATTGGGAATATACTGTGCAAGAAATCTAAGCATCCCAACTAATGGCATATTAGTTCAACCTTAAGTTTTTAATTGCTTCTGATGAAATGTTCATGTGTCTCATTCACCTGAGACTGGACATTATTTAAGTTAAATTTATCACACTCCTATTGGGTTCTTTCCATCACTACCTTCAATATGTCATGATCTCACATGGAGAAAGCTATAATCATATCTAACATAAAATGAGCATCAGCTATATCATCAAACATTTCATTATTCAGTGATACACTAAAAGAAAGACTAAAATATTTACCTTATTACTTTAGTGAAATGTTATCTATTTACTTATTGTGCTTACAGTGCTACAACTGATTCCACATAGAATTTCTGAAGGCATAACATTCATCCCCTAAAACAAACAAAAAATTCAACATACCCTAATACTCAATAGTTTAATGATATCTAAACGCTCAATAAAATTCACAGCATTACCCCTTAAATGCTCTACAGAAAAGTCTATTTTGATTGTCTTCCTCAATACATAGAGACAGTTCACATACTGAGAAAAAAGTGCTTTTACTACTGCTCACCTAATCACTATTATTGTCATGCAAGAGGTGGCTCTGTCAACATTACTTTGAAATAAATGGCCTGGATAGACCAGTTCTACCTGAATCTGGTAGCCCAAGAAGTACCTTTCAAGTATAAATGAACATGATGCAGATGATTAATCTAAATTAATGTGCCAGTCCTTATCCTTTTTAATCTAGAATAATCACTATACTTTTGACTTTGAACCTCCAACAATGCAGGAACTGAAAAAAAATATTACCCTGCTATACCTTCCATAAGGTACCATGTTTCCCCCAAAATAAAGACATCCCCTGAAAATAAGCCCAATCGGGCTTTTGAGCACATGGCAATAAGGTCAAGCGCTTATTTCAGGGTTCAAAAAAATATAAGACTGGGTCTTATTTTCGGGGAAACATGGTATCTCAGAACAAACTCTGAGTGATGACTTTTCTTCAGCGATAACAATTAACCCAACAGATAGGTCTATTTACTTTAACCACAACACTATTTTTTTCTAACTGCTGTATCTTTCAATTTCTCTGCACAATAAAAGGTGTGCTTTAGGGTACCGTTTAGTCAACAATGTTTTAATTTCCATCATTCAAATTCTACATCCTAACTGAAAATCATGTTTCCTTCTCAGCAATGGACTAGCAGATAATCAGGTAACACAAAAATGAAAAAAGGTCTTCTGTTTGGTTGCATTCACTCTTAAAACAAGCTCCCTCACATAGTCAAACCATGAACCATCACATGGAACCAGAAAAATGTCAGAACAAGATAATATCACATCTCTAACATCACAGGTCATTGCTTCCTTAAACCCAAAAGTGCTTTTGCAAAAGGCAACTGGACTTTCTTTGTTTTTCCTTTCTTTCTTTCACTTCTCATGCAAGAAGCTTCTTCAGTTCTTTCTTGAAGAAAAAGGTAATATATGAGTTCATCTGTTCATTATCTACTACGATTGAGGCCAACATTTTAATTATTCAAGCACATCATTTTTTGTTAGGATTATAATGAGATTTAAATAAAGCTAGGATCCTTTTTAAAAATAACAGTCTGTAATTTCAGTTTATAATTTTCTGCAAGATTTCTTGAGAGAAATAAAGAAAGTATCCATTTACAAATAAGCTACATACTTCTTTTGTTCCGCTAGCCTAAATACTTTCATTTTCGCAGTGCCAAACATTTTTTAAAATTTTTCTGAATTTAGGAATCTGCAGCCACTTCTGATAATATATAACATTTTTTCTTATACCAAGGAGATACTGACTAACCATGCTTCAGAAACTTTTCATTATTCTTGGCAGGACATCCCTCAAAGTGAAATAACATAGCATACTTAAGACAAGTTACACATATAATGTTCCGCTCCATATGAACTATTTATTCCAAGAGCATTTTTATGTTAGCAAACTAAGTACAAATCTTATCATACACACAAATTTATTAACTCATTGTTTTCTATTCTTCAAGCATCTTCCTCCAACCTGATGCCTTCAAATATGTTGTGTTTCTTCCCACAGTTTCCAACCAATAGCCATACTAGAGGGGAATTAGGGGATCTGAGTTCTAATGATGATGAAAAATAGCTGGCTAGGCAAAGCTGCTACAGAGAATGACCTTACTCTGGATGTTGTTGTTCATTGTTGGCAAAGAGTGCAACATTTCACTTCTCAACTTGGGTGGCAAAATCTCCTCCTCATCTCCAACCTGTAGAATTATTAAAGAGGGAAGTTACATCAATAGCCAACTGTTGCAAATTAGCACTTGTAGTATAGTGAAAGATCCACAGTTCCTCACAACACTTGGAGGCCTATTCAAGAAGAAACTGGTCTTACTGTTAACTCATTAAAGCAGGGGTATCAAATTGGCGGCCCATGGCCAGATGCAACACACACAGCCACGCCTACCCCAGCTTTGTGAAGGGAACATTGTGATATGTCACATGATGGCAATGTGATGTGGCGCGTTTGATACCCGTGCACTAAAGCTACTTTTAGCCTGAGTTACAGATAGGCAGCCATCTGGACGGTTATCCCTTGACCCTGATACAGCATCAAGAAGAATTCAGGCAAGGTGGAATTTAGATAATGAAGATGAAGAGCTTTCTGATGTGTCACACGAAACATCAGCAAACAGTGATAGATCAATGATACTGTAAGTAAAGGGAGGATAGCTAATTGAAATATTAATAGCCCATTTTTCAAGGCAACCCAAGTCAAGAATAGGAGACAACCATAACCTGAAATTGGGAAAGAACCGGAGCAAAGTAAAGTCAGCAGAATTAAGCAAGAAATATTGAAGAGAGGGAGAGATGAAACGGATTAAGAAAGAAGAAAATAGGTCATAAGGAAAAGATATCAAGAGGGTACAAATCAGGACTAGACCACATTTATTTTGTGGAGGCTTGGTGCTCTCTGAGCTTGATTATCTGCTAGAAGATGATACATTACCTAACATCTTCAAGCACTGATGATAGTACCTATTTGGATAATGAAATCTCTGCCAACAAACAACCAAGTTATTGAATATGCTTCTGGCTTCATTTTAATTACCATAGGCCCTAGGGTGCTCCAAAATAATGGTGCCCAAATGTAGTACCAAAATTAATCTGCCCATTTTGTATTTTTAAACGAACTAGCCCCTAAAAAGGGGACAAAATTTTATCTCGATCAGTTCTAGTAACATCGCTGCATTTTTGCTAACCTTGCCTTGTAGCTTTCAGTGACTATTTTAAATAGGCAGGCGTGTATATGTGTGTGTGTAAGGGTAGGGAGGGAGGGAGGGGGAGAGAGAAAGGGAGGGAGGGAGAAAGAGAGAGAGATCTCACCCTGGTCACCACTTCTTTACCCTCCTACTATCGGGAAGGAGATATAGAAGCATAGCCAACCGCACAAACAGGCTGAAGAATAGTTTTTATCTGTGGGTTGTCAGACTCTTGAATGCGAAATAACATCATAACTATGTAGTATGATGGACTTGCGGGGCCGGCGCAACGTGAAACATGGTGCAATAGGACTGGGTGCTTTGTTAACATGATTTATTGGGTTAGGGATTTTCTGTCTTCAATGTGAGTTGCATTGTGCTGGGGCGGGTGCACTGAGGGAGCTCAACTAATCTCATTGTAAATATGTTGTGCACTGATAATAAAGATTTGAATTGAATTGAATTGAATTGAGAGAGAGAGAGAGAGAGAGAGAGAGAGAGAGAGAGAGAGAGAGAGAGAAGCTGTCAGAAAAAAAATGTTGCAAGCCATTGCTGTGTAAAGTGAGTGGCAACCAAGCAATTGAAGCAGAGCTAAAATTCTGAGAAGAAACTGAACAGGATGGATTTTACATCATTGCCTAGAAGTGCAGATCTAAGTTCCACAAGTGGTTACAATATAGGACTTGGATGAAACTTACCATTTTTAAGAAATCTCCTTGGGACAGATCTACAAGCAACACCTAAAAAGGAAGCAGTACTTAGATTTATGTATTTAAACAATTTGTAGGGCCACCCATGTTTAAACTGTGTGGCCCACAACAGTAAATCACAAAAACCATTTGACAAAAACTAAAAGCCCAGTGTGTTAATCATCCTCCCAGAGTGCCCTAACACAGGGATTCCCAACCCCTGGGCTGTGACCCATTAGGACGCCATGGACAGTTCACACAAGCGGTGGGCCAGGACACGCATGCACAGCTCAATTTGCACAAGCGGCAGGCTTTTCACACTAGCCCGCTGCTCGTGAGTCAAGCTGCTTGTGTGGCAGGCCAGCGACTTACTCAAGTGAAAGGCCGGTGCACACACATGCACCGGCCCACCTGTTGCATGGGTAAGTTTCCCTCTCCTCACCAACCCCACTGCCCGCCAAGCCATAAAGGTTGGGGACTGCTGCCCTAACAACAACCAACCACAGGCTCCCACCACACTACTCCAGTGCCTGGGTAAACAGCAGGTTTCAATGGGGCCTAAGGCTAAAACAAATGTAGTTGACTAAGTAATTGATAGGGATGATTAGGAACATTAAGAACATACAGAAATATCACCATAGCCAATCTTTGTGCTGGTGTTTGTCCCAGAGATATAGCAAATGTTTGGTCCATTCAACTATCTTTGGAAGCATGCAAGACTGTACCTCTTCCATAGGCTGATCCAGAACTTCTTCCAGATAGCGCTTTTGGATCCCAACCATAAATGGTGTAGGACAGCAGACTGTACTGAGAAGTTTCTCTGGAACCACTGGGATGTATGTATGGGCCCAAGTAAATGGGTAAAGAAGAGCAGCAGCCGAGTGAATGCACTTGGAGAGGGAGCTGAAAGGAAGCCAATATAATATTAAATAATATTTTAAAGCTAAGGAGTGTATCTGTATGGTTCATAAATACCCTTGGCATGTTTATTATTTCATTGTTTAAATACATTGCCACTACTGTCTTAAAGAATTGATTACAATACTGTATTACTGATTTTAAAAATATACAAATGTAATTATGCTTCTAACAGTGAAATATATTTCTGCCTCATTCTGCAATTATTCTTAGCAGGGACCAGGGAAACTTGCTATCTCCAATAGCTGCAGAACTGTAAATAAGATGCATTCCATCATCTGTCTCTCACCCACTCCCTCCCGACCTTTTGCTGCCCTTTGGACAGAGCAAGAACAAAGATATAGCCAGCTCCTGAATCAATGGGACCCTTCTTTGTCACTGTCCTGTTGTTTCATAGATGGGGAACTCTCTTGATGGAAATCCCAAAATGGCAAAGGTATGGTTTTATAAATGTAACACAGTTATTGTGAAAACCTTTAAGAAAACCTTCCAATCTAAAGTTTTATTAAAAACTTTAAAGGACAGGTACAGATCTCAATGGGTAGTTAGGACTACAGAAAAAACAATTGCAACCAGCCTGCCTTCCATTGAGGACCTGTATACTGCATGAGCCAGAAAGAGGGCTCAGAAAATATCTACAGAGCCCTCACATCCTGAACACAAACTATTTCAACTCCTCCCCTCACAATACCGCTATAGGGCATTGCATAACAAAATAACTAGATGCAAAGACAGGTTTTCCCCATGCCATTCCTCTGCTAAACACCTAATTCCCACAGCACTGTCTTAAGGATATTTACTCATATAATAGGACTGTATTGCTATTATCATTCTCATCTTTCCTATATCTTCTCCTATTGGTATCTTACAATTTATTACTTTGTTGTTTGCATCGTATGATTTATGATTGTATCTTATGATTTATCACTTTGTTGTTTGTATGTATATTGAGAGCTTATGCACCGGAGACAAATTCCTTGTATGCCCAATCACACTTGGCCAATAAAGAATATGTCAATAAAGAATATTCTGTCTAACCTAACCTTCTAACCTTAAAATGTCCCAACCACCAGGTCATATCAAAATATTTTTGTTATACATATAAAAAGGAAACCTGTATGTATTTGTCCATCTGCCATATGGACATTTCACAAATGAAAAAACCAAAATAATAGCATGTTATAAAATGGAAATCTAATCCAGAGTAAATGCTATGCTCCGGTTCTACTGTCTGGTGAAGCACAACTGACTTCTTGATTTCAATGGGACAAACACAAAATTGCTTCCTTAGGCTTACCTAAGCTCATCAGCCAAGAAGACTATCCGTCTCTCCAGAACTACAGAGGCAAATATCAGAAGTATCTTCTCAGGACTGAGGCACTTTAAAAGGGCCTGAAATTCCACATGCTCCAGGTGAGAATCCAATGGCCGGGTCAGCTCAATTTGCTAAAAACATGACAACAGGATAAAGTTAGCATAGTAATCATGGTTGAATACAGTTTTCTAAAAAATAATAATTTTCACTGGGATTAAGATTCATCTTTTTTCCAGTTCTGAATAAATGGTTATGACAGCTGTAATTACACCCTTAGTACCTAAAATAGGAGGCAATACTAAAATATGGCTTAGCACAATGAGGTAACTGTAACAAGCTGCAGGCTCTCATATTTGCCTGTGGTATGCCTGAGTTCTACATTATGTATAAATATGGGGGAACTCTGGTAAGTCTAAAATATTTTTTCATCTAAATCCGTTATCAAATTAAAATGTGTCTATTCTGCTTGGCTCAAATAAGCCACTGTTTAAATTAACTAGTGTTTTTCTAATTGTGACAAAAATCTGGAGGCACCTGATAGCACCTTTTCAGATTAATATTTTACTAAAAAGCGTATATTTTCATAAAATATCAAGAGTTACATCTCATTTCATCAGGTGCCTCAGTGAGTTGATGAAGAGAATTGTAGCTAACGTTATGCAATTTAACACAATTTTGAGTTGGAAAAGATACTACTAACTAGACAGAGGTCTTCAAACTTGGCAGCTTTAAAACTTATGGACATCAACTCCCAGAATTGTCCAGCCAGCATAGCTCTGGCTATTCTCCAGCCAGCATAGCTCTGGCTATTCTGCGAGTTGAAGTCCACAAGACTTAAAGCTTCCAAGTTTGAAGACCTCTGAACTAGACCCGTCTCATTTTTGACTACCATAAACAAACACAACTCTCCTTCTCAATATCTGTCAGGCTATCCTGACATGCTCTGCAATAAATCATGGATCTCCTGACATTTTGTGACTTAGTTCAACTCTTCAGCCAAGCGTGGCAGAAATTCAAAGGCAGCTCCACTAGACTGGAATGTTTATTGAGGGTAAGAATGAATTTATTTTATTTTTATTTTATTTTATTAAATTTCTATACCGCCCTTCTCCCGAAGGACTCAGGGCGGTGAACAGCCAGAAGATAAAACACAGGAAATACAAAATCTAAAATAAATTAAAACAAATTAAATAATTTAGGCTGAATTTTAAAATACCCCCATAATTAAACAGATTAAAAATTTATGTTTAAAATTTAAATTTAAAAGAGGAGATGATTTAGGCCAGCCCAGCTTGATGAAATAAAAACGTTTTAAGCGCGCGACGGAAGGTGCGAAGATCCGGGACCCTCCGTATCTCCGGGGGGAGCTCGTTCCAGATCGTTGGTGCCCCCACAGAGAAGGCTCTCCCCCTGGGGGCCGCCAGCCGACATTGTTTGGCCGACGGCACCCGGAGGAGCCCCTCTCTATGGGAGCGTACGGGCCGTACTGAAGCTATGCTCATGAGTTGAGACCATTGCCAGTGAGAAGATATAAATGACTTTTATTGCTTTTGGATTTAAACTTGTGTCTTCTTCTTGCCTTTATGAATAAATATGTATTTAGAACAGGCCTTAGTACTAATACTGAGTAATTATTACATACTTATATAATGGTCATTTCCAGCTTGGCAATTAATGATTCTAGCCTCGGCCCTCACAAATTCAGTTGTAATCCAGATCAGTTAAGAAATAAGTATTGATCACCTCCTTGTAGCTATGCAAGGGAAGATGGGAGTGCAGATGCACACATGGAGGAGAAACATCATTATATTCACACACTATAGCACAGGGGTGTCAAACTCAATTTCATTGAGGGTCACATCAGGGTTGTGTTTGACCTCGGGTGGCCGGTGTGGGTGTGGCCAGGGAGGATGTGGCCAGCTCAACGTCACTCGTGTCGGGGGCACCTGTGGTGGCCCAAGCACTCTACCAGTAAAAACAGGCTCCCAAGTTCTGTTTTCACCTGCAATGACCACCTGCAACCCTCTGCCAGTGAAAACAAAGCTCAGGAGGGGCAACCGTGGCCCTTGCGAGCTCCGTTTTCACTGGCAGAGGCACCGCAATCCAGTACTTCTCTGTTTCCAGGGTGACCCCACGGGCCAGATCTAAACACTCCGTGGGACAGATCTTGCCCCTGGACCTTGAGTTTGACAGCCCTCCTATAGCACAACATAACAGAATAACAGGGTCGGAAGGGACCTTGGAGATCTTCTAGTCCAACCTTGTGCACAAGCAGGAGACTCTATACTATATTACTATTCTAGACAACTGGCTGTCCAGTCTCTTTTTAAAAGCCTTCGGTGATGGAACACCCACAACTTCTGAAGGCAAGCCATTCCATTGGTTGATTTTCTCACAGTTAGGAAATTTCTCCTTAGTTCTAGATTGCTTCTCTCCTTGATTAGTTTACATCCATTGTTTTTTATCTAGCCTTCTGGTCCTTTGGAAAATAAGCTGACCACCACCACCACTCCACACACACACACACCTCTTTGTGACAGCCCCTAAAGTATTGGAACACTACTATCATGTCACCTCAGTCCTTCTTTTCACTAGACTAAACACACCCAATGTTTGATTTGATTTAGCAATCCATAACACTAAATTATGGACTACAGTTTGCAAAAACATAGTGACTAGGTTCATACTACTGAAACAAATCACACTGGTGTAGAGTCATGACTTATATTTCTTTTGGCTTACGAAATAGCCGTGCATTTACAAAATTAGTCATTCTATCAACTTTTTGATATTAATAGAGAGATGCATATGTGTAATTTGAAAAAAAATTGGAAGAGGAGTTTTGCGCTTCTTCTTGAGTATGCCATCTCCCCCCTCCACTATTCATTAAGGCTTGGCCAAATTTTCAGGCTTTTGCTATTGCATTGGTGCAGTACAATGGTTAAAATAATCTGTTTTCCCAGAAAGTCAGTTCAACATGAGGCTGGTACAAAGACGTTTTCTATGCCCATATAAGGCTAATAGAAAGATACAGATGCTTTTGAAGAATATGTTCTGCACACCCCATCAAACTCCGCCAGTTGCATGAAGCACTGAGCAAGCCAGGAAACCAAATACCAAAATGTCACTGTCTGATAGTTGACAGAGAGAAAACTCTAATACCAAAACAGGAAGTCAGTATAGCAAATCACACAGAAGACAATGCAGCAGGGTTAGGAAAGTCTGTGTTTTGTGGTGGATTCTTATGCTGTTGTGGCAAAGAGGACAAAAACTGAATCTCTCCCTAAACAACTATTAATTACACAGGAACCTCACTTATGTCTGGAAATCATACTTGATAGTAAAACACATTCCAATTTTTTTTAAAGATTTGTTTGCCTCAGTCACCAATCACCAATTACCAAATGCATCGCTCAAAGATCTGGAGAATCAGGACAAACATAGACCATGGTATTTCTTAAACAAAGATCCTTAACATACAATTGCAAACTGAATCTGGCAAAATACCATCCAGATACAATCAGGACATAAGATCGGTTTCCTATGATTGCATTCTGATATTTTGTCATCAGCTGTGGATTCTAGAAAAACTTTTATGTGAAAAGGGCTTCTATCTGTCTGGGAATACTGAATCACTGACTCACATTTTATTCTACTGTTCTCTTATTAACTACTAATAACCCTCATTCCTTAGATGATTGAATGAGCTTTACATGAAGTTCCTCTTGGTTAACAAAAAACACAAAACAATACGACCGTCACTAAGTTAGCGGTTGCATTCATGCATTGCTAATATGGAGGTGATTATAGGTTATATCAAGTTTCACATTGTTCTTTTGCTGTGTTTTATTCTGTTGGGTGTAATAAAGAATACGTTTTAAAGTAGCCACCAAATTAATACGACAGAAAATTATTAAATACTAATTAAATTTAATTAATTAAATTAAATATATTAATTTAATTAATTATTAAATTCCATCAAATGCTATTTTATTTACATTTAAATTAAACAAAATAAAATTTAGCTTGTATTCTGGCTTTCCATACAGCCAATGAACACAGCCACTGAAAAAGCAAGGATAGCCCTTGGCCCAGAATGTGCATTGCTAAACCACACTGTGGTCCAACTTATTAGGTTATTACTTTTATATCTTGTGTTTTCCTTAGGAACGCAAGGTAGCCTACATAGGAGCTTCCTGTTAGCTCTTGTGAGGGTGGAAAGTCCACAGCCACCCAGTGAATTCTGTGATCAAGTGGAGATTTGAACCTGAATCTCCTGATTCAAGTCCAGCAATGTAATCACAATACTGCATGGCTTCTCCAAGCCAATGCACGTAGAGCTCCAGGTGTACAGGAAGCAAACCATAAAATGGAGCTTCTCATCTGCTCAATCCTCAACTAATTAAATATTTTCATATTTAGTTTTAAATCTTTCATGCTGCAGCAGTTTCTTGACTCTCTGTTTCATTGAAACCAGTTTCAAAACATCAGTGATCATTTCCTAATTTTTCAACCTCATTGAGGTTAAGCAGTGCCACTAGGGCAACTCCATCCTGTCTGAGATAGTGAAGGGAAATGTCAAGTGAAGGAGAAACTAATGAAATAGTTTGACCTAATAAAATGACTAAAGATGATGCTGTGCTTTGCCGATAATGCTTGAAAATATAAAATGCAAATAACTTACAAAGGGGTTAGAGCTGCAAATTCAAGGCCTATGTACTGAAGAGGAAGTCAATGCGCTGCTGATCCTGTGTTTGATCCTCAAGGTTTGTTAACTAAACAAGTCAAGGTTTAAAATAACCTACTAGGCCCGTGATGGCGAACCTATGGCACGTGTGCCACAGGTGGCACGTGGAGCCATATCTGTGAGCACGTGAGCATTGCCCTAGCTCAACTCCAGCATGCCTGAATGCGCCGGCTAGCTGATTTTCAGGCCTTCTGGGCCCACAGGAAGTCAGGAAATGGGCTGTTTCTGGCTTCCGGAGGGTCTCCAGGGAACTCCCCAGGCTCCAAGAAAGCCTCTGGAGCCTGGGGAGAGTGAAAAACCTACCGGGCCCTGGTTACTTTTTTGTCGTTGAGTGCCAAAAGGGGGGGGAGCACAGGGGTATCGCGCACGCATGCGCAGGGGCGGGGAGGCATTAAATTATGGGTGCAGGCACACGAGTGTGCGACCGCCTCCGCTCCCCCCACTTTTGGCACATGATGGCAAAAAGGTTAGCCATCACTGTACTAGACAAACCAAACCAGATTAATCTAGTAGTTAAGGCACCAAGCCAGGAGACTATGAGTTCTAGTCTTGTCTTAGGCATTGAAAGCCGGGTGAATGACTTTGGACCGGTCACTCTCTATCACCCCAACTCAACTCACAGGGTGCTTGTGGGGAAAATAGGAGAGAAAGGAGTATATGTTGCCTTGGATTATTTATAAAAATAATAAATGTGGGATAGGGTAGGATCTGCCACTAAGAAATCATAGCATCCTTTTTTCCTTCAAACAAGACCATTATATAAGCTTTGTCCCTTTTCTCTCTCAGTGGGCATAATTTTGTAGTCTATCTCTTGCACACCTGGCTCAAGATGACTGTATGGAACCAAATCAACAATTGGGGTGGGGTGGGGGTTTCCCCGGTAATAGGTATCCAATTGGCACCCCTTTTTTCCCCCTATATCAATTATACAGGTCATATTCGGCAGGACTGAGGCAGTGCCTTAAAATGTGGGATGGGGCGGAGCAAGGGAATCCAGCTAATTATCACTCTATATATTTGCTTATTATGATTAGTAAACATTATGCCTTCCATCTGAATAATAAATTACAAGTCTCATAGAGAAAGAATCAACTCTGGGCAAAGAACAAGCCAGTTTCCACCCCAGCTGTTCTATATTAGGTCCTATGGCAGCTAATTGAAAAAATATAACTGCAAGAGCAGGCCTACAATTTATATAGCCTATATAGATTTAAAATCACTTTTTGATTCAAAATCACTTCAAAAATATTTGGTTTTTGGAGTGTTTTGGAGAAGTTAAAATAATACAATCATAGATAGGCATCTCCTGTTTTTAATTCAAACACTTTACAAAAATGCCATTTTTCATGTTTTTGTAAAGAATTAGGAGAAATGCTTTAAGTATTTTGACTAATCCAATCTCTATTTGAAAGGGAATTAGATAAAAAAATTTTAGCCCCACCCTATTTAATCTCTATTTAAACTTCTTAGCAAGTAGATTGTCGAATTCAGGTTTCCACTCCCAAGTTTACAGAAATGGATATTCTGTTCTTCTGTATGCTAATAGTGTAGCTCTGCATTCAGATCTTTTACCCATTACTGTAAAAGCAGTAATGCTGGTAATTAATGACCAGAAAACCAAGTGGTTGTTCTTGCCAGGAAACCTAAAATATTTAAATGATTTATCAAGGGGATGAATTAAATAGAATGAAATGTTTTGAATATTCAGGGGTAGTGCTCCAGGCCACAATTGCTTCAAAGATGCATATGCTGTTTTACAAGCACAAAAGAATGCAAGAGCCATAATGAAATTCTACATAGCAAAACCTATGACCCAAATACTTTCTGGTATTGACCCGGATTGTGTTTCATTATTCATTATAAATCACTTTGAGCCACACAAAGTT
This sequence comes from Pantherophis guttatus, assembly GCF_059756535.1. Classification (NCBI taxonomy): domain Eukaryota; kingdom Metazoa; phylum Chordata; class Lepidosauria; order Squamata; family Colubridae; genus Pantherophis; species Pantherophis guttatus. The sequence continues at coordinate 36,870,784 of NC_142065.1, read as the reverse complement.
TTTGCAAAAACTCTTCTAGGTGCCCTGATGCATACTTAATGTGCCTCTTAAAATAGAAGCAGGACAACCAAAAATGGAGCTGAGGACAATGTTGTTAATACTCCCTTACTGGCTTGAATGCCACTTTTTCCTGATTCCAATAGTCCTGGGAGACCAATTTTAATCCTTGGAACAACCGGCAATTTAGGTGACAATGAGCACAATTGCTCCTTTTGGAATACATTCAGGCAAAAAGAATAATGAGAGAAATGGCCCTAGATATTTGTAAACAATTCATTATGGATTGGACATGGGCAAACATATGGAAGATATGATATTACTGATAGACACTCTCTCATATAGAGGTCAGTCCTCTCAACTCAGACTTTTTACAGATTATTCCTTGCAAATCTTATTAATTCTATGGATGTTCTATTGCTTTTCTTAAACCCTATTGGGAGGTACTGATTTATACATTTGCTTAACATGATGACTTTGATTATAACATTTAATTACAGGTCATGTTACAATCAGCCAAAGGTATTTCAAGTAGGCACACACCTCTGTCCCGGATTCAGGGATGAAGCTTTTAATGGTAACAGTTCTTCCTGGTGCTGGGAAGGAAGATTCACGTAGGCCCTGCATAAAGGGGTAGACGACTGCTGCTGAGATCTGCCGCCTCTTCTCTACTTCATCTAAAATCTATAAAAAGGAAAAAGATACCCATCATTTTGCAGCTTCCCAACTCGGCTCTTGATAGTGGCTTTCCTCCTCCTGAAATTATTCAAAGCCAACAGAGTCTTAAACAAAGTAATGATGTGTGATAAACAAGTCCTGATACCATCTCCTCCTGAATCATGTGTCTCCTTCAAACACATTTCATCCTCAGAACCAAAGTGTAAGAACCGAAGGTCAAGAAATAGTAACGGTGATAGATAATGGTTAAGCCAAACTTGAAGAACTTACATGGATCCAGTCATTTTCATTCTCCTTTCACAAGAGGAAACTAATTGAGAAGGTATATTAATTTAGTTATATCTGGTCTTAAAAACTATGACTGAAGTGATATTTTAAATTTAGCTCAAAGCTTCTTGTATTATTCATTTGTACACCAAGTAATTCGAAATAGCTGAATTATCTGAACTGAGCTACTGTTTTCTGTATTCAAATTAAAATGCTATATTTTTCTTCATTCTAATAATGGTGAAAACCTTTCTAAATGAACAAAATATCTCTATGAGTAGTCCCAGTCAATTCCCAAATATCTGGGATGAGGGACCTGACTTTCTTTCCTTTTTTCTGTGTAAGATCGGAAGAAGAAAAATATAGAAAGCTAATCTTATGATGAAGCAAGATTAGGAACAGTAGAACATATATTTCTGCCTATGCTACCTAACAAAGAGTTTAATGTTTTTTGTATTTCGGGAAACAGACTATTTAGAAAACATACCTTTGAAAATAGTCCAAAGCAACCAATACAGCTTACAATGCAATAAACTTCAGGGAGACGAGCATCTCGTCCAGAAGGCTGAAAAGCAGTGTTACGTAGAAAAAAAGTCACCATTAAATTTCCTTTTTAAATTAAAATTAAATGTCACTATTAAAGTACACATCTATGTTATGGAAATATACAAAACTATTATAGCAGCAAATATGGCTGCTTAACTAAGTTCCCAACTTTTGATCTAGGGAACAATGGCATTCCAAAATAATGTTGATAGTTTCTGGTGCAAACCCATATGCATATGGTTAAAACTTGGGAAACCTGAGAAAATTTGGATCTTTAACTTCAAATCTTGGAATCTTTCAAGCAAATACATGGTAATGTTACCAGATTTTATATGACTTTGACTTTCTCATTCAAAAGCATTCCATTCCATTTTAGGATTCCATGGCTATCAAAAAGGGTCATTTGTGCTATGGAATCTGCAGGCATTGCCTTGCTGACCTCTAGAGGTTATAAGATGGTCTTCCAAAGCTTTTAAAGATGACTGAGAGGGTTGCATAATATAAAGTTTGAGAACTACTGGCATAAATCACAGGCAAGTTTAAACATCCGGAACTTATTTTCTTGATTTCGGAGTGGCCAAATAAATAAGCTAGTTTATAAAATGGCCTTTGTGGAATCAGGATTACATCTGTCCTTTACTACATGAGTCAGATTTTTGTAAACAAATATATCATTCAGTATGAAAAACAAATAAACCAATCAGATCAGCGCCATGGTTATTGGAGTGCTCTGACTCACTCCCTTTCTTAACATCTCATTAAATACAGAACATAAGAAAGAGACATTCCTGGATGATTTTCTTTTTCACAATCTTCCACAGAATGTGCAAATTGGATTTTAAAGCAGGAAGAAGCCTAATTTACCTACAATGAACAAAACAAAAAATGTTTTCTTTTTCACAAGCTCAACTAACTAGGGTTTCTTAACTAAATACAGCTCAGACCTGAACAACTTGAACTGTATAGCTCTGTGCAATCTGAAGATTTTACCTAGCCGGATAATGAAATACCTTCATGAAAAACAATACCTTCAAAGAGAACCAAAGACTCCACTCCACTGTGTATTTCTTCCAGGAAGAATTTTTATGACATAAAATTAGCCAAACAAAACTATCTGTTCCATCCTACTATTACTTTGGAAATATGATCATTTTGATATGAGATTTTTAAATAGAAAAAGCCAGATATATCTCACCCCAAAGAATCTAAACTGCAACGTAATATCATCTTATGAGGAAAGGGGTGTACTGCCTATTATTCTTCCCCTTTAAAGAAAACATTGAATTGGAAAAAATGACCAAAAAACACATAGATTTTAAACCAGAGATTTTTTTATTGGGGATTATACCTGAAATATATAATAAAGAACTGAGATATCTGATTGTGAATCTATTAACAGCGGCTAGGATTGTGTTTGCTAAAAATTGGAAAAATGAGAAAATACCAACGCAGGATGAAGTCATTAAGAAAATAATGGAATGTGCTGAAATGAGCAAATTGACATTTGAAATTAGAGAACAAGAAGATAAACAATACTATAAAATATGGGACCTATTCTATCAATGGTTAGATAAAAAAATATGGAAATGAAATATGGTAGAGACTTTCACAATACAAGAATTGAAGAACTATGTGAAATATAACATATAGATGTATTATTGTTGGATAGATTCAGGAGGATGAAATGAATGTTATAATAAAAATTATCAAATCTTAGAATACTTTGAATGATAATGAGGGAAGAACTAGTCATAGTCAAATAAATGATTAATGAGGATAACAATATAAAGATATATATTAGGTCGATGATATGAGAATCTAGGTAAATTGTAAATTGTAAGCTATGAATTTGGTGAATGATGCACAAAAGACTGGTAACCAACTGACGCACTGTTTGCAATTGAAGATGGTTTTATGAATTTGTTTAAAAATAAAAAAAATCTTTTCAAAAAAAAAAAAAAAGAAAGCACTAAATGAGGACATAAGCTGGTTCCAGCCACGTTACCAGACGGGATAATAGCATATCTCAATCCTGGCCATGCTAAATTCCTATCAAACATGAATCTTAAAGAATAACAGTTTCAGGAAGGAGGGAAATACCTTTCAATCTTATCCACTCAAGCACTTTATTAATATTTTTTCTCTCAATGAAAAAAAATCATACCAAAAGAAAAGCAGGAAAGACTGGATATCGGAAGAAGATCTTAAAGCTGCACCCTGTTCACTTACAGGGAATACCTGTTCAACCTAAATGGATCCAAAGAGTGGTTATGCTTAGCTTGTCCCAATTTTTTTCTTTCTTCTAAACCCCTACAATTGAAATATTTATTACAAATGCCACTGGAGCTAAAGGATTGCGGGACCATTTCCCCAGCTTAAGGTCAAAGCTTAAAAAATGTTCACCTTGGTTCAGAAGCAGTTTCGATTAATTATTACACAGCCCTTCAAGTGTGCAAACACTTTAATCCTTTTTGGATATTGTGCCCCACATAACTGCAGGGCAGGGAGAGTAAGGTTCAACTTGTTGGCACTGACCCAGCCATTGTCCCACTGCTCCAACCATATATATAAATGTGTGTGTGCGTATGTGTGTGTGTGTGCCAATCCCTAATTTATTATGTAGTTAAAGTCCTGAGTCATAGCAGCTGACTCATTAACAGAAGTTTGCTCTATGGCTGAAGCTGTTAATCATTATTTAATATATTACATTAATTGGAAGATACTTTGCAATTTGTCTTATTTATGTTTATATCATGAGATCCCATTCATTTGATAAACCGTTGCCTAAGAACACACAAAATAACTATTTCCTTTTAATTTTTTCATTGTGCAAGCTGGAGCTTCTGAGATTTATTTTTTTACCATTTCCAGCCAATAGATGCTGCAATGAAGCTGTGTCCTATGGGACAGAATGATGGGCAGCTGCTCAGAATGTTGCTGACTTCTCCATTCTAAGCTCCCCCTTCCTCTGCCTTCCTAATCACCTGAGCTAGAGGGAGCTTTTTAAAAGAGTTTGGGAAGAATCTCCAAAGTAATGCACTGCAAGCTTGCCTTAACTTTTATTTTCTAATTACATCTCTAAAATTAATACATGGATAGTAAGCCAATCAATGCAAAATGATAGCTATAAAACAAAACAATTCTTTGATTTTGCCCAGAGAGATCATATCAAAGTCTGCTTTCTGTAAATATCTAAAGATTAAGCAAACTCCAAGAAGCAATAAAAGAAACATGTGAGAAACAGGTCTTCTTTATGACAAAAGCACTTAAAGATTGAAAGGAACTGATGTGAAAAATAAGAAATGAAAGGAGAAACTAAGCTGGTGAAAGCAGGGTGGAGTGAGCTACTGACAGGATGAGAAGAGGGAAATGTGCACTCAGCTGCCACCTGTGTTTTACATTGGTTTTCTCGGTGAACTCTGTGAGTCATAGGTTTTGTTTCATTTCAGACTACCTGTTAACACAGCCACTTATTAAAAAGGAAGCCAAGACTGGCTTCAGTTTCTAAATTGTGGTAGTGTAAAATGTTCTAAAATCTACCTCACAGATCTCAATATAAAAACATATTGTTATGTACGAGGCAGATACAAAAAAAAAAAAAAAAAGGAAAAGGATAAACCTGGATTACAAGTTTGTCTACTATATATATGGAAATCAAGAGTCCTAGAGTCCACCTGCAGATGGAACAATGTAACTCAGATGCAAACAAAAGTATATGATAGCATCAAGAGAGTAAAAGAATTGAATGGGCTGGTCACATAGCAAGAAGAACTGATGGCAGATGGACTTAGGCAGTGATGGCTAACCTTTTTGCTGTCGCGTGCCAAAAGCAGGGGGAGTGTGTGGGGGGGGTCGCATGAACACGTGCCCACACCCATAATTCAATGTGCCCCGCGCATGCACATATGAACCCCCCCTCGCTCCCCTCGCTTTTGGCATGCGATGGCACAGTGGACCCGATAGGCCCGTTTTTCACCCTCCCCAGGCTCCAGAGGCTTTCTTGGAGCCTGGGGAGGGCGAAAACAGCCTTCCACACTCCCCAGAGGCCCTCTGGAGGCCAGAAACGGCCCGTTTCCCAGCTTCCGGAAGGCCCAAAAATCAGCTGGCCGGCACGCACATGCACTGGAGCTGAGCTAGGGCAACGCTCACTTGCCCAGATATGGTTCCGCATGCCACCTGTGGCACCTGTGCCACCTGAAATAGTCATACAGCTGAAGCACATGACATTACGAGATTTTCCGACATCACCAAATGTAGGAAAAATTTTCTCCAGCTGCCATGCAGAATGTGTCAATGGTTCTTAGAAGGCCAGTACTTGGGCACTGCATCCAATAATTTTTCCCCCCGAAGGATTTCCATTCCATTGACCTATCGGTCACTAGATGGCAGCAAAAAAGTGCTTTCTTAAATTTCTATGGAGATTCTCAGTCATCCAGGTCATGGTTATTCCAAAGGTGCTTTTTTCAAAAGGCAACTGGACTTTCTTTGTTTTTCTTGAAGCAAAACAGAGCTTTGCTTGAACGAGAAGTGAAACGTTTTAAAGCAAAACAAAGGAAATTCATTTGCCTTTTGAAAAAGCACCTTTGGGACTTTCTTAAATTGTTGATTGTTGGTAATCAATCTACCAATCAAGCAACTGATTGACCACTAGATGGCAGCAAAGATATAGTTGCATTTCTTTGCTGTCATCTGGTGGCAGAAAGTTGCCAATATTTACCTACTGTATAGTATAAATATTATGGAAGATCTGAGAAAGAGTTTTTGCTATATGTCATGGATAGATAAATTGTTCTGCATTTCAAAATACAGCCTATTAACTGATCATGGAAGCCAGGTTTCTGGTCTCCTGCAGAACTAAAACAGCGCTGCATCACAAGTGCTGAGCTCAGCAACCAAGTGGAGGGGGTGGTTCTATGCTGGCCCAACTGCAACCAAGCAGACCATCAATCCTGGCCACATCAAGCACCTCCTCATCCCTAGGATGCGCACACAAGTCCACATCCGCAAGTCTTTACAATTGTTCAAAATAGCTAGCAAATTATCTACTTCAGGGAAAAGCATTAATCCTATCGAGATCAGTAGTAACTACTATTGTTTCTTTCTTCTCCTTAAATAAAACATAACATTATCACAGTGAATATATAAATTAGGCTGGGGAGAAGCCTAGAAGAATATATAACAACACTTCAGTTTTTTTACAACTTTGTAATCTTAAATTATGAAGTATCAATTTATACTGCCATGAATATTTTAACTACCAATCCTATCATCCCCAAGCCAATTTGATTATTGGGCTATCAACGATCATGTGACTACCAGTTCTATCACTCCTACGTATCATGACTTTTAGTTGGAAGAGATGATTAATTTATTATAAATTCATAACCTAACATTTTGGAGGTCACCATGTTGGAGAAGGCGGTTTAAAATAATTTAAAAGAGATTGTGGACATCAGCAACTCAACACAAACTTACCCCATTATAAACATTTTAAATCCCATTTGCAATTCTGTTTGGAGTCAGCATAATTTTTAAAAATAATTTTTAATAGCAGGAAGAATAAACAGTGACTGGATAATATATACACACCAAATATATTTATTAATTGTTACTTAAATAACCTTATTTCACTCCATATGGATATCAATTCCCGAAGTAGATGCTATTGTTCTTTTATAATCACAAGGAAAATATCTCCCTGAAGAGGTATTTTCCAGTTTGAGACATGAAAACCTTCTATAACCCTGTCCTACAATATTGAAAACTCACTTCCCAGCTGAGGAAACTGTCGAGAAATTAACAAACAAATCAACTACTGCCTCTCACGGGATCTTTTCTTCCTTCATTTTCTCTCTCTTTATCTTTTCTCTTATTTTATCTGAAGCATAGAATTAAAGAAAAACATGCATGTACAAAAAAAAAAATCACTTCACTTCTATAGTACTCTAGCCAGAAATTATAGCTGGCTGTCTCAAGAAATCATTATTAATATTCTCTATCTATCGCAATCCACCAGTCTGATTTTTTTCTATCTTTCCCCTCCATGTTATCTTTCCTCTCCATGTTTGCCATTTCTCATTTACTCTTTGGTTATTAATAAAGCTAGGGGTGATAAAAGACCAATGTTATAAATTCTTATTGGTGCAGTAACTCTAGTGTTATTCTTATCTAAGATGGCCCAGAACTTTGGAACATAATTTCAGTTCTGTCCAAAGTTACAGGGTTATAAAAAGTATGTTTGCCAGAGTGGAGCAAAGCTACTTTTCTGTCTTGTATTTTTCAATACAAGATTTGTATTTATTCCCCCAAATAAGTCAAGTTCTCTAAAGTTAGATATTACTACTTTTACATTTCAGGGAAAAAGAAATCTAACTACAGATCATTGCAAAAACGCTGGCCTAGTCACACTAATAAAATGTGGACACCACAGTCATAATTAAACTAATTCAGTACATAACAGGAGATAACATCCTTTTTCCAATTCTGTATTTTGTCCATTTGCTCAATAGCAACTATGATCTAATATGGCTTCTGAGCATACAGGAATGGTCAGAAGCCAAATATTCTTCCAAAGAATAACCTGCTCAAACTTTAAAAGTGAGGTTACTAGCATTCTACCTTCTCCAACGTGGTATCATTCAGATTGTTGGACTAGAAATCCCGTAACTGTGGATTATGGAAGGTTGTGTAGCTTGTGTTAACTACTCTACTGATGGGCCATGTGGTATGATTCTGCAATAGTCACAACTTTACAAGTGGCCACAATTCAATGCAGTCACTGAAACATGGTGGCTGCTTCCAGGATCGCACCACAGGGCCCAACAATGGGATACCCTGTCCTCCTTCCCTAACTTAAGCTCTGGAGCTCCAGAGATCTTTGAAAGGTAAGTGTGCAATTAGTGATGCAGGGTGGGGCCTGATGGTGTAGGAAGCAGGCCTAAGGAATGTGGGGACTCAGCAGGGGAATGGAGGGGAGATAGGCAGGAGGTTTTGAAGAAGCTGTAACTTCAGTATCGGGTTATTAGTAGCTTGGGGGGGGTGTCTGCTGTAACTTTGAACGGTCACTAAACAACCAGTCATAAATCAAGGATTATCTATATTAAATTTTTTCTAATTTAGCAAGAACCAGGCTCTAGCACCATGATTCAAATAGACAATAATATTTTTTAATCATGATGAAACATATTTATTTTTCTGGCATTTTAAAGAATTATTTATTATATGGAAAGTATGACTTGCATAGAATGTATTGCCTCAATTGATCCAATACCTCAGCCAAGTAAACTCTTAACAAGTCTTTTCAAAACAATAAAATTAAAAAAGGAAATATTCACCAACAGTCTCCTGCAGTAGCCAATTTTTCTACTCCCATCAATATTGGTAAGGACAAAAGAAAAAGTTTCACTGCAAAGAATAAAAGACATAGAATATTACTAGTTTTATTTGTTTGTTTATCATATTTATATAGTTCCCCGTCTCACAGAACATGACTCTGAGCAGTGTACAATGAAAACTAAAAATTAAAAAAAAAAATCTAAATTAAAAACACCAATCAAACTTACCAATGATAGAGTAGCAGATAGAGCTATCATGATAGGCAATATAGCCATTTCACTAATTTGCCACTTCTCTGAGATTCCCAAGTCTGATGATACAACCAGGTTTTAAGGGACTTGTGGAACAATGTCAGGGTGGGGCCAGTCTCACCTTAAGGGAAATGGGGTTCACAACAGAAAAGGGCTGATTCCAAAGTCCTTTACAGAGAGGACCTGTAGCATACCCTCCTCTGCTGGACTTAACGTGATGGGCAAATGTAATTAGGTGGGTGAAAGGTCCTTCAATCAACTCAGTCCCATGCTATGAAGAGTTTTAAAAATCAAAACAGAACCTTGAATTGGATTCCAAAGCAAACTGGCATCTAATGCAGCTCACAGAGCAGATGTGGTAACATGTCATTCTGGAGGCACACATAACTTCCTGCACCACCATATTTTCAACCAGTTGATGCTTCAGAATACTCTTCAACATAGCCTCCTATAGTGTGAGTTATAATAGGCTATCTGGGAAGTGACCAAGATGACGCTGAGGAGACCTTCCTGACCCGGGAATAGGCACAACTGGTAACAATTTGAAGTTATGCAAAGGCCTTCCTAGTCACAACTGCCAACTATTCTTTGAGCAGGAGTCATGACTTCTGTCCATTCTGCACACCAGGTCTGTTTGGCGCAGTACCATCCAATACCAAAGATGGCCCCTAAACCGGAGGGCTGCAAAACCCAGAGCCACTCAGCCTTGCCAGGGTTCAGTTGAAGCCTGTTGTTCCCCATTTAGGTTTTCATAACCTCTAGGTACTAGGATAGAATGTCATCAGCAAAATAGGTATAAAATTTATAAAAATAACAAAATATAAAAATAGTCCAATATTTTATAATATTTATAAATAATTTGCAAAACACTGCATGGAAATTATACAAGAAAGGCTATTCAGTACAGCATTTATTTAGGGGCCTGGTGGCTCAGCAGACTGAAAGCATTGTGATTAACACCAGCTGTCTGCAATTACTGTAAATTTGAATCTCACCAGGCTCAAGGTTGACTCAGCCTTCCATCCTTTCTAAGGTAGGTAAATTGAGGACCCAGTTTGTGGGGGCAATAAGCTGACTTTGTATAAATATACAAAAAGTATGAAGGCTATTGCTTAATGCATTGTAAGCCGCCCTGAGTCTCCGGAGAAGGGCGGCATATAAATCAATTTTTTAAAAAAAATTATTTTAGCCAGGACTATTGAAATAAAAAAAGAAAATCTGTTTTGAAATCCAAAATCACCATACCATACCAAAATTTTCCAAGAAGGACATTCTGATTGATTGTAAGGATTGATAAGCCTATTCACAGAGTCAGGAGATTGCCCAACCATGTATAGTTAAAGGTCAGAAAAAGAAATCTCTAGGAACATTAACTTATTATAATTACCAATTCTAATTCCCCTTGTGGTGCCCAGAGCAGTGTACAAAAAAGCATGAAAAACCATCTATTTACAAAACAGCACCAAAACCCATCTAATCACCAAACTGAATAGAATTCATTTTAAAATGCTCCCTTGAAACAAAACAATATGAATATGCCTACTTAAAATAAAATTCCATTAAAACAGCCTATTTCCTCCTCAGTTGGCATCTTTGGGGGGTTGCAGATCATCTAAAGTGCTGCTCCTGAACATAAGATTGCAACCTTTTTCTCCTCCAAAGTGCCATTTGTACTCGGGGATTTAGAATACTCTATTTACTACATACAGGAAGCCACCAAATTAGCATTTAGCTGAAGATCTTCAAAAACAAGAGTGGGAAAGTTGCCCTATTTGCTTGCTGAATAACCTGTCAGGTAAATTTTCTCAAACAAGCTGTACTGGAAAACTCAAGAATAATAATTCTTCCTAAAAAAGGGAGGGAAGCGGTCCAAAGTACATACCGATTTAAACAAGTACCATTTATTTACTCAAGTATCATACATTTATTCCACTGAGTGGAATAATGGTACGATAATTCTGGACTGATTGTTATATAGAAATGAGGAAAATGTGAACTTAGTTTTTGTTTGCTTTTGTTTTCATGGCATTCATTAGGGTATACTTGGTCTCTTGTAAGACAGTTCTACAATCTTGCTGTATACTATCCCAGGACAGTTACCTCTTATACTCCTTGAGGGGTGCCCATTCATTACCATCTGGGAAGCAGAACAAGGGAATGGCCTGAAGCAACCTTTCCTCTTCTTCACGCTGTCCCCTCAGTAGATTCTCACGCTGAAACACAAAGCAGAAAGTAGATAGAATAAAGTTGTGAGAGAAACTTTTTTGCATTTGTACTTTTGACTCAGTGTTCACTCCTGACAAGTGCCTGGACAAGTCCCTGTAGTTTTGGCAAGATTTTGGAAATGGTTTGCCATTACCTGTTTTCTAGGGCTGAGAGGAAGTAACTGGCCGAAGGTGACCCAACTGGCTTTGTGTCTAAGGCAGAACTAGAATTCAGTCTCCCAGTTTCATGCCTTAACCACTATACCAGACTAGTAGTTTCCTTATGACTTAATCAAAAAAAACCAATGTCTGGGTTATTAGAGATGCAAAAGTGAAAAACGACAAGTAAAGAAATGTCCGCTAACATCACTTACTTACAGACTTGTATTTAATTGTGTATGGTATGTGTACTAATATATAACTATTTCTGGAGACTTGAAATAAGGCTCAAGGTCATCCACTTTTGTCAGGACTAATCACAGAAACAAAACTGTCAGTTCTTTTAAACAGATGATTATATATATTGTACATACTAGAATTATTCTCAAAATGATTAGTATGCTTGTAAAATTACTAAGATAATATTCATAAACCACTTTTTACATTCTCAAGTGACATTCAATAATCATTATTAGCAACATGTAGCCAAATAGTTTTTACAACTTCTTTTCCAAATGCAGGGTTCAACAAGAAAATACTTTTAATCTCCATATAATGAATACTGGTCTGTCTTTAAAAAAATATGATTGTCTCTAAGAAGAAACAAAAATTGGTATTGTATTTTTAGACTCCTTACTCAGTAGTAAAGTAGATGTTTTGTGGGCAAAAGATCCAATTTACACTCTGGCATTTCCAATAAATATCAAACATTAATCAAATACACTAATGTGATATTTTATAGCTGTATATTTAATAACTTTCCCCTTCTGTCATGTTAAAAATTACAATTTGGTTTTAGTGTTTGGAAGCTCATGAAGGTCACTTCCAAATGACCTTCTGGGGACTACATGTAATCCTGATGCTCAGACAGTGGGCCTCTGACATAGAAGGTAATCAGGAAAGATCTGAAAGCTGCTTCTAGTCAGAATAAACAGTTTTGACAGTCTGATTCTGTATACAGCTTCCTAGACCCCATACACATACAATCTGGTTGTTGCTCAACACTAAGCAGGATTTTAAAAAGGGAAAAAAAACAGTAAAAACTTGCAGGAGTTTAGACTTGCTCCTACATATTTTTTCTTCTATGCACACACAATCATGAAGCAGAACTTCATTTAAAGAAACCTTCTCCTCATCAGAATGTAAACAGATCTAGGGATTTCCCCATCTGCAGCTAACCACAGCACAAAGATGTCTAGCAATATCTTTTTCAGGGCCCCCTAAATATTGCCATTATTGTGTTTTACCTCAGCCCTTGATTGACACAGTTGTAAATCGGCATTAGTTTATTTTCCTTATTACTCCAACTTTGTCCAAGGACAGCCTTAAGATATATAAAATCCATTAGACTTTGTCACTCCTTACTTTGAAAAGAAATCAGATGACTGCAGCAATGTGAAAAGAAACAAAAGCAGGGCAGGTTCAGCAATGGAAAAACTAAGTGTCATCATGTTATACTTTATGCCAGTTGAAAGGTGGGTAAGATGCATTTCAGCTCAATAATAGGAAAAGGCTTCTAAGTTGATTATTAATCTAAGTAAGATATGTTGTATTCAATGCCTCCAAAGAATGTCTTAGGAGCAAGGTCAAACCCATAGTAAGGAGTTTAAGAGCACCTGCTCAGGAAAAAAAAGAGCAGTGGAAGAGCAGATTGCATCTTAAGCGTCTTGTATTCACATCTGGTGGTTTTGGTGGCTTGTGTCATTTATCAGCCAGAATCAATCATATACTTCCCCTTGCTACATAGGCTGTGTGATGAAAATATATAGTCAAATAAAATGAAACTGCTGCACTATGAAAGGGAACCATATGAAGCCAAGCCAAGCCAAAGCAAAAGAAACGATGATGAGGCCCAGATGATCAAAAATAGAAAATAAAGGACACAAATTCTAATTACTTTGGATTACTTTGGAGAAACACACAATTAGACCAACACAACCTAAGCTTTAGCAGATCTCTATGCACTTTTTTTGTTAGGGGATATATTTCATGTAGTCTCAAATAAGACAAACTGTCTGGCCATTGCAATCTTGGTGCCTTCTTCCCTGTCTACGTCTGCTATAAGTTGTCCTGGAAAAGGCTTCTTGATTTTATCTATCTAGAAGCTCTGACATCAATCAATCATTCTCCCTTAATGCCTTGAGGTAGGCTTTAATAGCAGGTGCTAATTTGGATTTACCCCATGTCGTCCTTCAGCACTGCCCTAGGCATCTCTTCAACCATTTCATCTCCTTCAACTCATTGGTAAACTCCAAAGCACTGCAAAAGGGTGGACAGCATCACTTACTGAGATGTGCCACTGAGTGTCATCCACATACTCATGATATCTTATCCCATGGTGATGGATAAACTCACCCAGAAGCTTCATATAGATGTTAAAAGGGAGTGGAGAGAGAACACTGGATGAAATGAAATTGGTACACAGCCAGCTATGGTTGTTGCTCCAGGTTTTGCCACATATTTATCTCTGAGAAATATCTGAAAGGGGCTCCTCACAATGTTCTAATTTCTACACATGATGAAATCATTATGTTTAATTCCTTACCTTTGGAAATTGATAGGTAATCTTGGGCTCATAATTTCCCTTTGTGTCCTTTTTAAGTGAGACCACAACCAGGTATTCAAAAAATGGGTGTCCTGCTGAATAAGAAAAACTGCTTCTTTGTTTCAGCCTTACATCAGCACCAGATTTGCTTTCTGTAGGATTTGCATCCTGGGAGTCACCTGTAATGCAAAACAACAGCAACATTATCACTTATAGTTTGAGAAATGTAAAATGTAAAAATCTTGGCTAAGATCAGACAGACATTCTGGCCTTAAATGTAATACTTTTAATAATTTTTTAAATTTAAATTGTGATATTTGTATTGTGTTTTTACCTGGCTGTACACTGCCTCGAGTCCTTCGGGAGACGGGCGGTATAGAAATAAAATTATCCTTATCCTTATCCTCAAGGAAAGTGAATTATCTGTCTTGAAATAAATGCTTCTAAAGGTAGCAAATTGAAACCATTCCTCACCATTTTGGAACTTATTTGCTACCTATAGAACCTAGCCTTAACAAGCAAGGTTTGCCTTCTTGTGCATAAATATTTTCCCCAACCTCTTATTAGCAATGCAAAGCTAGCAAACATTTATTGCCATCAGGCACATTAATAGTGACCTCATCTCTGATCCCTTATCATCTGTTGCTGCACACATCCTCAGTCTTTATATAAAATGTTCCCAAGAAAGCTTTGATGATCTGAACCATCTGCTCACAATTTTTGTCTGCCTTCAAAATAACCTGCTCTGAATCGAGAGTATTCTACGTTCACCTCTACGCTGACACCTGCTTTCTTGAATGCCTTCACTGACATCCCCTTGGCAGGTAGATACTACGTAAAAATCTGTTGCTTCCTTCAGGCTTTTCTTGAATGGATGTTGCTATTTTTCATTAAAGTTGTTTTCAACTTCATTTAATTGCATTTATCTATCACTGTCTAGTAAGAATCAGAAAATCATTATAAATCTTTATCCATGGATCAGAAAGGAAGAAAAGAAAGAGCAGAACAGAAGAAGAGTCATCTTATGTGAGAAATGGGTGGCATAAAAGTTTAATAAACAAAAAATAAATAATATGTATGTATGTATGTATGTATGTATGTATGTATGTATGTATGTATGTATATATATATATATATATATATATATATATATATATATATATATATATATATATGTTTTTCTTCTAGCCAGACATAAGACATAATGTCTTTATGTCCTAAGACATAAACCCTATGAAGAAGTAAGAAAATTTTTATATATATATATATATATATATATATATATATATATATATATATATATATATATATATGCAAAGAAGGTCTTCTGAGTTAGTCAAATAATAAATTACAGATAATGACTGCATAAGGCTGCATGAGGCAATGTAACTTTTGCTAATAGGTG
The DNA here is from genome assembly GCF_059756535.1 of Pantherophis guttatus. Lineage (NCBI taxonomy): Eukaryota > Metazoa > Chordata > Lepidosauria > Squamata > Colubridae > Pantherophis > Pantherophis guttatus. Next base: position 36,855,397 of record NC_142065.1, on the reverse strand, counting down.
GATTTAACTGCCTGAAGGGAAAAAAAACAAGTTTTAAGCATACAAGGAGTGTAGAGGAAAATCCCTTCTGTGTTTGCCTTAGACAGCCGATTCTATAGATAAAGAAGTAAGGAACGTCATTACCAAAGCAGAAACAAATATGGGAGAAGAAAGAACACATTTCCAAGCTGCCATGCAATCAAGTCAGCACCCAATACCCTTGACATCTTGTACATCAGCTGCATTTGAAAAACATGCTAAAGCTATAAGCTACCCTTAATTAACTACCTTGGCTGTGGTTATTGGGCATGCTCAGTGCAGACCAAGCAATTATATTATAGCTTTTAATACCATGGTTTATTTCACACAACACTGTAATGGCTATTTTGTTCAAGACATTAGAAAAATATAAATTAAACATATAAATATCATCTGAAAACTGTATTTGAACCAAATGTGGTTGTAAGACTCAATTATTTGAACTGAATAGAGGAACAAAATATAGTTGCCCACTTGCTCCTCTATTCTGTGTAATGTCACTGAAGACCCTCCAATTGGAACTATAGAATAATTTAAATATTGACAGCATAGCCCCATAAATTGCCCACACTGATTGATGCTATCGAAACCAACCAAATATTTCCTTTTGGTTAGTGAGGAAATACCAAAATAAGAGGAAGGAAGGAGCAGAATTTACAATAAATTTTTAAAAGACTACAGTTCTGTTGGTCAAAATTGCACTCAAGATAGAATGAGTTTAAAACAAACCTTGCTTTATGATTTGTACTACCATGTTTTCCTGAAAATAAGACCCTGTCTTATATTTTTTTGAACCCTGAAATAAGCGCTTGGCCTTATTGCCATGTGCTCAAAAGCCCGATTGGGCTTATTATCAGGGGATGTCTTATTTTGGGGGAAACAGGGTATAGACATAAAATATCTTGGAATGCTACTTCCAATATACACTGCTCAAAAAAATAAAGGGAACACAAGCAGAAGACATCCGAGATCTGAATGAATGAAATAGCCTTATTAAATACTTTGTTCGTTACATACAGTAGTTTTGTGTTCCCTTTAGTTGTTTGAGCAGTGTATAAACTACTGTATATAAAGAAAAAAGTATTTAATAAGGCTATTTCATTCATTCAGATCTCAGATGTCTTCTGCTTGTGTTTCCTTTATTTTTTTATTTTATTTTTTAAATTTGATTTATATGCTTTTTTATCAAAAAAATTTGATTTTTTTGAGCAGTATATTTCCATTGGTATGCTAAATTATAATTTGTAGTTTATAAAATTAAAGTCAAGCTTAGTTAGGGACTTATAAAACCTATTTTGGAGACTGCACCTCTAAAAATGTTTATACTTTTTAAGATATAGACAGTGTCTTTAACCTGGAAAAATCCTAATATTATGTAAAAATTATTTAGAAAAAGTGTATTCCAAAAGAAAAGGTATGCATAAATATAAAATTATTGTAGTGTAATATCTTAAAAGGGATGGAGATTTTCTAATATACTCTATGATTTATTTGAAACTTCTATTATTTTGAAAAATAAGTTTAAAAATTGGAGGGGGGGAATCAGAAAAAATGTGATCTGAAGACTCATATTCCTATAGTCAAGATCAGGATATATAACCTTATTTCACAAGAAAATAGACCTAAAATGTTATGAAGAGGGCTTGCAAAGTTCCTTCTTGAATTGCACAACTGAAATCTGCAAAAGTGGCACCAAATATGAATACCGTCTTCTTTGTCACTATTGGGCAACCTTCTTTTTCAGTTAATTTAAAGATAAAGCAGAAGAGAATTGCCACTGCCCCCAGATCTACATCCAAAATTTTTTTTACCATGACTGGCTGGGGAAGAAGGGGAGAAAACGGAATGGGGGGTTGATGGCTACTTTAGGTACTAATTCTCAAATCCTCCTGGGTGTTCATTCCATGGTATCGGAGAGCAAAAGACACATCCATGTCCAAGAGATTTCTGGACTAAAACACCTGTAGGCTCTTTTTTATACATTTTTATTAATGTTTCCTCCTTTTGTGCTGTAGATAAAAAAAAAACAAGATGTAGAACCAGCCCTGGAATTTTGCAAATCAGCAAAGGCTGCAAAACACACATATGCAGACACACACACGCACAGAGATTAATGGGCTCCTCACTTCAAAGGTTTCCACTGAAGACTTGGTTTCTTGGAATCCTGTGAGCAGTTTTGAAGTGCTATCCCATCCATCAGATGAAATTCCAGAGTCTCCTCTCCCTAATGAGGACAACAGACTCCTGTGGACTAATGACTTGCAGGAAACTGTTGCCTCTGGTAAGCGCACCACCCATTTTGAAGATTGCATTTGTATTTATGTCTCTAATGATGCTCCAGCTGACAAACTAAATAACACCCTAACCATACACACATTCCCATCAGATTGTTTGGGTAAAATATTGTCTTTTAGTTCTCTGACTGTAATAGCAAATAACAACTATTTCTGTAAAAATTGACAATCTTGACTGGCTAGGGATGCCCATCCAGGATTCTTACAGAAAGCAAACTACCCTTAGTGAGTTTCTGTGCTTGATACCCTTCCATCTGGATGGATAAGTGGCTTGGAAAGAGTAACACTTGTGTTCCTCCAAGCCCGAGTAGCAAAAAGGATTCTTTCCTCATGTATCAACATAAACAGTTGTTCTTAATAACAGCATTAATGTGGGCAGATTGAGATCCAGAGACCTTGATCATTTTTTTCCTAAACCAAATGCTTCATTGTCAGCTTCATGTTCATATGAAATGCTTCACAACAACAACAACAACAACAACAAAAAGAATTCAGTTGCTTTTCAGAAATATTACTATGAACATTTAATCAGGATCTTTTTAAGGACTATTTAGAATTACCTCTATTCGGGGAATTCTCTGATGACAACATGAGGCCTCTTCTAAACAACATTACATCAGCTTACTCATTCCAAAATGCTGTGTCTGTTTCCCCCTTCCTTTTCTGCTTATCTTGCTTTGAAGGACTGGAGAAAGCGGGGTGGGGGGAGAGAGTAGAGAAGTGGCATGCCTCCTTAGTTGTCAGTTCTCCTATCCCCTGGAGCAGAGATCTCCAACTTTGGCAACTTTAAGCCTGGAGGACTTCAACTCCCAGAATTGATGGGAGTTGAAGTCCGCCAGGCTTAAAGTTGCCAAGGTTGGAGACCCCTGCCCTGGAGTGATCACTCTGCAGCAAAAAAGACCAGAGAGCAGAAGACCATCTTATCTTCTGCTTCTAGTAACTAGCACAAAGGGGGTGTTTTTCATCCACCACTCTTTTCCCCACCAACTCTGCTGTTACTTATTTCTGAGACACCTCTTTTACACATCGGTAGCCCCACATAAAACTTTGAAAACATTAAGAGGTAAAGAAGCGTTCCAATTCAGAAAAATGGAAACCGGCAAACACTTTACAGGTAGCCTCGACTTACAACCATTCATTCCCTGACGATTTGAAGTTATGAGAGTTCTGAAGTAAGGTACTTATGACCAGGGGTGGTTCTTCTTACCTTTACTACCGGTTTGCAACGGGAGTGCACACACTTCTGCGCATGCACAGATCATCATTTATGACGTCCGGGTGGGTGGGCAGAGCCTCCCACCGCTTTTACTATCAGATCTAGAAAACCGGACAGAACCGGGAGCAATCCACCATTGCTTATGACCCATACCTGCAGTTATGACTGTGGTAGCACCCCTGTGGTCAAGTGATCAAAATTTTGGAGTTTGGCAGCCCTCCAAATTTACAACAGTGGGGTGCTTTCATTCACCCCAATCCTTTATCTCCCCCTCATCTATGCCCTTTTGGCCCCCTGCTGCCCTGCGCTCCACTGCCCAGCTGATCTTTGCCAATTTCTTATTCCTTCCTGCTGATGAGGAATACATAGCCTTCCTAAGAGAGCTGCTGGCAACGTGAGGCAGACTCCCCCAGGTCTTGGGAGATAACCACTGCAGGGAAGAAAGCCTCACCTGGCCAGCAGCTGCCTCACAAAAAGCCAAGCTGGGCACCCCTCATCAGCAGTGGAGCAAGAAGGTGAAGATCAGCTGGGGCCTTGGAGTGTAAAGCAGCAGAGGGTACTCTGGCTGGGCCAAGGTAAGGCTAGGCTTCACACAGCACAAAGGGGCTTCCTGGTGCATCATGCCACTGGGGCTTTTTGCATCTACATCACACCACAAAGTCTCTTTGTGCCATACAAAACCCATCCTCATTCTGAGCCCAGTCAACAGCACAGTGCAGAGGAGCTTTGCCATAAGTTACATTTTGGGGGCATTTTGCAGTCCCAGAGCCACAAAGCATCAAGAAGCACTTGAGCTGCAGTGTATTCTTTCCCCAGCCTTCCTAAACTCAGGCCACACCACCACACCACTCCTCCCCCAACTTGTGCATTACTTGCGCTGGCCCTCCCAAGGCAGCAACCCCATGCTCCTTAGCTGGGATTCCCTCCACTTCCTGCTTAACAGGAATTATGACGGCAACTGAGACTGCTGGGACTGCAGGACATCTTGCTTTAGGACCACATCACTTAATGGTGGAAATTCCAGCTCCAACTGTGGTCATAAATCAAGGATTATCTGTACACAGAACTATAATCTTTGTTTGACTTTGGCTGTGACGTAAATTACATTCAATTTGCAGTGTTGTATTAATCCAGCCATTGTCTTGTAGACAAGAAACATTTACTTTGTGAACAGAACAGAAAAGGGAGTTGTAAACCTGCCCCACATGTGCACTTCCTGGTTTCTGATACAAAGTTGTTACACATCTGAGTTTATTTCATACTTGACATAAAATAATCTCAGCCTTGATGCTGAATGAATCCATCTGGACTCCCCAATACACACTGCAGTACGCTTATACTTAATCCTTTTCAATACAGTCATACACTTATACTTAATCCTTTTCAATAATGGTAACTTGAGTTTCTCAGCAAGCAACTTTGTTGAATGGCCATTCAACATGGAAAAATCCGCCAGTTGCCAGATCAGAGGTATTCTTAAAGGCCAGGTGTTCATTATAGCACAGATAAAAGAGGCCAAGACATTTTACACTGGTATAATAAAATAGAATAACCTTAATTATCTTGCTTTAACCAAACAAGTAATCAGAATTAGGATCAATACTTTGCCCAAAAGCATAATCAATTTATTTGTTAAGGTCTCTCAGAACTCATTGTTATTTTCCCTCCATCTTGACTACGGAGTCAAAAACCAGTAGCTAAAGTTTAGTTAAGCGGAAACTAAACTGCACAAAATAACCTTCGTTTCTGCATCCTGTCTCTTATTTTCTGAAAATTCAGAATCAGCTCTAATCTCTAGCTGCAAAAACAACATGTTGTGCCTTAAAGGTCCATCTAAACCAGTGGTTCTCAACCTGTGGGTCGGGACCCCTTTGGGGGTCGAACGACCCTTTCACAGGGGTCGCCTAAGACCATCGGAAAACATATATTTTCAATGGTTTCAGGAATAATTTTATGGTTGGGGGTCACCACAACATGAGGAACTGTATTAAAGGGTCGCAGCATTAGGAAGGTTGAGAACCACTGATCTAAACAATTATCACAGAGACTTTATACGAGCAGGTATAAAACCCAATCCTGGCCGCTTCAGTTTATTTATTTATTGCCAGTTCACTTCATTCATTCAGTCTTGTTCCCAAAATTCCTCCTTCCAGTTTTCCCGGTTATTCCAAACGTTTTCCTTCCGATGTCGTCAAATGAAAGTACACAAGGGACTTTCCTACTGTGAATTTATCGGAAGCACTGGGGGGACGGGGACGGGGGGAGAGAGACAGAGACCGCTCAGCGTCTGACCAACCGGCGGGGGCAGAGAATAAGGGTAGTAGACCCAGCACAAACTTGGCATGTTTATTTCCGTCGCCCCCCCCCCAAAAAAAAACTTTTTACAGGGACGGCGCACCCCAAGGCGCGAATTCACTAACAGGATCGGCGAGGACGCTGCTCTTTCCCGACGAGTTCGAACTACAACAGAGCAGGGGAAGCAGGAGCGAGAAGAGCGAAGGGAGGAAGGGAAGGAGACGAAGGCTGGGCTGGCGCCAGACTGACGGACAAGTGGGAGGAAGAGAGCTCGCCCGGTCCTGCCCCTCAGGCTCACCTCTCCTAGACGACCTCCGTATCAGGCTGTTTCGGAAGAAGCGGACGAACCTCTCCCCCGCCATGCCGTCAGCGGCTCGCTCTCCGCCGCACCGGGCTGCCGCCGTCTCCTCCGTCTTAAAAAAAAAACTTTTGCACCTGGGAAAAGTGAAAGCTGGTGGCAGCGGCGGAGTCACCGGGCGGGAGGAGCCTTCGGGAGGCTGGGAAGAGGCGCGCTGCAGTTCCCGAGCGAGGCGGTGGGCGGAGAGCAGAAGCCTCTGGAGTTGGAACAACACCTGAAGGACGGCAGCCTGCCAAGAAAACACCAGGCCGCCACGTGCGCACGCCTCACTTAAATTGAGACACCAGCCTGCCCGCATTGGCTGTGGGATCGTCAGGCTTTCCGGGTCGGCGCAGCGTCATTCCAGACTCACAAGAGGCTTGCTCGTACATTTGTACACCGCTGCAGGCCTTTTGCCTTTCTCTGTTTTATATTTATCTTTGGCCATGCTATTCGGGAGCTTTTCAATCAGAATATGGAAAATATATATATATATTATAAAATTTCCTCCCTGTCTCACATGGCTCCTGTGGAACAGATTTTATTCTTTAGAATGTCTTTTCTTAAAGGCATAAAATATACTTAATTTATCACGTTCAAAGTTATAAAAAAAAAAAAACTTGAATTGCACCCAGCATCCTGGAGAAGTACAATACCCAAGCTAAGATACATTATTTTTCCAAATCCAAGCTTTTCTTAAATAGTAACTCCAGCCATACACAGGGCAAAATCAAACAGCTCATGGGGGATCAGGCACACGTGATTCCCCCATGTGTGAGCACCCCCACAGACACTGCAGGTAGTCCTCCACTTATGACCACAATTGAGCCCAAAATTTATGTTAAGTGAGAAATGTGTTAAGTGAGTTTTACCCCATTTTACAACTTTTCTTGCCACATTTGTTAAGCGAATGCAGTTGTTAAATTTGTAACATGGTTGTTAAGTGAATCTGGCATCCCCATTGACTTTGCTTGTCAGAATGTTGTAAAAAGTGATCATGTGACTTTGGGACACTGCAAACATCAGAAATGTGAGTCGATTGTCAAGCATCCAAATGTAAATCATGTGACCATGGGGATGCTGCAACTGTCATAAGTGTGAAAAATAGTCATGTCACTTTTTTAGTGCCATTGTGTTGTGACCCAGGCCCAATTTAGTAGGAAAATCAGTCAATGAAAAAACAAACTTTATTCGAACAGCTGAGAATTACTTCATTCCCAGCGTCGTTCAACTAAATTAAAGCAAATTCCTTCCAACACAAATTCCTCAGTCCTATCGCAAACCTTGGTCCAATTAGGCAAACTGTCAAAGGCCTTTCTTGGCAAACGTTCAGAAGTCACAGATACAAAAATAAATACAAGACGTAGACAAAGTAGAAGACGAAGCTACCAACGTTGTTTTCCAGCACAGCCCAAACGCCGTTGCTGGTCTGTTTTAAGCCTTATGGGAGGGGCCAATCATCTCTTGGCCCTACTCCCGAGTTGTCCTCTTTGCTTGAGCTGCTCTTGCCTTCTGGCAGCTCTTCTCACGCATGCATTAGGAACAGGCTCCTCCTGTTTCTCTGCCTCACTCCTATCAGTCTCTGGAGGCTCTGGAGTCCGCACCTCACTCCCCGATGGTCCTGGCCCCATTTCTGCCTCTGATGCAGAGCCCTCATCTGGGCCTTCCCCAGCCTCCATGACTGGCCCATGTTCTTCCTCAGCCTCATCGCTGTCTGACTTCACTGCCAGCTCCGCAGGCTGCTGGCAGACCACAACACGTTGTAACTTCAAACAGTCACTAAGTGAACTGTTGTAAGTCAAGGATCCTTGACTTAAGGTCAAGGTAATCCTTACCTGTATATACAGCAGTATATAATATATTGGTCTGCCTGTGAAATATCTATGTGTTAAATCACAGGTTTAGTTTCGATGCAAGCTTATCCAATTGAAATTTATTTAATAAACTAGTATTAAACAAACTCTAAATTCGTCAAGAAAATGTATGTTCACATTAACCTGATCTCATTATATGACTAAATAGCTTCCTTAATCAATTGTGGAAATACTGTAGCCATGACATTCTGATTAGCAAGCTAATAAACTTGATTAGCAAAATATATGGGCTGGGTGACATTTCTGTTATGTGCACATGAGACAAACTGAAAGAATACTCACTTGGATTTTTGGAATGAAGTATTAAATGGCGTGCCACAATATTCAGTCCTGAGTCCTATACTTGAAACATTTTTATTAAAGGGCTTGGGTGAAGAAGTGGGAAAATGCTTATAAAATTGGCTGGTTATGTAATCTGAGTGAATCAGCCAAATAAATCAAAAACTCAGATTGGTTTTAATAGGGTAGAGCAGTTTTTCTCAATCCTGGTCCACGAAAGCTTGAAGAAATGTTATGATTTAAATCTTGAGTTAAATCTTGGTGGTCTGTGGCCAAGGTCCACAAAAGATACTTAAAGGGGGTCAGTGGTGAAGTAAAGGTTGAGAAGCATTGGACTAGAGGATAATTTATTAAAATTGGATAGACAATGCAAAAGTCTTCATTTAGGAAATAGCATTCCAATAAAGTGAGTTAAGAAGGGGGATATCTGCCTCTGTGAAAAAGTTCTTGGAAAAGTTGCTTTCAAACTGCATCTGAGTCAATAAAATAGTGTTTCTACAAAAAAAAGGCAAAAGAGGTAGTTTCCAAATCAAAGGAAGCACATTTTGTAATTCAATACGTTGGTGTTTCCACAGCCCCTATGCCTTCGTTTACTCCAACAGAGGTCAAAGGTCATGAAGTTATTTCCTTGTTTCGTACCAGTCAGACCTGTAAAACACAAGTACTGTGTTGCTCTTTTACCACAGGCATGCATAGATTATCTTTCAAGACCTTTTTTAGTTTGTTTAGGATTCAATCATTTTGCAGTTTGTTTGGCCTGTCCAGGTGGACAAGGATATTTATTGCTGGAGCAAAACAGTTTATCAGAACCATCTCAGGTATGTCCAGTTCAAGTTTTACACCTTAGGAAGAATTCCTGTAAAGGGAGATTAAATGATTCGGGAATATTAATTGTTAAGGTGACTTACCTGGAGATATGTTACTATTCTGAAAATACCTGAAGGTAATTTATTCTTCCATAGATTATCAGGACCTTATATTCACAGAAGGATAAAGGTTACTCTCCATTGTCCCAGACTGCAAGACACAAAATAGTGCCTTTAAGTTATAGGAGGATAGATACTAAATGAACTTTAGAAAAAAAGGTTTCAATTTGTTACTTGACATAGGATAGACAGCCCTCTGTTAGGAAAATTTCAATGTGGATTCCTAAGGATGTGTAGCTGAGATTATTATGTAGCTGGTTGACAATTCGTATTCAATGTTTAGTCCTCAACAGAATTCATCAAATTTGCAGATGACACTAAGCTGGCAGGAATGGCCAACACTCCAGAAAACAAGCTCCAGATCCAAAAAGATCTTGTCAGATTGAACATTGGGCCCAATCTAACAAAATGACATTCAACGTAGATAAAAGTAAGGTTTTACACTTAAGTCAAAAAAACAACTGTATAGACTAGGCGACACTTGGCTTAATGCCAGTAAATGTGAGAGAGATCTTGGACTCCTAGTGGACAATCATTTAAATATGAGCCAATAGTGTGCAGCAGCAGCCAAAAAGGCCAATGCAATCCTAGGCTGCATTAATGGAGGGATAGAATCAAGATAATGTGAAGTTCTAATACTGCTTTACAAAGCCTTAGCAAGACCACACTTAGAATACTGCATCCAGTTCTAATCACAACAATACAAAAAAGATGTTAGAGACCCTGGAAAAAGTGCAGAGAAAAGCAACAAAAATGATTAGGGGCTGGAGGCTAAAACATATGAAGAACGTTTGCAGGAATTGTCTAGCCTAATGAAAAGAAGGACTGGGGTGGGGGGGACATGATAGCACTGTTCTGGTATTTGAGGGGCTCCTACAAAGATGAGGGGGTGAAACTATTTCAAAGTACTATGGGAAGCCCCCCCCACAGAAGAATGAAATATTTTGGGAAATATTAAAAAGGCAGAATATTATATTTCCCTAAAGGAGAAATGGAGAAACATGTAACCCCTAAGTCTTTCTTAATAGCCTACAGCACATGCCAGCACTTAAGAGATAAAGAGCTTATTGAAAGAGGAAGACAAGTCTCTAGATAGCTCTATTCATAAGCAAAGCAAATACTGCAGGCAGAAATCCATTCAAGACAGGATATTTTGAAACTGCTTGCAGCACAGCTAACAAAGGCAGAATGATACGATTAGAAAGCAGCCTCTCACCCAAGATCTAACACAGGACGAAAGCCATTAGCCACAATAGGAATTGCCCAACACCCTTTCAGAACACAAGATCCTTCATTGCACCACCCAAGAACAGTTAAAACTTCAAAGTCACAGAAACCAATAAAGATCCATCCACTCATTCAGCCATTTGTTCAGCTGACCCAGAACTGTGTCTTTTTGGTTCTGTTCAATAAATCAACTTTCCAATCAGCTTCTATATTGTTTCCAGCTTCTTTCTCCCAGCTTGGAACTGAACCAAATGGATATTTCTTCCAACAGTACCAAAAGACAAGACAAGAAACAATGGTTGGGAACTAATCAAGATGAGAAGCAACCTAGAACTAAGGAGAAATTTCCTAACAGTGAGAGCAATCAACCAATGGAATTGCTTGCCTTCAGAAATAGTGGGTGCTCCATCACCGAAGGCTTTCAAAAAGACAACCATTTTTTAAAAATTTTTTTTGATTTATATGCTGCCCTTCTCCGGAGACTCAGGGTGGCTTACAATGTGCTCAGCATTTGTCCGTAACAATATTGGGTCCCCTGCTCAAGCAGAGGGTTGGACTAGAGATCTCTGAGATCCCTTCCAACTCTATTGTTCTATGTTCTATTATAATCCCCTTTTAACAAAAGGTGCTTGCTGTTGTACGGATGTGCAATACTACATTCTATGCATGAGCAATTTAGTGCATGGAACAGATAATTTGAGTGGTTCATATCCAGACAAAGCTTATGTATTTTACATGGTCATAGACCCGCGGTGTATATTTTAGGCAGAAATATTTTGGGGTGGGACGAGGAAAAAGGAGTGTTAGTTACAGAGTACAGTACAATACTCAGTACAGTACAATTTGACCCCAACATTTCTGTTGCTAAGTGAGACATTTGTCAAGTGAGTTTTGCTCCATTTTATGACATTTCTTGCCACAGTTGTTAAGTGAACCACTGCAGTAGTTAAGTTAGTAACATGGTTGTTATGTGAATCTGGCTTCCTCATTGACTTTGCTCGTCAGAAGATCGCAAAAGATGATCACGTGATCTCAGGACACTGCAACCATCGTAAATATAGGTCAGTTGCCAAGCATCTGAACTTTGATCACATGACTATGGGGCTGCTGCAATGCTCATAAGTGTGAAAAATGGTCATAGGTCACTTTCTTCAGTGCTATTGTAATTTTGAACGGTCACTAAATGAACTGCTGTAAGTTGAGGACTAACTGCTGTAAGTTGAGGGTACTTACTAGATGCCTTCTGCCACCGATAGCGTCCCACCGGCCAATACGCTGCCACAGAGAGGGACTTCTCAGGGTGCCGTCGGTCAAACAATGTCGACTGGCGGCCCCCAGGGGGAGAGCCTTCTCTGTGTGGGCACCTGCCCTCTGGAATGAATTGCCCCCGGAGATACGTATGATCCCTGACCTACGCACCTTTCACCGTGCCCTCAAGACATTATTGTTTCAACAAGCTGGGCTGGCTTAAACATGAATTTTAATGGCTGTTTTAGTTTTTTTTAATAATATTGGGGCCAAATTATTTAATATGTTTTTAAACTGTTTTTAAATTTTATGGATCTGTGTGTTTTATTGTTGGCTGTACACCACCCTGAGTCCTTTGGGAGAAGGGCAGTATAAAAATTTAAATAATAAATAAATAAATAATAATACCTGAATAGCAATGGCAGTGATAGGAGAATGAAAGCCCTAGGAAGATAAGGGGGAAAGATAGCTGGATGTGTGATGGTATCTAAGGTAGGTGAGGAAAAGATGGCACTGGAAAAATAGGGAGGGGGAGAAAGATTATCAAACATTAATTCAAGCATAGTTTGAATATAGCATAATATCAAGCACAACTGGCCCATCTCCTCATGTCTGCATTTTCTTAGAAGCTTCCTTTCCCTACTTTTTCTTAACCATAAACCATGTGTTGCCACCAACCTTGGATTTACGTCAGGGGTGAAATCTACTTACCTTCCCAATCAGTTCTGAAGTGCACGCGCTGCGTGCATGCGTCACATGCATGTGTGGACTCTCTGTGCATGAACAAATTAAGCCAGATAAAGTTTTGAGCACATCTAAAATGAAATCAAACTTTTGACATATTGCACAATCGACTGCATAATTGCTGCATAACTGCATAATTATTATTATTATTTGAATAATTGTATTCTATTATCTGTAATCCCAAATCCAAACCAAAATAGCAATAAATGCATTTCATTGCTTACATAACCATTTCTTTCTGATGATCTGATTTTGGAAATATACATTTATTTTCTTTATATCCTCCCTCTAAATTGTTCTGAAGAATGAAACACTTGCTCACAATTCTGTGACTTAAGAGTTTAATAAAAAATTATCCTAATACAGATTCTGATATTTTTCTTACACCAATATAATAATTTTCAATGCCATATTGCTTAGTAAATGAGTAACATCAAACTAGATATCTAAAGCTTCATTTAAATATAACTGTTTCTCAAACAAAATACTGATATAACTGGGCACTAATTAATGTAAAAACACAATCTTAGTGAATTTATTTGATGCATTATATTTTTCACCACATGATGTCAGGGTAACACAATGAAGCTACATGTTGGCAAGATGAACAAAAGTATACATGTATATTAAATATTATATAATATATGTGTATAAAGAATATACAGGAGTGTCTGCAGGATGTGATAAAAAAAAGTCAAGGTGGTGTCCATGATGGAGCAATTGAAGCTTTGCCTGGTTTCTCTGTGTATCACACATTATGTGACACACGTAAGAATTGGTGAAGCTTTTATTGCACTGTTATGGTCTCCATCTTGCTTTTTTTTATACTGTTGCTGCTGACATCTCTGAATACATAAATGGAGTCCATGTTGCAATTATTCTGAACTTAAATATGCATCTGAAAATGTTTCATGCATGATGTGTAATTTTGCACAGAACAACATTTCTAAGTCTTTGTGGCATCTAGTGGTCACTCATATTTTTGCAGCCCAGTTCTAGAATCCCAGTATATGGTGCATTTTCATACCATAAATGCAAATTGCTGGAAGACAGAGCTGGAAAATAATATTTGCAAATAAAAGAAAATGGAATGGTTTGAGTGGGCTTTGCAGCCTGACTGGATTAGGCTATTTTCCATTACATCCATTATATTCTGCCCAAGCTTTTCAAGGAATTAGCTGATTGTGTTTTGGATTAACTACAATTATTCATCAATCAAAAAACCCCAACAATTCTCAGTGTTTTCCTAAGACAGTTCCTGAACTTTCACATTGCAATCAATCATAATTGAGTCATGTCTGGAGAATAAATCACAATAAAGTCAAAAGTAAACAAACCACAGTATGGTTTAGTGTGCATTATAAACCATGATGTATGATTTAATATGATGTAGGAACTAAACTACTATACCTTCTTCAATTAACAGTGAATTAACAACAAACCATGGCTTAGTGAAATATATGAATCTCATTGATACAGTATCTGTGCATTAAATATAATTAGAATGCTTGTAGCTGTTATGGCTGTTATAGGTGTAGAAAGTTAGCACCCACCTCTCACCTTGAAGAAAGAAATATTTTGAGAAATATTAAAAAGGCAGAATATTATATTTCCCTAAATGAGAAATTGAGAAACATGCTCTTGGAGACAAAAAGCATGTTTATTGATGGCACTCAGCAGATGTCAGCATTTAAGAGATAAAGAGCTTGTTGAGATCTAGGTAGCTCTATTCGTAAGCAAATTCCCTGCAGCTAGGTCTGAGCAAAGGTAGGATAGCCCTTAGCCACAATAGGAATTGCCCAACAAGCCCCTTCATTGCATCAGCAGACCAAGCTTCAACCAAGCTTGGCTCAGACAACCTACAGAACTGGCTATGACCCCTACAACTGCCAAAGGAATGCATGTTCTTGCACAAGAACAAGAATCTCAACTTGAAAGCCCAAGAGAAGGTTGGCCCCTCATTTTCAACTCCATGTGGTCAGCTACCCAGAACCATGTGTTTGGTGGTTCTGCTTCATCAATACATGGATCCTCTTTCCAATCAGCCTCCAGCCTCCATTTTGTCTCCAATGCCTTTCTCCCAGCTTGGAAGCCCCAGCTTGGAAGTGAACCAGATGGATATTTCTTCCAACATAGGATTTCAGCAATGGGAGACAAAGCAGGACTATCATATCTGGGCTGCATTAGATGGCAGCAGATTGAGTTTCCACACCCCACTGCTTCCCTCTACTAGTCATCCAGATTTTTGTAGCCCAAAGCTTGTAACCCTGAGACAAATCCTATTACATTTCCAGTGAGTTTGTGAAATTCTGTGTTCCTTCCATTTGTGGGATCATTTTCAAGCTAGGAAAATTGAGAGCCATTAGAAGACATTACTTCTGCTCCCAAGAGTCCCTAGTCCCTAGTCAAATGGCAGTGATGAAAAGGTAGATAAGCCTCCTGCTTAGATTTGCCAGGAAATAATGATTTAACTTGCTGGGAGGGGAAGTTTCTTGGCCAATCAGCTTGAAACTCTCCTTTGAACCTCTTAATGAGTGCTGATAATTCCTAAGTATTTGTTGGCATTTGAAACAGTAAATTACTCTGTGCCTCACGCCATGAAGTCCTTTCCAGAAAGCCAAGCTAAGTTTACTCTGGAGCATGTGAGATCAGATATCAGCTGGGGTGTCTCTGTGTTATTGCTTTCTTCTTCCATTCTCTAGCTTTGCAGATCCAGGCCGATTTGTGTAGCTCACCTGGAGTCTCATAAACCACATACTGTGCAAGTTCTCTTCTGCATGAAGGAAAATGGATCAGAATGCAAAACAAACTCTTTGTTTTCCTACTGGTAGGGGAGAGACTGATGGAACTGTACAGACTGTGACTCATTTATACCTCGATGAACAAGAACAATCGTAACAATCCCCCAAAATTGCCTTATGCTTTATAGATGTAGTTGCTGAAAGTAACAAATGCCAAAATAAAGTTGGCAACAAACATGCTTGTATCAATGTCAGGATCCAAGCATTCATAAATACAAGCAAAACTTAAATATAAATAAAAGCAGCTGGAAACAATAGTATCGTGTTTATATACACATTTTCTGCATTGCATTATTTTCTGTCCCGTAGATTTTTTAAAAATTAGAAAATATTTTTAGTCTTTTGGTCTACTTGTTAATGTTACACCACAGACAGTCCATGTCAGATGTTAAAATGTTATAATGGGGATTAATTCTGTAGCATCTCAATGGAAAATATGAGTACCCCAGTAGTTCCTGCCTAGATGTTAGTTCTCATAGGACATTTCTAGAAGGGAAGAAAGCAGAGAAAACAGGGGAACTAACTCTGCATTTCCACACATAAGCTAAACAAGTTTTTTTTAAAAAGGGGGGTACTTTTTTAAAAAAGGGGGGTACTTTACTGTGCTCATCAGCACTGGCATCAATATGTTGGAAAGAAATAATAAACTAAATGTTTGACATCTAAACAAAAGACTGCCATGAGAATTTAGCCTTGTGTTTCTTCATTAGGTATATCAGTTGCCTGGAAACCCAAGGATTACTTTGTAAAATCCATCATGGCTGGCCAAGATGTCACAGTTAAAAGTAAATAGCAAGGAGATTTATTTCCCCTCCTCTTTAATAAGTTTAGAATCCAAATCCTCAAGCTGGGCTTCCAATGATATACAGTAAATAATAATGTGAATCCCTTGCATTCTTGCAGTTGTCACCCAACAGGATCTCAAAAGACTTTATAGACTGTGAAGTGGAATTCATCCCTGACATGCTTGCAGGGACATTCTTTGGCAGAGTCCCACAACATTTAAACTCTATAATAACTACTTCAGCTGACAGTCTCTCACCTTTAGCAGGGCTCTTAGTGAATAGAATCTGAAAGGCAATATATCAGTCAATATGCCAAGAGCTCTTAATATGCAATTATCCTACATTCCCTCTGGGAAAGAAACGCTCTGAAGAGCTGAACCAACTACTGTTAATAAAGAACTTCAGCAAAGATTTTGCTCAGTCTGGGTATAAGTAGTCTGAGGAACCAAACTTCTTAAACTCCATTTTTCTCTTCAGTTCTTTTTATTTTTAGGCACAGACTTGAGGTGAAGTCCTGTCTTAAAAGTCGTTGTCTAAGTGATAAAAATACAATGGATAATAAGCCATACTGTGCCTTTAGTATCACCCACCTTCGATATGTTCAGCTGAAACTAATGCAAACTCAACATTTTTTAAAGTACCTAAAACAAAAAATTCAAAGGATATCTACCAACAGCAATAATTACCATATTTTTCAGAGTATAAGACGCTCTGGAGTATAAGACGCACATTAGTTTTTGGGGAGGAAAACAAGAAAAAAAATTCTGCCTCTGCTTACCAGCATCCAGTATTCATCTGGCTAGCATCCTTGCAGCAAACAGCAAACAACCTGGTCAGCTTCAGCACATTATTGCAGCCTGATTCAGCACGAACCGCTGATTGGCGGTTGGATCGGCCTCCCAGAATGCTGCCAATCAGCTGTTCCAGGTTGCGAGGATCACTACAGCCTATCACCGCTTCCACGCATTGCATTTTGGCCTCTGCATGTCCCGTTTTCGGCTCCTTCCAGGTGGTGGGGTTTGCCACCGCCGCTGATCCCCACCGCCTGGAACCGGCCAAAAATGCGTCGTGTGGAAGCCAAAAATGGGGCAGGCGGAGCCTGAAAAAATGACATGCGGAGGCAGCGATCGGCAGCGATGTGCTGTGGCAATCCCCACAGCCTGGAATGGATCTAAAATGGGGCATGTGGAGCTCAAAAACGCAACACTGAAGGCCGAAAACGCGATGTCTGGAGGTGGCGATCGGCAGCGATGTGATGTGGTGATCCATGCAGCCTGGAATGGGTGTAAAAACAGGGCATGCGGAGGCCAAAAACATGATGCGCAGAGGCTGAAAACAGCCGAAGGGTGGGGGCCAGTGGGTGACGGGGCTTCAGCAATATTCACTGTATAAGATGCACAGACATTTCCATCAACTTTGGGAGGGTGGGGAAGTGCATCTTATACTCTGAAAAAAGTGCTTTTAATTCAATAAAGTTTGCATAGAATCTTTCCGTAGAAAATCCTATGGATCAAATGGTACTTTATGCATACATTAGTAAGGAATTGTCCTCTTAGAAGAGAAAAGTTATTAAAGAATGCAATTAGGAGCAAAGAAACTTTGGCTCTTTCCTCATTAGTCATATATATCAACAGTAGTCTCATATGCCTGTTATGTCACAGAGAGGCTTTAAAATTTCTGTTCCAAATATATGCAAGTTTGGACCTAAATCATTGACATTTTGTCCTACATTACCTCAAAAGCAGTTTTTCCAGACTCTGGTGCTTGTCCTATGTATGTACTGTATGTATGTATGCATGAATGAATGAATGAATGCATGAATTAACAGTATTTCTTTTTTATATCAAGTTAAGTTTTGAAAACAAATGTAAAACCTAATACAATAATAAAATAATGAAGAAAAAGAAGGAACCAAAGAAAGCTAAAAATGCAAGAAAGAAAAAAAAATAAAAAATAAAAATACAAGAAGTACTTTCAGATCTTCTTTACAGCAGTTATAAGTACAATTATAAATTTACATCATAGCTTTCTATAATATAACCTGTTCAATAATAAAAACTATAAATCATCCATTTTCGGTCAGAATAAACATATTGTCTTTTTTTAATCAAAGAAGTCAGGTTGGCCATCTCAGTAAGCTTCACCAACCATTCATCCATTGTATCCATTCAATCTTTGTTCATGTAATATAATCTCACTGTGATTATAATACTGTATGTAAAAACCAAAGTTCCATTTTTTTTCCAACTCTATCCAGCAATCCCAAGAAGTAGACTTCTGTTCTGTTATATACTGATCCTTGAAAATCCTTTGATTCCTTAAAATCTTTGAATATTTTTGAATCCATTTTTTTTTGCTTTTTTATATGTCTAAGTGTGACTAAGTATGATAAAATATCCCTTCTTCTTGTTCACATTTTCAACATGAAGTGCCTTTATACATTTTAGACCATTTTTTCTGGTGACATATATCAATATTACATCTTTTTATACAAATTTTCTTTTAAAATTATAACACAATAAATTTCAATCCTTTCAACCACATATTTTCCCATTTTTTCATCTGCATGTTTTTGACTTCTCTTCTTGGGAATTTCCTCCCCACTCCACCCTTATTTTTAAGAGTTTCACAGTTTGTTTCTTATATTATTTGATCCAAATGAGATTATGAGTTCAAGAAAGAGGTAAAATATTGCTTTGGAGCTCATTTATTTTACATGTGATATGAGCTACTACTTGTCAACCAGCAATATCACTGGATTTCATTCTCTTATTTCAGGACATTTTAAGAATATAAGAACATAATCCTAGCCCTTATCCTGATGGATCTGGTCAGCCTTTAGTTTCTTACGGGAACCAACCAGATGTCCTGGGATTTTCACAAGCTGGTGATGGAGACATACTCCTCTCTTGCTGTTGCTCCACTGCTACTGGTATTTGGAGACATGCTGCTCTCAACTTGAAGGTAACTTTTTTTTTACGTATGTATGGTGTGAAGAAAGGTTCAGTTGGGTTGAGTTTTAGCTTTTTTTTTTCCTTGTTGTCCTAATTTTCCTTTGAGCTTCTTTGGATTATATTTTGTGTAAATATTCTGAGAGACAAAGAAAAATGTGCTGCTGTCCATTTTTTCCATGATACCCACTGTTTTATACAGTTTGATCATGTCCTCCTTAATCACCTTTTTTTGAGTGAAGGCATTCCAAATATTCTAACCTTTCCTCATAAGGATATGCAGTAGTTGAGATTCCTAATAATTTGGTTTGCTTTATTCTGAACTTTTTCCAGCTCTGTTTTATTCATTTTCAAATGCAGTGATTAGAACTACAGGGTAGTTCTACAGTTTTATTAGAACTACGCAGTATTCCAAATGTGGGCACATTATTGAAAATAAATATTCAAAATAAAACTCTGTAAATTATGACCTCTGTCTGAGGTCATCATAATTTACATTGCTTTATTTTTAACCCATTTCCTGATGGATTCCTAGCCTTTAATGTTTACAGCTTTGCAATCCACTCAGCAGCATGTTTGAATGTTTATGGAATGCGTTTCAGATGGTATTGCATTCAGAGATACATGATCCTAATTTAATTTTTCCTTTGTCATTTGTCATTTAAGCTCTTACATATTGCTATTATTCGGCATTTACCGATAAATTTGGCATCACAATTTGTTCTTGCAAAAACACTTGTACACAGAGTAAATCCATGCTTACTGATTAAAAGTGGGACCCACTGTGTTCAAGTATGATTAAAACTGCTGCTATAAATAAACAATATTATATCATCAACCAGGTCAAAGGAATTAATGTTTGCAATTCAAGTACTGTGTCTGCAATGCAACTGATGTAGTACAATTTGATCTAGGCGAGTATCCACATTTGGATATGTTAAGTTGAAGCAAAAGTGGATATGTATTTTGAAAATGAACATTTGGCTGAAGCAATCCTCATTTACTCCACGGGCTGCTAAAAGAGGACAATTTTCCATCATTCCCCTAACAAAACAGGGAAACAATTCTGCCATATTATTAATTGCCACAGGTACTTAAAGCTAGGAAAATGCAGCACATCATCAACATGTATACTTTGGCTACATTCTCAAACATAATTAGCTAGGGAAAAAAACTAAAGCGTGCATCAACATGATGTGTGATTTGAAAACTACCAAATTCAATCATTTATATGCACATGCACACATCTACTCTTGATTTCCCCACCAACACAAAAGCCTTCATCTTTCTCATTGTTTCTACATATTTTAAAAGTAATTAGAGATCTTCTTTCAATGCCCCTTAAAGTTGTGCCTCACAGGTGAGGAATTAAAACAAAGACTAGGAATTCCTAGCATATGGTGGATGAGAATTGGGATTCTTCCCAATTCTGTGATTATGTGGTTGCTGCCTGTTCCATTACATCAAAAGCAAAGGATATTTCTATGGAGCTGGGATCACACCAGGGGTGAAATGCTACCGGTTCACACCAGTTTGGGCAAACCAGTAGTAATAAAAGCTACTGATTCGGGCGAACCAATAGTTTAAAAAAAGCTACCAGTTTGTCTGAACCGGTATTTCCGATGATCAGCTGGGCCGCATGATTTATATTCTCTAGAAAGCAGGAAATCCTGCTTTCCAGCAAATCTAAATCGCGTGGCACAGCTGTTCCCCCCTTCATTATTCTACTTACCTTCAAAAGGCTCCTTTTTCCACATGAAGCACACATTTGGTGCACACTGCAAATGCGCACGCATGCAGCTTGCGTTTGGTGTGCACCGCACGTGTGTGCATGCAGCATGCATTTGGCACAGACTGCGCATGCGCATCCAGCATGCATTTGGCTGTGCAGCGTGCATTTGGCACGCACTGTGCATGCATGAGCACAGCACATGTTTGGTGCGCAACCTGCGGAGGATTTCACCACTGGAACACACTATACTTCAAATCAGTGCCTTGTTGACTGTCCTCAGATGTAAGTCTCCTTTTTGTTCTTGGAATCCTGAAACGGAGAACAGAAATAGGAGGATTTGCATTTGCCACTTTAAAAACAGAAAGTGATGTCTTCTGTTGGTCAATGTATGTACCTCTGAGACAGAGGACAGAACTTGACCTGTTACGCAAGTCACATGACCAATTCCTCAAAAATAAAGTTTAGTTGCCTGGCAGCATTTCTATGCGTCAGACACTTATTAGAGCTCTCAGCTGCTGCCTCACACCAGGGGAGTGAGGTAGCTTGTGTGAGGACAAACAGGTGGATGGATACTGGCAATACCCAATATATGGCCCCTATCACATATTACATCTACATATGGAAAGCCCAGACTGGATTTTTTCATTTAGAACGAACAGGCAGATTGAAGCAGATTGCCCTGAGTCTCCGGAGAAAGGCGGCATATAAATTGAACTACTAAATAAATGTTGGAAATATCCCAAAGGCATTTTTATTCTAACCCTTTCCCTAAAACCAATATAGCTTTATATGTAGATGTGTATTTAGTTAGTTAGTTAGTTAGTTAGTTAGTTAGTTAGTTAGTTAGTCAGTTACTTGTTAGTTATTCCATAAAGAAGATTTCCACAGTCTCACCTCCAAATTCAGATATATTGTGTATAATTTCTTGGTGAAGGAGCAGACATCCAAAAATTTCACAGAATAAGAATCTTCACTTAAAAATATTCATGTTGCTGGAAAACTTTAGTAGGTCATGGATACTCAGCCTGCATTATTTAACTTGGTAAACATTGGTGTGGGAATAGAAACAGTAGAAACAGGAATTTTGAAGAATCAAACTCATCCGAGCAGCCAGAAAAGGACGATGATAAAAGAAAGATGTCCTGAGACTACCACTGCTGACATGGATTCCTAAGAATCATACAATAGTTCAAAATTATATTTTATAATTTTATATATTTTATATAAATTTTATAATAAAATATGAAAAATAAAATAATAAAAATATTTTGTAAGTTTATAAATATAATTATATTTATAAATATAAATAATTAAAATATATAATTATATTTAAAAGATCATCAGAGTGGAAAAAGCTTACATCGCAATTACAAATTACCAGATTTTTCTAAAATACTCTTAAATTTTACACAGTAGCCTCAACCAGGAGTCTCCAAACTTGGCAACTTTAAGACTTGTGGACTTCAATTTTGAGAGTCCACAAGTCTTAAAGTTGCCAAGGTTGGAGACCCTGCTCCTAAACCATGAGATATGCTTGGTTTTAGCTTAGCAAATTCTGTAATTTATAAACAAGAGTTTGTAGTTTAGTAGAATCTGTGAATTCAGTTACTGGTTGGATGCATTGTCAAATTTTGTTTGTTTGTTATATTAACATAATTCTGTGGCAAGTGTTTTCTCTCTGCGTCTCTCTGTCTGTCTCGGTCTGTCTGTCTCTCTGTGTGTGTGTATGTGCGTATGTGTGTGTGCATGTGTGCCTTCAAGTAAGTATTCACTCCTGCCAACTGCATAGACAGGTCCATGCAATTTTCTTGGCAACATTTTGGAAATGGTTTGCCGTGGTCTTCTTGTGAGAAAGAAGTGAGAAAGAGTGACTGGCCCAAAGTCACCCAGCTGGCTTCATGACTAAAATAGAATTAGAACTCATAGACTCCTAGTTTCTGGTCTGGTATCTTAACATCTTCTAGGTTATACTCCAAAACAGATTTTGGAAGTATAAAAGAAAAAAAAATTAAGTAGAGATCAGATTCCATTTTAACCAATACCGCTAAATAATGAATGTCTTTGTTTTAAGGGTTCAAAATATACTAATTTTATTTCCCATCTTTCTTTTGGGAATCCAAGTTGGCTTATCTGGAGTCTCTTATTTTATCCTCACAACAACCCTGTGAGATAGATGGGGCTAAGAAATAGTCACAATCTCAAAGATCCCCAAAACTTGACAAATACGTGAAGATTTCCACAACTGTTTCCCATTCTGATCAGATTTTTTAAAAATCACATTGAATTCATTGCCTTAAACCTACTTCAACAGTTCAGATTTTCAATGAATGAAATTGTTAATAAGAGACTACATAAAGTACATTCCCAATTACTTAGAACAGACCAGAATACACTGTCTTGCTGAAGTGACAATCTCATGAATGAGACATTCTTCATATTGCTAAGGCTCACCAACAGCTGCCGTCATTGTTCAAAAGTGAGGTGGATATACAATTGTGTGGCATGCACATATTGAAAAGCGGATTGGTTTGTTGTCCAATGATTCATCATTCTCTAAATGAATTTTTCCAGGCATGGAAATGCTGCCTTGTTAGCCTAGAAATGTATAAAATAACATTCCTAACTATCAATAGCTAACAAGCTTTTATGAAAGAATGGTTGCCCATGTGATCTTCCACTGCAATATGTACTCATCAAGGAGTGTTCATTCAGTACATTCTTAGGCATATTCTCAGTGTCTGGATTTATGCATTGAGCTTAGCCATAGTTGACCCATGATTTGTAGAATAAAATTGGATTCACTCCGTATACTGCTGTAGATCAACATAATTAGGCTTAAACAATATGCTAGGTCACAAAAAGCAAACCACATGTATTGGCTTATTGTGAGAACCAAGCCAATCTCTGTGGGCAAACAACATAACCCACGAGGGCAAACAACTTAGCAACATAACCCACAAGTGATGCATATTGAGATGTGCATGACAGAGATGCAGGAACACAATAAATGTGGAAAAGATTTCTAAAATAAAAAAGTTTAAACTATACAAAATGCTTTGTTCCAATAAAGATAAGACCCCACACTTTATAGTAGGATTTAGATTTTGTAATATTGTTATACGAGATGGAAGACTCATAATACTTCAGGTATTGAATGAAGACTATAATTTGCGCATATTAATCTTGTAAATTCAAATTACATTTGAGGCAGTTGTAAACTTTGATACTAATCTCTTTTTTTTCAAAAAAAAGCAAAAATTTAGCAACATAAATCCAATTAGATTTACCCCATCATAGAAGTGAAGGTTGAACTTTTGATGTTTAATATCCATATCTGGATGGGGAGAAACCGGTTCAAACTCAACCCTTCCAAGACTGAGTGGCTGTGGTTCCCGGCATCCCGATATAGTCAGATGACTCCATTTCTGACTATTGGGGGCGAGTCTTTGGCCCCCTCGGAGGGGGCCCACAATCTGGGTGTCCTTCTGGATACGCAGCTGTCCTTGGAGGAACATCTGACAGCTGTGGCCAGGGGGACTTTTTGTCAGGTCCGCCTGATACGCCAGTTGCGGCCCTTTCTTGATCGGGATGCCCTGCGCACAGTCACTCATGCCCTCGTCACCTCTCGCCTGGACTACTGCAACACTCTCTACATGGGGCTCCCCTTGAGGGGCACCCGGAAGCTCCAACTGGTCCAGAATGCGGCCGCACGGGTAGTTATGGGAGCTGCTTGGCGCTCCCATATAACACCTCTCCTGCGTGAGCTGCACTGGCTCCCAGTGGTCTTCCGGGTGCGCTTCAAGGTGTTGGTTATCACCTTTAAAGCGCTCCATGGCATAGGACCTAGATATCTTCAAGACCGTCTACTGCTACCGACGGCCTCCCATCGACCTGTGCGCTCCCACAGAGAGGGCCTCCTCGGGGTGCCATCAGCCAAACAATGTAGGCTGGTGACTCCCAGGGGGAGGGCCTTTTCTGTGGGGACACCCACCCTCTGGAACCAACTGCCCCCAGAGATTAGGAGAATCCAAGACCTCGGTGCCTTCCGCCGTGCCCTTAAAACCCTCTTTTTCCAGCAAGCCAGGCTGGCTTAACTTTTTTCTTAATTTTTTAAATGTTTTAAATGGGTTTGTTATTGTTCTTAAATTACGGGGCCAAATTTATATATATTCTTTTAATACTATTTTAATGTTTGTAATTTATGTTTTTATTCGGCTGTACACCGCCCTGAGTCCTCAGGGAGAAGGGCGGTATATAAATTGGATATAAAATAAAAATAAAATAAAATATCAACTGATGAGATTGGAGGTTGTTTTTTGGAACTCTTCATTAAGTGTAAGAGATTTTGATTCCAAAAAGAAAGAAAAAGGTTGCTGTGGCTGATTTTTGAGCCATTCACAGGGTTCATCTTCACCTCTCTCTAACCATGAGAGAAAGATGCCCCATAATTTTTTATTTATATAAACAGTTTTTATCACCATCCATCTCACGACAACGACTCTAATCACCATGGAGGATTAAACTTTTAAAAAAACAAGACAAATAAACATCCAAAACAATAATATAACGCCCATCTAAAGTCTAAAAACCTTTCCATTTCCAATTAATGAAGAAAAGAACCAGATAAACCAACCAACAGGGCCCAAATGTCTGAGAGATCCTCCAGATCTCTAATGCCTTATGAAAGGCCAACAGTTTCAGGGCAGGGGTGGGTTCTACTTACCTTTACTACTGTTTTGCAGCGGGGCTGCACACGTACTCTTCTGAGCATGTGCAGAAGCGTTTTGATGACATCGGGGTCAGTGGGTGGAGCCTGCCGTCAATTTTATTACTGGTTCTATAGAACCAGTGTGAACCGGGGGAAACCCACCACTGGTTCAGTGGAATCTGGATCTCCAGGGGAACAGTATTCCACAAGGCAGGTGCTGTGGCAGAGGAGGCATGACTCAAGTCCCAAAAGATAACATTACCTAACAGAAGGGAAATGGAGCATGCCAACCTACTGGTGCTTTTTAAAAAAGTTATTTTCCTTTTCTCATGCTGACTCTAGTTCAGATTCATATTTACCTTGTGAGCACAATCTAGTAAGGCAAGAGATATGATAGCCCTAAACACAGCTTTACTAGATTGTGCTCACCCACAAATCTACAGGACCTGAACTGCAGAGTAGGCTAAGGTTTCCACGCATCCCACGGATGCTTTATTCAATGAATGTTGCCCTATAAAGCAGAACAATGGCAGCTCAGGACCATATTTTGATAAAAGATCTTCTTGTCTATTAAATATTTCCTTGCCAGCAGGTGACACTAGAAGAATTCAAGTTTCCTTAAATTGTCCAGTATCACATCTGCAAAGACAACATCAGTTATTGGCCTTGTGGGCAGCACATTTTTGTATTACTTCTTGGACTGAGGAAAGTACAATAGATAAAATATAAGGGAGCCTACAGAAATGTGAATCAGGTCTTTTCAAATACAATCTGAGTTGAATGAGGGGCTCTTCCACAGGTTGCTATGAAGGAATAAAAAAAATTACTGAGTTTCCTATTTTCTCAAAGTATAAATTCCAATTGTTTTTTAAAAAAATCAAAGCTCTTTTCCTCCTATGCAAGATACTTAAATCTCTTGGCTGACGGAAAACCAATAGCTATTCTTATAGTTGTGTATACTCAGCTTAGTTGTGTATACTCAGCTTAATTTTAAATGCTCTGCCTATATTTCCTGTGTTATTTATTTATTACATTTTCCCTCTTTTTTAGAAATGGTTCCTATTTAAAGTATTTCATCTCACAGAACTTTGATTACAATGCATACAGTAGGTAGCTCTACTATTAAATATAACAAAGGCAACCAAAGTCTGAAAACCTTATTTAACTATCCCATTGGACTTGGTAATTTCTTTTAGAGAACTATGAAGTTCCTTATATTTCAAGTTATCTCACAACGTACATTATCTTGGCTACCTTCATTTTTGGTATTTGTTATTCCTAAAAGAGTGGCAATATATGAACAAAGTTAGTAAATAAATAAAAGCTCATTCAAGACTAAAATATTTGCTGTGGCTTCAAATACACCATTTGTGCCCTGCTGGCTCTGAGGAAAGAAAATGGTGTTGTTGTGACTAAAGCTATGACTGAAGACAGCTTGTAGGTAGATATTTATTTTATTTCTTAGAGTTATACCTCAGCATTGTTCCAGAAGGTCAAGCAGCTTATATAACATTTAAAACTCTTCCAGTTTTCCACCCAGCAATAAGCCTGACTGGCCCAAACTTTCTCCAAGAATTTCCATGGCCCTGGATCCCTCCACCAGGGCTGGACAGTGATTGCCTTCACCATTTTATTTCTTTCATGAACTTTTGTGAGAAACTTCTGAAGATCCAACAAGCCTAAGAATTTCAGAGCAGAGGCTGAATTTTCAGAGGGGGGGGAGGCTCCATTCCTTCCCGTTTAATTCCCAACATTTCCTCCAAACGGATTGAAGAATAGATACTTCCATGCTTAGAAAACTGCCCTCAAGTATCCAGCAGCTACTCCTGCGGGGAGTTACTAAATCCACAGCTCGCAGCTGCCCGAGCCTCTAATCCTGCAGACAGGTGGGCCAGCGCCGGGCGAGGAGGGGGCGGTCCGGAGACGACTCCTGGACCTATAAACCGGCCTCCTCCGGTAGGAGCAGAAGGCGAGCACCCGGGGAGAGAAAGCGCCCACAGGAGCTCGTTTCCGCAGGCGGGAAACTGGACCGGTTGAACACCTCCGCCCGTCGATGTCTGACCTCGAAGCTGCTCCGGCGGCTCCAGAGGTCGGCCTGCCCGCAGATCCGCCCGCTCCGGAGGAATCCCCGACAACTAACCTGGCCGGAGGGAGAAGCCAGCCGGCGCCCGCTGCAGAGCGCGTCCTGCCCATCGAGAAGACCGAAGAAGGTGAGGGAGGCAGACGGGAGGCGGTGAAATGAAATGAAGAGAAGGGAAGGAGGGCTGCGTGGCCCTCTTTCCTCCAGGCCACCCAGCCAGGTGATGCGATGATGGGCGGCGTGCTGGGGGAATGGAGGGGCATTTCCTCTCCCAGTCGACGTTCAAAAAGCAATGTAAAACTCATATTCCGATCATTTCCTGTGATGGTGGTGACAACCCTCTTTTTAAAAATCATTGTCTTCCATGGGGGAAAAGGGTTTTGCTAGGCTACAGCTTCCCCAAAGCTAAATGAAGATGATAAGCATTGTAAATGGGATGACATTAAAATGATGACAAAGTGCATTAGGACATAGGCACACAGATGCTGCAAATAGATGCTTATGTTAAGACATCTGACACCAGGACATATTTCATAGCATTTGTTTGAGCATGTCATTGGGCACATGTCATTTGCACCCACTTCACCCACAGATGTCCATGATCTTCGTGCAACATGTGAGCCCAAACCAGTGCTGGTCAAGTCTTTGATATCTAGATCAGCCTGTCCCATCCTTGAACTCTGTGGATAATTTAAAACTAGAGCTTTTAGATTTTGCATTGGGCATACTCGGGGATTCTGTCGGAGGATAGACCAAAACTTCTAGAACCCATCAAGCTGAGGGAAACTGGTCTAGGGAAAGCATAGATCTCATTAAATAAATGTTTGCACATCCGTCACTCTTAATCGCAGATATTCATGTCTGCTTTTGGTGTGGTGCCCAAATAACTGGTTGTACAGTTGAAAATGAGAAAGAGTCTATTATATAGTTTTAACTTTCTGCATGGAACGTTCACCCAGTGGGAAATTCAGCACAGGTAGACTGTTTGGTTCTATGGAAATCCCTATGCATGGATATGTGTTCACAAGGGCCCTGGAAAGCCAGTACGCATTGCCAGTTGGAACAAATGAAATTAGTCCATTAGTGCATAGTTCTCCACTCATAAATTCATCTGAGACACTGATTACAATTAAAAGTTGTGTGCAACAGGTAAGGATGTGTTTATATTAACCAGCAAATATTCCCAGATTGTCCAGCTAAGCCATTCAGGGAGAACTGTGAGTTAGTACAGCATCAAAGTTGCACCTGTAGGGATGGCAAATGATTTGTTAATGTTTCTATATTTATAGTGGCAGCACCTTTCAGTGCACCGCTGAATTTGGCAGTGGAGGATGTGAATGACAGCTCTGTGACCCTAACATGGGATGGCCCTGAAAATGTGGGCCCTTCTGGTCTGGACGGATATGTAGTGGAGTACTGCAAAGATGGAAGTAGGTTTGGTTTTATTCCCTTGCAAGCATGAAAAATTGCAGCATTGGCATATCAATTAGTATGAATGCATTGTTTCTCCTCTTGATAGTTGGCAGCCACAGTCAAAGAGAATAGTATGGGAGGGGGATAGATTTGATGTAATCTTCATTGAAATCTTGAAAAAGTGTTGCTCAGTTGTTGTTTTCAAAAAATGAAATGGTTACTTCTGCTAAGTAGTAGCACACTTGATCACCAAATTACATACTTGCTCCTTGATGCTATATAGCAGATATGGTGGAAGAACCACTTTATAGAACTATAAATTTGTCTGGAATTTGACATGAGGCTTTCCCTTGAAGAGTGTAAGGTGGGAAGATATTTCACAGAGGTAAGTTCTCCTCTGCAAGTGTTGCGCTGATTCTGCTCAGTAATACAGGTTACACAGTGAGGCAAGAAATCTTGTGCAAACATCCACTTGAGTAATGTGGCATTCCTCAAATAAGGGAAACTGGGAAATAAAAATTTTGGTTATCTGCTACATTTTTGTTACAAATAGAATTTTTGTAAGAAATCCTTATATAGGAATGTTAGATAACATATAATGGAAGCTGCCAAAATGTACCTCATAGGTATGCCATAGTTGAGGGGTGTCAAACTCACAGCGTCATGGCAGCATCACATGACGTATTGAGACTTTTTTCCCCTTCGCTAAACCGGGCGTGGGTGTGGCCAGCACGTGATGCATCTGGCCTGTGGGCCAGGAATTTGACAGCTCTGCCGTACTTGCCCTGCAAAAACTCAGGTTATCACTAAGTGGAGCAAAGCGTGAATGTTTGTTGCTGTCTTTTAATGATCATCAAAGGTTTTCAGCTTATGGAGGAGGTCCTCGAATTGCCTGCCTGTTACTGTCATAAATTGTGATGGTCATAAAGCAGGTCACTAATGTGACTGACCCAATTTTACAACATTTTTATGGCAGTTGTTCAGCAAGCCAATTGTTTGCTATGGTTTTGTTGAAAACTGGAAGTATATGCCGGTTTTCTGCGAAAACATTGTAATGAAATCTGCTTTGGAAAACCTGGCTTAGGACATTTCATTTATGAACAACTCTGTACAATAAGTAAATGATATATTGATGCCATCATAGCTGAATCGATTTTTTTTTAAAGATTGTTTCACAACATGTTATGACAATAAATGATGAATGAAATCTGTTAAATTAATCTAGTGTTGATGAGGTAGCAGCTGATTATTTCCTTTTTTTGATTTTGAAAAGCAGATGGTTTACAAAGATTGATTAGATGGGGTGTTAGAAATTCAGGTGGATAAATAATTTCATATAAATACATTACATTGAATTTAGCTGTTGGCACTGCTTGCAGAGTATATTCTGTTTCAAACTGTTTGTGGAATATTTCATTTCGGCCAGTTTCAGCTTGTATGAATATATTACTGTATTGCATAGCCACTTGATGTGTTTGGAGGGCTATTATATTTGCTCCCTGATTATATTTCTGATTGATTACAAACTATTAATCTTGAACCAAGTAACATTTTTGTCAACATGATAAAAATGTCCACAAAAGAAAATCTAAATAATACCTTAAAGTTGTCATGGTAACAATAAGGAAGTTGAAACAATAGGGGAAAAATTGAGAGCTGAGATTCTGTGTGGTGGTTAAAGTGTTGGACAAGGAGTGAAGACACTCAGGTTCAAGTACAGCCATGGCTGTGGAAGCCCACAGTGTAATTTTCAGCCCATCACTCTCAGTTATTTGAGGTCACAGGGTTGCTGTGGGGATTAATTGCAACAAGAAGTGCTATGAGGAAAACTGGAATATATCTATTTATAAATAAATTAAAGTAGATATACTGTATTTGATCAGAAGTAAACAAATTATTAGACAACATGGCTTTGTATTTCCATGTGATAAATAATTTCAAAGAGCCCAATCTCCTCTATACTGTACCTAGTTGAAAACACCTTCTTCTATGCTCAGTAGTCTTCTTCAGTTTTCTTTTTTAAGTAAACTGAACGGACTTTTTCAGTATTTCCAAATCTGGTGATTTCCATCTTCCATTCTTCCCAAACCATGTCAAATACCTCTAAAGAGAAACAGACTTCAAAAGGCTAGTTTTTTGGAAGATAATAAAGGTCTCAATGTTTCTGGACAGATTTTTAATATTAGTTCTTTGGTACAAAATTGCTTGCTGCTGATCTTTCCCCACATTTTTGTTTTAGCAACAAACTGGGTGACAGCCAACAATAAACCCTTTCTTTGTATTCGTTACACAATCCACAATTTAATATCTGGAGATAAACTTCATATTCGAGTGAAAGCTGTAAAAGGTAATGCAGTTAGTCAACCAGCATTTCTGGACCAGCCACTTCTCATCAGAAAGATTCTTGGTATGTATCTGTAAATGTGTGTGTGTGTTATGAGCATGTGCATAGGCACATACAAGGATAGTGCTTGGGAAAAGAAATGTGCCATAATTTTTTCAGGCAAGTTGTCTTTTGACCCACTAAGATAATTCCCCTTGGAGGGAAGAGCCGAGGATTTTGTTCAGTATCTGCATGACAAAATCACTCAGATTCGGGAAGGTCTGGACTGACTGGGTAGATCCAGTGAGGATGACGGAGGCAGGTCTTGAGACTGTTATCTGGGATGAGTTTGATCCTGTGACCCCAGATGACGTGGACAGGATTCTGGGCAGATTGAACGCGACCACATGTTTGTTGGACCCGTGTCCCTCCTGGTTAGTGCTGGCTTCCCGGGAGGTGACGCGAGGCTGGCTCCAGGGGATTATAAATGCTTCACTGGGTGAGGGTATCTTCCCCGCCGCCCTTAAGGAGGCAGTGGTGAGGCCCCTCCTCAAGAAGCCTTCCCTGGACCCGGCAATATTGTCTAATTATTGTCCAGTCTCCAACCTTCGTTTTGTAGCGAAGGTTGTTGAGAGTGTGGTTGCGGGACAGTTTCCCCGGTTCCTGGATGAAACGTCATATCTGGATCCGTTCCAGTCGGGTTTCAGGCCTGGGTACAGCACGGAAACGGCATTGGTCGCGTTGGTTGATGATCTCTGGAGGGCTCGGGACAGGGGGTGCTCCTCTGTCCTGGTCCTGTTAGATCTCTCAGCGGCTTTTGATATCATCGACCATGGTATCATGCTGCACCGGTTGGAAGAGTTGGGGGTGGGAGGCACCGTACTAAGGTGGTTCTCCTCCTTTCTCTCTGACCAGTCGCAGTCTGTGTTGACAGGGGGGCAGAGGTCGACCCCAAGGCCCCTTATATGTGGGGTGCCGCAGGGATCGGTCCTCTCGCCCCTTTTGTTCAACATTTATGTAAAGCCGCTGGGTGAGATCATCCGTGGTTTCGGGGTGAAGTACCATCAGTACACTGACGACACCCAGCTGTACATCTCCACCCCGGACCACCCCAACAATGCCCTTGAAGTGATATCCCAGTGCCTGGAGGCCGTACGGATCTGGATGGGGAGGAACAGGCTCAGGCTCAACCCATCCAAGACCGAGTGGCTGTGGTTTCAGACGTCCCGATATAGTCAGCTGGTGCCATCGCTGACTATTGGGGGCGAACCATTGGCCTCCACGGATAGGGCTCGCAACTTGGGCGTCCTCCTGGATTCACGGCTGTCTTTAGAAGAGCATTTGACGGCCGTGACCGGGAGGATTTTTCATCAGGTTCGCCTGATTCGCCAGTTGCGTCCCTTTCTAGATTGGGACTCCCTACGCACAGTCACTCATGCCCTCGTTACCTCTCGGCTGGACTATTGCAACGCTCTCTACATGGGGCTCCCCTTGAGGTGCACTCGGAGGCTCCAACTGGCGCAGAGTGCGGCCGCGCGGGTGGTTATGGAAGCGATGTGGAGTTCCCATGTAACACCTCTCCTGCGCGAGCTGCACTGGCTCCCGGTGGTCTTCCGGGTGCGCTTCAAGGTTCTGGTCATCACCTTTAAAGCGCTCCATGGCTTAGGACCTGGTTATTTACGGGACCGCCTGCTACCACCAATAGCCTCCCACCGGCCAGTACGCTCCCATAGAGAGGGGCTCCTCCAGGTGCCGTCGGCCAAACAATGTCGGCTGTCGGCCCCTAGGGGGAGAGCCTTCTCTGTGGGGGCACCTACGATCTGGAACGAGCTCCCCCCGGAGATACGGAGGATCCCGGATCTGCGCACCTTCCGCCGCGCGCTTAAGACTCATCTATTTCATCAAGCCGGCCTGGCCTAAATCTTCCCCCTTTTACATGTGGAAATTTTAAATTTGTTTTAATTATAGGGTTATGGGTAAGGCGTTTTAAATTGGGGAGCCATTTTGGATTTAATTTCTTTTAACTATATTTTAATGTTTATATTATATGTTTTTTTAATCTTGGCTGTTTACCGTTCACTCCTTCAGGAGAGGGGGCGGTATAAAAATTTAATAAATAAATAAATAAATAATCATTCTTCCCATTGAGTTTAATTTTTAAAATGACATAAAACAAAAACAAAAACACCTTGTTCCATGTCAATCAATTGTCCTCAAACTGGCAATCCATACAGGGGTGGGCTTCAAAAATTTTAGCAAGGGGTTCTCTGCCCGGTTGCTGGGTGGGTGTGTGGCCATGGTGGGCATGTCCTAGTCGGCCTGCACCATGGTGGGGGGGCATCTTTGCCCTCCCTGGCCTCTCAAGCCTCCCAGAGGGCGAAAATGGCCTCCCCAAGCTCCAGAGTCTCTCTGGAGGCCAGAAACAGGCCCATTTTCAGCCTTCCTGAACTTCCGGTAGGCCAGTTTTTCACCCTCCCCAAGCCTCCATTCATGCCCTGCACTTACTTGCATCCAAAATGGGCCACGTGGGGACTCCTGGGAGGGGTGGGGTGGGCAGAGCCAGCCAGGAGTAGGATTTGGGGGTTCTCCGAACTGCACAGAATCGTAGCTAGAGGTTCTCCCGAACCCTTGCGAACCCCTAGCAGCCCACCCCTGAATTCATAGTGATGCATTTCGGTTTTTAAGAAGCCAGAAGATCTGCCACAGATTACCAGCATAAGAACATTGACTCTTTATTACAGCCAAAGGTCAGTCACTTAAAATAGTCTGCAAGCACTAAAAAATCCAGACAATAGAAGACTACATAATAAAAGAGGTAGACAGGGTGCTACAACTGTTGAGACAAATGCATTACCATTTTGCTGGCAACTATTCTTTGTCTGCAATGTTTCCGTGTCTGGATCTGAAAGAATGCAATTTAGGATTTCACTTAAAACATTGCTGTATTAAAACATTGGCATTTATATTGTCAGAGCTGAGCAGATGGACCATTTTAATAAGACATTCTAATGTGAGCCAATGTGCTATTCCTATTTTTGACAAACAATATTTGAAGCCTTAGGGACAGCTTTCAATTTCATGCTGCTTTACAGAAATCATAATGTGGGCGCTGCTTGATGTAATCTAATACACATAACTCATATTTTGTCACTAATAGTATTAATTTCATCCGAACCAAGATTGTAGTGACTATAGTCACATTTGGATGTCATTTTCTTGCTCTCTTATGATTCCAGGTTATTTATTTGATATATTTATTAAATGTGTATAAAATGTTTTTCCCAGTTTAACATGGTAATTTATTAAAAAAAACGTAATGCTGATGGGAGATTTAAAAATGTAACAATAATCCCACAGTAAGCATGCAATGTAAACTTGATCAACTGTAAATGCAAAGCATCCAAGTATTTATTCCTGCAATTTATATGCCACTTAGTTCCAGAAAATCTCTGAGCTGTTTTCAAAAGGTATGAAAGTAAAACAGAAAGAATTAGAAGAAGTAACCAACCTCCCAAGCCCAATTTCCTCCATTTCTTAGCCACTGAGAACAATTCTAGCAGCAGTGTTCGTTTACTGATGGGATTGGACCCACAACAGGCTTTCCACGACCACAAGGCCTTGATGGTTTTCCAGAATGTCCACATGGGGCTGGTGCTGAGGTGACTCCGATGAAGCATTATTGCGAACGAAAGGAATACAGCTACAGAAGAAGTCGTGTCGTCATCCTGATGACTGCAATGCAATCCCACAAAGATGGGATTTAAAGGTTCTTTCCCCCCTAGGGACGCAGTTGCTCAGTGGCTAAGACGCTGAGCTTGTTGATCGAAAGGTTGGCAGTTCAGCAGTTCGAATCCCTAGTGCCATGTAACGGGGTGAGCTCCTGTTCCTTTTCCCAGCTTCTGCCAACCTAGCAGTTCAAAAGCATGTAAAAAATGCAAGTAGAAAAATAGGGACAACTTTTGGTGGGAAGGTAACAACCAGTGATGGGTTGCCCCCGGTTCGTACTGGTTCTATAGAACCGGTAGTAAAACCAGCGGGAGGCTCCGTCCATGTGACCCCAATGTCATCAAAACGCTTCTGTGCATGCATAAAAGAGTGCACACAGCCCTGCTACAAACTGGTAGTAAAGGTAAGTAGAACCCACTCCTGGTAACAACATTCCGTGTGCCTTTGGCATTTACTCAGGCCAGCCACATGACCACGGAGACATCTTCGGATAGCGCTGGCTCTTCGGCTTTGAAACGGAGATGAGCACCGCCCCCTAGAGTTGGGAATGACTAGCACATATGTGTGAGGGAAATCTTTACCTTTACCTTTACCTTCCCCCTAGATCTTATTGCACAGGCAGAAACCTTTTGGAGAAGACAGTCCTGCAGTGTCCAAATCCTGAACTACCATGTTTCCCTGAAAATAAGAAAGGGTCTTATTTTCCTTTGACCCCCCCAAATATGGCCTTGACCTTATTATCGGGGGGGGGGGGGTCTTATCCCTAAACCTGGCCCTGGAGCACCGACCGGCTGCTTTGCCAGTGCCACTCAGGTTGCTGTCTCCAGCAATCATGGCAGCTTTTTTGTTACTTCCCGTGCAAACAGCACAAGGTGAGGAGGCAAGGGGAGGGCGAAGGGGGGGAAATACCCCACACACCCCTGCCATCTATGCAGAACAGCCTCCTGAGGGCCGCTCCAGCAAACCCTAGCTTGTGCACCCCTTCTCTTAGTGGTGAGCCAGATGCACTGCTGCCACTCGGGAGAAGAAGAGAGAGAGAGGAAGAGAGAGAGAGGAAGAGAGAGAGAGGAGGTGTTGCGAGAGAGCCCATTTCTGATGTTTTTCTCCTCCCGGGCGGCGGCAGTGCATTCAGCTTCCCAAATCTAGCTTGCCGATCTCGGTGGGTGAGGGGGTTGGGAGGGATGAGATGGCAGAGAAACGAGACAGTGCTCCCCTTGCCATCCCCTCGTCCAACATGGCAGGAGCTGGAAGTCAGGTAAGACACGGAGGAGACAGACAGAGAGACAGGGAGAGAAGCAACAGGAGTGAATATCTTCCTGTCTGCTTTTATTTGGTAATGGTGCGCTGACTATTTAGCCAGATCTCAACTCCACATCCTTTGGAGATTTGGGAGGCGACTATTTTTCCCCCTCACTTTTCTCTCCCCCCCAACTTCATTCTTTAACCGGGAGGGGAGAGCATGGGATGAGGTGTTTCTTGCTTCAGCTGCACAAGTGGCCTTAAAGCGCTGCACACACACACCCTCAGCCCCAAACCTAACAGCAGAGTGAAGTCTCCCCCCCAGCCTTCAATATCTGGGCTGCGTGAACCAAACCCAAGAGATAGGGAGAAGGCTTCACTCTGCTGTCGGGTTCGGGGCTGAGGGTGTGTGTGCAGCGCTTTAAGGCCACTTAAGGCAGCAGGGCATCTGGCTCACCACTAAGAGAAGGGGCGTGCCACTAAGAAAAGGGTTTGCGGGAGCGGCCTCCGTGAGGCCGTTCCGCATGGATGGCAGGTGGGGCAGGTTCCCCCTCCCTTTCCCCCCCTCTCTGGCCTTGCCTCTTCACATAGTGGTGTTTGCATGGCAGCTGCACATGCGTCTAAATATTTGGGGGGGCTTATTTTCGGGGGGGGTATTTTATCGAATACGCTCAAAAGCCCAATTGGGCTTATTATTGGGACATGCCTTAGTTTCGGGGAAACACAGTAGAGGATTACTGATCACAAATAGATAAAATAAATCCTAACATAATTCAAGCCCTGAGGAACAAACAAATCTTGG
This sequence comes from Pantherophis guttatus, assembly GCF_059756535.1. Classification (NCBI taxonomy): domain Eukaryota; kingdom Metazoa; phylum Chordata; class Lepidosauria; order Squamata; family Colubridae; genus Pantherophis; species Pantherophis guttatus. Next base: position 36,818,379 of record NC_142065.1, on the reverse strand, counting down.
GATGAAGCAATGTGGCTGCCAGATTGCTCTCATTTGTGGGAAGGGAGGAATACCCTCTGTAAGAACCTTGAATGAGTAAATATTGAGTCAGTATTAAATAAGTATTTGCAAGAATTACCTAAATTTAGCAGTCTACAGACCAAGTTTGAAAGCTTACAACCTGAACTTGGAATTGGGCCTGAAAAAGAATAGAAAGCCAGGGCAGACATGACACGAGTAACATATTTTTGGGAGCTTGGAGAGTTAGAAGAAATCTTACAGTATATCTTCATTATTTTGGATCATATCTATTATAGTTACTGCAGCATCAAGCCCACTGTCTACTATTGGACAAAATAATGGTGTTTGCTTTGGGGTATTGTCTTTATTTAAAACTATATGTAAGTTGGAAAATTTCATCTCTTTGCAGCTGATAATGATGAAGACTGGTTTTCCAAAAACTGTGATAAGGCTATCCTGCAGTATATATCACATTGTTATATGCTTGTACAGGTAGTCTTCCACTTAAAACAGTTCATTTAGTGACCATTTGAAGTTACAATAACACTGAAATAAGTGACTTATGACCGTTTTTCATACTTACAACCGTTGTGGCATGCCCAGGGTCACGTGGTCAAAATTCAGATGATTGGCAAACTTACTCATATTTATGACGGTTGAAGTGTCCTGGGGTCATGTGATCCCCTTTTGCGATCTTCTAACAAGCCAAGTCAACAGGGAAGCTGGATTCAGTTAACAACTGTGTTACTAACTTGACAACTGCCATAATTTACTTAACAACTGTGGCAAGAAAGATCACAAAATGGAGCAAAACTCAGTTAACAAATGTCTCACTTAGCAACAGAAATTTTGAGCTCTATTGTGGTTGTAAGTCGAGGACTACCTGTAATTTAAGTGCTACAGCATTTGCAAACGGAGAAGCTAGAGCAAATTGTTCTTGCATTTGGCTGTTTGACTAATAAGATTGCTTTATCTATACCTCTGGGAACCAATTAATGTAGAGTGCTTGCATTCTTCTATAGCGGCAATTAGGACCAACTGTGATGGTATCTTAAACCCTGAGGATTTTTTAATATATAATTAATTTTAAATTAGCTTTCTAATAGTATCATATTTTAACTCAACAAGGTGCTCTGGTTTTCAATGACCAAAATGACAATAATGCTAACCTCATTGCAGTAGCCTATAATTATTGCTGTCTCCAAGTCCCAGCTTTTTTAATTATTATTATTTAATCCTTTTAAGAGAAAGAAAACCTTCTGGCAATGTAAAACAGAAGAGTGGCAGATGGAAAAAAAATAAATGTTCCAGATTTTATTTCATTCTAGATGTCTCCCAGCCCCTGAGAAGAGGATTTCTCTACATCTATGGGAAGCATCAGTCTAGAAATTCAGTTTGAAGACATTTCAGTCAAATCACCCCTTTAAAATGAATCTTTGAATCAACTTGATCCATTGAATCTTTGAAGATTTAGCAGACCTTTGTGCATTAAATCAATTTATATTAAATCAATTTATATCACTTTATAATGCCTTGGTAAGACCACACTTGGAATAGTGCATCCAGTTTTGGTCCCCACAATATAAAAATATGTTGAGGCTCTAGAAAGAGTGTAGAGAAGAGCAACAAAGATGATTAGGGGACTGGAAGATAAAACATGAAAAACAGTTGCAGGAATTGGGTACGTCTGGTTTAATGAAAAAAAGGCTAGAGGTGACATGATAGCAGTGTTCCAATATCTAAGGAGCTGCCACAAAGAAGAGGGAGTCAAGCTATTCTCCAAAGCACCTGAGGGCAGGACAAGAAGCAATGGATGGAAACTAATCAAGGAGAGAACCAACCTAGAACTAAGGAGAAATTTCCTGATAGTTAGAATAATTAATCAGTGGAAAGGCTTGCCTCCAGAAGTTATGGGGTGCTCCAATATTAGATGTTTTGAAGAAGAGATTGGACAACCACTTGTTTCTTGCTTGAACGGGATTGGAATAGAAGAACTCCAAAGTCCCTTCCAACTCTTGTTATTCTGAATCCCAATCCTGAATTGAAAAGATTTGATGAAAATCATGTCAAAATAAATCTAGCGGATTCAATTATTCAAACTGACTCAGAAATTTTAGCTGGATCAATGCTTCTCTATTTTATTTTATTTTTTGAAAATATGAAAAGCCGTAGAAATTTCATAACCTGAAATTGATGGTACCTATTTTAATGAGAAAAAGTGTAGTAACTGTTGATCATAAGGGGGGAAATCCAGAATCAAAACAGGCAGTATCTTTATTGGACAAACTAAAGTTGTACAAAACTGTTGTTCACACAACAGACGCCTACAAAATTAGTAACATATTGGTATAATTTTGCTTTGTCCAGAAGAGCCCAAGATCCGACTTCCACGCTACTTAAGAGAATTATACCTGAGGACTGTGGGGGATACGATAAACCTCTTGATCCCATTCTGGGTATGTGAATTAAAATCCCTTTGCCATTATCTCTGCTCTTTTGACCTTGTCTGAGGAAGAGTTTTTGAATTCTGTCATTTATTCTGGAGTACAAGGCAGCACACATGGTGTTTCCTGCTGTTTTCCCCAAAACACTATGATGCGGTATTTGGAACAGAGAGAGAGAGAGAGGGAGAGACATTAAGAGGCCCAAGGTCACCCAGTGTGCTTCTATAGCTGTGGATGGTTTTAGAACCTGGGTCTTCTTGATCCCAGTCAAGCATTTTAACCATTATATCTCATAAACATCACTTAAGAGGCAAATGTGAACAGATAGTAGCATCACCTATATTGAAGTGAGTTGTAATAAACAGGATTTCACTGGGCAAAACAGAATGAGAGAAGAAGGAATTGACTTGATTTAAAGTTTTGAAAGAAGTCTAACTGCCTTGAAGATGTGTAGTCGAATGAGAGAAAAGCTAATAGGTTTAGACAAACGGAAATACTAGAATTCAGAGGAGCAAGTTAGATCTACAGACAGAATGCTACACAAGCCATGAAATCCTAAAATAATGCCCAAATTATTCTTTTTGCAGTCTGAATAGCTGACAAGTTTGGAGTTCATAAGAGCTTTGATTTGCATCTTGCCAGTCTTGTGAAAGCAGTTGATAGCTGAATACTGAAATGTATCCTCTTTTACCTAACGGAATCTCTTTTGTTAAAAGGAGGTTGCTATCTACATTCAGAAAGAACAAGCAATATTCTTCAGTCCAGTAATGGAGTAGTAGTAGCCCAATGTCTAAAATAGCTCTCTGCCAAAAATAGGAAGCCATGTGGATTAGCACAGAGAGGCTTTGAAAGGGGTGCAGAATTCCATGGTTCTTGGTTCTTGGATATTTGCAGACTGGGTCTACCATGGACCTCAACCCCTCCCTTCAAAGAGCAGCTGGAGCTCCAATTTTATTGGAGTCACATTTGTATTACTATTAGCTTACCTTAATTTTGTTATTGGTGGTGTTGTTCATAGCTTAGAAAGTAAGAATTTTAGGTAAATGTTTTTTCACCATTATTTATTTTAACTAGATATATATTTCAGAGCATGATACAGGAAAAGAAAGAATTTACCCAATTTTATTACAATTTGTCATCATTATTATCAATGCATAGCATGCATAAAGTACAGATAAAGAGTTTATCATTTATTTGCAGATAATAAGCAAATCTGCAGAAGTTTCTTGGTAGGCTGTATAAATTAATACATTAGATATAGCTATAACATTTCTGTAATATCAGGTTGCTTTATACAGCTCATCCAAGCAATCAGGAAACAGCAATAAAAATACATATACCAATGTAAAATTCATAATCACAGAAAACACAGTGAAATGTTTTGGTGGTTCTATAATCACAATAACAAATATATTCATTACAATGGGTGTTGTTAAATCGTCTATCTAACGAAGTAAATTTACGGCTTTAAATCACCAGAAATGTTTGGAAAGATGATGTTTTTTTCTGTAAAATTGATGTTACATCATTTCTGTATTCTCCATGCTGAATTTTGCAACAAAGGCAGCTGTTTATTTATCTAAAAGGGCATCCCTCCTATGAACAAATCCTTCCCCTATCTCCTGACTCACATAAGATTTAAACAAGAACAATGGTTTTCAAGTGATAATATATGAAAAGCTACTGACATCATAAAAATGGAAATATCATTTCTTAAAACATTCAAGACTTAGATAATTCTAAAATAAATGCCTTCCTGTAAATGATCCATCTCTGAATTAGCTTATGGAAAATGTCATTCGATATTATAGTTAAATCACAGACAGAGGGTGAAAGCAAATTAATTAGGGTTTTTGGATAGAATTTGAATGCATTTTTCCCCATGAGATTTTTAGCCTTCTAAAGTAGATTGGCTTCATCTTTGATATCCTGCTCATTGGTATTTTAATAAGCACTGGTCTATTGTTAATCCTCATGAAAAGCCCCAAGCTGCATGATGCTGTAGTAGATTAAACTTTGTTTGTAAACCTTAGTTAAATAGAATAATATTTAATATGATTCATTCATTTTCCTGTCCATTTCTTAGGGAAAGCCAAAACCACAAGTGACCTGGACCAAAGAAGGCCAACCTTTAGACCCCAAACAAGTTGTTGTACGCAACACTGAGAAGGATTCTGTATTCTTTATTCGTGCAGCACAACGCAAAGATTCTGGAAAATACCAAATAAGTGTTAAGATCTTAGATGAATTTGAAGATGTGGCTACCTTTGATCTCCTGGTGATTGGTAAGGACAATAAACTGTATGAGTTGATAAATTATCTAATATTTAAATGGCATAGATGTTTCTTCAGAAGATACAGAACAATTAAAACTCGGACCACACATTTTCTGAATAGTTTTTATCGCAGAGCTATAATTGCACTCAACAATGAACTGAAGGGCCACCATCAGTGAGCTGTTGGACAGCATTACTTGGTCTGTTGTGTGGATGTTTGGGTGGTTTAAGGGTGGGGAATTGTGGTGGGTGGGATTGTGTTTTGGGATTGTTATGTGTGTTGGACCTGGTCTTTTGGTGTTAAGTGAATTTCGTTGTATGGGTATACTGTGTATACATGTACAATGACAATAAAGTTATTATTATTATTAATTGAAGCAAGCTTCTCTAAAATGGGAATCCATATAGTACATTTTTTCATGGTACCAGCTGGTTCTAGTATAATTGGACATTGGAGGATTGATTGTGATATAGTCTTTCTGTTATATTCTTTCTTCTATTTACATAATTATTTAAATGGAAGTTTTAGATATGAAAGAGTAAGAGCTGTTTTTGCTGGTATTAAAGCTATACCTCCCAAAATGGTTGAAGATGGGGAATCTTAGTTTGAAAGAGACAGGTATTCAGACATTCTTATAGTCCTCGTTTAACAACCACTCATTCAGCAACCATTTGTAGTTACAACTGAATGAGTGGTACTTATGACCAGTCCTCAAAGTTCCAATCTTCTCAGCACTCCTGCAGTCACATAATGGTGATCTGGGCACTTGGCAACTGGCTCACACATATGATGGTTGTAGGGTTCTGCATCGTACAATCATCATTTCCAAACTTTATTGCTGGCTTCCCACAAGCAAATTCAATGGAAAAGCTGGCAGGGAAGATTGCAAGTCATGCAGATAAGTTGCTCACAGTCTCCCATCTAGCAGCAGCCATCCCCAACTTAGCTGTGCCATGCACTGCACTGCATGGACCAACTGTGCCTCTTCCCCCACCTGGCAGCAGCCACTTACAGTACCTGCCTGGCAGCCTGCTTGCAAACCAACCAACAAGGACCAGCAATCCTTGTTTAACAACAGCAACCAGGAGCCTCAGAATTGCCACTGCTAAGCAATCAGTGGTGGGTTGCCCCCGGTTCGCACCGGTTCTATAGAACCAGTAGTAAAACTGGCGGGAGGCTCCGCCCACCGACCCTGACGTCATCAAAATGTGCTTGCACAGAAGAGCGCACGCGGCCCAGCTGCAAACGGGTAGTAAAGGTAAATAGAACCCACCCCTGTAAGCGATATGGTTACGGGAAGTTCCACTTTACAATGGCTTCACTTAGCAATGGAAATTTGCATCCTAATTACCACTGTTAGAAAGTGAAGTGAAAGTGAATGCTAAAGCAGGCAGGAAGTTCCATGTTTAATTTCCAGCATTTCCAGAAAGGATTGGAAAAGATTCTTGACTGTAACTCTAGAAAGCTGTTTCCAGTCAACATTAACAGTATTGGGCTAGACTGAGAAATCAATGGTGTGAAAAATGTTTTGTCTTGCTATTTATTCTGGTGTCTCTTTTGCATTAGTGTGTGCTTCAGGAGAAGTCTCTCTCTTTTCTTTTTAGAGAAACCAGGCCCTCCTGAGAATCTGAAAGTGGCAGACACCTGGGGCTTTAATGTTGCGTTAGAGTGGAACCCACCCCAAGATAAAGGCAATGCTGATCTCAAGGGCTACACAGTCCAAAAAGCAGATATGAAGACTCAAGTAAGAGCTATTCAGTGCACAAAATGGAGCCTTTTTTTTAAAAAAAAGGGTGTGTGTGTGTCAGAATGGGGGAAAATGGAAGGAAAAATCTTGCAAGCATTATGGTGGTTCTATAGCCATTCTCAATACACATGCTTCAATGGATTTAGCAAGAGGTGGGTTTCAGCAGATTCTGACCAGTTCTGGAGAACGGTAGCGGAAATTTTGAGTAGTTCGGAGAACCGATAGTAAAAATTTTGACTGGCCATGCCCACCAAGTCACGCCCACCAAGACATGCCACACCCACTAAGTCACATCCACAGAGCCGGTAGTAAAAAAATTTTGAAATCCACCACTGGATTTAGCTAACCTATTACTATGCCATTTATGATATGTTTTTACCTTAACCAAAACTTAGAATATTATTGATCGGCTGGTATAAGCCAGCAAGTATCACTTACCTTTTAAGCAATATTCTTCCATTTAGTCTATGTCTGCCTAGGCCCTGATTTGGCATAGACTGGGACTAAGGGAAGGAGCCATTCTAGAATATTAGAAAGACTTTGCTAATACCTTCCTTTCATTACATAATTTTATTCAAACATTATACAGGTAGTCCTTAATGTATGACTGCAGTTGGGATCAGAATTACCATTGCTAAGCAAGGTGGTTATTAAGTGAGTCTTACCCAGATTTACAACAACAACACCCCACCCCACCCCCCATGATTGTTAAATGAAACACTGCAGTTGTTGAAAATCATGAGGTCATTAAATTAATCCAGCCTTTTTTGGAATTTCTTACTAGTCTTGATTTTGTTACCATCAATTGATAAGATTATCTTTGGTGTAAAATTAACTCCCACCTACCTACCATATATAGAATTTGCCCCCAGCTGTATTAGGGGGTGGAAATGAGGTTAGGAAATGAATAAGAGTGATGTTACGTTATGGAAAATCCCTGAATAGTTGTTTTAATCTTTTCAAAATACAGTTAATTTGGTCAGTATCTTGGTATGGAAAATGAAGGTAAATCATGGTTAAAAAAAATAGTACAGGTTTTTTTAACTGCTAATCAACTATATAAGTAACTTTATAAAGTAAAGTAAGTAACTTTATAAATCAATGTCTATTTAGTCCAGCAAATATATTTCCCATGGGAATCTTTCCTTCTTCAGTTCTCCAGAAATAATAATACGGCAATATAGTTTGCCTTTTTAACAAACATTGTTTCTGGCTGTCCATTCAAAATCCCTGAGACAGACTTGGTTCCTCAGCTATTTCTTTAAACGTGGGGTTGTGGCATGTTTGGTAGAAATATACTTTGCAATATTTCTATTTGTGTATATGTCTTGAGATGTAGCATCTCACACAAAAACATAGATACTGTATTTTTCGGAGTATAAGACATCGGAGTATAAAATGCAGCTTAGTTTTTGGGGAGGAAAATGGGGGGAAAAAATCTGCCTACCAGGTGTTCATCTGGCTAGCATCCTTAATCTGGTCATCTTCAGCACGTTAGTTTGCTGGTTTTTATCCCGGCTTGGGGATAAAAAACAGCTTCAAAAGCACAACTGATCTTTGGAGAGAGAAGCAATGAGAAAAGCAGGTAAACCATGGAGATTGCTTCACTCGCTAGCACTTCGGTAGGGCTGAAAAAAAGCTTCACAGCTGAGAGTCGGAGGGAGCAGGCAAAGCACGGAAGATCACTTCACTGAAAAAAAGCTTCTAAAGCACAGCTGAGAGTCAGAGATAGATCACTTCACTTGCTAGCACCTCATTAGGGCTGAAAAAAAAGCTTCGAAAAAGTTACATTCGGAGTGTAAGATGCACTTAAATTTCAGCCTCTTTTAGGAGGGAAAAAAGTGTCTTATATATACACACACACACACACACACACACACACACACACACACACACATACATACACACACATCTAAGCAGGAGTGGTATTCACTTACCCTTGCTACCGGTTCGCAAATGTGAGCATTCGCGCCTCCTCCACACATGCACAGAGCCTTCTGCGCATGCGCAGAGGATCAAAAACAGGACATGGATGATGTCCGGGTGGATGGGCAGAGCCTCCCACCGCCGGTGCTACTGGATCGCACGATCCGGATAGAACCAGCTGAATTTCACCACTGCTTCTAAGTAGTAACATGGAAGAGTTGTTTTTTTCCACCTCTATATGTAATTTGGGGGTCAAGGCTAAATCATTGTGCTTGTCTTTTTTAGGCCATGCCAAAAAAAACATACCTATTTTGTGCAAAATGTTCAATTCCCTTAATGTTTAAGGGTCTTTCTGCCTTGTTCTTCAGCAATGGTTCACAGTTCTGGAACATTACAACCATACAAGCTGCACAGTATCTGATCTCATCATTGGCAACAGTTATTGTTTCCGAGTTTTCTCAGAAAATCCTTGTGGTCTAAGTGAAATGGCTGCTGTCACAAAGAATGTAACGCAAATAACAAAATCAGGTAAGGCTAATGAAGCATGATTTAAAAAGTAGAAAGATCCTGCTGTTTCTTCATCACAGACGTGGGCAACTTGAGACCTCAGAGGTATAAGTGGCTCTCCAAAGTATTCAAGATCCCAGATCTTTCCTTGCCAAGCCATTACATTTTGGGAACTGCCAGTACTTTCTTACTGTTTTGAAATGAGAATCAAAAATATAATAAATCATAAAATATCAGCCCTTCGGGATAGGGCAGGTCATGGCTGGGTTAGATATTAGCCCAAGGATTACAGAAATGCTACTTTGTTGTTGTGGTATGTAATGTGTGCCAATAAGGGTGGCAAAGTATGCTTACGTCACTGCCTTTATTGCATCTGCAAATGACTGCCCAGCAGCCCTGCTTTAGTAGACCAGGACCCTTTTGGGTAGGGAGGAATCAGGGTTCTTACAGGTTGCTGTGAAGAATAGTCATAGCATCTGCCACACAAAGTCATTTGCCTTTGCTCAAACTTGGAATATGGCTAGGCAGATTCTTTGGAAATGAGCTAAGAGCCCGGTTATACAGGATGAGTTCTAGCTGGTTGGTCCTGAGAAAATGGACAGGATCCTCATGGTTGAGAGTTCAACCACCTGTATTGTTGGCCCACGTCCCTCCTGTTGGTTAAGGCCTCTTGGGAGGTGGCATGCAGTTGGGTCCAAACTGGTTAACGCTTGTTTTGTATGAAGCAGTAATGCTTCTTCTCAAAAGGCTATCTTTGGACTCAACAGTTTTAGACAATTTTCATTCAGTCTCTAGCCTTCCCTAGAAGGAAGGTTGTCGAAAGAGTGGTTGGTGCTCAGCTCTAGAGAACCCTGCATGAAGCTGATTATCTTCATGCTTTTCAGTCTGGGTTCAGGCCAGGTATAGTCCCAATATGATATTAGTCACACTTGCAGATGATCTTAGAGGGTTTGGGACAGGAGTGATCCAGTCATCCTGGACCTCCTGGATCTCTCAACAGCTTTCAGTAATATTGGTATACTTCTGAGCTCAGTTTGGGGGTTAGGAATGGGAACATTGTTTTAGGGTGGCTCTTTTTTTTTTTTGTTTGAGGCCTGTTTCAGTCACCGTTGGGGGAGAAGAGATTGCAATGCAGCATCCTCAGGACTCAGGTTTCTCTCCTTTCCTCTTTAACATTTACATAAAAATTCTGAGTGAAGTCAATTGCCAGCACGGGGTATGGTATTATCAGTACACTTGTACATCTGCAGCTCTGCCTGGGTGCTGCCAGTTGTTGACCAAGTGCCTGGATTTAGGACAATCTGGATGGGGAGAAAGAGGTTTCAACTCAGCCCTTGTAAGATGAGGCTTTGAACCTCTTCCCCCACCCCTACCTCAAGGTCTGGTGATAGGTCATCTTTGATTCTGACACTCCCCTGAACAAAGCTGATACCCAGTCTGGGAGTGTCCTAGACTCATGGCTACTGCTTAAGGAGAAAGTGGCAGCCATGGCTAGAGGGGTCTTCACACTGATTCATCTTGTGCACCAATCACATTATTTCCTAGATCAGGAGGCTTTGCTCATAGTCACTCAGGCCTTAGTCATTTCTTGTTTGGATTACTACACTGTGCTCTGTATAGGCCTGCCCATATCTACTTGAAATCTACTTGGAAGCTTCAATTGGTCCAGAATGCAGACTTGCATTCAGACCTGCAAGTTTCTATTAGTATAACCTTATAATAAAAGTAGCAATATTAGTTTGCATGACTTTGGTTTCCTAGTCTGGTCTACCTGGAAGGGCTAACATCAATCCTGCAAGTCTGAATGCGCTTTCCTCTCTTTTTATCTTCATGGGAACTAGGAAGGGTTTTGTCTGAGAGGTTTTCTCAGGTTACAGTTCTGTTCTGGATTCAGGTTCTTTAATTTGACCATTATTTTCATAGCAGCTCTTCCTCAAGCACCAGTTCTTCATAGTTAGAGCTGGGCATTTTACAGCCTGAGGGCTACATCCAGCCCATGGGCTATCTCAATCCAACTCATGGAGCTAGGATGGGTATCATTGTAAGGGGAAGGGTTGAGCGTTGTTGGTGGGGGTGGGACATTGTCAGTGGGGGTGGGGTGTTGGGGGGGAGTGGGTTGTATTAGTGGGGGTGATGCAGCAGCCCTCCACAACAATCCCAGGTTCTCATGTGGCCCCTTGGGAAAATCAATTACTCAGTTAATCAGTTGCTCAAGGTCATTCTTCTGTCCATTATACTGCTGACCCTTATATTAAACGGATTGGTTATTTTGAATTTATTTTCCAGGTCTGAGTTTCTTTCTTGCCTTAACAGTTCTTGTGTACCCTTTTCAAGATTATCTGTGCACACTTCTAAGTTAAGGAACTTCCAAATTCGTTTGCAGAATCCTCAATTCTTTAAATATTTTTGCCTCTTCATTATGAGTGAATCATTTGTTCTCATGTTTACATTGTTACCCTCATCCTCAATGAAAGATTAACTGTCCCTGCTTTCTGTTGAATTACTTTATGATTCAAAACATCTCAAAATAAGGTCTCCCTGTTTTTGTAGGAATTGTGTACAAACCAGAGAAGTTCCATAGCCAGGATCTCTGTGAACCTCCCAAATTCACTCAGCCACTGATAGACAGAACCACCACTCAGGGCTACAGCACCCAGCTCGTCTGCTGTGTCCGAGGCTTCCCAAAGGTGGGTCCTGTTGTGAAATGTGATGCCTACTGAACTGCAACAAGATAGGATACCATAGTAGATCATAGGAAGGGTGGTGAATTGAGATAACTAATCTCCTTTGCCCTTAAAAAGGAAGAGGGATCTTTCTTACTTCTGATCTATAATGCTTTCTCGTGTATTTAATGTGCATTTCCATAATGCATGTTATGAAAAGGTTTTTACAAAAACTTTTTCTTTTGTAAAGTTTTTGTGACAATTTGCATTTAAATATATCAACTTTTTCTCCCCAAATATATGTTTCTAAGTATTTTTCTCAAAATGCATGTTTTTCAATATATCTATCTAAATTATATAAATAAATCTTGACAATACTTTATTGAACTGAGAACTGCATCACTGACTGTATCACTGCAGGAAATGTAATAGTAATGGATAGCTATATTTAGCACTTCAGACTAGACTATATCCTAGGGGTGTCAAACTCAAGGCCCGGTGGCTGGATCTGGCCTCCAGGGTGCTTAGATCTGGCCCGTGGGGCCCTCCTGGAAACAGTGAAGGAACGTCCCACGGCGCCTCTGGCAGCAAAAACGGAGCTTGGGAGGGTCGCATGTGATCCTCCTGAGCTTTCTTTTTGCTGGCAGAGGATTGCAGGAGGCCATCACAGCCAAAAATGGAGCTCGGGAGCCCATTTTCACTGGCAGACCACTCAGACCACCACAGGTGGCCCCCAACATGAGTGATGTCCTGCTGGCCATACCCACCCTGGTCACACCCACCCCAGACCCCCGAGGTCAAACACAACTCTGATGCGGCTCTCAATGAAATTGAGTTTTACACCCCTGCTATATCCTCATATTCTTCACATCAGAGCTTGCAAAAGTCAAATTCCCCAATCAAGTGTCAGCTTCCCATTTCCTTTCGCAAGCCTATATTTGCTTACATTGAAAGTGATGCATCCTACTTTCCAACCACAAATTCCACCTCTTCTAAAATTTTATGAAGCAAAGTGATGTAAAAAATAAATTCAACTACTTGTAGACAAAGTATCTGACTCCCTGGATACCTGACAGTTTCTCCAGAAATATAGTAGCTATAGAATTCAGATAGATATGTAGCTATTACAGAGCAAATAGGGGAAGAATGATGCAAACTACAACAATAGTGGCAGACAACTTGTATAAATTAGCCTCACTGAATGCAGATCAGGAGTGGGTTCTACTTACCTTTACTACTGGTTCGCAACAGGATTGCATGCGCAGATCGCCTATGATGACATCTGGAGTGGTGGGCGGAGCCTCCCACCATTTTTATTACCGGTTATTGCGAACCGATCCAAACCAGGGGCAACCCACCACTGATGCAGACAAGGGAGTTAAGAATAGAAATGTAATGAAGAGAAATAGTTTATATACCTATGCTAACTAGTTTATCCTGCCGAACTGCATTTTGGGATATTTATGCACTTTGGTGTCTTTCCTTGATTTTAGCCCAAAGTGATCTGGATGAAAAACCAAAGGGAGATTCAAGAAGACCCAAAGTATCTAGTGCACATGGACCAGGGGATTTGCTGTCTAGAAATCCGCAAACCTAGCCCTTTTGATGGTGGTGTCTATACATGCAAAGCTGTGAACCCTTTTGGTGAAGCCTCTGTAGATTGCAAATTGAATATAAAAGGTATATATGTACTGTATTTTATCTCTTGTTTGCATTTGAATGCTTTGTTGCAATTCTTCCTCCTCCAAAAAAAGTTGTGGAACCTCTGAATGATTTCCACAGAGACTTTCAATTCTTTATGTATAAAAAGTCCATGAATTATCAAAAAAAGAGTGCTCTACAAAAAAGGCTACACTAAATAGTGATTATATAGTGCAGAGAAAAAAAATCCTAATATATTATAATCATTAAATTGAGCCAAAGGAATAAACTGTCTTCATGCTTCCATTTCCTATAGAGATGGAATAGACAGGTTGCCAATGTTTACTAGATAGCATTGAAAATAGATCTGCCACCTATTTATTTGATTCCTGCAATTACTTCCTTCTAGGTCATGTTCAGAATTACTAGCATACATGGCAGATAGTAGTTCCAGGAGAGATGACCTCACATACAAAGAATATTATTTAATTTCCCAAGGAAGCATTACAAGGGAAGTGAGAGTATGGTGGTATCAGTCCTTACTATAAAATGGTGGTTGGCTGGCATTTGTTGCCAGCCAACTAAACAAAATTTAACTTCTTGCACAACTCTTTCAACTATCCTTTGAAAGTGCTTTTTGATGGCACAGAATGTTGGACTCCCTCAATTATTTATATATTTATTGGTTTGGATTATATGATGCTCTGTGCCCAAAGACTCCAAGAGGCTTAGAATATATCAACATAAGATTAGGAATCATAAAGACGGACTTAATCTAGTGTGCCACTATTCAGAGTTAGCATGATCCTCACCGCCCTGAAGGAGGCGGTGGTGAGACCCCTCCTCAAGAAACCTGCTTTGGATCCAACCATATTGAATAACTTTCGTCCGGTCTCCAACCTTCGCTTTGTTGCAAAGGTTGTTGAGAGCGTGGTGGCTCGGCAGCTTCCATCGGTCCTGGAGGAAACAGACTACCTGGATCCATACCAATCGGGTTTCAGGCTGGGGCATAGCATGGAGACGGCATTGGTCACACTAGTAGATGATCTCTGGAGGGCTCGGGACAGGGGACACTCCTCTGTTCTGGTCCTCTTGGATCTTTCGGCGGCTTTTGATACCATCAACCATGCTATCCTGCTGCGACGACTCGAGGGGTTGGGAGTGGGAGGCACTGTTTTACGGTGGTTCTCCTCCTATCTCTCGGCCGTACACAAGCGGTGTTGGTAGGGAGGCAGAGATCGGCTATGAGGCCCCTCACTTGTGGGGTGCCCCAGGGGTTGGTTCTCTTGCCTCTCCTGTTCAACATCTATATGAAGCCGCTTGGGGAGATCATCTGTGGTTTTGGGGTGTGGTATCATCAGTATGCTGATGTTACCCAGCTTTTTATATCCACCCCGAACCAACCTAGTGATGCCCTCGACGTGATGTCCCGTTGCCTGGAAGCGGTACAGACCTGGATGGGGAGGAACAGGCTCCAACTCAATCCCACCAAGACTGAGTGGCTGTGGGTACCAGCATCTGGGTCCAATCGAGATATTCCATCGTTGACCATCAAGGGTGAGGTGTTACCCCCTGTGGATAGGGCCCACAACTTGGGTGTCCTTCTGGATTCACAGTTGTTTCTGGAAGATCATGTAGCGACCATGACCAGGGGGGCATTTGCCCAGGTCCGCCTTGTGCATCAGCTGCGCCCTTACTTGGACCAAGATGCCCTACGCACCGTTACTCATGCGCCTGTCACCTCCCATCTTGATTACTGCAATGCTATCTACCTAGGGCTGCCCTTGAAAACCACTCGAAGGCTTCAACTGGTGCAGAATGCAGCCACGCGGGTTGTGATGAGAATGTCCCGACACTCCCATGTTACACCCCTCCTGCACAACCTGCATTGGCTACCGGTTGCCCTTCGGGTGAGGTTCAAGGTGCTGGTTATCACCTATAAAGCCCTTCATGGCCTAGGCCCGGGATACTTGTCGGACCCCCTGCAGCCAGCAACAATCTCCAATCGCCCGGTGCGTTCCCACAGACAGGGCCTCCTCAGGGTGCCGTCGGCCAGACAATATCGGCTGGCGACCCCCAGGGGGAGAGCTTTCTCCGTGGGTGCACCCACCCTCTGGAACCAACTTCCTTTGGAGCTCCGGATGGCCCCTGACCTTCGCTCGTTCCGCCATGGTTTGAAGACCTGGTTGTTTCGTAGCCTGGACTGATGGCGGGGGGGGGGGTTCTTAATAGTTTTAAATTGATTTTAAACTGTTTTAATTTGGACTTTTAATTTCATATTGTTTTACTGTGCAATTGTGCATTTTATTGTTGTGAGCCGCCTTGAGTCCATTGGAGATAGGGCGGCATATAAATCACGTTAAACTTAAACTTAAACTTAAACTCATTTATTTCCAGATGCCTTTCTGAAGAGCCATGTAATGTAGCAGAAAAGGAGTGTGGTCCAGATAGTTGGAGGAAACGCTGTTCCAAAAGAGGACCCTTCTCTAAAACGTTCAAATATGGGTCTCTTTGTATGACATTCTTCCATGAGGCCTCTCTGTCAGATCATATAATAGTTGTGTGGATTTAACTCATAGAAAACCATCTTGGAAACTAACTTGCAGCCAGTTCAGCTCCTGTAGTACATAATGGTGTTGGACAAACTTTGTGTGTCTCTAACAACCATTTTCAGAGCGTATTCAATGGGAATCCCAGGCGGAGCAAGTTACAGCAGTACAGTTGTAACTTGCTCTGCATGTGGGTCCAGTCTCCAACTGGTTTACAAGACGTAATTGTACAACACCCCCACCCCCCCGGTCATGACCTTCACTTGCTTGTTCAAGCAGGAACCTTGATTTCAGGAGGATCACTAGATTGTGAACCAAGTTCTTCCAATGAAGCCTAGCTTTAGATTCATCGGGATCCATAGCCATTTGCAGGATCTAATGTATGCCTATTTCCACCAATAGTTTCCAGACACTGATTGGATCAAGACATCAACTGTATCTTCTAACCACATTAGAGTGGAAATATGTAACTGAATATCAGCCACAAATGATGCTACTTCATCTGGTGGCTTTGTGTAGGTATCAAACAGCAGGAAGGAGAGGACTGAGCCCTGAACACATAGATTATTTGAAGGTTTGTCCTCTCCCCATCATAATTGACTTTTAATATAGGTGGCACTTAGAGTTGTTGTTTTTGCAAAAGGTGGATGGGAGAGTGTGAGTGACTTTCTCTAAAGGCTTTATGACTCCAAGTATTAATTGACATCTTTTATGCCAAGCAGGCTGATTCGGACCATCTGGTATATCCAGATTTTTGGAACTATGACACTTGCAAGCCTTAGCATTTGCCAAGATTAAAGTGAGTTGTAATTCATAGAATTTGGAGGGTACCAGATTGCCCATTCCTGCTGATAGGATTGGCACAAGATGTCTTGTTTCTCCTTCTCCCCATTTGCTTTGGTTTCTATCACCTAAATTGCTTACAGCAACCATATCAGTCATCTCATTCACCTCATCCCCAAATTGGAATTACTGCTGCTGTACAAACAGAGACCATTGGATATACTCCAGGGACTTTATTCACAATCCATCATTCTAAGAAAAGGAAAAAGAAAAATAGAGTGGATGGTTGTTTTCTAAGTAGTGGATCAGAGCACGGTGTAGTATCTTTTCTAATTTGCTGAACGACCAATGTGGCTTACAGTAACTTAATGGAAGGCTAGTGTTGATGTCATACCAGCTTGGTTCATGGTGTTCAACTAGAATATAGTAGGTTTTGATTAAGTGTCTGGAAATTCCGTTTATGGACTTCTTGATGCTCTCTGAGCCTGGTTGGTTGCTTGTAGATATTACCGAATTAGGTAACATCATCAGGCACTGATGATGTTACCTAGTTGCAGGGGTGAAATGCTACCGGTTAGGACCGGTTCAGGAGGACCAGTAGCGGAGATTGAGGCTAGTTCACCGTACCGGTAGCAATTGGTGGCTGACCACGCCCCTGAACCGGGCCACGGCCCGCAGTTCTGCCATGCTTCCCTGCCTTCCCATGCAACCTTTCCGTGACCAGCTTGCAAAGGCAGGCAAGCGGAACGCCACGTGGAAGGCAGGCAAGCTTCAAAGGGCTGCGGGGAAGGGAGCTAGCAGCGTACTCCCTTCCCAGCATGCCCTCCTCCTCTCCCAGGTGACAGCCAGGGCTTCGCCGCCTCCTCTTTTCCTCAGAGAGGCAGCGTCTGCCTCCAAGTCCTTGCAGAGGGCAGGACATACACACACACACACACACACACACACACACAAACACACATGCCCCTGTTCCTCACCACCACCACCACTACTTTTGCTGTCGGCTTAAAGTCAATCTTGAAGATATTTCCTTACATCGCTGCCAAACTTGTTGGGAGCGTCAGTGATCTAAGGAAACGTCTTCTTACACCTTCTCCTCCCAATTCCCTCCCTCTCCTTTTTCCATTTCTGTGCCTGGATTCTGCTTCTGCAAGAGAAGGCTCCGATGTTCGGTTGGGTGGTGGAGAGAAACTCAAAGCGTTGGGGCTTCAGAAGGGCAGAATGAGCTTCAAAATGTGCAGCTCCTGGCTCTAACAGTGAGTGATGTCATGTTGGCCACGCCCACCCTGGCACATGACCACCAAGCCACGCCCATCACGCCACACCCACAGAACCGGTAGCAAACATTTTTACATTTCACCCCTGCCTAGTTGGGTAATGAAGTGTCGGTATACAAATACAAGCTCAGAGAACACCAAGAATGCCATAGTTTAATTCCATAGTTCAACCCTGAGTACAGATATTCTCTTCTACAATATTGAAATCCCATCTAGCAGAGAAGAATATCAGAGAAAGGTGGGAAGCGATTTATGATCAGTTCTTTGTATGTTTTGAAGGTATCTGTTGGCAATGTGTTAACTGTGTTACTGCTTTTGTATCAGGTTGCTCTACAGTTGAAACCTCAGCCATTATGTACAAATACACATATATACACACATGTATACACAGCAATATACAATAATATTTCCCAGCTAAGATAAAGTATGTGCATGTCTTCTTTTGGGAGACACAATAATGAAATAACATCTTGCATCTGATCAAATTTTCAGTGTAAGGAACTCTGCAGACAAGTGTTTTGCTAGTAGGATCTCTTTTAAGTCTAATTATGCAATTGATTTTTCTAACATTCTATAAATGGCAAAGAAACTCTTATCTGCTGGTTGACTGGCCTTCATCTATAACAGCTCTAGCCCAAGTCAATATTTCCAATATATTACCAGCATGTGATTTCTTCTTTCAGATCTCTTTCCTTTAACCCCAGTTTGAGAAGTAAGCATCTCCAAGTGAACACCTAAGCCTTATGTCATCTTTCTACATAACAGCCTCTTTATTTTTCTAGTTCTTTTTATCTTTATTAAAGACAAGCTTGTTCCGTCATC
This sequence comes from Pantherophis guttatus, assembly GCF_059756535.1. Lineage (NCBI taxonomy): Eukaryota > Metazoa > Chordata > Lepidosauria > Squamata > Colubridae > Pantherophis > Pantherophis guttatus. The sequence goes on along the minus strand of NC_142065.1, from coordinate 36,799,746 downwards.
AATATTGCCAGGAGGGCAAAAGACCCACATTGTATAAAGGGATCTGAATGGATCCTAATCTTAGTTCATCATGTTTCTGTTATGTTTGCAGTTCCGGAATGATGATATCTGGGAAATCAGATGAAGAACAAGGTAGGATAAACTGCCACTTAAGTCAGTTGGAGAACATAATATATCAACCTGAATGCAAGCTTCAAGAATCCATCTTAGACCTGATAACAATCCAGGATCACTGATACACATATGTTGGTGCATTGTCTCTGAGGCAAAACCTGAAAAATGCAAAATAAGTATATCCTTTTATATAGAATTAATCGAAGGCTACTCCCCATCCTGGGATATGATTGAAAATCATAAAGTCCTGAGACCATATTTAGCTATACCGTTTGCCAGTTATATTAATTTATAAAACAATACTCAGCCTTCTGTTGTCATTTTAAAACCAGATCTAGTTCTTCCTTTTTGAATCACATGGTCAAATCTTGTGATAAATCTCATTTATCAAGATGAATTATAATCTTACTACCCTAGTTTACCGTCAAGAAAGATAAGGGTCATTTTTTAATGTAAAGACAATCAGATCTAAATTCTTTGCTTCATTTTTTTTAAAGTATAATAACGTGAACAGATATTGAAAGGAATCTGGATTATGTCTGTAAATCTCCCTATCTCATATAAGGATCAAATTTATTGTTTATGTGCATGTAAGAGAGAAAGATTTCAGTTAGATCAAAAGCATGAATGTGTATTTTTTTGTGTGATTTTGGTGTGAGTTATTCTTTATCTGAACTGTTTCTTACCTCTCTCTCAGCCAGGTCCTTGCAAAATTCTTTTCTGGGTTCTCAGCTCAGGAGAGTCCTTCACGGTTCCTAGATGGGATCTGCAGCTTGGAAATAATTTTATCACTGTGGCTTTTCAAAAGCAGAAAGTTCACCTGCTGCTGCACTGGCTCTATAAATAGCAACTACCATGTTTCCTGTAATACCAAGATTGTCATCTATGCCTCTTGATATTTAGCCCTGCAGAACAAATACCGAATAAAGAAATATATGTTATGAGAATGAAATGATTCCTGTAGAAAATTTGGAGGGGGGCTGGAATGCTCCGATCAACCCTTCCTAACCTTGTGTCCTTCAGTGTATTGGACACGCAATTAAGGTTAGAGAAGGGTTTTCTGATTCATTACTACTCTGTGACTGTGTTCCTTTTCTTCTGTTTTCATTATTACTTAACTTTTAAATTTTATGTATTCAATTCATGCTTATACTTATATATATTATCTAATACGTACTCGACAAAATAAATAAAATTTAAAAAAATAAAAGGAAAAAAAACATTAAGCCAGGATTTTTAAACAAGTAATATTTATTTATTAAATTTATTTGCCACTCATCTCATTTCAAATGATTCTAGGTGGCTTACAGCATGTTGTTAGTCGCAAAGTCATGTCCGACCCATCGCGACCCATGAACAACGCTCCTCCAGGTCTTCCTGTTCTCTACCATCCCCCAGAGCCCATTTAATCTCACGCCTACTGCTTCAGTGACTCCATCATTCTCTGTCATCCCCTTCTTTTGACCTCAATCTTTCCCAGCATTAGGCTCTTCTCCAGTGAGTCCTTCCTTCTCATTAGGTGGCCAAAGTATTTGAGTTTCATCTTCAGGATCTGGCCTTCTAAAGAGCAGTCAGAGTTGATCTCCACTAGGACTGACCAGTTTGATCGCATTGCAGTCCAAGGGACTCGCAGGAGTCTTCTCCAGCAACAGAATTCAAAGGCCTCAATTCTTTGGCACCAACTTTCACAGCGATACATTGCAACTGGGAACACCATAGCCTTGACTTTACACACTTTTGTTGGCAGGGTGATGTCTCTGCTTTTTAGTATGCTGTCTAGGTTTCCCATAGCTTTCCTCCCCAGGCGCAAGCATCTTTTAATTTATTGGCTGTAGACCCCATCTGCGGTGATCTTGGAGCCCAGGAAAATAAAATCTGTCACTACCTCCATTTCTTTCCCATCTATTTGCCAGGAATTGAGACAGCCAGGTGCCATGATCTTAGTTTTCTTAATGTTGAGTTTCAAGCCAACTTTTGCACTCTCCTCCTTCACCCGCATCACTTTCTGCCATTAGAGTGGTATCACCTGCATATCTGAAGTTGTTGATATTTCTCCCGGTAATCTTAATTCCAATTTGTGATTCATTTAGCCCCGCCTTTCTCATGATGTGCTCTGCATATAATTTAAATAGGCAGGGTGACAGTATACACCCTTGCAGGACTCCTTTCCCAATTTTGAACCAATCAGTGGTTTCATGTCCAATTCTCACTGTTGTTTCTTGACCCGCATATAGATTTCTCAAGAGACAAATAAGATGGTCTGATACTCCCTTCTCTTTAAGAACATTAAACATTAAAAACATTGAAATCATTGAATATAAAATGACAGAACAGACAAAACAAAATCATTAACGTTAGATGGAAAAGGAGGGAGCCAGATATATGGATAGGGGACAGGTGGGGTTAGCTTTAAATTAGCCAACCATCTCCAATGTGAAACTCCCCTGTTGGGACCCAAGCCATTTGGCAGAACCAGGTTTTAAGGCTCTTATAAAAAGTCAGCAGGATGAGAGCCAATCTCATCTCAGGGTTTAAGATGTTCCAAAAAGCAGGAGCCAGGGCAGAGAAGGCTCTTCTGCTGCACCCACCAGCCAAAATTCCTTGACCGATCGCATCTGCAGTATGCCCTTTCTGCTGGCATGGGTGGGGTGGACTAGTCTCACTGAGATGAGACAGTATTCTGGACCTAGGCCTTGAAGGAATTTATAGGTGATTACCAACATCTTGAATTGCATCAGAAGCAAATTACCAACTAGTGTAGCTCACGGAGCAGTATTATAACATGGACCCTAGGGACCCTAAGAAGTGCCCGTGCCTCCAGACTCTGTGCCAGCTGTAGCTTCCAAATGGTCTTCAAGGGTAGCCCCATGTAGAGTGTATTGCAATAGTCGAAATGCGAGAATATCAGCCTGGCTTGCAAATGTGTATAGAATGCTAAATGTACACGTGACATTAGGACAAAATAAGCCAATTTCTGTTTTAGCAGTCATAGGCATCTATGAGGATAAGGGAAACAAATGTTGGAACATGTGAAGACATCAGCTAAATGTCATAACTTATATAGTTGTGTCAGATACCAGGGCACATGCAATAAAGACAATGTCATGGTTTGTAGTTTGCTGCAGACACCACTGGCAGTATGCATGAACTAGGCCTGTATAGGTATAGTAAATATAGTGGCTATAGTTTTCTTCTTGCCATATTCTGTAAGTTAATTTAAACATTAAAACAGAAGCAAAAGCCTTCATCATTAGCCTCTGAAATTACCTGGTAAGTAGGAATGAACTGCCATAAAGCAGATTCTGATCTGTGTCAAAAACAACTAACTTAATTAGTTGTTAAATTAATTTCAGAGGAATTAATTTTCAGATATGTATTTCCTGTTATATTGTATAATCTAACATCTTCTGCAAATTGTTTGGTTTTTCTTTCAACAATATAGCATGATCCGCATACAAAATGCATGTACATTCATGTCCCCAGTCAACATAGTCTAATGTCACCACAAGCATTTCTTATATAGTTATTCATAAAAACATTACCCAGTTAAAGGAACGTCACACCTCCTTTTTCAACACAATCTTATTAAATTTCAAAAGAAGTTAAAAATGCAAAACAGCAAAAAAAAGAAGAAGAAGAAGAAGAAGAAGAAGAAGAAGAAGAAGAAGAAGAAGAAGAAGAAGAAGAAGAAGAAGAAGAAGAAGAAGAAGAAGAAGAAGAAGAAGAAGAAGGGGAAAAGGGGATCAAAAGCGAAGAAGTGAAAAAGGGGAATGGGGGAGAGGGATAATTTAAAATGAAAGACTTTTGACTTTCCTCAGTAGAGATATATATATATAATCAAATCATCTTTTAGACATAAAACAGCTAAGGGAACATCCTACATCCTAAGCTTATTCACTGCTCAGTGTTTTATCAATTCCCTCATAAATCGCTTTTATCACACTCAGGAACTAAACTTCATATTCATATACAAATATTTCATAATTAAAGGCTATTAATTTTATCATGTTCATTTTCTTAATCAGCACATATACAAACATTTGTACAATATTTATTAAAACTATTATTCTATTGAAAATTTAAAAATAGTGTTAATTTTTATAAAACACATACACATCTGTGCTAGGATTATATAAACGTGTTCAATAAACTTGCCATATTAACAGTGACAGACTTGCAGATATCTAAAATAAATCCTTTGCTGCTTGTGAACTAAATCTTCACCTGGTTTTTCATCCACAAATCTTTTATATTTTTTGCTTGTTAACACCTCAGAATTCAAGTAACAGCTCATCTTGTGAAAAATAAGAAGAAGAAATAGGTTTTTTTTCCTGGTTTCTGCAGCCAGAAAAATGTAGATGAATTTAATTCAGTTAATTGAAATTATAGGCATGGCATAATCCAGCCATCTCAATTTAGTAATCTCTAAATATGCAGGGATAGTAATTAAGTACTAAGACTCTCCCAGAGTATGCTATGCCTCTCAGGAATCTGGCATCTCCAGTTTCCTCACACGATGGAAGGTACCAAGTTGGAGAAAGCTAACTATCTGTAGTAATATTTCTTAGTTCCTATTTTCTAGATGTGTTGAGGTACAAAATTTCCAGCCAGATCATAAAGGATGGCAGCAGCCCTGTCATATCTGGAATCAATGATAATGATAATGTAAACCAAATAGCAAAGTATGTGAAATTATAGGATAGCCATCAGTTTTGTTCCTCAGCCTGCCATGCATTGGATCCTTAATTGCAGAATAACTATGTCACTAATGAGCTTCCCTGAGCACAAAAACACACACAGAAGCCTTGCTGGTTTGAATTGGAGCCGATTTTAGACTTTCCATTTAAAAACCTACTACTCTAATGAATCATGTGGAGATGAGATGCACAACTGAATTATTTCTCGTGATAAAAATCCAGCACAGGAAGTTAGTAAGTATTTCTAGAAAATTATGCACGCTGATGTTCTAATTTTTGAATGAACATTTCTGATGCAAACCCATACTTATGATTCTCCATAATATTCTCATGATACATAATGGTTCCAATATTTCAGAATTAGTTTTTCTAGGTTGAATAACAGACTTTTCTGAATTAGGCAAACTATCAGTTATTTTAATATACTATTTCCTTGTAGAAACCAGTTTGCCTGAAACTGTCCCTATATGAAAAATCACCATATTAATGTTATAGAAATTTCATTGAATTATGGGTACTTCAATATGGCTACTTGCAATTCATATACAGGAGGAGAAGCAGATAAATGACTTCTAATGTTACCATGAGAAACTAGATGACTTGACTAAGAATATATATATATCATACAATACACAGCCATATGCCTGACTTCATGCAAAGCAATTTACATAAAGAAATAAAGCAATTTATTTATTTTAATAGTATTAAATTTACAAGTAGAGGAAGGAATTGTTTATTTATTAAATCATATAAATATAAATCATATAAATCATTCACTGTTTCCCACATATTAGAAAAGTCACCTTTACAAAGTAAAGATCAGAATATTCTGGCTGAAGTTTCTTGAGAACATGAATGAGATCAGCCAAATTTATTAGCCTTAAGACCTCAGAACACCTTTCCAGATCCCCATTGGCATGTTATTTATACAACCAAACAGCTACATTCCACTGTTCATAATGAATTATAAATGTCTTTTGGGCTGCAAGAAGGGGAGCAAATTCCTCAGGGGATGAGGAATATGAACTTTTTTGATGGAAAACTTTAACCCTTGCCTTTATTCCCAGGCAAAAAGTAGGTTGTAAAGGGCAATTGTTGCATTTTGTATTTTTCTTCAGAAATGGCATTGTTAAATTACCGGTAAAAATAAAACAAACTTATCTTTACTGTGATAAATATGGCCTTATCAGTGAATAGATGCAGGCTATGCCTTCACCATGCATTAATCTCAAATGGTGAACTTTTATGAATACAATTTGTTCCAAAATCCAAGGTTGATAAATGTTGTGTGGTCCTAAGCTCTGCTGAGACAGTGTGGATGGAAGAAGAAGGACAAGCATCCATAGTCTTTTTCATGACCACATTTTGGCCATCCAACATATACGTTATTGTTATCTGAATCTGCCAGAGGAGAAAGTTAGAACAGTGTAACATTGAACATGCATATTAGTTTTGTACAAATGTATTTATTTCTTTAATTTATAGTGGTTCAGCACCAAAGTGTCTCTGGGCAGTATTACAACTAAGAAGCCATCATAACAAATAAAAAACAACAACAGAAGAGAATCCCAAAACAAACCAAAATAGATCAAACCAAATAGAACAAAAGCAAGCAAAACATGGGACTCCATGGTTATCTTAGCCACATATAGCCTGGTTTTACACAATTCAAATCATTCACATTGTTGAGTCTGTTTATATAATCAAATTCATCTGATTAAAATAATTATTTGATTTAGGAAACTGACCTATACATTTTGGGTATTCAAACTGGTTTGAACTGAATGTGCAAATAAATATAATGTGATGGTGCACATGCAGAAAAGGCATTTGGATTGGTCTGAATATAATCAGTTTGAAATGCCTAAATTAGATTAGGCAATTGTAATTGACTTGTCACTTCAATTTAGAGCTGAATTTGGAAACAATGGGATTCCATCAAAGAATTGAAAACAAAACAAAATCCCAAAAATGCATATTGGAAATGGGCAGATAGCCAAATTACTAAGAACAAGTACAAACAACCTGAAACTGTAGAACTGAGGTCAGGAAAGCAGTAGATTGGAATAAGTTTAGGTTAGTGAATAATGTTAAGAATAGCAACAAAATGTTTTAGATATGTTTGAAATAAAAGGGAAAAAAGCCGATGCTCCATGAAGGAAGCAAGATATTATTGGACTCTAATTTTGGCTCACTCTTCACTATCACAAGAAAAAAAAATACTGTCTTTAGCCAGTAAATTGTGAAGAGCAAGATTGAAGTTTATGGCTGACAGAAACATAGTCAAGAGAATACCTGTTTATGTTTAATGATGTTACATTTCCAGGACCAACTAAATTACATACTATTTTATTTATTTATTTTATTAAATGTGTTTGTTCTCCTTCTCACTGCAAGGTTATTAACAGAACTTGCTGATGATCTGGCCAAACCCTTATGAATTATCTTTGGAGAATAGATTAAATCCTGGAGAACAGATGAAATCCAGATGTAGGAGAAGAACAAATGTGGTCTTTACATTCAAAAAGGGGGGAAAGAAAATGAAGTCTGGCACTGATGAGGAAATTCTAGAATAGATCATAAACAGATCAGTCTGAAACCACCTTGAAAACAATGCAGTAATTGTGAAAAACAAGCTTTCATTTTTTTAAGAAAAAATTATTGCCAAACAATTTTTATCTCATTTTTTTCTAAAAATTAAGTAACTTCCTTCCTAGATTAAGGGAATGGTCTAGATACAGTATAGCTTGATTGCAGCAAAGCATTGATGTAGTTGCTTTGCTTATTCTGTTTATTCTACTTTGGTGGGACCATAGCTCAAGTATTTTAAGAATTTAGACAAACTACAACTGGTTCAGAGAAGAGTAACCTGATGATCAGGAACTAGAAATGAATTCCTGTGGGGAAGGATAGAAGAAGATGGATTTAGTCTTGAGAAAACATGACTGGAAGTTAAAAAAAGTATCCTAACAGTAAAATCAGTTCAATGGTGTCACCATTTACCCAGGGTAGTAATAAGGGTTCCTCTTCACTGGATGTGTTCAAGTGGATGATGAACAACCTCTGTAGCCCACATGGACCCTATGATTTCACAAAGAGTCTTTGACTCAATCTCAGAACTGAATATTCACCCACATACTGCTGTCTCCATTAGAATTCATGGATGTGACTGAAAATATACTGTAGGCAGAACTACTATTTTAAAATTGAGAGCAGGTGAGGATAAAACTAAAATCTGAACAGAAGAACTAGAGGTCATTCTTTAAAGTCTACACAGGCTTTGGAAAAATATAATCTTATTCCTGGACTTGCTTTTTACAAAAAAAGCAAGGGGAAAAATTGCATAAGATTGGAAAATATGGGCAAATGGATTTTCCAGAAGGTGAAAACATTTCACCTTTGATTTTGATTAATATTTTTATTAAGAGTACTAGCACATTGTTTTCCTCACTGTTTCAATGACTACATTTCAGAAGCAATGTTTCCCAACTTTCTGATATTATTTTAGACATAGCCCGATTGTATTTAATTGAAGTTAAAAATTCCATCCTGACATAGAGAAGAATCTGCCAATCATTATTATTGGCATAATGATTGAACAGGAAAGATTCTGCTGGATACATCAGGTTTTTCATAGGTCAAAGCTATTATTGGGGCTAATGTTGTAAAACATCTGGACATGGGTTGCACTCCATTATATTCTTACTCTCTAAAGTGTTAGAAACAAACAGTATTTATGACTCAATTTCCTAAAACAAATTGACTTATACAAATTCACTATTTAGCAAGCCACTAAACAGGTAGCCTTGAATGATTGAGTGTTACGAAAGCAAGCCCACTAAGTAGGAAGCATTAAGTGATTGAGCACCGAGTCTTTGCAATTCATATATTTACTCTGCTACAAAATAAAATCAAACTCAGTTCCTGGCATCAGCACAAATGACTGCTCTGTGCGGTTTTCTTGACAACAGAAAGGATTTTCTGTAGCTTAAGAGATGCATTTAGTAGTTAAGTGCCTATACTGCTTCATAAGAAGTCATTCAGAAAGGCTTCTATTGCGTGTCCATTTTCTGAATGTCTAATAGAAGAGTATCAAGTACCATCAAAATCTTCTGTTCTTTATTTGTTAAATTTATATCCCATTTTCATCCAACAACTCTAACCTCCAATTCTCCCCCATGTCATAAAAATATTCCAATAAAAGAAACAGGAAGCAGCAATACAATAAACAATTCTTACTTTAAGATTCAGAGGTTTATTTCATGAGCAATTTTGAAATGAATAGCCATCATAACACAACTTATATCAATAACCCATTGCAATGAGATCCAGAGACGATATCTAGGTCCAGCAAGGAATAGCTACAGCCAGTGGCCCTGAACTCATCCCAAGACATTCTTTTTATACTTTTCTGCGTGTATTTCACAACTTACTTCCTTGTTGTTCCTCACGGACAGACAGTCTCCATATATACCCGTGTACATCTATTTATTTATTTTATTTGTTTGTCAAACCTGTACAAGATAGCAGGTATGAATATGAACATGAACATGAATGAAGGAAATGAATACAAATAAATGGGGACAGTAGGACAGGGATGATAGGCACACTGGTGCGCTTATGCACGCCCCCTTTACGGACTTCTTAGGAATGGGGTGACATGGTAGACAGTTTAAGATTGAAGCTGTGAGGATTTGAGGATGTAACAATGGAGTTGAATAGAGCATTCTAGGCATTGACCACTCTGCTATCGAGTTTGGAACTTGATTCCAGAATCTGAGTGTAGATACAACTGAGTGTATCTACCAACTGACAACATCTCAAACCTCTATCCATCAGCTACTTTCAGTTCCCTATTCCTCACAGTTTCAACGTTCTAATTCCAAATATATTTCAAAACTACATACTTTGCAAAATCGCATTTCATAGCAACAGCTCAGCAGGATTACAAATAGTTCTGATACACTTTAAAATCTTTCTATCTAAAACTTTGATTCATGTAGCTTTTTAGGGTCTGCTATCCTTCTGAGACCTATGGACTCTGGTAGTCCAATAGGCTTTTTGTCTGTTTCTCACACCCACAACTTTACTCTGAAGGTGATGTAGATGAGTCAATTTCTATAGCAATTGCATACAATAATGAGCTAACATTTCTTACATCATTTTAGTACAAGGAATCACTTTTCAAAAGATACAAGAAATGGAGAAGTTATAATTTGGTGTAATGATCATGTTATTCAGCTGAGTTAATTTTCTAGTTTGCTCTATCCAGGAATAATCATATCACAACATCAATCAGAAAAATCAAGCAGCATACATTTACCATAGAAATTGTTCACTAATTCCCTTAATTGTCCAGAGTGTGCAAATCTAGCCAACAATAAACTTCCTCCCAAAGATCATGCATTAGCATCAGTTCTGTGATGTGGACATACATACACTGAAATATCGGAACTCATATACAGTGAAAGGAAGGCAAACAGCAGCATCAAACAGCTATCATATATGAGAGCCATCTACAAGAACACTTCTGTGTAAAAGGCTATGAAATATAAGAAGTGTAAGAAGTATGTAAGTATAACCTAGATTTCTATACAAAACTCATATGTATAACCTTGTAGGAAAATGTGAAATTTATATAAATACATTTTTATGGATGGTACCCTTTATACATTATAGGTTTTGTCCTTACTGTTACAGCATTTTTTCCCTCAATATATCCAAGTAAGGAACTATCAACTGAGTGTATCTACCAACTGACAATAAACACATAATGTTTAGTGCTTAGTTAATTTAGTTAATTATATTTAGTTAATTATTATTGCATTCTGCCCTTTCTCCGAGAGCTCAGTTGAGTGTACATAAGAGTGGGAGGTCTCTCATTTTATCCCAAGACCCTTTATGTCTAGTTGCACTGTGAGAACAAGTAACTAGAGTCAACCAGTGAACTTTATGCTCAAGTTCACCTCCTTAAATACTACACAACATTGCCCTTTTGCCTCTTATTTAACAAAAGAAGATATCACAATAAATACTGGAGTTGTTTAGGGTATCACAAGGATCCATCTCCTCCTTTTATTACAAGCATTGTTAAATTTACTTCAAAGAATATTCAGTGTATAATTGATCTTGTGCTCTGACCTTTCTATTTTTTTTTTTTAATTGATTCATTGCAGCATTCCAAGCCACATCGAACTGACATGCATAATTTAGGAAGGAGCAAAGAAACAAATTTAATAGGCCACCAAACTTAAACCCTATTGTAAGTGCTTTTGATTTCATTGGGGATTTTATCCTGAAAGAAGCATTTCAAGCTATAAAAGAAATGAATAAATAAGACAAAGTGTTTTTTGAGGTCTTAGAAGTGCTTAACTGGCTGAGTGACTCCCACTTTTTTTTTGCAATGATTTCAACTGCTGTTAAGTATAAATCATTTACACTGCTTAATTCAGTTCATTCCCATTCTATCCATAATTTAAATTGACTGGTTACTGTTTGGTTCCCAAATAAAAGGGGGCGGGGTTTGTTGTGAAATTACTGGTTTTGCTGTTGATTTGAATGGTAGAGCAGGAAACATTTCTTGAAGAAACTCTCTCAGACAAGAGTTCTTGCTTTACACTATTTGGGAACAGTGAACTAGAATGCGTCTTCCAAGGGACCTCTTCAAATATGAAGGTAACAGCAGAGAATATACCAGGGATGAAATCCAGCAGGTTCCGACAGGTTCTGGAGAACTGGTAGCGGAAATTTTGAGTAGTTTGGAAAACCAGTAGTGGAAATTTTGAGTAGTTCAGAGAACCAGCAAATGCCACCTCTGGCTGGCCTGAGACTGGGGTGGGAATGGAGATTTTGCAGTATCCTTCCCCTGCCACACCCACCAAGCCACACCACACCCACCAAGCCACACCACACCCACCAAGCCACGCCCACAGAACCAGTAGTAAAAAAAATTGGATTTCACCACTGGAATATACCTCTTTTCCTTAGACAGAGAAGAGAGGGAAGGAATATTTTCACTTCCAAATTCAAATCATTTATCTTCCACTGCTGTTGATAAACATTGCAACAGCTGACCACTTACACCCAGGAAAGTTTCCTCTTTTGACAGGAAAGGATTTTTTGAATTCTTGAGAATGGGGGGCTTTCCCTTATTGTACAATACAAAAATATTCAGGACCTGTGCTTTTCTTTCCAGCCATTGGTTAGATAAGATTTGTTTGTCAGAAGATACTCTTTGCATTGTGATTCTTTATTCCTCCACATACAATCAGTTTCCCATTGTCACCCTTAAACTCATCAGAGGCTCAGCAGGTTGAGGTGCCCAGCTGACCTCATCTGACCTCATCTAGGCTTGGAAGCTACACAGGAGGGTTGCATTTGGTTAGAAATCCAGTGAGGAACTGTATGGCTATAGGCTTCACTGAGAAGCAGAACAAATATCCCAGAAGAAGCTGTGGAAACCACTTCAATATTGTTGCTAGTAACTACATGGAGGCATCTATGAAGTTACCAGGAGCTGAGCTTGATTTAGAGGAAACTCTACAAGCTCATCAGAATAACCCACTGAATCACGGGTGGGTTCTACTTACCTTTACTACCGGTTCACAATGGGAGCTTCGCTCGCGCATGCACTTCTGCGCATGCGCAGATCATCCATTATGACGTCCGGGCGGGTGGGCGGAGCCTCCCACCACTTTTACGAACAGTTCGTAAAAAAGACTAGGCAATTCAGTATAAAACAATAAAGAGACAAGACAATCTGGCTGATAGCTACTTCAAGAGAATCTCTGTTCTTATTATCAAAAGCTGGTAGCCTGCTTTTTCTTTAGGCATGAATTAATTAGTTGAGAACTGTTGCTAAAGTATTTTTAAGCAACTGGATTATTTGTCTTCTTTCTCCACTGGGGGAAAAAAAGAGATTCCAGCACATTTCAGAACATAGGACTACCTTATTTCATGAAAGGCATGAACGTTTATTAAGCTGATAATCATACGGAAAGGAAGTTTGGTGCTATGATATGTGCACTGTTGAAATGGGAGTACTTTGAAACAACAATACAAATGGAAGCAGAATGCTATTGCTTGTTAATTGGACTCTTGGTGCACACAGACTTCTAACCATCCTTTGACCATGGCAGTTTCTGGACCCTTCATTCTTCAAACTGCTGTAGATTTGCAGTTAGGTTAGGTAACCTAAAATAATAGGACTGTATGTTACTCTGAAATCAAGGTTATTCCTGGTCAGTAGAAGCAAAGAAATATGTAGAAGCCAGCCTTCATTGATTATATGCTCTAAGGCAGTGTTTCTCAACCTTGGCAACTTTAAGACATGTGGACTTTAGCTTCCAGAATTCCCCAGCTAGTCAAGTTATGCTGGCTGGGAATTTCTAGAAGTTGAAATCCACATGTCTTAGAGTTGTCAAGGTCGAGAAACGCTGCTCTATCAGCTAATTGTCTTCAATTTTGTAGAAGTGATAATTTTATAATATGTAGGTCTCTCTGGTCTGCATTAGTTAGTTGTACTGCTCAGATTACTAAATAGAATTATTTTTCATAATATCAATTTAATACCTCTGATGAAAAGAAAGGAAGAAATGTTGCCTGCCTATATTGTTAATTAATCTACATTAGTTCAACATCAAGATCAAGAGTTCGATCCTGTGGCTCCCGAGGACATGGACAGGGTCCTGGGACAGCTGAACGCGACCACATGTTTATTGGACCCTTGTCCCTCCTGGTTGGTACTGGCTTCCCAGGAGGTGACACGAGGCTGGCTCCAGAAGATTGTTAACGCTTCTTTGAGTGAGGGGGTCCTGCCGGCCGCTTTGAAAGAAGCGGTTGTGAGGCCCCTCCTCAAGAAGCCCTCTCTGGATCCGGCTGTTTTGGCTAACTATCGTCCAGTCTCCAACCTTCGCTTCGTTGCGAAGGTTGTTGAGAGTGTGGTAGCGCAACAGCTTCCCCGGTACCTGGATGAAGCTGTCTATCTAGACCCGCTCCAGTCCGGCTTCCGGCCTGGGCACAGCACGGAAACGGCATTGGTCACGTTGGTGGATGATCTCTGGAGGGCTCGGGATAGGGGTTGCTCCTCTATCCTGGTCCTGTTAGACCTCTCAGCAGCTTTTGATACCATCGACCATGGTATCATGTTGCACCGGTTGGCGGGGATGGGGGTGGGGGGCACCGTTCTGCGGTGGTTCTCCTCCTGCACCGGTCGCAATCTGTGTTGACAGGGGGGCAGCGGTCGACCCCGAGGAACCTTGCTTGTGGGGTGCCACAAGGGTCGGTCCTCTCGCCCCTTCTGTTCAACATTTATGTAAAGCCGCTGGGTGAGATAATCCGTGGCTTCGGGGTGGAGTTCCATCAGTACGCTGATGACACCCAGCTGTCCATCTCCACCCCAGGCCACCCCAACGATGCCCTTGAAGTGATGTCCCAGTGCCTGGAGGCCATGCGGGCCTGGATGGGGAGAAACAGGCTCCGACTCAACCCCTCCAAGACCGAGTGGCTGTGGCTTCCGGTGTCCCGATATAGCCAGCTGACGCCATCGCTGGCTATTGGGGGCAAATCACTCACCCCCACGGAGAGGGCTCGTAACTTGGGCATCCTCCTGGACGCACGGCTGTCTTTAGAAGATCATTTGACGCCGTGGCGAGGGGGGCTTTTTATCAGGTTCACCTGATACGCCAGTTGTGCCCCTTTCTAGATCAGGACTCCCTACGCACAGTCACTCAGGCACTCGTCACTTCCCGCCTGGACTACTGCAATGCTCTCTACATGGGGCTCCCCCTGGGGTGCACCCGGAGGATCCAGCTGGTCCAGAACGCGGCCGCGTGGGGGATTATGGTGACGATGAGGCACTCCCATGTGACACCTCTCCTGCGCGAGCTGCACTGGCTCCCGGTGGTCTTCCGGGTGCACTTCAAGGTGTTGGTGACCACCTTTAAAGCGCTCCATGGCTTAGGGCCGGGGTATCTACGAGACTGCCTTCTGCCACCAATAGCCTCCCACCGGCCAGTACGCTCGCACAGAGTGGGCCTCCTCAGGGTGCCGTCTGCCAGACAATGTCGGCTGGCGACCCCCAGGGGGAGAGCCTTCTCTGTGGCGGCGCCCACCCTCTGGAACAACCTCCCCCCAGAGATACGTACAATAACAGACCTCCGGATTTTTCATCGGGCCCTGAAAACCTATTTATTTCAACTAGCTGGGCTGGCTTGAGTTAAATTTTAAATTGATCTTAAATTGGGTTGTTTTAATTTATGGCCAAAATATTTAATTATTTTAAACTGTTTTTAAATTTTGTATGTTCTGTTTTTTACTTTGGCTGTTCACTGCCCTGAGTCCTATTTGGAGAAGGGCGGTATAGAAATGGAAACAAATAAATAAGACTGGAAAAAACTAAGAAAGAAAACACAAGTCACAATCAATTTCGCGGCCTGGTCCTGTTTTGGCTTCTTGATTATGTCCATTTTGGAATTCACTGATATTATTTGATCTGACAGTTCATTATCTAGTCTGGTGCTTCAATATTTATAGATTTTTTCAGGGCCTGAATCCTCTTCTTCCTTCCCAAGAAAGCTACTGTGATATATGATTAGTTCTACTTATTTAGATGCATAGGCAGTGGTGGGATTCAGCCAGTTCTCACCGCTTAGGGAGAACCGGTTGTTAACTTTCTGAGCAGTTTGGCAACCTGGTTGTTGAAAGAAATCATTAGGGCAGAGAACCAGTTGTTAAATTACTTGAATCCCACCACTGTGCATAGGTAGTCCTTGACTTATGACTGTAATTGAGCCCAGAAGTTGAGACAGTCATTAAACATCAGTCATATCCAATTTTATGATCATTTCTGTGTTCGTTATTAAGTGAACACTGCAGTCATTAATTGCATGCTGAAGTCATTAAATGAATCCATTTTATCCAATGGGCATTTTTTTTGGCAGAACTTCAGAAATCTTGGGAAATCAGCCAAAAAATGTAGTCATACGAATGCAGAACAATACAAATAGCCCTAAATGCAAGACAATTGTCAAGAACCCAAGATACAATCACATGATAATGGGGGAGGTGTGGCCATTGAAACTGGGCTGTAAGTACCTTTGGGGGTCCATCATAACTTCTCATAAAGTGAGAACTACCCGTAGTAAGTTATTTCTTATAGGTAGGGAAGCTGAATTTAATCTCATCTGCATGTCTAGATCAGTTATAAAAGAATCTGTTGACCTCTTCCTCATGAATTTAGCCAATCATCCAGGATACTCAAAATTGTAATCCAACATCTGGATTGGAAGACCTGCTTCTTCCAGTTATTCACTTCTAGGAAGCTCACTGAAACAAATCAATAGTTTAAACATTTTCCTGACTGCAAGTGTAACTGCAATCATGATGCATGCATTCAAAAAGTGAAGATAGATGTTTTTGCTTGACAAAGTGAGATGTCTAGATAAAGGTGGCAGATTTGGTTTTTTTTATTTGATTTATATGCCGCCCTTCTCCGGTGACTCAGGGTGGCTTACAATGCGTTAAGCAATAGCCTTCATACTTTTGTATATTTTATACAAAGTCATCTTATTGCCCCCACAATCTTGGTCCTCGTTTTACCTACCTTAGAAAGGATGGAAGGCTGAGTCAACCTTAAGCCTGGTGAGATTTGAACTTGCAGTAATTGCAGGCAGCTGGTGTTAATAACAGTGCTTTAGTCTGCTGTGCCACCAGGGCTCTTTGAAGCAAATGGTCAATTAATTTAACATCTTAATCTTGCATTTCTGTAAAAGATATTTTAAGATTTTTATCTTAAGATATCAAACTGTCCTTAGAACTGTGCATATCCAAATTGGATATAGATTGTATTGTTGTAAAGAGGAAACTTGAAATGAAATCTTAAGACAATTCCTTCACATCAAGGCTACTAGATATAGAATAGAATAACAGAGTTGGAAGGGATCTTGGAGGTCTTCTAGTCCAACCCCCTGCTTAGGCAGGAAACCCTACACCACCTCAGATAAATGGTTATCCAACATCTTCTTAAAAACTTCCGGTGGTGGAGCATTCACAACTTCTGGAGGCAAGTTGTTCCACTGATTAATTGTTCTATCAGGAAATTTCTCCTTAGTTCTTAGTTGCTTCTCTCTTTGATTAGTTTCTACCCATTGCTTCTTGTCTTGCCCTCAGGTGCTTTGGAGAATAGC
This sequence comes from Pantherophis guttatus, assembly GCF_059756535.1. Classification (NCBI taxonomy): domain Eukaryota; kingdom Metazoa; phylum Chordata; class Lepidosauria; order Squamata; family Colubridae; genus Pantherophis; species Pantherophis guttatus. Next base: position 36,782,750 of record NC_142065.1, on the reverse strand, counting down.
TTGACTCCCTGTTCTTTGTGGCAGCCCCTGAGATATTGGAACACTGCTATCATGTCTCCCTTAGTCCTTCTTTTCATTAAACTAGACATACCCAGTTCCTGCAACTGTTCTTCATATGTTTTAGCTTCCAGTCCCCTAATCATCTTTGTTGCTCTTCTCTGCACTCTTTCTAGAGTCTCCCCATCTTTTTTTTATTTTTTTTATTTTTACAGAAATACAAAGACAATACAAAACAAGCAAAACTCCCACCACCCACAGCACCCACACAACATTCTCCATATATATTTTTTGTCATCAACAATATATATAATAGTTTTCTTTGCATGATAATAAGAAAATAATATTAGATTATTAATTCAACTACTTATGACTTAGTATGTATTTACATCCTCTCCTTATTACTTAATCTTTCACCATAGTTGTTATCGTCTATGGTTATGTTTATTTTCCTTTCCAGCCATTGGTACCATTGGTGCCACACCCGGTAGTATTCACTTTCTTCCTTGTCCTGGAGTTCCAGCGTCAATCTATCCATCTCGGCACATTCTGTTATCTTTGAGATAATTTTATCTTTAGTTGGGAGTTGGTCTAATTTCCAATTTTGAGCAAATAGTAATCGTGCTGCTGTCAGGATATGTATAATAAGGTATTTCGTCTCTTTGGAGTATTGTGCTGTTATCATGCCAAATAGAAAAAATTCTGGACTATCTTCAACTTGTAGATTTGTTATTTTCTCAATAATTTTTTTGATGTCTTGCCAATAGAGTCTCCCCATCTTTTTTACATCGTGGCGACCAAAACTGGAGGCAGTATTCCAAGTGTGGCCTTACCAAGGCATTATAAAGTGGTATTAACACTTCACATGAATGATCTTGATTCTATCCCTCTTTTTATGCAGCCTAGAACTATGTTGGTTTTTTTGGGTAGCAAAATTCTTTTTTGGGGTAGCAAAATTTTGGGTAGCAAAATTCCACACGATCACCAGGTGGCAGCAAAGAGACACAAAACCCCCAAGATGTATTTATTTGTTTGTTTATTATTTATTTCATCTTATATGGCACTCCAGTTGATAACAGCTCTGCATTGTTTACATTGTCAGTACTAAGATAAACTGCAACCCATACCCATCATCCAAAATTAGAAAAATGTCATTAACCCACAGTCAGCTAGACCTAGCGAGGGAGCCAACCTTTCTTGCCAGTGAATCCAACAGGTTACTGTGCCTTTCCCATGGCATACTTAACTAATCTCAAAGTGCTTAATCACTTACGCTGTATAGTACAATGTCAGACTCCCTGTCAGCTGTCCTTGAGCATAGATACCAGAAAATTTCCTACCCAGAGAGGCGATGCCCCTGTGATTCTGAACTCACAGAAACAACACAGCATTTACTCCTCCAGTGCCTGTATTATAGAAACCCCTGTACTAGCCTCATCTCACTATTATTGCATAAATTCCCAGGGTACACAGGCCAATTCTATACCTCCCTGCTGCTTTCAGATACTAAACTGCTACAACACACAATGTTGCCAGGTTTCCCACAGCAGTGCTTAAAATCCACCACATGATCTGTAATAGATTTAGTTTGCCATATTTAACCGTATGCTCTCCTTCACCAATCTAATGTTTTATCCCTCCTTTTGGGCTTTTGCTTTTATATGTACAATATATTTATAGTTTTCAGCATTTTATAATTAATATTATTTTTAAAAATGTTGAGGTATTACTTCATTCTTTTAATTAGCTGTACCCTGTTCTCTTTATGCTGGTTTTTGACCATAGTAGATATTTGATTTTACAGTCAACTGACACTGCCTATACTCAGGACCATCACAGCTTGCTTGTCCCAAAGATTGTCTAGAAAACTCAAGTTTTAATAGACATCAGCAACTGCAACAATGATGGGCCAACCCTATCTTCAGGGACATCCTTGTCCAGAAGAGGGGAAGCACCTCAGGGAAGATTCCGGCTCCTTGATGGAGTTAGGATTTGTAGAAGGCCTTTTGAACCTCACCAAGTTGGCAGAACCCACTGTCGTCTATTATTCAGTTGTATTTTTGCTGATGTATTGAATTAATCTGGTATTATATGTGTAAAGATTTATGGCAGAAAGAAAAAAAAGTCACATAATACTTAGTGGCATCTGAAATAAGCTTACAATTGGCACTAAATTGCTGAACATATGAGGATATGAATTGCTTCTCTGATTTTGCTCATACAAACTCTTATTAGCTATTATACTTGTCAATATTAAATATAGATAGTGCCTATGTTTTACAACCATTGAAGACAAGATTTTCTTCCATATTTCTCTTTGTTTTTTTCTCTGGATTATCTTATATTGAGGACTTCAACATTTATTACAGTATATTGCAAATCCCTACAGGAAAAACAAAACCACTGAGGTTAATTTCCTCTTTATTGGAATGAAAGATATGTCACAGCTTTTTGTTGGTATATTTCTCCTTTAAATAGGTAAATATATGCCAATTTAAGAACAGAATGCCAAGTGGTACAAGGAATATTGCTAGTAGAAGTAATAAATAATACTCTTGGTTGCCTCTGAGCTTTGCCTACTCAGAGACAATGGACAATGAAAGGAATATTTATAGATCAACCTGTACAGCATGAAAGTTGCAGCCCCAAACACTGCAGCCCATGACTCCTAAATAGCAATGTCAGTATTACCAATATTGTTTGCATTCCTGTCCACTTTGCAATAAAAATACTGGTTCCAGATTTGCAGGAATGTGGTCCTGAATTTTTTAATCCTAAATGCATAAACAATAGGGTTCATGGCTGAGTTCCAATGAGTCATACATATAGCAATAGAGGTGAAGATGTGCAAGTGCTTCAATTTAGGATCTAATAGGGTGACAAAGTTGCAAATGTGCAGAGGAAGCCAGCACAGAGCAAAAAGGAATAGCACCAAGGCAAGAGACTTGGCAATTTGCAGTTCCTTCCCGTAATATTTTTCTGGGCATGCTGAATTGGATCCAAACTTTTTGCTGAGTTGTTTGCGAATGATCTTGAAGACAGCTATGTAGATGATGAGCATAAGGACCAGGGGAGGCAACACCCACCCGAAGAAATTGAAATACACCATGTATTTCATGCTGATGACGTTGGCAAATTGGCAAGTGACACTGGAGGTGGTGTTTCCCTTTTTGTGTTTGTTCCATCCAAATAGCGGAGTCATGCCCACAAGGAAGGAGATCAGCCAACAGCATCCAATAGCAATGCCTGCACGTCTGGGGGTCACCACATTCTTATAACTGCGGAAAGAAAGAATAAGATTGTGGCATTACAGACATAACTACCCTTTGGTCTCAGTTAATTTCCCTCCTTACTTCTAACCATCATTCATTTATTAAGGCAGAGTTTCTCTGTATGATTTGAAAGTATTGTTTCTAGGTTTTCTGCCATCATGTTTGTTGATAAGCCCTCAACAGTTTCCCTTCTATCTCTAGATTGTTCACTTCCATTACTTTCCCAGCCTTCCCACAATCTCTCAAAAGAGAGCTGTTTTGTTTATGAAATTTTCTTAAAACAATGCACAATCTTTTATTTTTCCTCCCTCCCTCCCTCCCTCCTCCAGGGCACATTCTATCCTTCAAACACTACAGAAATTACCCAAAGAAATGGATTCAACAGGACAAGACTTTAAGTTCTCTATCTGCCATTATTTTTCTCTAAACCCAAGCTAAAACATACATCCAAATAATAATTGAAAATTGTATGGATTTGAAATTGTGTTTGACATTGTCAAAACAAGATGTTAGCCCAGAGGTTTTCTGCAGACTTTATTAGCAATTTTATGTAAACATGTTTTGTATTAACTAATGAACCAGTTGCATTTATAAACAAACCACATATAATCAATGAGTATATAAGCATATATAATCAATGAGTAAGGAAAATCCCAAGACAATGCTTATTAAACATCTACATGTAATTTTCCAATTTGGTTTGCAACAAAATAAAAGAAATAAAAGAATAGCATGCGAATTCTTTTGATCTTTTTGTTAAAACACACACTGTTCACTCATTTCCTTTTTCATAGAAGCTAGTCATTTTCTTTCAAGTGCTGCCCATTTAATTCTAACATTTTCCTGCAATCTCTCCTATTATTACTCCTTTATGTGGAATCAGAATGAAGTGTTATGAATGTATTTATTTATTTGGTAAATGCATATGGCTGCCCATGACTAACAATTAAATACAAAATAAAAATAGGATAAAAAAGCCAAAATGAAAAACAAACAAAATCCCCCTATCAATAGCCTAGAACAACTTTTGAGAATATCCGATGCCTCCCATTTAAGTCAACATGAAATGGGCTCACCCATACTGCCAGGGCCACAGAGGAATGGCACAGCCTGATTTGTCAAAGGCCAGCAGGGTCAAGCCAAGTCTAATCTCCCTATTCCAGAGGGTAGGCATTGTGGCAGAAAAGGCTCTCTTCCTGGGTCCCACCAGAGGGATTTTAGCAATTTTAAGAAAATCATGCTGACTGGGGAATTCTGGGAGCTGAAGTCCACACATCTTAAAGTTATCAAGACTGAGAAACACTGCTCTAGTGGATAGGAGCCAGACAATACCACTCCTGTATAATTTACTTATTTTCCAATACTTGAGTATCCCCCATATTTGAGATTAAAAACAAAACCCCCAAAAATAAAAATCAGGGCTACAGTTGGAAAGCAGCATCCCCAACAGCTGACTTAAAGTTAAGGCTTTTATTTTAGAAGTGCTAAAAGGACATTAAAGGAATGATACTTTTCCATAAAGTTATTCCTTTGCTTTCAATTTTAGTTTAGAGAATTCCACTGTGTATTAGCTGTTTGCATAGTTTTCATAACTATAATGCTTCACCAACACTTCTAATTTTCCGAGTGTTGGAAAATAACAAGAAAGGAGGATACTGTCTACCCTGAAAAAGATTAACCCGTCTTTTGGCAGCTAGACCCTGAACTTAAACACAGGGCAGAGTGGAGGATAGAGAAAATTAAGTAAGGTACAAAATGGAAAATTAAGTAAGGATATAAAAGGGATAATGTCATGCATGCAAATTGAGCCATAACTGGAAGGGGTCTATATTTGAAAAAGAAACTAAATTTATTCTTTTAATTAGATTTATACTATCAAGTCGCTTAGTTTCCTACATCAAAATATAGGTGTAAGCAAGGCAATTCTGGGAAGTACAAGGAAGCTACATTTGATTCTGAAGATGCATCATCTATGATAAGAGAGTCACTTTGAATAGTGAGACAGACAGCATATAAATTTAATAAATAAGATTATTTTCAAGAAATGCTGAAAGTGGTGGGAACTCTGCCTAATAGCACAGTTTTTACCAATATTCTTTGTGCTAATGTTTAGATTTTAATTCCATAATCCCCACATTATGAGGATTACACAATTACATGAGAGAAGCAAATGTCCAACCTATGGGATGGTACTCTTGAGGTTTATGGAAATGAAAGAATTTCAGTTCCAAACAAGCACTGAAGCAAACAGGCAAGATGAGCTGGAAGCTGATTGGAATTAAGGTTACCTTGAGTAATTTGCTGCCAACAACAGTTCCCTACAGCTCAGAGATCACTCTGTGCAGTGCAAAAATCAGAGTACTAGCATCACTGAGAAAGAGAGGAGGGTACAGTTGAAAGTTGCTGGCAGAGCAGCTAGCACCAGATGGCTCAAAGAAGTAAGCCAAGTCACATATGAAAAGAGAGGAAAAAAATCCTTAAAAAGAGCAAAATTATTTCCACACCTTGCAAACAGTTTTCACATTCACTTTTGTGAAAATTCTTTAAATTAGGCAGAAAAAATAAGATATGTCAGATGCCAGTTACTGCTAAAAAATACCGTTCTCTATCCCCCACATACCACCATCTGCTATAGTCCTGTTCACATTCTGAGAAAACTGAATTACCAGAATGCAATGTGGCTAATCTAGCATAAACATCATTAGGTGACAGAGCAATTATTCTATGGCTCTCTCGGACATGGCTTCTCAGAGGCAAATGCTTATTTACCCCATAGAGAAGACGATGATCTCATAGGGGAACAGCCCAAGAGAGCGCCACAGTCAATCAGGAAAAAGTCTTCCCTCAATATAAGGTTGGGCTTTATAGAAGAACAATCATTCTAAAGCCTGCAACAAAAGAAAATGGGAATGAATTTTCCATCTTGCAAAGTGCCAGGCCAAAAGTAACAAAAAACAGAGGTTTCTTTAGCAGGGTCATAATCTATCTATCTAGCTGCTGTGCTTCATCTCAGTGAGCTGCTCTGCATCATGGAGGCCAATCCTGTGTCCTTCATTGAGATATTTTATGTTACTCAGAGACCTCATCTTCCTCTCCTTTTCTTTTTCTTTATCTGTTAAATTTGTATGGTTGTCCATCTCACACAAAAAAATAACTGAGGAGTTATTGCAATAATCTCTCCCCCAAAAGGGATAATGTCTATGACAATGGGTGAGTCATATTTCTCCAGTTTGTGGTCTATAATGTTCTAAGGAAGATGCTTTACAGTTCAATGAAAATCTGACTCAATTTTTAATAGCAAGCCTTAGCACAGATAATGGAAGAATCTCAGAACTTGAGATTTTTCAAGATCACCCTAGAAGCTACCTTCCTAGTTTAGTGGGGGAAGATGTTGAGTCGCAAACACCTAACAGGGCACCCATGTGATGTTTGAGACCCAACACCAATAAAAATTCTTGCAGCCAATTCCCAGACATTTTTTAATGAGATGATATTCCACTACTTCTCTGTCCTCCTGATTCTGTGCTATTATCATCTCACTTTATGAGTAATTAGGGTTACTAAACCCTCCTGTTACTAAAAAACAGGAAGCCCACTCTCGCCTTAAGGAGTATTTCCTGGATCTGGATAACTATCATCCACTGACTAACCAGTTTTTAGCCAAGAGTTAGAAAGAGTGCTCCTGCTTACCTACAGACTTTAAGAAAGCTGAATATCTAGAAGCATTCCAGTCTCACTAGAAATCTGGGTACTGCACCAAAATAATCTTGTTTGCCCTGATTGCGGTCAGAGAGAAATGGGGAAGTGGTACCATGTTGAACATCTTAGATCCCTTAGCAGATTTTGCTAGTGTTGATCATATTTTGTTATAGCAGGAAATGTAAACATTGTATTACTATTACTATACTCTGTTCCTCTGTTCAGCTGTTTACTAATGACTCACATTCTGATCTTCTATTCCATTTGAACTGGGAGATGTTGCACAAGTGTTGAATGGTTGCTTGGAAGTGAAGGCAGCCTGAATCAAAAGAAATACACTAAACTAAAAATGAATGTTAGCAAGGCAGAGGTCAATGGTTATTCTTGGACCTGGGAGCTAGAAAAGTGACCTACTTCACTTCCTGTGAAGACACAGATTATCACTTGAAGTTTCAGCAGAGCTGGTTAATGTTTTCCCCATGATCAATCAGGGAGCACCAAAATTGGCCTCCTGCCTAGACCATGCTACATGTTGCTGGGTTTGCACAAAGTCAAACCTTTTCAGAAACATGGGCACTGCTTGACTAACTACCCTTGAAACACCAAGGTTAATTCAGTGGTGAAATGTAAAATTTGTTACTACCAGTTCTGTGGGCGTGGCTTGGTGGGTGGGGTAATGTGAGCGTGGCCAACTTTTTTTTTTTTTTAACTTTTAAAAGCATTTTTTCGGCCGAAAAGGTTGTAGAAAAAATGCTTTTAAAAGTCTCTGACGATCCCAGCTGAGCCGCACGATCATCAGAGACTTTCAAAAGCATTTTTTTTTGGCCGAAGAAAAAATGCTTTTAAAAGTTAAAAAAAAGCCTCTGAGGATCATGCGGCTCAGCTGGGCATTGGGAGGGGGGGCAGAGATTTTTGCTACCGGTTCTCCAAACCACCCGCCACCATTGCTACCGGATCGGGCAATCCGGTCCGAACCGCAAGCATTTTTTCACCCCTGGATTAATTGCGTGGGGAGAAGGCCAAGAAATCACGAGATGGGGCTTATCAGGAGTTCAGCCCAACCCTAACCCCCCTTTTTCATGGCTGTGCTTGCCCTCTGGAATGATCTGCCTATCCAATCTCTTGATAGACAGACAGTGAAAGCCAGTCTCTTGCCTTGAGCATTTGGGTCAGGATGATTAAAGCTGCCATCTGGGAGACTGCAAAAAATTTAGTTTCTAAACACTGAATAACTGCTTGCATTGGTTTTCTTATATTGTTTATTTTGATTTAGATATTTTTATTGACTGGTTTATTTTATGACAACTAATACTGCATTGTTTGAGTGGGCCCTAAATACATAGCTACATAGAACTTTCAAGACTGAAGAAAATCAACTCTGCTGCTTCACAGAGCAGCATGGAGATCTGGGGCAAAGTGATGCTGTCAACCTACAGTCAAAATCCCATGGAAATATAAAAAGTGGGAAATGCAGAAACATCAGAGAAGGGATAGGGGGATTCAGGTCAGCTCTTGCAGTTGTGACAGCTGCAGCAGAGTTCTTTTTAAGAACCAGACCTAGATATTTAATTGATTTATCTCTAGTACTGTATGTATTGAAGCCATCAGGGTACATGTAATATGTGAGGACAAGATGATACATTTAATTCTGTTGATAATCTAGTCCGGTATTATCTGCTTTAGCTTTTGGTGGATAGATTTTTAAAAAAAGTCATTTTAAGTCTTGCCAATTAACATTTACCAGCTTGATGCCTTCCGATACTGTACATTGAACAATATTGTCTATTGGCCAGGAGTTAGCCAACACAGCCATTAGCTGCTTCCCCCCCTCCTCCCCCCCCCATTCTGTATTAGAGATTCCTGGAAGTTCCGGGGAGATCAATTGTGAGTTGATTAATCAAGTTCTGGGGAGATCAACTGTGAGTTCATTAATCAAGATTAAATTTGCCAAGTGAGAAAAGGTGCTAATTCCTTTAATTCAGTGCAATCCCACTGAAAATTTCCCTAACGATAGTATTAACACCAACAATCTCAGTTCCAATGGTTTTAGTTGAACCTTCTTTTTGGAGCAAATAACAGCTTCAGGTAGAAAGCAGCATGCATGGGTAGAAAGCAGTGATGGGATTCAAAGATTTTTACTACCGGTTCTGTGGGCATGGCTTGGTGGGCGTGGCTTGGTGGATGTGGCAGGGGAAGGATACTGTAAAATCTCCATTCCTTCTCCACTCCAGGGGAAGGTTACTGCAAAATCCCCATTTCCTCCTGATCAGCTGGGAAGCAGAGAATAGATGGTGACGGGGCCAGTCAGAGGTGGTATTTACAGGTTCTCTGAACTACTCAAAATTTCCACTAACGGTTCTCCAGAACTGGTCAGAACCTGCTGAATACCACCTCTGGGGGAAAGGTATAATAACTCTCATCCTCATATGCACAATTCTGATTAGAGCATTTTTTAATTCAAAACTTTAGGGTGAACAAATTTCAGAGGATCAAGGGTTGCAACAGGCTTCCTTCAATCAACTGGTGGGCTGCATGTGACATTAACAGTAGAAGGGGAAGCTCACAAGGAACAGCAGAAATTATTTTTCCATGCAGCTTGTAACTTTTGCAACGTAAATGGGTATCAGACTGGAAAGCCTGTAAAAGGAGGACTCCAAATTTCATCCATACGAAGACTCCTCCCCCCCACACACACACTCAGAATCACATTAACAAAATTGGGTAGCAAAATGATTTTGGAGTGGGGATACCGGTAGTTTAAGAGTGAAAATAAGACCAGTTTGTCTCTCAGAGGGTCCTGTTTTTCTATCCCCCCCCTTTTTTTGGAGCAACATAATATTTGCTATTAATAATTGCATATTCTACTATCAAATTTTGAAAACATGATCCTTAAGGTATTAGGAGACCGCAAGTGGAATGCTGGGGTAGTCAGATGCAGTTATCCACCCTGCATTAAGGGATCACATGTATCATATGCCTAGTATTTTTGTTTCACAACTCCTTGTGGAAAATGTGGATGATAAATGTCAGATTACCCCATAAACTTCTTAGTTTGTTCTGAATTAGTTGCCATAATAACCTTGTGGAGCTCCTGTGTACCATTCATAAGCAGCAGATAAAAGGAACAGGACATGCAATTAAAGCAGCTGGAGGGAACAAGTTTGGTTCACCTTTTGTGACAGTGAAAGTTCACCATTACTCCAGGATAAGCCCAGAATTCTTTATTTTAATAACATTCTGCTTCCATCACTCTCTCATGCTCTCTGCACCTATTGGCTCCATAAATCATTGGAGTTTTAAAATATTCTTTATTGCATGCTTATGGGATTAAAACTGAATCATTACTAGCGAGAAAGGCTATTCAGTTCAGGTTAATCTAATACGAAAAATAATCATTCTTATGAAAAGAACCTTCTCTAAATTCAGTTAGATATGAGGGTATATTGAAAAGGGCATATAAAATGATAGCTATAAACTCAGCATTAGATACCAATTTTGGCTAGATGTTGAAGCTAATGCCTGGCAACGAGTGACACAAATTAAGATCTGACAGAAGAGCAGAAAAACAGAATTAAATTGGAAGAGCCATAGTAGATACCGCTGTTTAAGCTAGCAGACATTCAGTAATGAAACAAAATTATCTTCCCAATTTATGACCATGTTTATGATCGGCAGAAAGTCAAGGTTCACCTTATTAACCTTTCATAGCAGGTTCACACTCAAGTATCACTTCTTGACCTTTGGGCTAAGATCAAGGTGTCTGATTCATGGGACAAGAAGTGGATGAGTTAAAATTCGGAAAGAAGGATAAAGAAATTGGTAGAAAAGAAAGTAGTTGTCTCATTCATGGCCAAATGTGGATGCAGTGGGACTCCAACCCAGTGCCTTGTTAGGACTTAGTGAGCAGAAACTGCCTCAGATTGAACCTTAGTAATAGCTGTTTAATCAGAAGCCAACCAATTACACGCCTGTATCAAATTTGACTGCTATGTTCCCCCAGCAGTGGTGGGTTGCTACCGGTTCTCCCCGGTTCTTGCGAACCGGTAGTGGAAATTTTGAGTAGTTAGGAGAACTGGTAAATATCACTTCTGCCTGCCCCTGCCCCCAATCTATTTGCTGTCTCCCGAGTCCCAGCTGATCGGCTAGAAGGAAAAAAATCAGGGCTCACTTGACAAAGAGAAAAAAAAACCCCAAGACACCTTAGTTTTAAATTGAGAAGCCAAGAAGCGTCCCAACTGATCGACTAGAACTGATCCACTCCTTGTAAACCGCTCAGTAGTGGCAGAGCTGCAAAAAACTATTTAAACTCTTGCCACGGCGCTTCAAAGGGCTGCCATACAGTTGATCAGCAGTAAAAGGCAGTGTGGTGGTAGACCGGTGCCTCCAAAAACAAATAGGTAGACTGGAACACTCCAAAAACAAATGGGTAGACTGGTACGGCTCTGCAAGCAGTTAAAAGCCTGATAGATCAACACCTCTGCTAAATCCTAAAGAATTGTTTGTCACATGACCATCAAACCATGCCCACAAATTAAGCCACACCCACAGAACCAGTAGTAAAATTTTTAGAACCCACCCCTGTCCCCCAGAAGGAGTTAGCCTACAACATGGACATTCTCTTGTATTCACAGCTCTTTCTGAGAGAAAGTTGTGCCTTTGCTCACATTTCCTGGAACATTTTAAATGTGAAAATGTGAACAATACATGTCACTTTTTTCTGTGCTGTTTTTGTGTGCTGTGACTTCAAATGGTCACTAAATGAATAGTTGTAAGTGGAGAACTAACTGTATAGTTAGTTCAGGTTGATTCAGCCTTCCATCCTTTTGAGGTCGGTAAAATGAGGACCCAGATTGTTGGGGGCAATATGCTGACTCTGTAAACTGCTTAGAGAGGGCTGTAAAAGCACTGTGAAGAGGTATATAAGTCTAAGTGCTATTGCTATTGTATTCATATTGTGTCCTGTACTTACATATATATTTTTAGTTGTAAATCATGTTGCAAAATTCTGAAATATTCCAACTTTGTGCATACTGTACATGGTCTACATTCTCCTTTGTATTTTACAGGTTTCAAATCCATACACTGTTTAGATAAAGTGAGCTTATCCTGGATTTTGGATTGGATTTCAAAGATATGTTCCTACAATTATTTTAAAAACATGCATAACTGGTTCACCGCTGCCTTTTTCCACATCATTTTTCATCTTTCCAGTCTAGTTTACAACTCTGGGATTCCTGAAAGCCACTTACACTGGCCCTGCTTAGCTTTTGCACCATAGCCCAGCGAGTGAGGGTCTGTTAAGGACTGCTGTGCTGCACTATATCAATCAAAGGTATTGGCCTCACTATTATGGTGCCAACTCATAATCTTTTTTGGCTGAGGATAGGTGCACTCAGATAATGACATCTCTCCCCCAGAAATGGGCGGGATCAGCCTAAAAATAGATTTGGCTTAACGTAAGTGAAACATGTAATTAAAAGTTAATTAAAACTTAAATCAAAGTAATTAATATTTTAACTCAGTACACACATGAGATAAAAACAGCCGACTTCTCCTTCCAGCAGATAATGAATGTATGACTGGGTTGCAAGTTCTTAAGGGCCCCTGGGGGAAGCTTCTAAGGCTTTTAATGCTATTTGTGCATTTTTCCTATCACGGTAGTTCCAAGGATTAATCTCTAAAGAGGGCAGTTAAAAATAGAACAAGTAGTACAAATTATTACAGGAGGATGGTTCTCACCTCCTCATTCCAAATAAATGGCTCCAAACATCTTGAACGACAGTTCTAGCACCAGAACCACTAATCCAGGGCTGTCAAACTCACAGCGGCATCACGTGACATATCGGGACTTTCCCCCCCTTTGTTAAACTGGGCGTGGGTGTGGCCAGCACATGACACATCTGGCCCGCGGGCTGGGAGTTTGACAGCCCTGCACTTGTCTGTCTCTTGTCTTTAAGGAAGTGTTTCATCTATAGGTATGATTGCTAATTTGTTTATTAATTATTTATTAAATTTATATCCCATCCATCTCACTATCCAAAATGACTTTGGGCAGCTTACAATGGCCTAAAAGTATAAATATAAAAGCATTAAAATTAACAGCGAGTAAATAAAGATTAAAAACCAAGAGCCCGGACCGTAAGGGGGTTGGATTTTTGTCTCTTGTCAGCCACCCAACCACCACCAGTATACTGCGCCTGCATTGTTACAGGTAATACTCGACTTATGAACACAATTGGGATTGGATTTCAATTTTTGAGCAAGGTGGTTGTTAAGTGAGTCACACCCAGTTTTATGACCTTTTTTGCTATGGTTGTCAAGTGAATCACTGCAATTGTTAAATGAATCATGTGGTCATTAAGTAAATACAGCTTCTCCCATTGACTTTGCTTGTTGGAAGCCATTTTCCAGACGGGAATGAGAAGGGCATTGAGGGCATTGGCTTCCTTTTGCTAAAAAAGAACAACTTGTAATAAGATATCCAAAATCTAACGTGCTAATGTTTGCATGACACAACATTAGGCTACATACCTGGCAAATTAATGGGGAACCAATAGATATATATTTATATCTTGGGGTGAAGTTCCATGCTTCCCTATCTTGGAGCGCACATTTCTCTTATTGGGCAAGTGTGGCCCAACATAGCTCCCAAGCTCTCTAAGTCAGGGGTGTCAAACTCAAGGCCCGGGAGCCAATCTGGCCCGCAGGGTGCTTAGATCTGGCCCATAGGGCCACCCTGGGCCTCTGCCAGTGAAAATTGAGCTCGGGAGGGCTGCATGCGGCTCTCACGAGCTCTGTTTTCACTGGCAGAGGGTTACAGGAGGCCATCGCAGCCAAAAATGGAGCTCAGGAGCCCGTTTTCATTGGCAGAGCCCTCAGGCTACCACAGGCGCTCCCGACACAAGTGACGTTGAGCTGGCCATGCCCAACCTGGCCACACCCACTCCTGTCCCCCAAGGTCAAACACAACCCTCATGCAGCTTTCAATGAAATTGAGTTTGACACCCCTGGTCTAGATATTCTTCTATTCAAAGGGGGAGCATTTCATTCCTGCAGTTTGCAAGGTTTTTCTTCCTAAAGTCATTTCTCAGCTTCTTTATGGTATTCCAATTTGCATTTTTACAAAGTTTAGCCTCCTGGAAGTGATATAATTTGAATTTATAAGAGCAACTCTAAGTTCTAAGATGCATTAAGAATGCTGTTTTATGGTTAGAGACAGATTTGGTTTCTGTGAATGCCAGAGCCCATTTCTATCTCCTTAATTCTTGGATGAAATTTATTTTTTTCTTCTGTGGGTCCGCATTGGTTCTCGGAGGCTGTTTTATAACATCCTGACTAACAAAAGCTAAAACTCCAACCCTTAGGCTTTCTTTGGAAAATCTCTGTCCATTAGGACATGAAAATGCCAGAAGCCATTTTAAGCAATGTATCTGAGATACTGATTTACAAACCAGTTTAAGTCTGGTATTACAGTTTATGGATTTTTCTCAAATAGGTGTGTGCCATTATTTTATCTCTCTTCAATTCTAACGATTTAGAATAAGAGTTTAACTTTAATTATACTACTATTCTATATCATCATTTTTAAGGCTATTGCATTAAATGTTGTATTTCTTTGATGTTCCCTTTAAATAAGGAATTCTTATTATGATGCCAACTTATATTAATTGCCTATAGAATGTATGCCTAGAACCAAGATCTACACTCTGTGCTCTCTCCCTCCCTCCCTCCCTCCCTCCCTCTCTCTCTCTCTCTCTCACACACACACACACACACACCACAGTAAAATACAGGGTCATCTTGCAATTACAGTCTTGGAATTTCCAGCATATTCAAGCTGCCATGTTGCATTCCCAAGAATGTGTCTGTAACTATCTCACACCTTGAATATTATTCATTTCTCTCTTAAAGTTATCTTTTCTCCTTATCAGTTTATAAGCTATTCTGTCCATTATGATTTACTTTTAGTGTACAGGCTTGCTCAACTTTCATTTAATGTACATTCTCTGCAAAATCTATGCAACTTTGGAGCTCTTGCTCTTGGCTCATCTAAGTGTAAGAGACTAGTGACTTGCTAGAACTTGTTAGCTGTGAAATAATAAAATAATTATTTGAATCCTTTCTACTGGTTGGTGTTACTTTCAGTGAGTTTTCTGCCTGTAATGATTATATCTTAACACACTGATCCTTTCCTTGTGTCCTAGGACAGGGGTCTCCAACCCACCAGGTCACAAACCAGTACCAGTCCATGGCATGTTAGGAATCGGGCTGCATGGCTAGAGGTGAGTGATAGGTGAGCAAGTGAAGCTTCGTCTGTACATGCAGCTGCTCCCCAGCACTAACATCACTGCCTCAGCTCCACCTTAGATCATATCAGTTATTAGATTCTCATAGAGCAGTGATGGCTAACCTTTTTGCCATCGCGTGCCAGGAAGAGGCAGGAACAGGGGGTCACGTGCACACGTGCTCATATCCATAATTCTACGTGACCCACCCACCCCCCACTCACGGCACGCAATGGCCCGGTAGGCCCGTTTTTCTTTCTCACCTGGCTCCAGGACCTCTCTAGGCGTCTGGGGAGGGCGAAAACAGCCTTCTCCACCCCTCCGGAGGCACTCTGGAGGCCAAAAATGGCCCGTTTGACAACTTCCAGTCCCATCGGGAGCTGAGCTTGCGTGCCCACTGTTATGGTTACGTGTGCCACCTGTGGCACGCGTGCCATAGGTTCACCATCATGGTCATAGAGTGTGAACTCTACTGTAAAAGCGCACATGTGAGGGATCTAGGTTGTGTGCTCCTCCTCCCCCACTTCTGTGGAAAAATTGTCTTCCACAAACCAATCCCTAGTGGTTAGCGATCACTGGCCTAGAAGATGATAGAAAATACCTGTTTTGTCAAGCAAAATCTAGCTAAAATCTCTAGTAGCTAAAATCCTATGCATTATAGTAACTTTTAAACTGCAATTTTTTTCTTTCATTCTTGACACTATTAAATACAGAAATATTACTACTGTTCTTGCATGGTTTAATGTCTATTAATATCAAGCTGGTCTTAAAGTAATTTAGAACTAAAGAGATATTGTCTGGATTTTTATAGAGAAGAAAACTCTGCTTAAAAGGTGATCTGCTCCATGGTCAGTTTGAAAGGAGAGCAGTAATCTTGACCAACCTATCAGTAGCTATGGCCTCAACCACAGACTTTGTAGCATAATTAATATGGGTAGAGTATTTTCAGTAAATATACTTCAATGCGAATGATAGTAGGTTTTTTTTACTGTGCATCTACTGTATACATATAACAAAGGATGTGCAAATTTAATCTATAATTAATCTTGGTGAGGTGCTATTGATGTAGTCCATTGTCATCTGATCTAAAAAGTCTAAAAAGTGACATGAAAAACAAGCAGACTGTAATTTATGTATTTTAACCATACATAAATCTTCTAGAACTAAAACTATTTCCATCTGATTCTAATCCAATCTGAATTTCCAATCTAATTTTAATTAGAAAAAACTAAATCAGAAATTTGCTAAATTAAAAAAAAACTTCTCCAAAAATTTGCTGATTTAATAAATCTAACTCTAAAAGCAGATTGCAAAATAGAGAAGTATTCATTAATCCCTAATCACAGAAATAAAGAGCTGCAAGGAATCTTAGAAATCAGTTAATCTAACTCCCGGCATGATCTATCGGATCATCTTTGACATGATTAACCAGCCTTCATTTGAAGACCTTCTGGGAAAAGAATGCATGGGGCAGCCTATTTTATTGGCTGACAGCTCATACACTCAGGAATTCTTTCTGGTATCTACGGTGAACCTACTTGTTGAAGTTTTAACCCAGTGGTTAAAAGTGTGGTGTCCAGAATCAGATACCAGATGTATGCAATTACTAGGTAAAAGATAGTCACATTTAATTTCAGAAGGATTTCTTAAAAGGAAACAGAAAGTATATCAATTGAAATTTCTTTTAGACCATCACAGTGGATAGATTGTACCATACAGATTAAGATAATTATTAACACCTCCAAGAGAAGGAAGCCACTATGGCTGATAAGCTATAAAAGAATCTAGAAATGACAAGATATACTGTACATTCCTTGAAATGTGTCCTAAGAAATAGGTGAATTTTGTTATGTTAATTTATAAAAAAACAGATTAGTAAGAAACATATTTTGAAGATTATCTTACTAACAATAATCTAACAAACAATTTTCAGAAATTGAGTTAAGAAGATGGCTGCACTCTAAAATAAGAAAAGCATAGGAATATGTATGGGCATTTTCAGTCATTCCAATCATGGTTGTCTCAAAAGTGCTTTTTCAAAAGGCAATTCAAAAGGCCTATGTTTTTTTTTTCTTGAGGAAGACGTTTCAGTTTAGAACTGAAGAAACTTCTTGGATGAGAAATGAAACATCTTCCGCAAGGAAAAAAAAATAGTCCAGTTGCTTTTTGAAAAAGCGCCTTTGAAAAAAAAGCATGGGAAAACAATTGGAGAAAGAAATGGCAAGAGCAAATAAGTAAAAGTAATCCTTTGCTCAAGTTTCCACTTCAGACACCATTGGATAGATGCCAATACTTGAGACTATGTTCAGGAAAAGGTGTCAGGCCAAAGGTAAAGAGAAATGTGAGAAATAACATTCTGGGATTAATCGACCTATTGCAACTAAAAGCCAATGGATTTTAATTATTAGTATAGCCTACATGAAGCACAAATATGGTTTACTGGTTTCCTATTAAAAGCTTGACATTGCATTAAAATATACTTACTTTCCAGAAAATTGAACATAGCCAATATAACAATAACTTTTTCAAACAGTTTCAGAAGTCATTTAGAAAATTAGAGAATTATTAGCCTATCATCTCCTCTGTATAAATTGGTGGCAAGTTATATCAAAGCTAAAGTTACCAGCCATTCAGAAGAGACTTTCTCAAACTTAGCAATTTTAAGATATATGGATGTCAATTCCCATAATTCCCCAGCCAACCTGTTTGAGAAACACTGTTCTAGAAGAACCAACATGGCTTTTGTAAAAAAAAAAAGTTCTACCACATCAGCATTTTAGAATTCTTTGAAATATATAGATTTTTGGTAGTAAATAGATAGAAATATCTTTTCACAAAGTCTCTAAACTTTCAAAAGTTTTGAGTAAATTTAAGTAATAGTCCATCTCTGTATTGGAAACCCATTAAATAACAGGATATAGAGGTAGAAATAAAAAGATCATTTTGACAATCTAAGCAAATAATCAGTAGGATCCACTAACAATTGGAAGCAGCTTGTCCATTGGAGCCAGAGCTGAACATGGAAATAGCCAGTAGCAGACAATGACAAATTATTCTAAAATGGAAAAAGCCACATTACTCAAGAACAGCTCCAAAATGTTCTCATTAAACAGCATGTTTGGGCAACATTAGAACAGTGCCATTTACTTTAAATATATGTAACAATAGGTTTAATTTCCAAACTAGGAGAATGACTTCAAAAAAGGCTTTCCTATTTTTGCAGGCGTCTCTCTGTGAATTGGAGGAAAAGGAAGGCCATACATTGTGGATGCAGCATCACCTTAATTTATTGCAACAAAGCTTTAGATAGCTTGTTAAGCAAAAGGAGGAACTCGAAAGCAATTTCTATGTAAGAAAGGTTTTGATCTTTTTGCAAGGGGAAATACTTTTATTTGTTTAGTTTCAGTTATGTTATACTTCAGTATTGTCTGCCTTTGGCAGCACAGATGGGCACATAAAGACACCAGTAATGTACTGCACATGAAGTAGGACCTCCGCCCCATTCATTCACTTTGGCAGAACTGTGAGTAGAAGCCGTAGAGTATAATTAGCAAGACTAAATGACATCCATCCAGTTAAACATACAATGCCCATTTCAACCCTATGATTCTATGTTCTATATACACTTGTATTCCCCCACCCCTCCCTACCAATTCTCATTGTGTGTCATCACACAGAATTTGCTTTAGAAATTATTTCAAAGGAGAGGAAAGTGGACAAATTCTCAAAAGTGGAGTGGGATGCTTTTGTACTTTACTGTTTTACAGCTCTCAGCAAGTAACACCTGAACTTAGAGATGTTGATCCAGATAAGAGTTTGAATAAAAAAGCACCAATACATAGCATTTTAGTGCTGAAGTTAGGCAGTGAATTTGAACCGGGCCGAACCGGGAGAAACCCACCACTGGCCCATATACACAAACATAGACTGAGAAATTCCTCTGCAGTCTTTGCACTATCCTCAAATCAGTTTTTTACCCCTTTGTTCCTACCCATCATCTCCTTTTGGTAGCTGAGCTAATTTATTTCCAGATCAGCTGTGATTATCCTTGTTTCTGGATACACTGTAGCTCTGGACTTTGTACATATAGACATTCTAAGAGTTTTCTTGCAAACTAGAAAAGACCATATCTATGCAGAAAATCAGTTATTGTACAGAATGTAATAATCTATATGTGTGTGTCTACTCAAAGGTTCATTTGTAAGTCTCTTTCTCCCACACGTTTTGTGTGAATCATTTTTGGCTGCTCTCTTCCCAGACTGGAATGTATTTAAAGAGTGGTCTTATCTAAAATGCTTAGCTTCCACCTCACCCTCAGACATGCATAACCATCAGATTATCCCTTTCAGGATGATGCAAAGTGAAGAAGAAGTAAGAAATGATAATCCAAAGAAATTAAGGCATGACATAAATCAATGAAATACATCTAAATCTAGTTTATACCAACACAAATCACTATACGTCTCTGTATTTTTCTAAGACTGCAAAGCATTTTTCTTTTCACCATGTCCATGCACCATGTCCACCAGGTTGCCTTTTGTTCCTTATATTTCTCCTTTTTCTCATCTCAAATATCCAACATGGCATTGTCTGCATGCACATTCATATTCCAAACCAACTCTTCTGACATCACTACTTACATTACCTTTATATATTCATCCATAAATATCTAAGAAGACATTATACCTCCTTGTCTGACTCCCTGCTAAATGTTAAACTAATAAAGGGTAAGCATTCCCTTTATGTTCATGTAAGCTTTATTTAACTCCATTGGGATAAAAATACAAGTAACCTTCAACTCCATATTCTTCCGATACATTCAAGCCTGTTTGCTTTACCATACCATTTCTTTTAATCAACAAACATAGAATTAACTTTCCCATTTTCAATGATCAGCAACAATCTGATCGGCACCCCGGCTGCCCAGCATAAAACCATACTGTGCTTCCCAAATGTTGCTTATTGTCAGGCCCATTTATTACACATTTATTTACTTATTTACATTTACATGTATTTACAGTTCTATCCTGCCACAATCGAAATCAATCCTTGAACTATCCTTTCTTGTACTCCGTTATTCAAAATTCTGACCAAAACTTTCCTAGGCATATGTGAACAAACTAGTTTTTGAATTGTATAGGAGGTTTATAACAGCATTCTTCTGATTATCCAATACTGATGAAGTCTTCACAGATATTGTTGAATAGTAATAGAGGCTCTTTATTAGTAAATTGCATTTTTATTTGAATATGCCTTTAGATACACTATCTATACCAGCAATCTTATCTTTCTTCAGCATTTCACAGCACTTGTGACTTCCTTTTCATCATTTCTTTCTGCACTTTTAAAGCAGTCTTTGAGATGTCACTATCATTCCCATAAAAATCTCTAAAATATTGTTGCCAACATTCCTCTATTCAAATTGTGTCTCATATAATAACTTATTCTTTACATGCACTCTGCCAAAACCCCATATTTAGCTCTAATCCTCCGCTTGCAAATATTTTTGCTTCCATCCAGTCTACTCTGAATTTTCTCTGCTTCTTTTAATCTTAAGTGTTTTTTGCTCCCTCTAATTACTTTCCTTGCAACTCTCTCTATATCTTTCATCCTCATTGTTTCAAGCAATCATTTTTAAATGCTTTTTTCTCATACAGAGTCGCTCTCATTTCCTCATTCCATTAAGTTTTGTTTTCAAGCTTATTAGTGTAACTCCAGAGAGGTTTTTTTACTGTGTTGGAAACAACTACTATATCATGTTTGCTTGCTGTATCTGCCCCTGTCCTAACATCAGTCACATTGCAATATAATAAAAATAAACCTGCAAAAATCTTGGGGAACAAATAGAAGCATTTCTACAGTAGTATTCCAAGCCTTTGGATTTCAACTCTTGTAATGAAAATTAAGTTTCACCCAAATAGTGGCAACAAACAGGTGAGGCAATATCAGCTGGGAGAGCCCTGCACAAACAATCAAGGCAGAGCGGTCTGCCTTCATGATACAAAGAACAATGTTGTGCTTTCATTTCTGTCACGGTGTCCACAGTGCTATCAAGGTTAAATTTTCTATCCCAAAGGTGCTTTTCAAAAGGCAACTGGACTTTGGTTTTTCCTTGAAGACGTTTCGCTTCTCATCTAAGAAGTTTCTTCAGTTCTAAACTGATCTTCACTCAGAACTGAAGAAGCTTCTTGGATGAGAAGCAAAACATCTTCAAGGAAAAAAAAAACAAAGAAAGTCAAGTTACCTTTGAAAAGCACTTTTGGGACAACCATGACCTGGATGACTAAGAATCTCCATAGATATTAAGTTTTCTAGGACTTTCATTTTTAGTACAGGTAGTCCTTGACGTACAACCATTCGTTTAGTTACTCTTCAAAAATACGGCACTAAAAAAAGTGACTTATTAAAGTTTTTCACACCTACCATCTGTGAAGTTTCCGAAAGATGCCCTAATTAATTCATGAGCCATGAGCCAAACTTCAAAAGAAATACAGTCATTTATTAGGAGCACCATTTCGGCAATATTCGGATGCAATTAGAACTAATCTCACATAGATTTATGTTCCCCTATGACTCTGTCTCTCCCCTCCTCCCTAGCCATGTCATAAATCAAATTCTCCAATTAACCACTTTGGCTGGCTGTGAAACCCAACACCTCCTACTGATTACGGTAAGAAAACATCTATGGAATGCAGCTTCAGTTAGGGAAATCAATCAGCTTTATCAGTTCTCCCTCCCTCCTGCTCATGGCAACTTGAAAGCTTTGCAAGTTGACACCACCACTGCAGCATCCCTATGGTCACGTGATAAAAATTTAGGGGCTTGGCAACCGACTCATATTTATGACAATTGCAGTGTCTCGGGGTCATGTGATCCCCTTTTGCCACCTTCTGACAAGCAAAGTCAATGGGGAAGCCAGATTCACTTTACAACCGTGTTATTAACTTAATAACTGCAGTGATTCACTTAGCAACTGAGGCAATCAAGGTCATAAAATGGGACAAAACTCACTTAAAACTGTCTCACTTAGCAGCAGAAATGTTGGATTCGACTGTAAGTCAAGGACTACCTGTTAGCAAGTCCATTCTTGAGAGACTATGATTCTCTAGCAATAGCTGTTGCGCTTCACTTTTCGCACACTTTCTAATGTAGGTGAAATAGTTTTAACCAGGAGCAGTATTTTGGTGAAGATGTCCAAACTTGCTGAAATGGCAAAATCAACTTATCTGTTTAGAGCAGAGGTCTTCAAACTTGGCAGCTTTAAGACTTGTGGACTTCAGCTCTCAGAATTCTCCAGCCAGCTCTGCTGGAGAATTCTGACAGTTGAAGTCCACAAGTCTTAAAGCTGCCAAGTCCACAAGTCTTAAAGCTGCCAAGTTTGAAGACCTCTGTTTTAGAGAAAAGACAATATCTACATTCACTGGGGATTGGAAACCCTTTATGGACTATTTGCATAAAGAAGAAGAAAAACGAACTTGCGATTTACAGTTTTGACGATTAGACAGGATAGAACATAGAAAGAAGAGAGTCACAATGTAATTTTAGGGAGATAAGTTAAAATGTAATTGTACTTATAACCTTGAATGTGCAAATGGTCCTGATCAGCTGCATCAGCTACTTATAACTTTGAATATGCAAATGGTCCTGATCAGCTGCATTGGATGGAAGAGCACAAATCGTTTTCACAAGGATGCTACTATCTATGGTCCAGCTGGCAGCTTTACTGCAGACCACTTTCACATTAACTCCTCTATCCATTCCATTAATTGTACCACCAACTTTTGGTTTCCCTGACTGACTATAACCTGAACATCAACAGTGGCTTCTTTCAACCACTCTAGCAATAATGATGTAATTATAACCACTTTTATTTCCCTTTCATTGGATTGGGCATGGCATGCCAGCAAAAGCTTCAGAAAGAATTCATACTACAAATTTGAAAAATGTGCACATTTTAGCCATTTCATGATGTTTTAGACTCTATTCCTTTCCTTTTGGATTTGTGAGCACCATTCAGATTATTGAGGCAGGATATGATAGAGTACATAACCTAAATGGAATAAGATTAACAGCATTCCTGCCAATATGTCAAGATCAGAAACTGGGACATAGTTATGCAATGCAACATTCATTTATTTTGCAAACCTTTAGCTGACTTGAGAAAAAGGCATTGTGTCAATAGAGCTGTTTGCTTTTTTTCTCACTGGTCAAGCCTTCATTTTTATTAATATTTATTGAATTTATGGTCAAAGACCAAAAGAAAACACACAGCTATGATTTAAAACAATAAACAAAAACGAGGAATTAATGCATGACAGAAAGGGAGATGGTGCAACTTTAAACATTATTGATTTTCTAGGCTTGGGTAACCATCCTTGCCTAACATACTGCAAACCATTTCTAAACACCTTGCCTCCCTCATCTTCCTGCCTTTCCTTATTTATATGGAGTGATTGAGAAGAAATATATCCTTCTTTGCAGACACATTGGTTGAATTCACCGAAGAAATATAATCAGATCAATCAGAGCACAGAGATAAGCCTATACATACAAGTCACTTTGAAGAATGGCAGCAATGGTGGTTCAGGGTGTTCTCTGAGAGGAATAAGGGTCCACCAGCAGGTTTTGTAAATGCTATAGCTACTGGAGCTAAAATCCAGATGTCTGCTAGATCAGGGGTCTCCAACCTTGGCAACTTTAAGACTTGTGGACTTCAACCTCCTGAGTTCCTCAACCAGATGGGTTAAGAGACTTCTGCATTCCTTAGTTGCTATTAGCAATTGTTACAATTTCTGCAACTGGTAACTCTAATCAATGCACACCCATCATGCCACCCTTGACAAATGCTTATGGATGCATGCACACAGCCTTCTTGCCATGATGCAAAGATGCCCCACTTATCATTTCACCCTACCATGTCCTTACTGTGTAGCCGCCGTGTCATTGCCAGCCTACTATTGACGCAGACTGAAGCCACAGTGATCTGGCATGAAAATGTTTTTCCAACTCTTGCAGCAGAAGACCTCCTATCTGGATAATCCACAGTGCATTGAAGTCAGCAATCTCTTCAGCTCCAACTAACTCAGCAGGGCTGCTGTGGGACCACCCCTTATCATCATGAAACTTCTCTTGCCAGCTATTTTGTTCATGGAAGTAGAGTGTGACTGAGGGATTGGAAGTCTGATTTCTTCTAAGGCCAAATTCAGGTCAGTATTCCACTGGGAAGCAAAAACCTCCTGGATCTTTCTTGATGGTGTGAAGCCTGTGTTTTCTCAGTTTGCAAGCTATTTTAAATCAAAGGGTAGTGTCATCCTTTCAAAATAAGTTACACAACTATGCCGCCTTTGGATTATGATTGTGATAATGTTCCTTATTTATTAAACATCATTATTGTTTTCACTTCTTTAACTCTCTCTTGCTTGGAACTATTTCTCCTCTCTTAGCTTTACTTGTTACCAAGACATTTTAGAGCTGTTCTATCCTACAACTCATTTTAAATTAAACATTATTAGAAGGATTTGAGGAAAGATGTGATGACAATGTGTGTTGTTGATCTTTTTATCTTTCTTTAACACAATGTGTGTATCTTTTTTCAACACAATGAGTTTGTTGATCTTTTTTTTTCTTTCATTTTTGAGATGGTTATTATTATTTATTCAAATTTCTGGGCCACCTGATTCCAAATGATTCCGGATAGTAATAATAATAATAAATAATAAAACCCAACAGATAGCATCACCTGAAGAGACCATCAATAGACAAAAACAAACAGAAAAGCCCACCCAATCATTCCAGATGGCTGAACTACAAGTTCATGTGGTATATTTGCTGTTAATTCTTCATTTTATTCTTTTAATGAATGATGTGTTCTTTTTGTTTTGCTTGAAAGATCAACCTGTGTGTGTATGTGTGTAGGAATTATTCTCAGACTGATGTTTTGGAAATACAGATATATTTGCTGTTTGCTATATGCTGCCAAAATATCTAAAAAATTAAAATGGACAGAGCTGCAATTCTTTCCTTTGCCATTTATAAGCTTGCTTGAATTCAATAATCCTATAATCAGGGTTTAATTAGAGCCCCCAGATATTGACTGTACAGTCTAGACATTAGGAAAAGATATTGAAAAAAGAATGGCTGCCATCTAGTAGAATTCTGAATTTTAGCAATTTGCTTAATGACCATAGTGG
This sequence comes from Pantherophis guttatus, assembly GCF_059756535.1. Lineage (NCBI taxonomy): Eukaryota > Metazoa > Chordata > Lepidosauria > Squamata > Colubridae > Pantherophis > Pantherophis guttatus. The sequence goes on along the minus strand of NC_142065.1, from coordinate 36,757,307 downwards.
TTTTACATTATGACCACAGAAGAAAAGGTTGTATAATCGTGCTTAACTTAACAACTGCATCGCTTAGCAATGGAAATTCCAGTCCCAATTGTGGTTGTAAATTGAGGAGATTGAATATGTATGACCATGTGAAGAAAGGGGGTGGGGGAATTACCACCCTTTACACATGTGTGCATGCACACATGTTGGATGATCTCTGAAATCCCTTCCAATTCTTCAGTTTCTATGATAATATGTATACCCAATATTTGCATAAGCAGACTGACTTCTGACAATTAATGCAATTGCCACGAGCAAAAACACAAATCAAGGCAGCTGTAGAGAAATAGAAGCATTAGACAGATGCTTTGAAAAAGTGAGACAGAGGGAGAAAGAGAGAGATTAGTGGCTGTTCTCCTTCTGTGCATTTATCAATCACATAAATTGTTTACATCTGACAAGGCTCAGACCAATAAAACTTGGTTATACTCAAAATCTTCCACCATCACTACATCGTTATGACTCCCACTGCAGAAAACTTTCAGCTTCCATCAGCTTCTCAAAGGTTTGCAAATTGACAACAGCAGGAAACCTATGGTCAGGTAACAATACTGTGTTTTCATTAGGACCAACCAATGTACCCAGTGATGGAGAGGCTTTCAAATAAGATATTGCAAAAAGTAGTGATGAGTAAGAAAGGAGATGCTTAGGGGAAGGATGACTTGTGCTTGAAATCATTAGATCTCCCAAATCAGAGGCCTAGAAGGATCTTAAATGGATTGTGTTCTGCTATAAGGCTGCAAAAACAGACTTCACAATAGTGTGTGCCTTGCAGAAAGTAGCCTTACGTGCAGCCCTTAGAAACTCCCCAAAAGTTGCCATTAAATTGCAGCTTTTAGTTCGAAAAGTGGGGTGGGGGGGATATCCAACAATCATGTTAAATGTATTTAATATAAAGATAATAGAATACATGATAATACATGAAGTCTTATTTAATTTTTGATGCTTATTTCTTTATTCTCATACTTATTGACACGCTGCACCCCTCCAAAACACCCTCAAATAACCCTCTCCCAAGTTATGCATTTCTGTTTACTAAACTAAAATGAGTAATTCCCACCTTTTAGAAAATTTTAAAATTCCGATAGCACCGCTTGTCATAGAAAACCAAGCCTGCCTGTCTCTCCCTCGATCTGTGCAGTCAACCAGTTAGCCCATTAGTAATTCAACAGACATTTGAGGCCATTGTTCTGGATGCCTGTATTACTTATTCTAGGTACAGCAGTGGCCATATCTTTGGATTACCAGGGAATCTTAGGTTTCTGACTGCCTATGAACACCCACATCTGTGCAGTTATTTTAGTGGCAAAGCAAAGTGCTATTCTGAAGCTTCCTCCTATGAACAAGCATCTCCCTAAACACACTGTAAACAGAAATATCAGAATCCCCAATCAATTAAAAGCAAAATTCTTCCTTTTAAAAGATATCTGCAATGCGGGATGCCTCAGGGCTTGAGTTTCTCTTTTCCTCTTTAATGTCAACATGAAAACACTGGGGGAGATCATTCACAAGTATGGGGTGAAGTATCATCAGCTGTACATCTCTACCCCCAGGCTGGGCAGGTGTTGCTGTTGTCAGGCTGACCAAGTGCTGGAAGTCATGAATGTCTAGATGGGAAAAACAAAGCATGACTCAACTATATGATTAAACTTGGTTTCCCCCCCCCTTCCTCTCCTTGAGTCTAGGGATATGTCATCTTTGACTCAGGGCAAGGTTGTACTTCTTCAGATAGAACTGATACACAACGTGGGGTCCTCCAAGATTCACAGCTACTGCTTAATAATCATGTGGTAGCCATGGTTAGGGAGTCCTATGCAAGGATTTGTCTTGCACATCAATTGATTCCCATTTGGTTATTGCAATGCCCTTTACATAGAGTTGCTCTTGAAAACCACCTGGAATTTATAAGTGGTCCAGAATGCAGCAGTTTACATAGTGTTGGGGGACCCTGGGTTTGCCTATAGCAGAGGTGTCATCACGGAGTTGTCTCATGATGTATCGTGACTTTTTCCCCTTCACTAAACTGGGTGTGGGCGTGGCCAGCACGTGATGCATCCAGGCTGTGGGCAACCAGTTTGACACCCCTGGCCTATAGCATGCTGGCTAGGAATTCTGGGAATTGAAGTCCACAAGTCTTAAAGTTGCCAAGTTTGAAGACCCCTGGTCTATAGTACATTTCTGTTCCATGAGCTGCACTGGCTCTCAGTTTTCTTCTGGGTACAATTCAAGGTGTTTGTCTATGGAAATTCTCAGTTATCCAGGTCATGGTCGTCTCAAATGTGCTTTTTTAAAAGGCAACTGGACTTTGTTTTTCCTTGAAATCAAAGCTTTCCTTCAAGGAAAAACAAAGTCCAGTTGCCTTTTGAAAAAGCACCTTTGGTACAATTCAAGTGTTTGGTCATTACCTTTAAAACCCTACATGACATAAGAACCAGGTTATCTGTAAGACTGCCTCTCCCTGAGGACATCTATCCATCAAATCAGAGTGAAAAGGCCCCTTCCCTTAAATATTGCCATCTTGTGTTACCTCAAAAGGGTGCTTCTATATTGCAGCCCCTGCCTTATGGAACACGCTTCCCCCTGAGATCTGACCAACCCCTCTTTCTAACCTTCTGGAGAGCACCTGAAATCTGGCACTTTCCCCAGGTGAAATAGGGTGATGTCACAGTGTGAGGAGAATGTGGATGCAAGTTTTCCTGTTTTTATTTTTATTGCTATTGATTTTATATAGTTTTATAGTGTTTTATTGACTGTAATCTGCCACAGTTGTTTTAAAACAGATGGCTGAATAAATGTTACAAACAAATATCTTTAGATTAAAAAAAAGAGGAAGAAGGAAATGCTTGAAAGAATATCTTGGAAACACGCCTATTTTTTATGAGTGGGGTGGTGGTAGTTTGCTGGAATTTCAGAAGTTACAAATTAAAGCTTTGTCAGATTTAACTATGACAAGTTGACTGTTTTTCTTAGAAGACATTTCTTTGCCTAGATATGTTATCCTTGATTTTTGAAAGCAGTGCCTTCTTTTCTTTTTCCTACAATAAAGAAAGTAGGGTTTCAAATCATATCTCTTTGCGTTTAACCAAGCAAAGCTGTCTATACCAAGGGAAAAAGTGAAATCCATCTGTTTTATCTCATATTCATCCGTCTTTCTCATCTTAAAATTTTAGGAGTAGGAAATAAATTTTACCCCCTCTCCAGAAACTACTAAATATAATTATAGGCTATGATGAAGATTTGCTCTTGGCTTTTCTCACTTCTGTCTCACAAAGCTGCCTAGCATTTTTCTTGACTCTCTACAGGACTGAACTATCTAAACTGTATCTAAACTGCATTTTGAAGGGGCTATTTGCTCTGCCAAGGTGAGAACAGGCCACCAACCATTCAGGAGAACAGGACCCATGGACACCCACAAAACTTGCTACTTTCATCAGAACAACAAAAATAGAGTGTCAGTATTGTTCTGCAAACACTGCCCCTTTCATATATGCAGAGAAGATGACAGCACTGATGAGCATACATAGTTATTTTTTTCGTTCTGTCTCCCTTGGCCCCTCCCTAAATTATCACAGGGAGAAACAGAGATTATTCTCTTTTACTCACTTCCATCCCAGTCAGGGGTGAAATCCAGCAGGTTCTGACAGGTTCTGGAGAACCGGTAGTGGAAATTTTGAGTGGTTCAGAGAACCGGCAAATACCACCTCTTGCTGGCCCCAGAGTGCGGTGGGAATGGGGATTTTTCAGTATCCTTTCCCTGGAATGGGGTGGGAATGGAGATTTTGCAGTATCCTTCTCCTGCCATGCCCACTAAGCCACGCCCACCAAGCCTCACCATGCCCACCAAGCCACACCCACAGAACTGGTAGTAAAAAATTTTTGGATTTCACCACTGATCCTAGTGCAAATGTGACTTCTTTCTGGCTTTTTCTTATTCTGAGTTGAAAGTAGTATTTGCCAGCTTATGCAGGCTCAAGCATTATAGCCTGGCTTTGCCTCCTGCCCTTTATTTTCTTCTAGACAGACTCCTGCACTGCACTGTGCTGATGTAAAATTGCTTTGTCATCTTATTTTCCCAGCTGGATGCAGTTTGTATAACAAGTCTTTCTTACTAGTTTAGTGAAACAGGTAGAAGAAGTGGACCTAAGAAATGGGTTTGGGAGTGATCCGGGAGAACATTCTTTCGATCATTCGTTCATTCATTCAATTTTTATTCCACCTTTATTGGTTTATAAGTAGCTGAAGGCAGCAAACATACGTAACACTCCTTCCTCCCATTTTGCCCACCACAACAATTCTATGAGGTGAGTTGGGCTGAGAGACACTACAGTAACTGGCCCAAAGTCACCTAGCTGGGTTTTCATGGTTAAGACAAGACTAGAACTCACAGCCTCCTGATTTCTAGGCCAGTACTTTAACCACTATACCAAACTGGCTTAATGAAGTCATATTTCCCTTTTTAGTTCCCAGCTTTTGTCTTCTCCTTCCCTGAGATACAGTATGTACTCATTTAGGTAGAGTTGGAGGAGATAATTTCTTTGGAAAAATATTATTTTTTAATTTGGTCTTCCTATAGTGAAGTCCATACAATTCCTATTACTAACACAAAGTGAGGAAATTATGCTACAGATGATATTGAAGCTAAAGCAACTCAGTGAAACATCAGTAAAGGACAAGCAAGACCAGTCAGCCTCCCAACCTCACTTTCCCAGGAAGATCCCTGGAGAAAAACAGGTCTCCCTATCAAATTGGCATTTCCCCCAGAAATCCATGATAGTATATTTGCTGTTCATTAGCTGTTTGTGGTCTTCCACCTAACTCTATATCTATAGACCTAAACCTCATACATTTGTAATATGGAGAAGACGGTAGTTTCAAGCAAACATATCAGTCTTAGAAGGTGCTATAAAAACTTGACAATAATACTTTTTTTGCATAAGGGACAACTGAGTGGCAATTCTATGAACAGAAGAAAGAGTGCAGAAACAAGAGTTACACAAAGTGTATAATGGAATTGCATCTGAGCTGACATATCTCACAGGGTTATGTGGCTACATCCTGGGTAGGCAAAGGCAACAAAACATTTTTCTTGGCAGCAGGTTGAGGAGTGTTTGATATCATTTAAAACATTAGCTATGAAAGATTATAGTGCACATTAACTGAAGTGAGGAAAGATGACATACAAGCTATCTTGATCCAGGCCAACCCTTACCAGCCCTGGTAGCAGCGTATTAGCAAAACTTGTATATGCTCTATATTCCCCACAAAGGGACATTCTGGGGAACAAAGAAATAGACATTATGCCAATACTGTGCATAGCACAGACCTCCATTACTAAGAAACCGTATCTTCCAAGAAGATAGAACCTTAGTTTTATCCTAGGGTTTGTTCCAGTGTAGTGAAATCACTTGATTTTTTTCTAATTAAAAGAATGACAGTGAGTTATAGAACTCTCTTCAAGGCCTTGCATGCAACTCTCAATACTTTGACCAATTATTACTAGTTTTAAGCAGGCCTTTAGCGTTATAGCCAATCCATGTTCCAAATTCTTGCCCCCAAAGAAACCATTTATTTTAAATTTTTCAATAAGATAGTAGCCCTAGTTCTTTCTCAGAGGTTTCAGGATTCCTATAACCTAACCAGCCAGAGAGCAGTAAGTCTGAAGTTAGGGTGGAAAGAAGTTGGCATTTTTGCAACATCTCCTGGATACTGTTTAAAAAATGCAGAAGGAACAATTAAGAATTGTTTTAAAAAAGTACCAATGGAACAGAGTAAGATTTGCAGAAGTAAGTCAGAAACCATAGCTGCTGCTAGATTAGATAGGAAGTTACAGTTCCTGGCACATTAAACCTTGCATGGACTTCCTTTCTTAATCATAATGTAGAGGAGAATGAATAGATATACAATGTTTAAGGGAAGTGGATATTTGGATTTTAGATAATTTTAAGCAGTTCTCAGAATCATCTTGTAAAATGATATCTCATCCAAACATATTTTATAAAATGATTCTAAGAACATCCTCTCTCCCTTCACCCCCACCTCAGTTCTCTTTGGTATATGCTAAACTGACCCCCTTAAAGGAAAGGAGAGCTGTAGATCTAACACATGTCTTTAAAAAACAAATACTTGTCTAGTGCTGAATCCAACATTCCAGTACACTTATTTTACAATTCTAATTTGCATGGTTTACCACACTACTTATCAGATATAATCTGGAGTTTCCTTGCTCCCTTTTCCAATAATTTCCAAAGATAAATAGCATTAAAATAATCCAAATATTTAATCATTTTTGGACCACTGAATATTTCAAAAAGCATTTATGTCTATCTCTTCTATTAGTAAATACTTAGAGATTATATGGAAAAATATGATTGTTAAATCATATTTAAAATCCATAGCAGAAACAACAATAAGAGACATATGGTTAGCCAGCCTTTATATCAGTACTGTTGGGAATACAGCAATGGAAAAATAGCAGATGGCCAACCTTAACTAACATTGTCAAAAGCTAAGCAGGATGGGCCTCTTCCAATTAGAGGCTACCAAGAAATCTTAGGGTTCCATATTAGAACTGGAATTCAGACTAAACAAAGACAAACTTTAAAAGTAAGACAATGGCAAAAAACTTCTGTTGTTCTGAAAACAACATGGGCATGGGCATGTAGTCACCTCTTATTCAATTCAGTTGAAATGAATCTTTATATTGAAAATTATTTAAGTAATAAGATGTGACACTGCCAATATCTAATATTTTTCCACCTTTGAGAGATCCAAAGTATGATTTGAGAGAAAGATTACAAATGTGTAAGGAATCTAGTTGGATGGGAACACCCAGTCAACTTAGATGATATTGGACAACCATATAGGCCAGCTCTGGTTGTACTTAGATGGAAAGAAGCTCTTCCAGCAGCTCTAAACTAGATCTGGAATTCTCCCTGCCCCATAAAGGGCAGAAGGCACTGGCAACTAATTTTCGTAGTATCGTCAAATGAATTGAATTGAATTTTTAGGCAGTGGGGCTAGAAAATAGGAGACTGAAAAATAAGTATTTCTTTCTTTTTGCCTCATTTTTATTTACATATTTATATTAACCCAGGAAAATAAAACTAAGAATCCCATGTCTGTTTGTTTGCAGCATCACTCTGATTAGTGGGACTGTCAGATTCTTCTAAACTTTCTTAAGTACAAAAAGTTGGCCTCTTCACGCTGAACAGAAAACCTGAAACATCTTCAGGAAAATTACACTGTGTGAAGGTTTCAGGATTGTTTACCCCTAAGTACACTTTGACTTTTTTTTTTTAAAGGAAGCAGAAGACAAAGTATGGATGAGATATTTTTTTTTTTTACAAGTTAAGGTCTTAATTTAAATGACACTTCTTGATTATGAGAGTCAGTTTGATGGAGTGCATGGGTGTCCAACTCGCAGCATCACATTGCCATCCTATGACGTTTCACAATGTTTTTCCCATTCGCGGAGCTGGGGTGGGCGTGGCCTGCGCGTGATGCATCCAGCCCTTGGGCCATCAGTTTAATACGCCTGATGTAGTGGCTAAAGTACTAAGTGAGGAATCAGGAGACTGTGAGTTCTAGTCCTGCTTTAAGCACAAAATCAGCTGGGTGACCTTGGGCTAGTCATTCTTTCTCAGCTCTAGGAAGGAGGAAATGGCAAACCACTTCCAAAAACATTGCCAAGAAAACTGCAGGGACTACTGCATTCTAGGAAGGTGCCAGGAGTCAACCCTGACTCAAAGCACCATTCTTTTTTTAAAGGCTTGATTAGCACCAAGATTTGCAGGTTGCAAAAACACTAACTTTAAAGAGAATCAATACATTTTAAGTAAATTGAAAATAATGTATCAAGGCATTGTTGCCCATAGTTTGCACATAAATACAAAATAAATTTTGCTTCTCAGTTGCCTCTAATCAAACATGATTAGAGAACACAGACAAACCCCCAAGTGGCCTCAACGACTCATTAAAAAAGAATGCAAATGACCAGCTGTCTGCAAGGAATATAAATCCTTCCATTCTCCACCATCCAGTCAGAGCTGAAGAAAAACAAGAAAGTCCAATTGCCTCTTGAAAAAGCAACCATGAGACAGCCATGACATGGATGACTGAGAATCTCCATAGGCACTCTAATCAAACAGCATTTTGCAGATTTCAAAATCAAGAAACCCCTAACCATAGAGGAGTGTGAGGAGTGATGCCTCTTTCTTTTCATTTTCAATATGTTTTGGAAATATTCTTTCTATATTAGAGTGGACCATTCTGAGATGTGGTCTCTTCCTCTCTTTCTGCATGTGTCTGTGGTTATGCACATTTCAGGGAGTCTCTAAAGATTGTTGCCATCTATATTATCTAGTCTTTCTTTTATGTTGGGACTGAAGGGTATCTTTTTTTTAATTTCCAGGATACATCTTGTTATCCTTTTCCTCAATCAAGAGGTACAATTTTTAGAGCTTCTAGCTGTTTTCTTTCAGACAATGAGACTCCATATGGATTTCCTGCAGGCATGACAGAATTTAGCCAAAAAACAACTATAGAGAGATGCATGTGGGGGATGGCCAAGAAAATACTTCTTTGTATTTATATCCCAGAAATGGGCAAGGATGTTCCTGTTTGGGAGACTTTCCTGACAGAAGCTCCCCTCCCTTCATATCCAATCACTTTGATTTAAAAATTGGACACTAGAGTTTGCATGCTTTGTCAGCAACAAAGAAAGATAAATATAAATTGTATGCATGAATATCCTTGTGTTTGTGTTCATATATTTGGAAGAGAGAGATCATCCAGTAAATGAATGAGCTACTTTTATTCTGCTTGAGGACATCTGTACTCGTAAACCTTTACAGCAGATGTGGGTAATGTATAGCTTTAGATCACATGCAATTTCAAACCTCTTTTTGTGACCTTCAGAGTTGTTTGCAAACATGGTTGCTAAAAATTGTGGGTCAGTTTTGTCTCACTTTGAGGCAGTTTGGGAAAGTGTGGTTTGAGAGAAGATTCTCTGAACTTCCTCTGCAAGCGAAGAAAACAGCACAAATGGCCCTAAACATACCCAATGATGCGTTATGTTCTTGACCATTTTGAATCATCATGACATTATGATCGCTGTCAATTTTTCTCAAAAAGTGTGGTCACTGATCATCCAAAACTTTCCCAAAGCATCTTTGGAGAACATATAATATAGAACAACAATGTTGGAAGGGACCTTGGATGTCTTCTAGTCCAATCCTCTGTTCCAGCAGGAGATCCTATACTATTCCGGACAAATACTAACTTTCTTTAAAAACCCCAGTGATAAGACATCCAAAACTTCTGGAGGCAAGCTGTTCCACTGATTAATTGTTCTCATTGTCAGGGAATTTCTTCTTAATTCTAGATTGGATCTCTCTTGATAAGTTTCCATCTCTTACTTCTTGTCCTGCCCTCAGGTGCTTTGAAGAACAGGTTGACCCCCTCTTCTCTGTGACAGCCCTTCAAATATTGGGAAAGTGCTATCATGTTAAAATGTTCTGTGTCCAGAATAACAAGTGCATTAAGGGCCCTGATGTTGCAAGAGAACCTGTATCTTCTTCACAGTTTTGAACAAGAAACCTTCTTCTGCAGTTTCAGGAGTTCCTTCTGGGCTTTATGAAACACCACAATGGGGCAATTGTTTCAGGCCCCAGAGAGGAAGGAGTCCTCATTCAAAATGTGCTTCAGTAATTGAAGCACACAGATGGATTGGCTTCTTCATTCAAGGCAGTGATCGATCAGATAAAATATAATTTCAAGTGCTTTTTTAGTATATAGGTTTTCCTCACAAACTCCTTTGAAGGACAAAAAACAGTGGAGAGAAAGGGATCTTGATATGGGATACAGGAAGAAGAGAGGCCAGGGCAAATTAACATCCCTCCATTCATGGGATTTTACAGAAAAAGACTGGACAAAGTTGTTACAACTGATCAATAATCAGAATGAGGGTGATAGGATAATTCCTATAGCTGCCAATAAGAAAACTCATCCACAGTGTCACAGGAGACACAACACAGCTCTTGGAATCAGTCATCTGCCAATTTTCAATTAAAGGCCAGTCATGCCAAGGAGCTTTATTCTACTTCTATCTTCATGTACATGGAACACCTGGAAGCAGAGCCAGTTTTTTTCCTCTCATTAAGCAGCTGCCCCACTGTGTTTACTGTATTTGCCATGTGACAGATTCTTAAAAAGCATCCATCTCTCACCGCAGGCAGCCAAGTCGAAATGCTCAGGAAGGGAAAGAACCTCCCCTCCCCAAGAATTGGCAGAAGGGGAGGAAAGAGAAAGCAAAAGGCGAAAACAAGAAGAGAAATTTGAAATCTTGCTAGACTACTTTTTTACCAACGTTTCTCAATTTCAGCAATTTTAAAATATGCGAACGTCAATTCCCAGAATTCCTCAGCCAGCATGGGGATTCTGGGAGTTAAAGTCCACACACCTTGCCATTGCTGAGGTTGATAAAAAAAAAGACAGTCAAGCAAAGTGTGTCTTTTCCTAATGTCAGCAGCACACAACCTTGTATCAGGCTTAAAATATAAGTAGTTCAGGAGAACAGCAACCTTATTGCAAGAGCAGGTCAAATCTTTAGATGTTTGTCTGCTCAGGAACATCAGGAGGTTGGAGGACAAAAGTATAGATGTCACAACTGCAAAGATGAAGCTTTACCCCTTTTATATTTGCATTGCAGATGTGACCCAGGGGAAAATGGGGGGGCAGAGCTTCAGTCTCATGGTCGGCATATCTGTTTGTCTGGTCAAAAAACTTGAGATGGTATCTGGATCTTTGATCAAAGTTCTGCCTGTTTTTATATTTATTACATGAGTTTTAATGGGTTTGACAGACTCCGCTGCTTTAAACTTCAACTTCTTTCTCCCTTTGTCTTTGCCATGCTGGCTTAGACTGATCGGATCTGAAATCCAAAAGTTCAAAGGGGCATCAAATTGCCTGTTCCCAGGGTGTATGTGGGAGGGGAGTAAAAAAAGTAAAAATGGTGGCCACATCTGAATCCAGGGGTGAAATGCTCCCGGTTTGGACCGGATTGCTCGATCCGGTAGAGATGTTGGCAGATGGTTCGGAGAACCAGTAGCAAAAATCCCTGCTCCCCCCCCCCGCATGCCCAACTGAGCCGCATGATCATCAGAGGCTGTTTTTTTTTTTACTTTTAAAAGCATTTTTTCTACAACCTCTTCGGCCAAGGAGGTTGTAGGGAAAAAAATGTCTTTAAAAGCCTCTGGCGATCCCAGCTGAGTTGCCTGATCATCAGAGGCTTTTAAAAGCATTTTTTTCTACAACCTCTTTGGCTGAAGAGGTTGTAGAAAAAATGCTTTTAAAAGTAAAAAAAAAAAAAAAGTTGGCCACGCCCACCCAGTCACATTACCCCCCACCCCCCACCAAGCCATGTCCAAGAACCGGTAGTAACAAATTCTACATTTCACTACTGTCTGAATCCCTAACCTTTTTTATGTGGTCCACATGAGAAAAAGGGGTGGGTGTCTGCTACCACCTTGACTCTTTGGGGATTCTAACAGATGCACTGCCTACTCCCTCTTTATTGTATCAATGGTTTTAACTACCTTCCTTTTTCACTATAAAAAGGAGTTATGAGATTCAAACCATCTTCACTTCCATTTAATTTTCCCTAGTGAAGTCAATGCACGTTTTAAGGATATGATTATTAAGTTGCCACTCTCAAACCTGATCTGAAACAAGCAAGTGATAATCCAGCTAGCACTGCTGGTGATCTTCATTCTTCTTTTTCATTTATTTGTTTCCAAGTGTGATTGAAAATGGGCTACACCAGTATATTTCTACAAACAGCTCTGCCGTCTCGTGTGGTTGCTGTCTCTGCCTCCCAGGCAGAAACATTTATGGCATGTCCATAAATAACACTGCAGTGGAAGCTCTCTGACAAGTGGTGGGGAGAAGAAGGTGTGGAAGAAGCCAACAAGCAAATGATTGCTTCTCTGACTACTGTCTTAACCCAAGTCAAACTTTCTCTGGCTTTATTCATTAGGAGCCCCAAATATTGTGGTGCTGATTATCAAACATTTCAGAGCGGACAAAATGCGTGCTTATGCAGGAAAAAAATCATTTCTACAGAAAGTTATACCACAGATTGATTCAAATGCAAAAGAAAATTAATGCTACAAATTCTGCTCTGATGATCTAAGCCACGTGATCTGGGCAGAGAGAACTTTGCTGTTTTTACTTTATATGCATGTTGTTGTTTTTTAGTGCTGAGATCTGAATCAAGAATAGAAAGAAACCAACCCTTATTATCAGCCTCTCCTCCTCAACCACCGATAAGGTACCTACTGCAAATAATCTGTTCTCTCCTACAAATAGTGAAGGACATTCCAAAGCAGCCCAGCCTTATAAATGGGATCAAATAGTTTCATTGACATCTGGAGGATTTGGCAGCAAGAAGCAAAACTGGACACAAAGCAACAGGCAGACTTGTGAATAAGACTGAATTCCTAGAGGGTCTGTACAGGACTCTCTGCTCACTCCCCTACCTCTAGTAGATGCTGGCCATGAGCAGTGGGTCTCTCTGATCCCTTTCTTTCTTCCTCCCTTCCCAATTTACAGGACTACATTGTCAAATTTTGGGGACAATGTTGCAATATTTTTAGGATCAGACTCAATAATAATATTTAGAGTTAGAGATTCAAATATATTTCTCTTTAATTATAGTAGGCATTCTATATTCACTGAATATTCACAGATAGAAGCAAGGAAAATGGCGAAGGTGGCTCCTTATATATACAAAGGGTGGAGCCAAGAGTAGGAGTGGTGAATTATGAATACATTAAGAAACAAAGAATAAGTTAACCCCTGATATCCCATATATACATTATTTACACATTAGGGAATAAGGCATTTACATCTGACAAATCCCCCTCTAAATGCCGGTTCGCTATACAACACCAATTACATTCAGATTCAGGACAATATAATACATACAATCTGGAAGTTAAGTATTTGTGCTGTTTAGAAGGTAAAGGCTTCGTCAATATGTCAGCCAGTTCAGAGGTATCGCAATGTACTGCTTTGATAAATCCATCTTGGGACAATTGTCTCACATGCTTAAATTTTATATCTATATGTCTGGATCTTTGTCCAATGGCATCGGATCTAGATATTTCAATGGCCGCTTTATTGTCTTCATGCATAACAAAAGGCAAAGCAGGTTTTTTCCAAACATCTGAAATTAAATCATTAAACCATACAAGATTATTTGCAGCTTTGGATAAACAAACATACTCCGCTTCTGTGGTTGAAGTGGCTACCAATTCTTGTTTACCAGTGTACCAGTAAACTGGACAGTCATTTAACAGAAAAATATAACCAGAGGTACTTTTTCTGCATGATGTATCTCCAGCCCAATCCGCATCTGCGTAACATGTAAGTCTTGGTTCTTTGTTATCACTAGGCTCTAATACTAGACAAAAGTCCAATGTACTTTTCAGATATCTTAAAATTCTTTTGACAGCTTCCCAGTGATACATTGTTGGTTTACTAACGTGCCTTGATAATAAATTGAGTGGTAATGCAATATCTGGTCTGGTCCAATTAGATATATAAAGAAGTGAACCTATTACTGATCTATAGAATGTATTATCCTTGAATTCAGGGGAAGATTCATCAGTATTTCTAAGGAAATCAGTTTGCATAGGAGTGTCACAGGGTTTGGCATTGTTTAAATTACATTTGTTTAGAAGTTCAATAATCTTATCTTTCTGAGTAAGTTTGAAACCCTTTCTAGTTTTGTTAATTTGTACACCAAGGTATTTGTTTATTTTACCTAGAGATTTCAACGAGAAATGTTCATTTAACTTGTTTACAAAGATTTCTCTTCTCTCTCTGTGTTTTCCTATATATAAAATATCATCTACGTAGATCAATACAAACTCAACGTGATCATCACTCTTTTTGACAAAGAAACAGTTATCAGCAGTGGTAGCGTTGAAATCCATGGTTTTAAGTACTTTTACCAAGCAATCGTACCATCTTTTGCCAGATTGCTTTAATCCGTATAAGCTCTTGTTCAATAGCCAAATTTCATTTTTATTAGTGTATTGACTGTGAGGTGCTCTTACGTATATCTCCTTATCTAGTTTTGCGTGTAGGTACGCAGTCTGTATGTCATATTGGAATACATCAAGATTGAGTGTGGATGCTACTACTAGAGCTGTTTTCTTACTGTGGGGGAGTATGTGTCAGTATAGTCCTCCGGATATTTTTGTGCATAACCTTGTGCAACCAATCTAGCTTTGTATAAGGTATTGCCTCCTTCTAGATTCTTAATTTTATAAATCCACCTGGTACCAATAATTGTTTTATCTTTGGGTGCAATCGCAGGTGTGAATACATTTAATCCTTGTAAGCTCTCCATCTCTTTTTTCATAGCTAGTTCCCATTTTTCTTTTTCTTCACGAGGTAGTTTTAATACTTCCTCATATGTATTAGGTGTTATTTGTTCACCATCCATATGCATTATGTAATCTTTGTATTTATTTGGTATTTGATTTCTGTTGTTCCTAATAGTTCTTTCTGGTTTGCTATGGTAGTCATGCAAATATCTTGCTTCCTTTTTTGTTAATGTGTCTGTCTTTATTTTGTGTTTACTATTTGTCCATGTTTTGGTTTTGTTTTTGCTTCTGTTAATATTTTGATTTTCTATCGTCCCTTCCTCACGAGATTTGGTATCCTTGCATTTATTCGGAAATATTTCATTAAGATGTAATTTAGACCAGTTGGCCTGTTCATGGAACACAGCTGTTCTGGAAACTATAAATTTATTATTATTATCAATGAATCTGTACCCTTTGGTGCCAGTTTCATATCCCATAAATCTTAATCTTCTGGATACGTTTTCTCCCTTTCTCCTCAATTGTTTGGGTATGTGTACGTCTGCAGTGACCCCAAATATGTGCATGTGTGCTAATTTTGGTTTCCTATTATACATCACCTCATATGGTGTCTTATTCACAATACTGGACCAGGTTCTATTTTGTGTGTAATTTGAATAATGTAGGGCTTCTGACCAAAATTGTTTGCCTAAACCAGCATCCTCTAATGTGCATCTAATCATGGTTTGTAATGTGGAATTCTTTCTCTCTGCAATCCCGTTTTGGAACGCAGAAAATGGACTAGATGTGTAATGTAACATTCCTCTATCCTTTAACCATTGGGAGAATTCCTTAGACATGAATTCACATCCCCTATCTGTCATAATTTGTTTTATTCTGATATTATGTTGTGTTTCTATGCGTTTATAAAATTCCTTAAATTTTTGAAAGGTTTCATCCTTGTGTTTTAATGTGTAAACAAAACCATAGCGACTATAATCGTCTACTATTGTTAGGAAGTAACGTTTTCTATAAGTGATTGATGGAGTTAATGGACCAACTAAGTCCATGTGTACTAAGTCAAAAATTTTGTTAGTTGATCTGGTGGATTTTTTTGGCCTGGGACTAGTTTTTAATTTAGTAGATTTACATACTGAGCATTCCAAATAATTTTCACAATTTCTTATTTTGACACCTTCAGCGTGTTCAATCATTTTTTGTACTACAGGAAAACTTGCATGTCCTAACTTCCTATGTAAGATATGAGCACACTCGTCATGTATTGGTTTACCTATTTTTGGTTTCTTCTCATTGTGTGTATCTGTGTGACCATGAGATATTTTACATTCATCATTGTCACTGTTACTAATATTTTCATCATCTGCCTCAATGCAATCTTCCATATTTGAATCAATGTTATGTAACCATCTTTCTTTTGTTATCAGATAGGGTAGGCCTCCTTTAATCATCACAGTGCCTACATTAGTTTTATTCTTCTCTAAAGTTGCTTTTCCCTTTGAGAAAACTATATTGATGTCAGAATCTCTGCTTAATTTTATGACACTTAGTATGTTATGAGGTATTTCTGGTATTAACAATACCCCCTCTATTTTTCCTAGACCAGACAAGGTCACATTCCCTCTGCCTAGTACTTGAACTTTTTCTTGGTTAGCTACTTTTATTACAAACTTATCTTCTGTAAATGAAGACAATATATTTTTGTTATTAGTGGTGTGATTAGTTGCTCCAGAATCAATAAGCCAATTATTGTTCTCATTTGGTTGCGTTTTGGTGCTATCTTGTTTATTTAGTCCATTCAGTGAACCAGATTTTCTCTCTTTTGAATTTTCTCTGCCCCCTCTATTTTCTCTGTAATTTGGTGGGCTTCTATATTTATGTCTGTCTGTGGAAGACTGTCTATAATTGTATTTATTCCTATATTCTGACCTATGTCTTTCTTTTGAGATTTTGGGGCAATCTCTTCTATTGTGTTCTCTGGACCCACAATTGTGACATTTAAAGGTTTCATTATATTTTTCTTGGAAAGCTACCTTCCTAAAAGGTTTGTGTTCTGTGTGATTGCTATAACGATTTTTTCTTGAATTGTCTTCTGCTATCAATTTGTTAGATAGACTTTCTATTGACAAATATCCTAGATTGATGGTGTCTAAGTGTGACATAAAACTATCCCATGATGAATCAAGTGAGTTGATAATAACACTTTTCATTGTTTGATCTGAAATCACTTCCCCCCTCAAATGCAGCTCAGCTCTTATTTTGTTTAAAGATATTAAATGCTCACTTATGGAAACCCCTGGTTTTACTCTGGAAGAAAAGAAGTCCTTAGACATTCTTGTGGTGGTAGCTACACTATCGCTGTGAAACAAATTAAACATGCATTGAATTATTTCTGAAACAGTTAGGTTTGGTTTGATGCTATGATACATTGCAGGAGACACGCTAGATATTATTAAGAAAAATGCCTTATGGTGTAAACAATCTATTTTTAAAGTCCAAGGTCTTCTTGGGGGACTAGTGATAAAGAATAGTAAATTTTCTTTCATAAATACAACTTGGAGCTGTTGATACCATTCTTGTAAATTAATGCCATCAACTCTAAGTTTTGGGAAGTCACTGGGTAAGTTACCCACATTATTTTGTCCATTACTTACAACCTGAGGCAGTCCGTGGTCTCGCAAGTGTAGAAAATTGCAAAACGGCATGGGAATGCTCGCAACGAGTCTGCGCGGTTCTCTGGCCAGTTCAAGTCTTTCCGGACCGTCTACGTAGTTTCGCACATGCGCGTTGTTCATTTCTTCTTTGACGTCGTCGTGGAAGGTTCTCTCCATTGCAGCTCGCTCGCTCCGTTCCTCTTCAGACGAGTCGGTCTCTGGCTCGGTCTTAGGAGTTCTGATGGCGGCGGCTGTTCTTTTCTTTCTTTTGGGTGCGTTGGCACTTGCTTCGGTCTGCGGTGTAGGGCGGAATCGACATGGCTCTCTGGGCTCGGGCGTCGTCGTTCTCGAAGTCAGGATGGGAGCGTGCAGGTCTTGAAGTATCGGCTTGTTCGCTTGCTTCTTCGTTGGCGCTTTGGAAATTTTTAATTTTGGCCCGAATGCGGCAAAAAGCGTCTTCATTGCTGACTTTACTTGGGATTTCGTTAAGTCGTTTTCATTTTCTGATTCTGGCTCTTCCGAAGAGTCTGAATCCTCCTTTTCACTTTCGTTGTCTGATAACGTTTTTGGCGCCAGAAATTTTGAACTGAGCATTTTGATTGGCTCTGCTTCGCTCACTTTGGAGGCTTGTTGAAACCAAGATGGCTGCCATTCAAAATTTCGCGCGGGATCACATCTTTTCTTTTTCATAACGACTTTCTCTGTAGTCACATCACTCACAGTTTTTTGGTCTTTGGGTTTCTCTTTAGCGATGTTTTTCTCTCTCGCTGCTCCGCTGTTCTTCAGCATTTCTTGGAGGTTCGCGATGAGGCTTTCATCATTCTTCTGGCTTTTTAAAATCTTTAATATCTCTGACCTGAGTTCGTTATTTTCTATTTCGATTTCTTCCTGGCCATCATTTTCATTTATTAGTTCTTCTTCTTCAGTGGTGTATTCTTCGGATTCTCTCGAAATCGCGTTTGTGGATTCGTTGATTATTTCTTGTTCAGTTTCTATTTCTTTGCTGTAGGCCCTGATGTTGGGCCTATCTTTCTTGGACATTTTTAGTTATTTATTGAGTCAATTAACCATCCTCTGCTACCAGTTTGTTGCAATATTTTTAGGATCAGACTCAATAATAATATTTAGAGTTAGAGATTCAAATATATTTCTCTTTAATTATAGTAGGCATTCTATATTCACTGAATATTCACAGATAGAAGCAAGGAAAATGGCGAAGGTGGCTCCTTATATATACAAAGGGTGGAGCCAAGAGTAGGAGTGGTGAATTATGAATACATTAAGAAACAAAGAATAAGTTAACCCCTGATATCCCATATATACATTATTTACACATTAGGGAATAAGGCATTTACATCTGACAGACAAGTTATGAAAAACATCCTATTTTTAAAGAAAAAAACCGGGGGGGGGGGAGAAATAAAAGAGGCACAGGCAGCCCCAAAAGTCACCTTATCACTACCAGTGGCCATCAGAAGCCAAAAAAAAAAAAAGGTAAACTGGATCAAGGGCAACTCAGGGTTGAAAAGTGAGCTGCCTTTCTTTTAGAAGAATATTATACTCAAATTATGTCATTGCCTGGGCAGAAAGAACCTGCAATTCAAAAAATTGAAAGGAAAACCACTGAATCGTAAGTTTGATTCTCAGAAATCTGGCTTCAATCCTTGATTGTTTGGTCATGTTTGCAATACTCACTTAGATTCACCAGAGTGTGGTTGTGTGTGTATGTGTGTGTGTTCAAAATAGTCAACCCCGGCAGCTGCAGGGTTGTACAGATGAATACGTTGCCAGGGCCACGTTCTTAAATTTTTTTCATACCCCTCCTGACCTTGTGAACATTCCTGCTCATTAACTCTTCTTTTGGCAGGGTCCTTGGTTTTAACAGTAGGAGCATCACAAATTTCACCACAAATGGAATAGAAGAGCCATTCACTTATTTTAAAACATCCAACAGAGGAGCAAGTGAAATTATTCAATTCCACATGTGGGCAACTTTTAATCTCTTTCTCATTTGACTCATTTTCCAAAGGTTTGGTCTGATATGATATTGTATCCATCTCTTTTAACCATATAGAGGGATAATGTTCCACCACCACTAAAGGTCACCATGAACAGCACAAATAAATCTTTCCATGGACAAAGAGACCTTCATCCTTTGTGAGTCATGACATGTAAAGCAAAGCTCATTCAGGTAAGCTCCTGAAACTGGACTAAGCTCTATTGCCTGAGGTTAAAATGTGTCTGGATATGAGTCATCATTCTTGGGATTGCAGTAGCAGCCAGGCACACTGAAAGAGTTTCTCCTGAGTCTCTCCTTCTATCATGCCACCTGCAGGTTGCACACAGTCAGCCAGAGACAAACTCCAAGTAGCACCCAGTCCAAGGAAGCGAAAGAGAGAGCACTATACATTTGAGAGAGTACATGAAAAGGAAAGCTCTTGTCCTTTTGATGACAGTTTTCCCAGTTTTCTGCTATGAAGAACGCCTTCCTGTTTCAAAACAAATCATCAAAGCAATCTATATATATAAAAGTGAAATACCACTCACACATCATCAATGAAATCTCCAGAACCGTAAAGCCTACAAACTTGAAATTTGGCACGTATGTTCCTCTTGGCTTCTAGGTGCTCGCTAAGAAAGGATTTTTTGAAATGACCATCAGATCATTAGTATTTCTTATATTATTTTTAACACGCTCTGATGCTAAGGAGTTAGACATTCTACTCCCCCTCCCCACTTGAAAAGAACTCTGTTCCAACTGCCACTTGGCCGTGGCCATGGGCAGCATGTGATTCATCCAGCCTGTAGGCTGGGAGCTTAGATATTCTATTCCCCACCTGAAAGGGACAGAAGGGGATAAGATAGGAGAGGCCTCTGTGCGGCAAGCCTGAGGGAGAGAAGGGGAGAAGAGAGGCCGATCAACTACTCATTAATTTTCAAGCTGTAAGTGTCGATTTATCAAGCCCGATCACATAGTTTCATAGCGGAGCACGGGTATCCAGCTAGTCTCTTATAAGTCTGAAAGTTACTAGTCCTATCCCCCCCAGGAGAAGATTGATTAGTTTCCAGATAGGAGGCTAACATTTAAGCCATTCCCAGCTGGGCAGCCAGTGAGAATGTCCTTGCCTGTGGCTGACTAGATCTGCTCTTCTCTTTATGCTGCCAATTAGAAATCTCACAAGCAGAAATATTTAGGCTTAGCTCACGTAGAGGAGCTTACCTGGACCAGAACAGGCCAGCAACCATATTTGGAGGAAGAGTACTATCACATTGCCTTCTATTAACCTCCCACTCATTATCAAAGGTCAAAGCAACCTCTGGTATGTTTTTCGGCTTTACTTCTGGAGCATTCTTTCCATATGATGTCATCTCAAATGATCCCATTCGTTTTGGGTAGCACACTTTATTTTTTATAATCTCATTGGTCCACTTCACAGAGCCAGCAATGACTATTCAATTGACTCTATGGTTGCTACAATTTCTAATAGCTTTTAGAGTTACCAGGAATGCTGGAAAGTCAGAATGATTACACTTTCCTTGTAAACAGAAGGGTGCTGGTTTGAAATCTGACAGATTTTATATTTTAAAATATATTACTATGTTTTATTTCTCTGAGCTACCTAATTTTTGGTGTACCATCTCATAATTTGTCCACTCACCTGAGGTAGAAGACTTTTACCTCAGCTTCCAAATATTTCATAGGATGTTACATCTACCTATAGCTATACTAACACACACAGACTTACAAATGCAAAAGCATAAATCCAGTAAGATTAACCCAAAGAAAGAAAAGTGATGGGTGCTTGTTTGTGGAACAAAAATGTAGGAGGACACAGCAAGAAAATTGCCCAATGGGAGATAACCTGCTGCCTTGGCCAAATATCTGCTGTTGTTAAAATGTCTTAGTCAGAGTTAATGTTTCACATGTATTGTATATTTTGGGCATGCTCATAAAATGGCTACTAGGGAGAGCACCAAGCACATATTTACCAGAAAGTAAAATAGGTAAAGTTCTCTCCATCTCAACTCTATCATTCTAGGAAGTAACCCATCATCTTAGGTTTTCTTTGTCTTTTTTCCTCGGTAAATGTATATAAAGCAGGGGTGAAATCCAGCAGGTTCTGACAAGTTCTGGAGAACCAGTAGCGGAAATTTTGAGTAATTCGGAGAAGCGGTAGTGGAAATTTTGAGTAGTTTGGAGAACCGGCAAATACCACCTCTGGCTGGTCCCAGAGTGGGGTGGGAATGGGGATTTTGCAATATCCTTCTCCTGGAGTGGGGTGAGAATGGAGATTTTGCAGTATCCTTCCCCAGCCACGCCCAACAAGCCACACCCACCAAGCCACACCATGCCCACCAAGCCACGCCCACAGAGCCGGTAGTAAAAAAAATTGAATTTCACCTGTGATGTAAGGAATACTAAACTGCAATCAATCACCATATTATTTTTTGGAGTTAGACGAAGAATACAGTATATTTGCAAAGCAAAGCACCAACTTTCTAAGCATTTATTCATTCAATTAAAGTAAGGTAATAAATAGGATTTATTTTCTGCTTCACAGAACAGCTTGACCAAAGAGGAAAATGACATAATTTTTAATGGAAAAGATGAGAAACAGCTGAATGTTGTTCTTGCAAACTGTCAAGCATGGACATCATATTTGCTACAAGCAAGATCTGTGACAGAATACCTTTACAACTTCAGTTATATAAGAGGAAGAGCACTGTGTGCCATGTGTTTTGCAGTCCTGAAGCTGACATATGTAGGAAACAATCTCATTTCATTGTTGAAATTTGGTTAGATTCATACATGGTAGAGGCTCAATACTGCATTACAAAGTTATAGATATTATTAGATTGAATTGTAATCTTGTTTACTCATCTTACTATTCTTTAATTCTAAAATTATACTGACAGGAGGCATCTGTTTTGTCATTTGCCCACTCCTTTGGCTGTATGTACCCATAAACAAATTCTGTATAAAATAAGTTTTCCTACATTAAAAAATCTACAACTGCTAAATTTCTGCATACAAGCAGATTTTAAAGATCCGGAAACCATCCATTATTATATAGATAAAATCACATCCTTTTGTTCAGTGTTAATTATTGCATGATAACATCCTTTTCTCACCCACACACTCAAAAGGATGTATTTAAAAGGATAATAGCATACCAATATGTTATCCTTTACAGTACAATTAGCACTTGGGGGAATAATTTATATGCTCCTTAACCCTACCCCAGTGCCAGTAAATATCCATTTATTACAATTTGATCCCAATCCTGGGTTCATCCCCAGGCATTTTCACTTTCTCAATTTCCTGTATCAAAATCAATTTGGCTGCAAAATGGAGACTGAAATTGTTTCATATATATTCATGGTTGCATATAGTACATCAGTTATTGCTTAATTGTACTTGGAAGAGGAGACTGACCAATGTGTTTTTAAAAATTCTCTCTGACCTTAAATGTATTTTCATCATTGTTCTCTTCCCACTACTATTACTTTCCTATCATCCAACCTGGGCATCCTTTGTTCATCCTTTGTTCAAGAAACTCACTAGTCAGAATACAGTTAAAAATATTCTGCCTCCCAATCTCACAAAGAGTGACAGAATCCTTCTCTCAAATCAGACAGTCATATTCTTTTATATCTGGATCTCCCAATATTTCCTATCTGGAATTCTTTAGAAAAGCCATACATAGAATAATCAGAACTTAATCCAGGCCTAATACTTAGGACAGAACATGCCAAACAATTAGAAAGACCTGAAATCAGAACAAAGCCAATGCAGGGGATAGTGATTAGGTGCTTTCAGGCAAGAATTTAATACCTCAAAGTGGTGCTTCATTTATGAATTTTTAAAAGGGGTCTATACAACACCATTATCCATTTATAACAATACTACATTTTTCCACAGAAATTTCTGTATGTTTTCCACAATATTCCATAGGGGAATACAAGATGGAATAGATCCATCATATTGTCATTTATTTATATAGGTAGTCCTTGACTTACGACCAAAACGGAGCCCAAAATACCTGTTGCTAAGTCAGGCAGTTGTTTTAAGTAAGTTTTGCCCCATTTTACGACCTTTCTTGCCACAGTTTTTAAGTGAATCACTGCAGTTGTCAAGTTAGTAACACGGTTGTTAAATGAATCTGGCTCCATCATTGACTTTGCTTGTCAGAAAGTCACAAAAGTTGATCACATGACCTTGGGATAGTGCAACCATCATAAATGTGAGTCAGTTGCCAAGTGTCCGAATTTTGATCATGAGAATTCTGCCATGGTCGTAAGTGTGAAAAACAGTCATAAATCACTCTTTCAGTGCCATTGTAACTTCAAATGGTCACTAAACAAACTGTTGTAAATTGAGGACTGCATGTACTACTCAAGGTCCATCAGAAAGTAACCCAGGACTGCAGGGTGTATAACCAACACTTGTCTGCTCTGATTACAGGAAATTAATTTTAGGGTTTTTTTTAATTTTTGCTTTACTAAAAATATGCCTTTCTTATTTTCATTTCTTTTTATTTATATATAAAGCACATGTAAATCCAATGGTCATCCATGGATTGGACAAATTTATTAAACACTTTATTAACAATGTTCAATAAAATATTTTTGAAAAGAAATTGTTTGTGACATTTTTAAAACTTTGGCTCCTTGCTATGCATAGAGGTATATGAAAAAATTCAACTCCCATTCCTGACTAGGACTTATCTCTCAGGCTTTAGCTCTTACCGGATAGGAATCTTGACTCGGAGATAGCGATCCACAGCAATAGCCAATAATGCCAAAATGGAGCTTTCTGTCAGGATGAGGAGAGGACATATCAACATCAGGCAGCTGTAGAAATCCATAGTTGGTCCTTGGTATATAATGATGGCCAGAGGAATTGCAAGTGTTCCCACAGCTGCGTCTGCCACTGCCAGAGACACAATAAAGTAGAAGGTGGCATCCCGTAGAGACTTGTTCACTTTGACAGCCCAGATCACCAGGATATTCCCGGGGATGGATACAAGGGCAATCAGCACCTCTATGCAGATATAAGCAGTCTCGAATACCTTGCTCTCTGACATGATGTCCTGATGCGCACTAGCTGCAGACCCTTAAATTTCCTGAAATGATTAACATAGACATAAGATATGGTCAACAATAGCTACTACAGCATTTCAAGCTATCCAGTTACTTTACAGAGTGTGGCACAAAAATATGAACAAATATTCACATTTTTCACAATCTGTATTTACAAGCAAATTTTACAAGGCAAAAGAGTTTCTGGTGCAGGGGAAGTCTATTATTTTAAATCCTGCACAATTACAGCATTTTGTTTAAGCGGCCCTTCTCCAATTTGTCACCAAGAATGTCACATGTTGAATATGTAATATGAGTCAAGCCACTGCACAGAAAAACTTCTATTCCATCAAAAAGATTGCTACAATTAAGGCTGGGTCCTTCCTCGCTGCTTCATTTGATCCCAACCATTCTGTTCAGCAACCATATAGAGTTCATCTGAAACATCTAAAGCAGGGATCTCCAACCTTGGCAACTTTAAGACTTGTGGACTTCAACTCCTAGAATTCCTCAGCCAGCAAAGCTGGCAAGCAAAGCTGGCTGAGGAACTCTGGGAGTTGAAGTCCACAAGTCTTAAAGTTGCCAAGGTTGGAGACCCCTGATCTAAAGGACCGTTTCTGAATACTGCTGATTCACAACAACAGTGAAACCTTCCTTGAAGAAATCACCCTTCTTGAATGCATACACAATTGATATCTGCAATATTGCGACTTATAGTATTTTGCATTCACTCTACAAAATTGTAACCTCCTTGCCTTCAAGAGCAAGGGAATTCCAAAATGCAACAACTCCTTGGAAGGACTTCCTCATATGTCTGCTTACCTGAGAAAACACCACACTCAAAAAATAATGCAGGGACTGGGGTGTCAAGGCTTATCTCCCAACAGTTTCTTTACCAATCTGATCCCTGCCTGACTGCATATGATGGCGCTTCTGTTATTTTGGTATCATAATCCCAAATAAGTCATTGTGATGTAGTGGTCTTAGTGCAGACAGAGTGGGGAGACCTAGATTTTAGTCTTACTTTACCCAAGGAAGTTGGATGATTTTATTCTCTCATTCTCTCTCAGTCATTCTCTCTCAGCTTACTAGATATGACTGACATATCTATCAACCTGTACCAGAGCACTGTGGTACTTGATGTCCATGATTATCAATAAACGATCGCAAGTAGATGCACCTTAAAAGTCATAGATTTTGAACTGTAAAAACAATTCACTAACCCCATATATTTTAGTAACAAGCAATATAATTAATTAAAAGGGGGGGAAACACTATTAAACATATTCAGATATGTAAAAGTCAACAGACACAAACATTAAAAATGTAATTGTAGGGGGAGGCCTGTGATTCAGCTAGACATCCAAAGTCAAAGATTATGGATAACTGATATGCGTAAAAGTGTCCTTTATGTTTATGAGGATAATGAAGAAAGCTAATAGGTATTTGACCCGAGGCACAATTTTTATGAGACTAGTAAGGAATTACTTATGGGGTGTCCATGGGGTTTCCAAAAAGTCATAGTGGTGGCTATAACTATATGATTGAACCCTTGTTCCTTTTTTGCATGCACTGCATTACTGCAAAGAAAAATTGAGAACCCTTAAGATTGTGTATAAACTTGTGCATTGTTGATCTATGGAGCTGAGATGTGCAACTTTTTCAGGATAAAGGCCCTCATATTGCCTTTGAGCGCAATGCCTAAGATTACAATATCAAAAAAGTAGGTACGATATTTAATTTTTCCCACTTCATATGTATATTTTATTTAACTAAAAGCACTTCCACATAATAGATTTACATTTTTCCAAAATAAGTTCACCACCTACATTATCTCACACTGTCTGTATTTTCAGGCAATTTATTTCCAGCTCAGTTGCAACATATCCACAAAATCACAAAAGTGGAATCTTTTCATTTGCATGTTGAAACTCTACAGAACCTGTCAGCATAACATTATTTCGTTGGCGGGAAGTTGCTTGACTGTACCTTCTAGATCTTGGGCTCAAGCCAATGTCTTCCTCCTTCTCTCAGAGGTTTGGCTGCCATGGGGTCTTAGCAGCTTTGCATCTCCCCTTCCCCAATACTATTGTTTTGTTTTCATTACTAGGTAAAAATACACACTACACAAACTAAAGATCTAGAAGGAAAGACACCAATCGTTTTTCCTGGGCTCTCTTACTGCAGAACTGAAAGAAAGAACTAACTTCAGCATTTCAAGTGCTGACCTGAGACACTGGAAAATATGCTCCTACATGAAGAAGTACAAGTTGGTAACAAGCTGAAAGCCTCTAGGGCTCACAAGTGAGATGGGAGACCCTGGTGAATCTATGGGTTATTACTCAAAGAAATTTACCAAAACAGGATGCATATACTATCATAAAAACAGGAGCAAGAAATTTATCTAAAAGGCAGCCAGCAACTGTTACGATATGTCCCAAATACCTGGCAAAAGAGCCAAGTTTTAAAAGCAAAGTGGTTCGGGGGATTCCCTATCTCAGGAGGCAGAGCATTTCAGAGGAAGTTGTGTCATTTTGCTGCTTCCTCACTCCCCGCCCCTTTCCTTCACAAGGAATGGGGACCCTCCATAATCTGCCTCTGCAAAAAAGACTCGGAACACCTTACATTCTGCAATGATACCTCAACACTGCCAAACATCACCATCTACCTATCCCAAGTCCTTAGGAAAGATTCGATAAGTGGATAAAAATGCCAAATCCAGTCTGAACATCTGGCTGATTTTGTGATGAACAATAAATATGGATAGTCCCACAGGCCCTTAGCGGTTGATAATAATTACTTTGGGCAACCCTGATCTAGATAACAATCAACATCATTCTAACACTTTGATTCAGAATCATGGTTTTTCCTCTATTTTTGAGCTATAGGACAATTTTAAGATGTGAGCTGGCAATTACCTTATTTTTGCCTTGTGATTATTATAGATTTTAAGCCAGCACTGCTGTCAAATAGATGGACAGCAACTATTTCATCCTTTCTTCCCTCAAAGATGCCAGCAAGAGTTGAACAATGATATTTTGTGTGCAGTGCATATGCTCTACCAATGAGCTACCCCATTCTTTTATGATGGATCTTATCATACTTCCTACAAATCTAGCAATCAGAGAAGATTTCTTCATCCTATAAATATAATACAGTATCCTGTCCCCCAGATAATAGGTAGAGTTCATAAACAGGCTGCAGTTTCCATCTAAAAATAAAATGGGGATAATATACAAATCCTCATAGGAAATGGGAAACAGAGCAGTCCAAAATAACTATAACATAAACAATTCCTAAATAATGGCAAATAAGGAGTGGTATAATTTGTAATTAATCATATTAATTATTCAGTAGTCACATCAATAGTTACAAGCAGCATATTGCAGATGTTGGTAACAACAGCAATGAAAGCACAACTGAGGAAATGAATAATTACATTTCTCCAGGTATGACAAGTTGTGCTGTTTATTCTTGAAAAAACGTGATTCCACTGTGAGACAATGGCAACCTTGGAGGGAAGAAATGTGAATTATGCATAACAAATGAGATGCAAATGTGGATGTATTAAGCAAAGAATAGGCTTTATCACAACATAGACTACTTGGTGCTACACAAGTTCCTTTTTTGTCCCATTAAATAGTTTTTCATTAAACGGATGTAGCATATTTTCAGCCTGTACCGGGAAAAGGCGATGCATTGAGGAGAGGCAGAAGGAACAAGGCTTCAGGAATATGTCAGCAAATGTCGCTATAGATAAGTGCAAGATATTTTTGAGCAACGGAAGGCACCTCTTGAATGAATCCTCAAACATTACTTGTTCCCATTTCCACTCCAGAACACCTTTGAACCTGTATTTTTTTTTTCCTTCTGCAGTTTCCTCCACCACAAACCTCACATCACCAATCCTCCCATCACCAAACCTCGCATCTTATTTTATTACATCGTCCCTTTAGGCTCTGGGGGAATAACTGGTTGTATGCAACCAACAAGGCTCAGTGACAAAATAATGCAGATGCTCTCTAAGATACTGCTGCCCTTTTGTGTTTTCTCCTTGAAATACATTCATTTGGGGGGGGAGAATATCAGGGTAGCATCCCCATTCCCGGCCTGGTGCTGTCGAAACAGCTACCCTGCCTATCAAGCACAGGGGAGTGAAAGTCTCTAATCCAGTGTTTCTCAACCTTGGTAGCTTGAAGATGGGGTGGACTTCAACTCCCAGAATCCCCCAGCCAGCGTTGCTGGCTGGGGGTTTCTGGGAGTTGAAGTCCCCCCATCTTCAAGCTTCCAAGGTTGAGAAACACTGCTATCTGAAAGGCATCAGGTGCAGGGAAGGCTGGGAAGCACTTTCGGCGACTGGCACAAATCCTCCCGCCCTTCAGAGAGAAGTTATGGGTTAATGGGAAGAACGACCCCGGCCTGACCTCCAGCCTTCCTTTTCTCTGAGAGTCGCCCCGTTAATCTGACTGTCCACCCCCCCCCCCCAACCTCTCCCTGCCCTTTTCCCGTCCGGCTTACAGCTTTTGTCAGAACAAAGGCGCCCCCTGCATTCCCCGCTTCCCTCTCCTCGGTCCCGGCCGCGAGATTCAATCTTCCGATTTCAGGCAACCCAGAAAGAATCGAGGTCACCGAGCGCCAGAAAGCGCTGCGCCCCGAACCCGCCCGCGCTCCGAGGCTCACCTGGCCCCCCGCGCACTTTCCTCCTCCAAGCGAAGCCTTCCCGCTCAGGACAGGCTGGCGGCTGTAGCGGCAGCGGCTGCGGGAGAGATGAGGTGGGCGCATCGTCCTCTCGGCCGGCTCGGTTACTGGGCTCCTGTATCTCTTGGCAGCTCGGGATGCCAGCAGCCCGGCCGGGACTTGTGGAGTTTGGGGCGGTTCAATGCGGTGAATGGGGACCCCGATGCAGGCGGGCGGCTCTCATCCTGAAGCCTTCTCTGCCTCCCTCCCTCCTCCCCCTCGCCGCTTCCCGCTGCCGACCGAAGGTATCACATGGTCCGGCGGGCTGCACCGAACAGGGTTCCTTGCGGTATTTTAAAGAGGAGTCGCCTGCTTTGAGGGTCGGCGGGGCGCAGTGCGCAAGCGCGCGGGTCCGGGAGTTTGGGTGGGTGTTCGCAGAGGCCAGAATTCCAACAGCGCCGCTGCACCAGAACCGCACCGCGCCGTGCCGCTTTCCTCTCTGGCCCAGGAGCTGAAAGCCGAGGTGTCTGAAACTGAAAGGGAGCCGAGTCCCGGGGGTGCCCTGCTCGCCTCCTTGCCCTCGAGTTGCCAGAAGCCTTAAAAGTTACCCGAAGCTTCTAAGAGCCAACTCTGCCCCAAAGCCCCTCCGTTCCTTTCTGCTGCACGTGTGCCGACTTGCATTAGGGTCACAAAAAAAAAAAATCAAAGCAGAAGGCTGAAAATAATCAAGGCTTCCGTTAGTGTGAAGCATTCTCTGCTGTGTTGGCAGGCAAGAGAGAGGCTTCCACGTGAGCCCCGGAGTTCTTGGGTATCTTCCCATGATCCCAACTGCCTTTTTTTTTAAAAAAAAAATTTGATTTATATGCCGCCCTTCTCCGAAGACTCAGGGCGGTTTACAATGTGCTCAGCAATAGCCTTCATCCTTTTGTATATTTATACAAAGTCAGCTTATTGCCCCCACAAACTGGGTCCTCATTTCACCTACCTTAGAAAGGATGGAAGGCTGAGTCAACCTTGAGCCTTGGCGAGATTCGAACCCTGCAGTAATTGCAGGCAGCTGGTCTTAATAAGCTTAATAACAGGCTGCCTTAAACCCCTGTACTACCAAGGCTCTTATCTGTGCCATAGGTGAGGGGCTCACTCAGCTCCCAGTCTGATCCGAACCGTCTGATCCCTAGGAAAGACCTTTTGGCCTCCTGGGATTTAACCCCGGTAGAGCAGGTGGTTCTGCTGGTTTTAACTCCTGATCTTATTGTTCTGCAGTTGTGCTGTTTTTGACTCTTTTTGTTTTACAAAGGGCCTCGGAAACCGATCTTCAAAAGTAATGTGTGTTGTGAAATAACATACTCTCTCGCTGGTTGGGAGAGATTGTAGGAAGTTGGAAAGGATGTCAAGGATCCTTCTATATGTGCAAGAACTCTACCTGTATGGTATTTAAATAAATAAATAAATGATTGATTAATTATTGATTAATTAATAAATTTCGGCCAGAATCAGATCAGCAGCAAGACTCAGAGAGATCTAAAATTAAAAACATTGAATTTCATAAATAAGGTGTAGTAATTATTTAAGAATGTCAGCAAGCAAATGCATGAAGATTATGTAGAGAAGTCCACCAAAGGCTCTGGAATCAATTTAGCTAAGGTGGGATCTAAACACTGTTCTTTATTTATTTGTTTGTTTTGTATGGCTGCCCATCTCACCAAGTGACTCATGAGTGGCAAAAAAATTTTTTAAACAATACAAACGATTAGAATAACGTGAATATTAAAATACACAGCAGCCAAGAATAAAGCACCCATCATAATGACTAAAAATATTAGGTATTACCAATTCGTAATTTTTGCAAAGGAGAAATGCAAACAATCAAGTTCCTCAATTACAACTTTTGAAACTAGCATTTTTATTTTTCTTCATAAATGCTCTGGAGAGTTCAGATAAGCAATGATACAACCATGTCTGCAGAATAAGAAATTGTATAAGTAGTATAAAAAGATTGTTCCAAACTGCATGGTAAAAATAATAATGGAGCAAAGTGTAAAGAATTACACTTTGCTGCAATATTACATTAAAGAATGTCCATTATGGCAAAAAGGCTTAAATTCTTATATATCCAGCTGGCATCAAAACAGGAGGTAACTGGTAGAGAAAAAGTTCTGAGTTACGTTAGTACAGTCTTTGGTGCTGAGCTAGGATGATTTTCATTACCAAACTATTGTTTACTTTTTGATTGTTGGTCTGATATAATTAAGGAACTAAGTCAGAAAAACAAGCTAACAGTAAACAACAGACTAATGAAGGAAGTTCCAAGACCACTTCCACCAACACTGACAGGGCAAGCCCCTAGTTAGTATATAAAATAAGAGCAAACCTCACTCCTTACTAGCCCTGATAATGTTACCTAGTTTGGTAATGAAATGTCTGCAAGAAAACAACCAAGCTCAGAGAACACCAAGACCTCACAGTTCAACCCTGAGCTACAAATGTTCTCTTCTATCAATTAGGTTAATAATTTGAAACATGTGGCAGACTTCCACTCTAAGGATCACTAAAGAAACAGAAAACATAAAGCTGCCAAGATTTAAGTAATTTTAAGTAACACCCATATTTATAATTTAACAATAATTAGATTTGAAATATCTTTTTTCCACATCACAAAAAGGCTATTTTACAGCTAGGAAAAGATAGAAAACCTCAGGGGGCTGGTCTGACTCTCCTATGAAGAAAAGATTTTTACATTTGCATTTTAGAAATAAAAGATAAGCAAGAACAGACACAATAGAATTGACTGGACTAATTGCAGAGGAAATTTATAAGCATGGGAAAAATGGAGAAAGTAACATTTTCTATCTCTCATCATTCTAGAACCTACTCAAGATTATCAAATCTAGCATAACAATGGATGATTCCAGTCAAATATCAGGAAAAAATTTTTTTTTCATGCAAATGACAGAACAATTAATCAGTAGAACGATTTGCCTCCAGAAGTTGTGGGTGCTTCACCATTGGATGTTTTTGAAGATATTGGACAACCATTTGTCTGAAATGATATACAGTGTCCTGCTTGAACAGGGTGTTGGATTAGAAGGCCTCCAAGATTCCTTCCAACTCTGTTATTCTTTTAAATAGTATAAAGTTGGTTAATCAGATACACTAGATGGCCATTCCACTAAAATGACATAGCTTTTAAATAGAGATTCATTCTTGGAGGATATGTATGGTGTGGTTTTTCCAGGACCCAATGCAAGATTGTTAACAAGTGACAGAGAAGCAACTGTCCAAAGGAGATATGGGCTTCATAGCTTAAGGCTTCTTGGAGGCTCCTCAGAGGCAGCTACTGCCAGTCTTTTTGAGAAGCAGGATGAACAGATTAGGCTTTCAACACTTTCTTATATTTTTAAATAGAATCATTTTGATCTAAATTGGGAGTTATCTAGATTGGGGCTACAATTTTAGATATGATGACAGAGATTTGTGAACACCCATCCTCAGCCCTATAACCCTCTGCAGGAAACACCCACTCAGGTCCCAGCCTAGATTTGGGGGAAGAGGGGAGCAGCAAGAAGAATTTTTTAGCCACACATTTTATCAAGTAAATACTCCCCACACTTCAAGTGTCATGGTATAATTAGAGAGCTGGATGAATCTTGAGTAGAGTTTTTTCCCTCCCAGCCTATTCCACCCTATGCAGTAGCTGTTCAGATGATTTGGGAATGGGTAACGGACATATATGGCACCATGAGTTCCGACAAATGCAATATATAAATGCAAGAAATAAAGGAACATCAGAGCAATTCACAGAATGTTGGCTATATTTCTGTGATGTCACAAATGGCTTCATTCTTAGGAAGGGATTAAGACATTTCCTGTTGTGAGCATTTCTATTGCAGAGACAGCATAGATCTAATAGAATTCATTACCTGTTGTAATCAGATGCCAATCCTTCCTATAACATCACACACATACATTTTGCTTCAAGTCTCCACTGTATGCATGTTTTTAAATTTGTTGTTTTTAAAGCTGTGTAATGTTTGGTGCATAAATACCACCATCACTCATTTGCTCCAACGCCAGGAGATGCTTTCCTAAGCAAAAATTCTAGGCACCATGATGAACCCATATATGTAAATCAGCAACTTACAAACTGTATTGATCATTGCTGTATTATGCGCATAGTACATTTTGATGTTTAATTAGGGCTATTTATCAAGAGACATACCACAGAAATGCTTCTGGATTTGTACATTAAGTGGAGCCACGTGGAGCTAAGAATCAGATGATGAGGTTGTGTAATTGTTTGAATATAGGTTTTTCTTTCCTATCAACTCATATCTTTTTTTTTTAATTTTAATTTTTATTTCTCATAAACACATTTACCTGTACAGTCATTTCCATCATTTTTCATTCATCTTTTCTTTTCACTTTCATTTTTCATTTTTACTTTTTCGGGACTGCTCTTTTTCTTTTCTTTTTTTTTTTCCAACTCATATCCAGCCATACTTTTCATGGCACTATAAATGACTCCTGAGATATCACCTGTGCATCCATATAGGAATGGCATATAGGAATATTCACAATGAACGGTTTCTTTTTTTATGTGAACATTATGTGAACCTACCCACTGTTTTACACCATGCTTTAATATGTTGTGTGAACCCTATAAATGTAGGCTTGTTTAACAAAACATGGGTAAACAAGTCAAAGTTTGCTGCTGCACATGTATTCCTCATTTCAGACCCAGGCCATTGGCCTAGCCAGATCAATAATGTCCACATGCTACCTGACAGTGTCTTGTCTGGGTTTCATAGAGGAATAGAGTTAGCTTTTGTAGTAAGATGGGCAGCCTATAAATTTTATAAATCAATAAAATCAATAATATCTATCAATCAATAAATATTGAGCACATTGTAAGCCGCCCTGAGTCTCCGGAGAAGGGCGGCATATAAATCAAATTTTTTAAAAAAATATCTTAAGATGTTTTGAAGTAGACTTTCTGTAGAGAAAATCAGAGCCCAAACCACCTTTTTCACAACACACCAAAGTGCATTGACTCAGACTTCCAGGGAAGAAATAGCAGATTGAAGACAGCTCTTTTGAAAGGGAAGCTGACAACCACAGTGGACTGAAGAGCTGCTGTGTAGACTGGCTCTTCATAATTCCTCTCCTGTCACCCACAATTGCTCCAGACATTTGCTTCTGGTGAGGAGAACACAAGACAGTGGTCTCTGATAGATTTAGATCTCTGGGAGATGAGGGGAAA
Source organism: Pantherophis guttatus (assembly GCF_059756535.1). Classification (NCBI taxonomy): domain Eukaryota; kingdom Metazoa; phylum Chordata; class Lepidosauria; order Squamata; family Colubridae; genus Pantherophis; species Pantherophis guttatus. Next base: position 36,723,204 of record NC_142065.1, on the reverse strand, counting down.
GTCATCTTGATCAAACCATAGTTGGCACCTTTTAAAATACAAGGTTTCACATACTTTTCTAATCACTTTTGGAAATTCCTTGTTGAGTATTTTTCAGCTATTAAGATCCTTTGCAGCAACAAATCTGAAAATACCAGATGAGTTTCCTTCAATCCTTAGTGAAAGAAGTTTGAAATATAAATTTAAGACCTTTTTTAAAATAAACAATAAAAAAGGTAATTAGAACTTTGATTTTTTTTGAAAGTTACAAACAAACTAAGGGTCCAAATGGATTTAAAATAAGATTCTGGAATTAATTATAAGAATCCTTCCTACAGGAAAAATGATTTTGTTTTGAATTCCTTAAAAAACATAGGATGGGACTTTGAAGATTGGACACTAGAAGGAACTAGAAGGAAGTTAAGATTAGAATGAAAGGAAAACAAACTTGACTTATAATTACAGAATGAAGCAAATTATTATAACATACATATTAAAAGATATTTTTGAACAATAGTCCTTGAAGTTAATTTTAAGAATATATTCCTCTATAGATAGACTGTGTTTAAAAGATGTTATAGAAGAATAAGTTTTATCTGACAAGATTGAAATTGATCTGAAAGTACATTTTAAAACGACAGGCTACAAGAAAGGTATGGAAAAAATGCTACACTGGACATAGAAAAGAATCTGGCTGATACCTTAAAAATTAAAAGGAATATACAAATAGCAGTCCAGCATCCTGGATAATTTGCCTATACTAGATTTACAAAAGAGTCTTGTTAAAGCCTTAAAGAGAAAATGAAAGTAAAAGAACAAAAAAGAAAAAAGAAATCAAGTTTTAGGATATTGATTGAATGGACTAAAGATCAAGAGTGTTAAAAGGAAATAGTATGAATTCAGTACATTTTATCAAGGCTAAAATACCTATGTTATTATCTCTGATCAAGACTAAAATGACAAATTTTAAAGAATTTAATTATAAGAGATGGGATATGGGAATCAACCACAAGTATGTTCAAAAAGTAGTAGGTACTCCCAATGTGCTATTTGCACCCTCATAGTCATACTACATTCTGTTTCTACAGTATTAGTTAATCGTTTCCAGAACTTTAAAGAAACCTCATTCACTCACTCAGCTTCAACAGAACAAACTAGAAAAGTCTGTATGTCCGGAAGCCTCCCTCATATTTTCTGCTAAGCAAGAAGGCTGGATAAAATCCTTGCAATTATTGTCATCAGAAGATTACAAAGGTACTTTTCAAAAGACAACTGGATTTTCTTTGTTTTTTCCTTGAAGAAGTTTCGCTTCTCATCCAAGAAGCTTCTTCATATCTGACCAAATTGTGTGTGTGGGGGGGGGTGAGAATGGAAGGATTAATATTCCTTGCAGTCATCTGGTCATTAGTACTCTCTCTGAGAGTTGTTGAGTCCACTTGGGGGTTTATCTGTGCCTTCAGGATCACATGAATCAGAATGCAAATGGGTGTGGAATCTTCTTGGAACTGCTAAAAGGACTGTAGTGTAAACAGGAGATAAGTGATTTCTTATCCTGCCCCCTCTGTTGAGAGAGGATTGTTGAATTTTAATGTAGATGGCCTTTCTGACCCCTCTTTCAAACCAGTGGGAGGACTACTGGTTTGAAAGAGAAGTCAAAGAGGCCATCTATATCAGATACAATCGGAAAGGAAAAAACGAAGAAAGTCCAATTGCCTTTTGAAAAAAAACACCTTTGTGATAACCATGACCTGAATGACTGAGAATGTCCATAGACATCAGAGGATAACTTTATCTAAATAAAGATGAGTGATCCAGCTTCCTTAATGAATTATCAACATTTTTTCCCCTTATCTTTTAAAGTATTTTAATACACATGAAAATCCTTTCTCCCCTAAAAACTAGTTAATATAAAAATGATTGTGTGGGAAGGAAGAAATAGAAAAGAGTTGATTTTCTGGCTGAAAAGTTTAAACAAACACATTGTTTAAAAAATAGTAAACCTATCTGATATATCCAGGCAATGCAACTAGTCATACATTTCATATAGGAAAATTCCTTCTTTCTTTCCCTCCCTTTGCGACCATCTGGGCTCCCTCAAAAAACTCTGTGAGGATTGGAGCGGTCCCAGACAATATTACTGGGATGCAGAGCATGAGAGAATTTTTTTCTTCTTTTCCTAGTTTCCCTCTACTTTTGGAATAACCCTAAACAAGCTACACTTAATGCCTTACAATCTGAAGGAGCTTTTCAAAATGTTCTTGTAACAGTTTTATTTGAATTTCAGAATGAAAGTAATATAAGCCCTCTTCTATGGCTCACATGACCCACATTAATTAATTCAGAAAGTGCTTTATTCGTGCTTTCTTCTGCACATATTCATTTTCCTCTTATTTTTCACCTTGTCACAAGGTTATTACAGGTAGTAATAACCTCAAATTACAACTATTTTTTTAGCGATCATTCGAAGTTACAATAGCACTGAAAAATATGACTCATAAGCAACTCTCACACTTATAACTGTTGCAGCATCCCCATGGTCACATGATAAAAATTTGGGTGCTTGGCATATTTACCATGGTTGCAACATGGTGGGATCATGTGATCCCCATTTGCAGCCACTGACAAGCAAAGTCAACGAAAAAGACCAGATGCACTTCATGATTGCCAGAGTCACTTAACAACTGTGGAAAAAGGTCATAAAATTGGGCACAACTCATTTAACAACAGCCTTGCTTAATCATGGAAGTTCTGGTTCCATAAGTCTCTTGTGTATACTATTCACAGAAAAGGCAGGAATGATGGATCAAAAATTAGGCCGGTCAGGCAGGAAAATGAAAGTTACATGAGATAAAAAGGAAGAAGCATAGGAATATCCATAGACAGAACATTTACAGCAGAGAAACAAAAAATAATGGGGAACACTGCAGCTGTTTAACTTCTGCTTACTAGATAATACATAGCAATTCAGTTGTAAAGGTTACAGTTGTAAACGGTTCAGTTGTAAACATCAATAAGTTGTTCAGAAAGCTGCTAGAGGAGAAATTAAAACATCAAACTAATTCTATGAACAGTTAAGTAACGTGCCTTAGAAACTTTAGTCAACAGGACTAAAACCTCTGTGGAATTAACGCAAAATAAGTAAATTTATGAAATACTAGAAGTAGTAATATCTTGGTCTTAGAACAACTGCTCTTAGCACAACCAGCACCCTTGACAATGCCCTATCCATAATCAGCAACAAATTATCTTGGGTAAATTTTCTCTGTTTGATTTACTTGCAACAACAGACTTCTTTTCTCACTTATCACCTACAGTCCTTGAGCTAACCTCTGAATCCAAGAATTACTTGAATGTATTTGCAGCAGGAGAAAAACTGGTGCAAAACTCAACCTTTCCTCTTCTTGAAATCAATTTATATAAGAGGACTCTTGTAATTTTAATTCTTTTCAGTCACATTATTCATCTTATCAGTTTAAGATTAATACAGAATAGTATTTATAATACCATTCATAAGCAATATAATGTTTGGGAAAGGGCAGGAGGGGAGTAAACCTTTCCATCAAAAGTATCATATATAACATTATTTACAGAATAAAAATACCAATTTCATCAGCAAGACAGCATAAAGGAATATCCATTTACAGCTCTTACATCATTCTGAGACTTCTAGAGGCAACAATAAACAAACAAACAAATAAAAGCGAAGTTGCAGTCTGTTTTTACCTCCAAAGATAGGTGCAGAGTAGTCTGTGTTCTCTCATCTCCAGCTTGAAAGGACAGACTCTTCTAGGTGGAAAAAGCAGTAATGATACATTTGAGAGGAAAAGAAATGCACATCACTAGACTTTTCTGTGGAATTAATGTAATTTGCTGAATACCCAGAAAGACGCTCAGGAAATGCAGTTCCTTTTTTCAAGAATATATGCTAACGGTAATCTAGAATTTACAATGAAGTGCCATACAAATTTCACCACAGTAATGTCATCTACAGACTAGAGGATCAGAGTTTTGAAGGGGCTGGATCAAAGCTGATTGCTGGAAATCAGGAAATAATAAATAATGTAAGCCTAAGGTGTTGAATGTGTCAACAGATGAGGAAGAGAAAGAAGCAGACAATTTTCAAGGTCACACTACACAAAGGTTTGAATGACTACTGTTGTGCAAACAGTCCAAAATTTAAAAACAAAAACAAACTAGCTACTCAAGAAGATGGACCATATTTGACATTAAGGCTATGCCTGGCAGACAAAGACATAAGTTTAAAAATAAAGAACATAACCTCCTTTTGTTGGCTGTCTGGTACCCTAGCCCCATGATGGTGAACCTATGGCACATGTGCTGGAAGTGGCACGCAGACCCATCTCTCTAGGCACACCAGCTGTCACACATTGCTCTTCCAGGTTCTGGCGCTGGACTTGGTACGTGTGGGAGCACCAGAAACTGGAAGAGCAGCTCCCTGGCATGCATGTGTGTGCCAAGAAGCTGAGCTTCCAGTTTCCGGCGCACACATGCGCACCAGCCAGCTGGTCTTCACGCACGCATGCATGCCAGAAACAGAAGACCAGGTGACCAGCGCCCATGTGCACACCAGAAACCAGAAGCTAAGTATCCCAATGTGCGCATGCGCACTGGGGAACTGCTCTTCCGGTTTCTGGTGCTCCTGCGCATGCACGTGAGGCAGCTGCTCTTCCGGTTTCTAATGCTCCCCTGCATACTCCTGTTTCTGCACTCGGTGCCAAAAAGGTTTCCCAAGACTGCCCTAGCCCTTTCTCCATCCACTCAGTTCCTGGTCAGCATCGTTTGTTGCCATTCTGCTGTTATCTTCCTGAAATGCTGGGTTTAGCAATGGTCTTCCAGATTTACACACGAGCAATAGGGATGCAACTTTTTAGACTAGGCTTTCCCTTTGCACTCTTTGGCAACCCTTCAAGTGTGGCCTTACCAAGGCATTATAAAGTGGTATTAACACTTCGTGTGATCTTGATTTTATCCTTCTGTTTATGCAACCTAGAATTGTGTTGGCTTTTTTAGCAGCTGCTGGAACATATTTAAGTGATTGCCCACTAGGACTCCAAGATCCCTATAATATATAGAAAGAGATAATATATAGAGAGAAATATAGGTCTCATTTCATGTCACTGATGCCATATTTTATATCACATTTTATGCCAACAGAAATGGCCGTTGCTGCTTGAAGTTTTTGGAGCAGAACATGCGAGAAGGCATATCTGTTGTGGAAGCTCACCTGCTTTTCTGAAGATGTTTTGTTTGAATGAGTTGGCAAGTTCTTTCAAATTTGGAGAAGAAAAATGGTTTCATCTATGCAGATGGAAACGCATGATTTTTATCTGGACCTGTTTCCTAAACAACGGAAACTACTATACATAATTTCCTAGAATCAAATCTGATGTTGCAGTTCTATGTCCGTAATTAAGCGCATTAAATATAGTGGCACTGATTTCTGTCTAAAAATGCACCACATCAATAGATAAAAATACAGTTAGTAGATATAATTTTATTGCTACAGTGCAGCCTTTCAGAGGAGAGTAGTAATAGACTTTAAAAAAAAAATTTTTTTTTAAAGAAAAGAATACCACTTACTTCTTGAAAGCCTGATCCTAAATTGAGGCCGTATTTCTTGATTTCCAAATGTTCCATGATAGACTTCTTTAATATGTAAGAAAGCACGCAGAGAGATGTTTTGCTTGCCAAGAATGTCCACCTCCACCAGCAATTAACAAAATGGATCAGAAGTGAACAGTTATGACATAGTTTAAAGGATGCTGAGGAACACAGTGTTGAGGAAATTATTGTTTCCAAATCACATGTATACAAGAGGAGATCTAAGGAATGCTTAGAATTGATCGCTATGAAGTTTAATAAAAAATCGAGATAGTTCTATAGTATACTAGTTAGCCTGAAAAAGCAGGTAATATGTGAGCTCGCTAGCATAGAATCCTAACTTGCATTTCCTAAGCATCCTTCTAGATACTCAGCAAATTACATGAATTCCACAGAAAAGTCTAGTAATACTTTTTTCCCCCTCGGATGTGTACCACTGCTGGGTTTTTTCCCCCCTTTTCCCCTAGGAAAGTTTTTTAACTTTGGGAAGTCCAAGTGAATAAGATTTGGTCATCTTCTTTGGCTGATTGTGACATAATCATAATTTGGGCCAAATACACTGCTCATTATTTTAGGATTATAAACTATCAGCTTCTAATAGTGAAAAATATAAATTATATAGAAAAATAATATATAAACCTATCTGACCATTATGTTTTCTCCAGAAGCCCGACTCATTGTTTAATAGGTAAATGTATAAGACAGGGACCAATGCTATCCTTTAGAAATCCCCCCCCTTTTTTTTTCTTTTAATGTAAAAAAAGAATGAGGGATCCACTTCATTAATTAAAGTTTATTTGATTCTTTATATTTCAAATGATGTTTTCAGACTTGTCTGGTTTTATTGTGATAAGCAACCTGGCATTCAATGCAATAATTCAAGAGAACTAAGAGCGCCAATGCCAGGTTTCTTGCGTCCTTCTACCTCAATATTCTTACTTTGAGAGATTTCAGACAACTTTTACTTTATTTATTATAATCTGATCCTTTTTTTACTGTAGAATTTAATTTGGGATCCTTCTGCATAAGTGCCATTTGTTTTACTATTGTACTATGGTGCTTTCCCTTTATATATATTACATACAAGCCATACAACACCAATGTATTATGTATTATGTATTATGTGAAGTGCAGGACCAAAGTAAGACATTAAAAAAGAAAGAAAGAAAATACAAGCAGGAAATAAGGGAAGAGAAACTGTTATTTTATTTCTCTTCCATATACAAAGCTGCTAAGTTAAATATGAACAAGACAGTGTGATCATCACACAATGGATTCTGCACTGAGCCCATAAGAACTCAGTTTGGGCTGATCCCTTGATTTATTTCCATAGGGTGCTGCTGCTCTCTTGTGATATAGCATGGGATAGCAAGGGTTGGTAGCACAGGAAAACAGCTGTTTTCAGATGATGAGGATTACTGGTACACATAGAATTCTGACTTAACTGATAAGTCCTGAAATTATACAGCTTGTACTTTTCTGCCAGTTAAGTTAAACAATTTTTGCTACACTACGAAGTATGACTCAGTTTTTATTGAGGAAGTTTTGTCACTTCCCGAAAAACAAAGTTTATTCTGAAAACGTAATTATGTCTTTCTTAACTAGAATGGTGAGCAGGCACCTCCTACTTATTTCAGACATAATTTTGAACAAAGAATATGAAGAAGCCTAAACAGAGCTGAGTTGGGTGACCAGCCTAATTAGACTCAAAGAGCATTGTGTGAATGTTATGCTTATATGAAGAGGGGAGGAAAAGCTGCCAGATAGTGAATTAATTTTAGCTGTTCATAAAATGAATACATTTTATATAAAAATTCCATATAGTTCACCAACTCCATCAGCAACCGTATTCTATACTGAAGATGCCTTTTCTTTTTGTTTTTATCTAAACTCAAAAGCCAGCTGACTTTTCATGCTATGTCCATCTGAAATGTTGGGGTGTCCATAAAACCATTGGGTCTTGAAGCTTTTTGCTTTTGAATTTGTGTGTTACCATAAATTGTTATGCTCCATATTTAATATTTATAGATGTAATAGAACATAAAAGATATAATTATTCTCTCATCCTGGCCCAGTATTAGTTTATGTTTTTAGTTGCCATGATTTAAAAAAGATGTTGAGATTCTAGAAAGAGTGCCAGGAAGAACAACAATGATGATTAGGGGACTGGAGGCTAAAACATATAAAGAACAGTTGCTGGAATTGGATATATCTAGCTTAATGAAAATAACTAGAGGTGACATGATAGCAATATTCCGGTATCTAAGGGACTGCCACAAAGGAAAGAAGGTCAACCTATTCTCAAAGCACTTGAAGTCAGGACAAAAGCAATGGATAGAAACTAATCAAGGAGAGAACCAACCTAGAACTAAGGAGAAATTTCCTGACAGAACAATTAATCAGTGGAAGGACCTGCCTCCAGAGGTTGTGAGTGTGTCAACACTGGAGGTTTTTAAGAGTTTGTCTGAAATGGTATAGGGTTTCTTGCTTGAGCAGGGGATTGGACAAGAAGACTTCCAAGGTCCCTTCCAATTCTATTATTCTGTTAACCTCATCATTTCAGTGAAAGACCAGGTCCACATGTGAAGATCCAATTAAACCAATTTATTGCTATAGGAATCTTCTCAATTAATGGTTAGCACCTGCTTAGAGTTAGATAAGGGTCAATGGAATGTAGGGATATAGGGATTCTAAGCTGATTCCTCTTTTGACTTGGTCTCCAGGTTCTGCCACCCCTTCTCCTATATCATGTCAGAAAAAGTCCATTAAGAGTTATCAAAATAACAGGATACTTATCTTGATCAATTAACCAACTTTATATTCTTTCTTTTTACTTTTAACAATCTCATCTTTAATCTCTTCAAATAATATCCTAGAAATTGATTTCTTTTTTTTTCTTTGTTTCTAAAACAAACAAAAAACAATTTCCCCATGCGAAAGTTTTTTTAAGAATTAATTCCAAAATCTTATTTCAAATTTATCTGGCCCCTTAAGTCAATTTGGAACTTTTTAAATCGAACTTTTAGTTTTAGCAAACTTTTTTGCTGTTTATTTCCTCCATTCCCAATTATTTTAAGTTCTTAAACTTGTCTTTAAACGTCTCGCGCTAATGTTTGAAGAAAATTCATCTAGTCTGTTGCTATATAACATGTTGCTCCAAAGGTTCTTAATAGCTGAAAAGCATTAACAAGCAATTTCCAAAAGTGATTAGAAAAGGGAGAAAGCAAATATAGTATCCTTTCAAAGGTGCCAACCTTTGTTTGACCAAAATGACTATTCCCTCATCTTGCAGAGCTCTACATCCTATCTTGTAGTCTTTTCATGAGGAGCAGCAATCTGGAGAGATCTCAACTCCTTGTCCAGAGAAAAATTGCAAACAACTGGTCTATTCACTGGCTCTTCATTCCACCACAGTCATTGGTCCTATTTTTCAGAGCCATCTTCAGTCCATTGTTCCCCAGGAATTGGGGTTCTTTCACCTGTTTCTTAAGGTTTTGCCCATTACTTGTATATACAATTAATTATCAGGCATCATTCATTGAATATGCTTTTTGAGTAGAACAATCCTATGTTTTGTTTCTTGATAAAATCATCCTAAACGAGTTATGAGAAAGACAGGGGAAAAAATCTTGGATGTTTCTGCTTTATTGCACCTGGCCTAGTTTGCATTGCCATATCTAATTGGAATTAACATACGCGACACTGTTTTGCGCAATAAGCTAAAAATGATGTGCTAATTAATTCATATCTTTGCAACTGTGTAATAGCCCTGCATCATAGTTGTGAGCTAAAGTTGCAGCTAGCTAAAGAGCACAAGTATTTTAGAAGGCTAAAGAGGATAACCTGGCTAAAACATAATTTGCCTGAAAATTCTAACCACAGCAGTGAAATCATTGCTCCTTTCTTGCAAGTCCTTTAGTCAGTCTTTTGCTGTTTATTTCCTCCACCCCCAATTATTTTAAGTTCTTAAACTTGTAATTAAAACTCCTTTCACTAAGATTGGGGGGGAACTTCACCTGGTGGTGTAAAACATGTTGATCCAAAGGTTCCTAATAGCTGAAAAGCATTAACAAGCCATTTCCAAATTTGATTAGAAAAGGGAGAAAGCAAATGTAGCGTCTTTTCAAAGATTCCAACCTTTGTTTGAGCAAAATGGCAAGGGTGGCTTTTCTGCACCTGATTTATTCTAGAAATATTGGACCTCAATTTCCCAAATTCACACTTTCACAAGTTGGGAGATTGTTGGAATAGAAATCCCATCTATCTGTGGGTCACCCAATTGGAGAAGGTATTTTCTGTTGCATATACATCTTCTGTTACTTCTTCTGGCCAGAGCAGTGGAAAAGCAGACAACGATTGGCTTATTCTAAACTTTTTTATATACATAGTTGTGCTATAATTTAATTTAGGAGAAGAATTTCCATTCTGGGGGGAAAAGAAGCTGAGGTGGAGGTGGGATTGAGGTTGAATAGAAAAATAAACCTAAGGAAAACAAACAGTAACGTCTCCTACTTTTTCTCCATACAAATGTAATGCTTTTTGAGGATGTTCTCAAATGACTGATTTCTAAATCAACTAGGAACTATACAGCAAAAGTACTCATAATCAAAAGCATTTCCAGGTTACCATTTTATGCCATTTTCAAGTTTTGCTAAATACAATGTCAAATATATACATTCAGATATAAACTACTGCATCTTCATACTTATTTCTGTTCCAACATTCGTAACGTTATGCTTTGCCCATTGACTGCTCTGTGCCGTGCAAAGAACATTGGCATGTTTGCTGCGTGAACTGACCCCTTAAGTTGTTCCTGCTGTTTGTCTGCAGATCCTTTCCCAATTGCCTTTAGCTTTTACAGGTACTGATACATCTCTCTGCAGCAAGGCAAAAAAGAAACTAGGGATTTGTTATCCCTTCCATAAATCAATCCAGTTATTTGTTTATTCTAAACAGGACCACAGGTCCCTTGAGAGCTAGCTAGTTGAACAAAATAGCACAGTTGAGTGCACTTTAGAATGAGTGAACTCTTTGACATGAACATTATGAAAAATTGTTCTATCTAGTGGAAGTGAAAAGAATGGCAGAATGTCCTGATATTTCAGTTAAGCCAGACATGAGAGTTGATGGTGGAAGCACTTGGGTTCTGAAGGAAAAACATATTCCTTATTGGATGAGGTTAGCATCATCAGGACAAGCAGGAATTTTTGTATGAATGAGATGTTTTGCTGGTGCAATAAATTGGTCATCTTCCAAAAAGATCAAGCCTTTTAAAGAACCTTTTAAAAGACAAAATGTTAATGATTTCCAAGATTTGTTTGTTTGTTTGTTTGTTTCCTCCTTATTATCCTTATAAATAATGGAAGTCCCAATACCTAATACCTAACATACCTAATATTCCTTCCTCCTATTTTCTCCACAACAACAACTCCATGGGGTAGGGTGGGTTGAGAGAGAGTGACTTGCCCAATATTACCCATCCTGCTTTCAAGCCTAAGGCAGGACTAGAACTCAGTCTCCTGACTTCTAGGCCAGCACATTCACCATAAAGAAAACTGGGTCCCATAGTGCAAATTTATTTAATGCAATTTAGTGCAAACACTTGGAAGTGCTTGGGAGAACAAATAGAGCTCACTCCGTTTTAGAGACACTGAACAGCCTTCTAAATCTATTGCCCTCTGGATGATAGATAGATAGATAGATAGATAGATAGATAGATAGATAGATAGATAGATAGATAGATAGATAAATAGATGAGAGAGAGAGAAAGAGATGGAATACACACACACTATCTATATCTATATCTATATCATCTATCTATTGATCTATCTATCTATCTATCTATCTATCTATCTATCTATCTATCTATCTATCTATGGAGTGGATCTGTTATGAGGAGGGCTATAGAAGTTCATTCAATGATAGGGTAATCAGGGACAGAGGGAATACACAAAGAAGGATTTGTAAACAGATTTACAAACAGAAGTTTGTAAAAGGACAACTTACAGCAGAGAAGCCCAAGCCAGTAAGTGGTCCCAAGACAATTGTTGGTAAGCAGATAATGTCCTGACTTGTGTGATGATAATAATGAGTCTGGAGCCGGAACATATGTTGGGAGTACAGACTAGTAGCCTTTCCTTGGCACATTCAACAACATAACAGCTGAGAATCCTAGCATGACTCAGTCTGTTTACAATGTCCTGGGTTGTGTGGGACAGGACCCAAGGCATATCTTGCATTCAAAAGCTGAGTTATCATTCCAGAGCCTTGGGTCAGGGAGGAAAGATTGGGCTAGTTGCTTGGTTGATATATTTTACAGTATTTGTAATCTATCCCAATGACAGAAATTTTGGGAAGAGTGTGACATAACATCCACAGAATATAACATCACCTCAATTACAATAAGTCCAGTTAATGCAGTTGCTTCATAAGATGAATTAATAGAATAGAACAGCATTCTATGGAACAGTCTCCCCACACCCCAATATCCAAAGTTCCTGCCCTCATGGTTTTCAGAAAAGTCATTAAAACATGGCTATTCTAGTAGGACTAGGGGAATGAAATGGTGGCAATAGAAGATTGACTTAACAGATAGATTAATGTTCCAAGTGCAATATTTTACTGATTAGTATAAACAATCTGAGAAATTACCTTGAAGCAAATATTTGGAAGCTATTATGTAAACAAAAAGAGAGAAAAGCTTTCTTTAAGCCTGAGAAGGAAAATAGTATTCAGAAGAGACTGAGGTGCTGACTCTTCCTTAACTCACAGAGCGGGGAGGAGAAACACAAGTAGACTTGCAATAAGGTATGCAGGTAGTCCTCAATTTACGACTTCAATGGAGCCGAACATTTATGTTGCTAAGTGAGAAAATTGTTAAGTGAGTTTTGCCCCATTTTATGATTTTTCTTGCCACATTTGTTAAGTGAATCATTGCAGTTGTTAAATTAGTAACACCATTGTTAAGTGAATTTGGCTTTCCCATTGACTTTACCTACCAGAAGGTCACAAAAGAGGACCTCATGATCCTAACCCCTGGACACTGCAACCGTTGTACATATGAACCAGTGATCAAGCATCCGAACGTAAATCACATGACCATGGGGATGCTGCAATGGTCATAAGTGTGAAAAATGGTCATAAATAAAAAAGTTTCAGTGCTGTTGTGACTTTGAACGGTCACTAAACAAACTGTTGTAAATTGAGGACTACCTGTAATTTTCATCTCTGAACTTGGTTTCCTGTTCTGATCTATCTCATAAGGCTGACAGTTATGATGTTTGATATATTTTGGCTTATTGCACTATTGCTTTTTAAGCTGACATATATTTATTGCAGTGGTGGGTTGCTCCCAGTTCGCACCGGTTCTATAGAACCGGTAGTAAAACCGGGGGGAAGCTCCACCCACTGACCCCGACATCATCAAAATGCTTCTGCACATGCGCAGAAGAGCGCACACACGGCCCCGTTGCGAACCAGTAGTAAAGGTAAGTAGAACCCACCCCTGATTTATTGGGATGTGTGCCATACAGAGTTCTTCATGACTGGAACTGCCCATAAACTTAGTACAATAAGCAAATTAATAAATAAAATAAACATTATATAAATATCATCCATAATGCAGTACGTTCAGTTATGGTTCATGAGATAGAATTGGTAGAATGGGAGCGGAACAACCTGGATCATTGGCCACTGTTAGGTTCTAAACTAGAGAAGGGAACTATTCCCCTATTTTGTCAAAGGTTTTATGAAACAAATGAGTCATACAAAAACAGAATAAGTCAAGGGACCTTAAGTACCACAATACAGTTTGAAAAACCCTTGTTTGTTTGGTAATTTGTTTATTGGATCCCATCTTTTGTCCGGAATTTCAAAATACCTTACACGTAAAGAACTGACTTTCTAATAATCTTAAAATACGATTGGTAGTTTGAAAGAAAGATGTTATTTTAGTTTTGTTATTCCAAAATCTGAAAAGAGTTTAAAAATGTTTTAATCTGTCTGCTCTTGTGTGCAAGTCTGCTATAATATTCTTCCAAACTCGAGCTTCCAGACTGTTTTTAGGAAGGTCACATTACTAAGTTATTCTGTGGGTTACCAAGCCATTATTAATTTGGCTGTCTGTGAAGAAATAAAGTTAGCCTGTCAGATAAGACTGCATGCCTTTAATGCCATGTCCTTGATCCTGACCAGACGTGAACTTTCTCATAGAGGTATATCATCTAAACAGATTGATCAGGGTTGACAACATGTGTTCTTGCAGACATTGCTGCAACTTCCAAATTCCTCATCATTGACCATGATGGCTAAGACTGCATTTAAGAGAGATGACACACTCCCAGAGCCTTTGTTCCTCACCCAATGCCATTTCCACAATCCAAATTTAGTTTGTCAACCATCTGACCCAGTCTCCAAGTTCCCGGTCTCATTCAGAATAATTACATTTGTTCCTTGTTATTTGGTTTTAAAAATACATACTGATGAGTAAATGACATGCCACCTCAAAGTTTTGTATATCCTCACCCAGCGGCTTCAGATATACAGGTAGACCTGGACTTAGAACAGTTCATTTAGTGACCCATTCAAAGTTACAACGGCATTGAAAAAAGTGACGTATGACCATTTTTTCACATGACCATTGCAGCATTCCGATGGTTATGTGATCAAAATTTGGATGCTTGGCAACTAGTTCATATTTATGACCACTGCAGTGTCCTGGGGTCATGTAATCCACCTTTTGTGACCTTCTGACAAGCAAAGTCAATGGGGATACTAGATTCACTTAATAATAGTGTTACTAACTTAACAAATGCAATGGTTCACTTAACAGCTGTAGCAAGAAAAGTTGTAAAATGTGGCAAACTCATAAGGAATGTTTTACTTAGCAACATAAATTTTGGGCTCAATTGTGGTCGTAACTTGAGGACTACCTGTATAAGTTAAATAAAGTATGAGACAAAATAGTATAATAACCCATTCCCCTACCTACATCTACTCAGTTTGATTCCACTGTTAGTGGGCCAAAGTTCTTTTTCATTTTCAGTTTCAAAGGGAGGGCCAGCTTGTAAGACCATTTTAGCCCAGCTCATTTCCCCTTCATTAGTTCTTTTCAATTATTATCATCAGATTACAGTATGTTGTACATTTGGAAACAGTTCTCCCCATAATAAGTTGCAAATTGCAGGTAACAGCTGCATGTGGTGAGCAATCTATGAAGTACCAAATTAGTAACACTTTGGCTTAAGAACAACATGTTGAGTTAAAAACATTTTACATGACTTCTTAAGTGTCTTAACATTTACAATCATATCTAACCCTAGGGGCAAGTGGGGGGAGGATTCCCCTTAGATTGTCTCTTTATTTCCTCCTTAGATCTTAGATCTTTTCAATGTCCAGACAGCTGCCATTCCTTTAGTTTCTAGTGACTGCAATATAGCACTGACGCTCCTGCATTTCCCTGTCTCAGATCAAGCCACCTGTCTCCTCACCCATCACCTAGCCAAAGCATCCACATCCATTATTAACAACTGATATCCTCACTACTTTTTTTCATGTGAGTGCATTGAGCAAGAACTAAATTGTTTTCTGTGGTGCAGTAGGAAGTGTCAGAGTAATGAAACCCATGCAAGAGTGAAATCCAGCAGGTTCTAACAGGTTCTGGAGAACCAGTAGCGGAAATTTTGAGTAGTTCGGAGAACCACCAAATACCACCTCTGGCTGGCCCCAGAGTGGGGTGGGAATGGAGATTTTGCAATATCCTTCCCCTGTCACGCCCACCAAGCCACACCCACAGAACCGGTAGGGAAAAATTTTGAATTTCACCCCTGCCCTGAACCCATGGTATATGAAAAATAGTTGAACACAAGTGCATAATATTTAAGCACAAGCATGTCATTCAAAGGTCTTTGAATGGGGCAATAATGTATTGAGTCATGGGGCAATAATGTATTGTAATAATGTATTTCTAATTGAGATGTATTGTGAAGAACAGTTCTTAGCTACCATAATGAACTTTTGAATAGATCATTCAGGTTCTAATACGCTTAGAAAACTGGGCATTATTAATGCATTCAGGATTTTGAATACATTATTTCATGAACCTATTATACCACAATAAATTTGGAGCAATGTTTTTGGACTTTGATTCAGGTAGGTCTCAATAGTTTGCAGTTGGGCTTTGACAGCAACCCTCTGTGATTTCTCATGTAAATCACTCTGCCATAGGCTGAGTCAGGTGGGCTGCTTACATGCATGTAAGATCAGTTTTGTGCAATGGATTGCAAAAAGATGAGAAATGGTAGCTCTCCAATCTAGAGTAAGATCTATTTGCCAGTAGGATTCTGGTGGCCATGAATCTTCCCAACTATAGTCTGTTTTCTTTTCCCCTACTTGGGAAAATAAAGTATATAGCCTAGCCACAGACTGAATACTTGACAAACATGCCTATTCAGAACTTGATGGGAGAAGGAAGGTTTCTGCAATCTCACTACTCTCTTCTGCATAATTATTGTATTTTGATATGCTGGAAATGCTTGAAATATAAAATTTATATAATGTAACTCAGCTTTCCACACCTTGGAATGAATTGATGAATTGGGACTTGCTGCTTCATCCACACTGGCTGGGAATTTTAGGAATTGAAATTTCAACACATCTGAAGGGCATCCTGTTGGGAAAGCCTGCAATATGTTCCACCCCAAACAAATATTGGAGCAACTTCTAAGGGAGGGTATTAACTCCTCATCGCCCCACAATGGCAGTTTTGCCATGACAGTCATGTGAATCATCCCTTGGTCACCAGCCATGGTGTATACATTTCACACTTTCATGTCCACAAGAACTCATAAGCCATAATCCAACACAAAGGTAAGCCTGCTTAAGACCATTGAAATCAATAAGCTTACACATGTTCATCTCTGCACTGAATTCTAGTACCAGTCTCAAACACCAACTAACATTCCATCTCTAAGCAGGCTCTTGACAGCAGGGAGGACAATTCATCACTTTAACCTGACTTTAACCTTTCTGTTCCTAAGACTACAGAAAGATTGTTAGCACCTGCCATACTGCAAAGAAGAAATGGACGGGTGCCAGATACAAACTAAAATTGTTTGTATACTTTCATTTCTATTGAATTAAGTTAATAGAATTATTCTTCACTGGCATATTTAATTATTTGGGTCATCTAGCCCATCAAGAACTGCAGCTAGGTAACAGATGTTAGACATTCTTGTAGAGTGTACCCAAAACTTGGGAGTGGGCAGGGGAGTACATGTAGACTCAGGCCTCAGTTTGGACATTTCTATTGTTAAGGGAATAGGATAGAAATTAGAATAGAGTAGAGTAGAGTAGAGTAGAGTAGAGTAGAATAGAATAGAATAGAATAGAATAGAATAGAATAGAATAGAATAGAATAGAATAGAATAGAATAGAATAGAATAGTTGGAAGGGACTTTAGATGTCTTCTAGTCCAACCCCCTGCTTAGGCAAGAAACCCTACACCACTTCAGACAAATGGTTATGCAATATCTTATTAAAAATTTCCAGTGTTAGAGAAAGTTTAATTTACAACTTCTGGAGGCAAGTTGTTCCACTGATTAATTGTTCTGTCAGGAAATTTCTCTTTGGTTCTAGGTTGCTTCTCTCCTTGATTAGTTTCCATCCATTGCTTCTTGACCTACCCTCAGGTGCTTTGGAGAATAGCTTGACTCCTTCTTTGTGGCAACCCCTGAGATATTCGAACACTGCTATCATGTCACCCCTAGTCCTTCTTTTCATCAGACTAAACATACCCAGTTCCTGCAACCGTTCTTTATAACTTTTAGCCTCCAGTCCCCTAATCATCTTTGTTGCTCTTCTCTACACTCTTTCTAGAATCTCAACATCTTTTTTACATCATGGCGACCAAAACTGAATGCAATATTCCAAGTGTGGCCTTACCAAGGCATTATAAAGTGGTATTAACACTTCATGTGATCTTGATTCTATCCTTCTGTTTATGCAGCCCAGAACTGTGTGGCTTTTTTGGCAGCTGCAGCACACTGCTGGCTCATATTTAAGTGATTGTCCATTAGGATTTCAAGATCCCTGTCACAGTTCTACATTTCTATTGTTAAGGCTCCTTAAAAAGAAACTATTTGGCCTAGATATTTCAATTGCTCAAATCCAGAAAAACCCTGGTGTCTTCTGGGTGCTGCTGTGCAACTTGCCATTACAGTTACAACCAGGACCACTGGTGTCCAGGGAGAGGTTGCACAACAACGCATATCAGCACAGCATCTGTTCCCTTCAATTCAGGCTGCACTGACTCTCCCCGGAAGGAGGCTGCTTGGAAACTTTGTGTGTCACCAGCGCAGGGAAAAAGACTGTTTCACATTCCACAAGAAGGGATAAGAGAGCGGGTGGAGTCAACCTAGCATCTTAGGGCAGGGTTAGAACAGCTGTTCCAAAATATGTTGCAACTTGTCATTGTCAAAGCAGCAGGGATATATGCTACGTGAATGGAAAGAAGCAGGGATTTGAGTGTTGGTAAGAAAGACAGTAGAGGAAAACCTGGAAAGAAAGTATAGAATTATCCTTTAAGCATCCAAGAAGCAGGAGGAGATACAATTGGGCATCAGTTTGATAGTCAGGAAACAATAGGCCTAGCAGTAAGAAAGAGTGATCTGAAATATTTTGAAAGAATCTCACTGTATTCATTCTAAATGTATCTTTCAATCCTTTGTTTAGTCAGGTCCCTACAAGCTAATAATAGCCACGTTATACATGAGGGAAAAAATGTAAAATGAATTCACTTTAACAGCAAGAATTAATATTTCCCAAACTGCAGATTTTACCAATATTTGTTTTCTGTTATCTTCCCAGCAAACATCATGAGAGGTGTCCTTAAATGAAAATTAGTATCACTTCACATCTGGTAAGAACCCGCTTACATGTCTAAAGGTTGCAATCATTCCATCTAACAATGTAAGTGGTGTAGGCATCATTCCAAAAACAATAAAGATAAGTTTTCCCCACCACCTTCATATTTTTTCTAACCAGCTTATCTGATAAAGTGCTCTTGAAACTCAACGGTTGCAGCAATGTTGTAAAGCCTGAGTTCAGTTGCAACTTTGAATTGTTTAGGCAGAAAAAAGTTAAGTTCAGTTTAATGCTGTAAAAAATACAATATACCACAATACTATTTTGTCTTCGCTGGATATGAGAAGCTGGAGAACAGAAACAGCCATTCCAAGTATGCAATATAGTTTTCTGCTGTTCAAACTGGGGATGAAGCCTTTGAGGTTAAAAAAGAGGTTAATTTAACATAACTAACTAAAAGCATACAGAGGAAGAGCCAAATGAAAAATCTGCAAAAATCTGTTCCTGGCATGGATTCAGTGCTTCTATTTAAAAGTATCAGGTTGTCATACAAGTATAACAAATGGAAGATGTAATCAGGGTACAAAAACAATGTCAAGATGAAAGGTCACTATTGCCTTCAGTAAGTTCATCATCCTTCCAAAAGGCCTTGATTATGCTGTAGTTCCAACCACATTGGATCCCTTTAATCCTCTTTATTTGCTACCGGTACTTTTGAAGACAATAGTAAAGAAGCAGTTGTTACAAAGTTTGTTACTAAGGCTAGGATATGGATGGAGGGTTGATGATGTTGCAAAACTATAGTTCCTGGCATCCTTGCTATATTGATCGTGTTGGCTGAGGCCAATGGAAATGAAATGCAGCAATATCTGTAGGGTTGCAACCTTGGGCTAAGAATGGAGCTTATTCTGTCAGCTTTCTCTAATTTATGGCGCTGCCATCTTGGGGCTCATGTTCTTGGCTTTAAGCCTTACATAATCAGGGACTAAACATTTAGGGATCATCCTAAAAAGTCCTTCAGATTCCCTCTACATAGCCAGCATCTCAATTAACAGGTGTGTGGGAAAGCTTCCATCATTGTATCCAGATGGGAAAATGTCCTGGCAATACTTTGTCTGACTCAGAATATGTATTGTTGTTCTTTAATCAAAATATAGGTAACCCTTGCTTAACAACTACAATTGGGACTGGCAACTCTGTCTCTAAGCAATGTGGTTAAACGAGGCTTATACCTTCACTTGTGTTGTGGTTATAAACCAAATACTCTTTATTAAGTTATTGAACAAGACATCCTGTGACTGCAATTTGCAATTTTGCTGCCAGCTTTTCAATGGACTCTGCTTGTTGAAAGCCGGTTGTGAAACATGGAAATAGCAATCACATTACTGTGGGACACTGAATATCATAAATGCCCACAGTGGTGAAGCACCTGAATCTCAATCAGTGATAGTCATAAAGGCCAGCAACAGGTCAGCAAAACTTTTTCATCATGCTGTAGTTTTGAACAGCCTATAAACAAAGCAGTTGTTAAGTAAGGACTACCCTTAACACTGTTTTCATTATTACTTTGCATCTGATGTCTTAGCTTGTTTTGTTATTTAGAGTAGATCTCTGGCAATGTATGGTCAAATATCTGCCATCTTGACCTATTCCCTGTGATACTGTAGCTAAATCTAGATAATCTATTCATCTTATTTGATGTTCTCTTCCTGCCCTTCCTTCAGTCTTGCCAAGCACATAGTTTTCTGTCCATCATCTGCTCACCTCACATGCTTAAAATGTATGTTTCTGCATGCTAATTATCACCTTAAACAATTAGTCAGTTTTTATTTGGTTGATTTTCTTTGCAATCCATGGAACTTCAGTAACCCCCTCCAATTCCAGAATTTGAAGGTGGTTCTCCTTTTTTTTCTCTCTTTCTTAATGTTCAATCTTCATAGCTTGTCATTGCCCCTGGGAAACAACTGCTTTAACTATTTTGTTTGTTGTTATCATAGGAATATCTTTGAATTTCATGATCTTAACTAAGTTTGTCCTTTAACCTAGGATTAACCTGTCTATTATTAAATCTAAGAAAAGATAACTGATCTGCCATTAGCTGTGATTTATGAGGCATGCTTAGGTATTACCTAAGCCCTTTCCATATTTGCTTTCATAAGCAAATTATTTATTTAAAAATTTATTCTTCATTTTCAGCTAACAAGGTGGTGTCATCTAAATATGTCAGATTGTCAGCAATCTGGTTTTGATCCCAGCTGCCATCTTTTTCAATCTTGCCATTCTTATAATACATTTGCAACCAATATATGGAGTCAATATGCACTCTTATCTCACTCCTTCACTATTCTGCACATCTGTCTTTCCAGACTTGGTTCTTACAATAATGTATTGTTCATTGTATAGATTCCGCAAAAGAATCAGGTATTTTGCCAATAAAATGAGCCTTTATATATTGTACATTCTGGCATGTGCAGACTGTCAAAGACTACTGTGTAGTCAGTAATGCCCAGATAAATCTCTTCCTTAGATTCTCTGTCTTACTCTGCTCTCATGGCTAATTTTTGAAGTCTCCCTATTTGGCATTATTTTCTCTATGTATACTTCTGTTCTGTTCTTTGCTTGCATAAGAAATTAATGCAATGGTTTGATAATTTATGTATTTTTTGCATCTGTTTTGTATTTCCAGTCCCTAGGCTACATACTCATGTTCCAAAATTGTTGATCTAAAGCTGTTGGCAATTTAACATCTTTTCTCCTGCAGCTTGAAACACAGTTCAATGAATTTTCATCTGTGCCTAATGTTTTCTTCTTTAACAGCTGGTCTTTTGCTTCTCTTACCTTCAGGTAAAGTCAAAATCTGAATATATTTCTTCTGTACAAGAATTACTATCATTTTGTACTTCAGTCTTTCCCTAAGTATTTTAACATAATTGGCCACTATTAGGTATGTTCCATGATTATTCTTGCATATTCTTATCTGAGTTCTTAATTTTCTTGTGATTTCTCTGATCTTAAAAACACCCTTTGTTTTTAAAAGCATTTCATTTTTTGTTTTTTTATTTGGTTACAGTTTTGATTAAGATGTTTTTCTGTGTCCTTTCTTGCTTCTTACTGAAAATATGCATTTATCTGTTATATTATGTATGTCCTTGAGATTTTTGGATTTCTTTTCCATTGTGATTTAATTCCTCAGGTTTTGTTTTGGATGCATTAAATGTACATATACAATTAAATACAGAAGGTGTATGGACACATCAAACATCATTGGCATACTTACTGTGTTTGATTTGTATGCTATGCTTATCCCGTAGATCTGACACCAGTAATTCATGATTTGTTTCACAATCTGAATCTGGAATTGTTTTGGCTTGAATGAATGGTGCTGCTCTCTCTTGTGTTTCCTATTATATAGTCCAATGTTATTCATTTGGTGTAGAATTTGCATTTATATTACTTGAATATAAGCAGGTGTCAGCAATGAACAGAAAAGATCTTTGCAAAGCTCCATTAATCTGTCTCCTGTATTATTGTGTTTACTCAGTTCAAGTATTCCTCTAATCCCAGATCTCTTTATTTCTCTGATTTTTGTCTCCCAGTCACTCAATATAAAATTTATCCAGCATATGGCATATCATACATGGACTAGCAATATATATTAACATTACCCAATATAATACTATGTCTTTTCTTGCATTTAGCATCTCTTGAAATTTACCATAAAATTGCTCAATGTTTTCCACCACTACTTCTGAATAGACTAGAACAGGCTAGTAGTCTTAATATATGTGAATAATATATATTATATTATATATATTATCACATGTATATATTATATGTGAATAATATATTATAAATAAATAATATATTTATTGAGTTAAAGTCAATCATATGCTTTAATATAGAAAAAGCCAAAGAGAAAAGAATTCAGAATGTATTTTTGTGATGTAAACAAGGTTTGGAACACATATTTAGTAATGTACTTTTTAAGTATCATTCATTCCATCATAAGTCTTATGCCCTAAATCAGGGCTGTCAAACTCGCGGCCCGCAGGCCAGGTGCGCCACATTCTGGCCACTCCCACACCCGGATGACACGAGTTTGACACCCCTGCCCTAAATAGTTTATCATGTCATGTGATCATCTTATTTAAAGGAATGTATTCCAGTCCACATATCTTCACTTAGTTCTAAAACTTTCAATTTAATGCACTTCACTTACATTTTGACAATTTCCAGTTTACCTTGCTTCGAGCCTCTCACATTCCATATTTAAACAGTGTGTTTCTGTGTAAAATTATGAATGTTTCTTTCCATATTGGCACTATCAGGGACCTGCCTTCTTTGTGGTATAGAAGCATCACCAGCACCAAATCTACTTGTAAAAGTTTTATGTTCTTCTCCAGTAAATAGAAAATCATCTTCTTTTCTGAAGTTCTCATCATTTGTCAGCCAGTTTATTTAAATGATACAGCCAAGTCCAAACAGTTAGGTGGGAGGGCAATGATACAGAAATGGTTTGCCATTATCTTCCTCCACATTTAATTTTGGAGTTTCTTACCTAGGTTGAAGGCTTCCTTGTGTTTTCAGAACCTTATTTTTATTTGTCCCATTGTAGCCTTAAGAAGGTGGATCTATACCAGGAATTCTTGCTCCCACTGGCAGGGCTACAAAACATACCAAATCTTTGCACTGGTTGTCAGCGAGGAAGAAAGAGTTATGAGAAAATTTTGTGGAAGTAAGGTGGATGGAATGGTTTTGCTGTGAAATTTCTCTGAGAATTTGATGTCTGACAAGCCTCTCTTGAAGTAAGTCAAATCCTGGTTACGTTTCTATACATCTGAACGTCAAGTTTCTTCAGAGATTCTACAGGCATGTATTTTGGATATTTCTCTCCTGAATTCTCCCATAATATACACAAAAGTTGAAAAAAAATCTGAAGCAAATATCTATCTACAGTTGGAGACCCTTGAGGCTTTTAGCAATAGCCATCTTCCCCACCACCACCACTACCAAAACTCACAAACTAAAATTGGAAGTTGCAACTCTTGTGAATCATACCATTAATTTTCCCAAGACAACTATTGTGCTAATGCACTACTACAGGGGTGTCAAACTCAATTTCATTGAGGGCCGCATCAGGGTTGTGTTTGACATTGGGGGCTGGGGTGGGTGTGGCCAGGATGGGCGTGGCCAGCTTGACGTCATTTGTGTCAGGGGTGCCTGTGGTGGCCCAAGCATTCTGCCAGAAAAAATAGGCTCCTGTTTTTGGCTGTGACAGCCTTCTACAACTCTCTGCCAGTGAAAATGGAGCTCGGGAAGGCTGCGTGTGGCTCTCCCAAGCTCCGTTTTCCCTGGCAGAGGCACCGTGGGCTGGTCCTTCACTGTTTCCAAGGCAGCCCCGCAGGCCAGATCTAAGCACCCCGTGGGCCAGATTCAGCCTGCAGACCTTCAGTTTGACACCCCTGCACTACTACATCTTTTAAATTTTACAAATCACTAAAAAAAATAGGCAGGCTATTGTTAGCATTTCACTCTTCCCAGGAGAAAAACCTCTCTAAAATATTTCCTTGAAACCCAACACCAAAATGTTTCTGCTTCACAAACTCAAAAAAAGATCTAATATTTGAAACAGAGAAGTGCAACATCTGCTTGAGAAGCTAATTTCAAAGGTATTCTTAATGTGCTGCCTCCTTTGGAATGCATATTATAGTTTCAGAAAGTATAATCTTATACTTTTCAGTTTGGATAAAATATTGACAGAATGACTTGCTATTTCAAGTATTAACAGCAACCCTTTAGAGTTCATGAAGAAAATAGTTCAGCTTGTTAGCATTAGATATCGTGGAGTGGGGGAAATAGATCCTCTTTATGCATTAGGTGGTAAATTTGCATGATAGATTATCTAAAGTTCTTTATCCAAATAAGGCAACCTGGCGGCCTTCACACATTTTCACCTTCACTTTTTATCATTAGTGGCAAAGAATACAGGAGCTGTAGTTCAAAAGATGAACTACAATACATTTCCTTGCTTTGTTCTTTAGTGATTCTTTTTGCTACTCCAATTTAAATCAGAACATATGCCACTGAAAGACAGGGCTCTGAAGTCTAGATCCTACTGGCCACATGCTTGAAATTACCGGGAGTGGGGGGAAACCTGCAGCACCCAACTTAAGGTCTAAATTTGGTTTTGCTATAATTTATTACAAAAACAACAATATTTCAGTAAAAGTTATGTATTTTCATGTATTTGTGTGTGTGTTAACAACCATCTTTTGAAATTGAGCTTGAAATGAATTATGCTAGATGATACATATTTTAAAACAGATGAGTGAAAAGTTCCTTTTGTCTCATCCACCATAGCTCATAAACCTCTAATTCCATTGCAGTTATAGAATGTTACGTATTTCTACACAATGCAATTCCTCTAATATTTATATATTCCTTGCATATGTGTGTGTTTTATATCGGTTTGTTCATTTAATTCGCCATGAATTGACAGGTCACATTTTAACTGCATATCCTGATACATACAAATCAAATGTAAACAACACAACTCCATGTGCAAATACTCCCAGCAGTTTAATGTTTCCTGAAAATTTCTCCATGCTACTCAACTTTAACAATGAAACTGATTAAAGTTTGCATCATTGAAAGGAAAGGTACACTTTGGGCTCAGTGGAATGTGTTAAAACTATGGCATGTGATTCCTAGAAGGCTGTGCCAGAAAGGTGTTAAGAGCAAAGAGTGAAAGAGCTGGAAGCAAGATCTTCATCAAAAGGAGCAGGTTTAAATTCAGCATCTAGGAAAGAAACATAATGAATACTGCAGATATGTATAACTGATAGGAAACATATGAATCAAGGTAGGTTGAAGGTTTATTTGTGCAGGATGGGCATTTTGGGAGGCACTGTGGCAGCTATTCTCAGAGAACATCCTGAGCACCAGTCAGAATCCAAAGTTTGAAATGAAGGCTCTGCTTCCTCAAAAGTGGCTTTTTTCTTCTTCTTCTTTTGAAACAGGACTCATCTCTGCAACGTAGCTACTTTTTGTCCTCCAGCGTGAGCCTCCCCCACTCTTGGCCCACCAACTATTCTCCTCCTTTTAACACAAAAATGTCAACCCATGACGGATTGGAACACGTTCGCCTCTTATGCGCACAGTATTGCCTTTGTGTTCTTACCATCAGTGGACATCCATCATGTTCTAACCTGACAGCTGGCAGCAGAGCTTTAATCCCTCCAGCCAGTTTGGAATTACGGACCCACAAAAGGACTGTCCCCAGTAGCCTTGTCCTGGCCATATCCAGGAATGGATTGGTTAATTAAACCCTTGCCAAGCACATCAGAAATCCTTCCACACAGACTTTCCCCTATACCAGTGTAACCAAATTTAAGAAAATATGTTACCCAGCTTCACTAGGCAGTAGTCCATTTTACTCTGGGTTCACCCGTCCCCTGAGTCAGAGGGGAATTGTGGGACTCTTGAAGAAATGTAAAAAGGAACAATTTGAAAACTTTTCCAGCTTTTCATCAACAAAGATGGTTTGTTCTATTCCGATGGGATAAGACAGAACCAGCTGTGGAGCAACCAAGTTGCAAATTGATCTCTATTTCTACTTAGTCTGCTGCTGGACAGTTATCCTAGATGGGCAGCTTCAAGGCCCATGTTTGTTCCTCTTATTGCTCTTGATCTTTACATTGAAATTGAACATCAAAGTTCTTCAGATAGACAATTTTCAAAAGAGAATGCCCTCTGTAAAATAGGCTACATTGTAACAAGATGCCAGAGATGCATCTTTTAATAAATGACAAAACCAATCTTATAGAGCATATGAAAAACCCAGTGGGGCTCTAGATTGCCATACATTTATAGCACATTTATCCAGAGTTAATTAAATCTCAGTATATAAAATTATTCCAATTTTATTAGGATTTTAGGATTGCGGATCACAGGAAAACTGTTATTTATAATTTGATTTATATCTCACCTTTCCTTCAGGAGGCCAAGATAAGAAACATAGTGTTCACTTTTCCAATTTTTCTTATGATGACTCTTCCAGATAAAGTAGGCTGAGGGATGGCTGGCTGAACCATGTTCTCTGAGTTGGTATAATATGAGTCACAAACTAGCCAACCAAGTTTGCCTTTAATCATTTTAGTCTAGTGTGTTGTGCTAACCCAACCTGAATGGACTCTGTATGATACTAGTCCAAACTACCATGTTTCCCTGAAAATAAGACCCTGTCTTATATTTTTTTGAACCCTGAAATAAGCGCTTGGCCTTATTGCTATGCGCTCAAAAGCATGATTGGGCTTTTTATCAGGGGATGTCTTATTTTGGGGGAAACAGGGTATGGTTGCCACAACTAGAAAGGACTTGCAACATTCTATATATCCAATATTAGAATGACATTTGGAGCCAAATGATAGTTGTAACGATTGACATAGGATTCATATATTTGGACTTCAATGAACCATCTTCGTTGAATGTCCCGTCTCCCTTATTTCAGGAAGGGAGAATTAGATACAGACCTACACAGAAGCTACAGGCTCTGAAATTGAAGATCTAATGTGCCTCAATGCCTGGTATTTTGCTGGGACAACTTTGATGGGCTGTTCTTTATGACCAAGTTAAAATGCTATACATCATTTCTTGAACTGTCCAAAAATATACCAAAATAAAATTTTCCACTTCCATTGGCAATCGCTACAGGTAGTCCTTGACTTAGTGACCATTCCAAGTTACAATGGCACTGAAAAAAGTGACTTACAGCTGGTCCTCACTCTTATAACCATCCCCATGGTCATGTGATCAACATTTCACCCCATGGCAACTGTATTTGGCAGCTGTATTTATGATGGTTGTAGCATCCTTGGGTCATGTGATGGCCATTTGTGATCTTCCCAGTAGCTTCTGACAAGCGAAGTCAATAGGGAAAGCTGGATTTGCTTAATGACTATATAATTCACTTAACAACCACAGCGATTCTCTTAACAATCATGGCAAAAAGGTTTTAAAATTGAGCACAACTTACTTAACCACCTTATTTAATAATGGAAATTATGGTCTCAACTTTAGTCATAAGTCAATGACTACCTGTGTCATTCTCGCCACCAACATGATACCAGCAAATGATACTGTCCTTCCTTAAAACATTCAGAGCATGCTAGATTGGTGGATTTTGTAGGCTTCATTTCCTCCACTCCCAGCAGATGTGACAGCCTAGGAAACTATTTAGGATGGGGAAAGTGGACATCTTGGATAATTAAATACTATTAAAGTTAATGATTGTTCTCTACCTCAGGAGTAGATTGATCATCATATGAAGGCAATGGATCATGAGGACAGAAGAAAAAAGTGGTTGCCATGGACATGTTTGCTTTACAATTTGATGCAAGTGAGGAAAAAACTCTTCATCAGCAGTAGCTATTATTGTTCTTTATAGGTTCCATTCCTCCTATATAGTTTATTTTCCATCCTGATTTGCCTTACCATTGAGATAGGCATGCACACAAGTAGCTGTTATATCAGTGCATTTTTTTCCAATTGCTTTTTCTTGTTCTAGCATCCCAAATCAGTTTTTTTTTGTTGTTTATTTTTACCATTCATTGGGAGTTCAAGAGATAAACTGTTGTGCTGTATAGATATGAGTGTGTTTCTACATGTGAAATAGTGTGGGCTTTAAACTTGGTTGGGTATAGTCTTTAAGCTTCTTTTTTAACACTGGACTTGCTTTTCCATGTTTCAAACACAAACACATTCTCTCTTTTTATCTCTTATGCAAAAGGGAATTGGGTGAAGGTGTAAAATTTCAGGCCCCTATACACCTGTTATATGATTATCCAATTTATAGTATATGGAAATTTGTGACAGACCTTCTACCAGTTTACAGGTGCTAAAAGGAAAAATAGACAGGACTTAAGTGCTGGACATACTTAGTTTCAGGTACAATAATAATAATAAAAAGGATGACCTTAATACAAATATCAGAAGTATTGCCAGTTTGGAGGAAAGAATGGAGAAAGAATTGAAGGAAAAGATAAGTCGAGCAAGAAATGGAAATGGCCAGGGTTAACAGGGGATGGCAAACAGTATATAGCAGGTTCTATAATGGTAAAATACAGAATAATTAAAGTGCAAACACATCCCATGGATCTGAGAGCAAGAAGTAGACACATAAAAATATATGAACTTTCAGTTGGACTATTGCTGCCACCATCTTGAACTTTTTAGCACAACCTGCATACAGCCCAGTAATTGCAACAACATTTATGTTTTATACAAAAAAATAAATAAATAAATAGGAGAGCAGAAGTACCCAAATGGCCTACATCCAATTTTGGGAAATGTCTGCTTATTCTAATCAAAGGTAATTAAAACAAGCCAGGTTTAAATCATTTAAAAAAAAATCAATTGGGGTTACAAAAAAAAAAAAAACACCACACTGCCAAGAGTTGAGCTGCCTTGAATCACAAAAGTTATGAAGATGTCACTCTTCCTTGTGAGCACATTAATGAAGGAGAATGTGTAAGTACAAGATTCCTCTCGGTTTATTTCTCTCCGCCATTTAACGTTTAGGTGGCTAGCTAGATTTTGAACCATCATTTAGATTATTGTTCAGCCTAGCCCTGCGGTTGTGGTAGTAAAGCAACTCCAAAATTCCAGGTATTGCATGCAATTAGGGCAGACAGGGATGCCCTACTTTTCTTATACTTTAAAGAAAATGTGGCAAGAGAGGATCTTTTTCCAGACGGCTGCTTTTCTCACCCAACAGCATTGTGACTTACTCGATTAGATGAAATTCTCTGCTCTGCATAATAATTAAAATGTACTGATTCTTGAAACTGTATAAACATGTGATATAGAGCAGGCTAAAATAAGGCACATACTTGCAAATAAATGCAAAAGCAAATTTCTTCCGAGTGTGCATGTATGTATTTGCATACATTTTAGGTATGCTACACAGATGCCAAAAATTTGAATATAGCCAAAAATGTGGGTAAGGGAGGAACATTCTCAAAGCAATTATATTTGTGCTCTGTTTAAAATTAAACATCATATTCTGGTCATAAGTGAAGCAGCTCAGTTATGAGCATCCCAAAAAGTCCTAGCCTTCCCTAATGAATCATAGGCTGGTGTGGCTGCTAACTGTGTAGGGCAAATTCGAAACATGCTAGAAATTTGCCTAAAGTCCCTCCCCATTGAGCCTGTGGGCTGAGAAATGTGAATAAAATAGAAAGTCTTTCTGACTGGGTGGGGGGATTTTGAAAGGAAAAATATCACCACTTTTTTTTTCTTTTTTTGCTTACATTCTTTCCATTGACCAGACCCTCAACTGGTATTTGGTCTGGAAGCCATGCTTAGATGAACTGGATGGATGGTCAACTCTCATATCCTAGCATTATGCATGCCAGTCAAATTTAAGCTCTATTGAATGTAGCGTGAATTATTTCTCCAAAAACAATGAAAGAAGAATGTGGATCAAATGAAAAATAAAACTTTACTTAATAAGTAGCTAGAATACAAGATGCCTGGGTGGTGCTAAATAAGGGAATCATTGCAAGGTTTTAAATTTCTCTGTGTTGAATTGAAATAGCCATAGCTGTGCACTTAAATCTAAGAGAGCTACATTCCTGTCAAAGATGATGCAAAGTTGATGCTAGATGTGATGGACATTTTAAATGGATTTCTTTTTTGGTGCCTATCCCATACATAGAAAAAAAATCTATTATACAGAGAGAACAATATTTTTGCTATCAATTATCCTAGCTCAAAACACAGCAATACCTCACAATGAAGCATATCTACAAAATGGGTTCTTTATAACCATTTTTTTTCTTTTTAATCTCACCCAGACCTTTTGAAATCCTCTCCAAAATACTTTCTGTTATTTGGCTAGAACAGAGATGGGACATTAGTGGCACCTCAGATATAGATGATATCTTATCATGACTGTGCTAGCTGAGAATCCAACAGCTCCTGGAAGGTCACAGATTCCCAAGACTACAGTAAAACAATTTTAGGAAAAGACTGACTGATCAACTCAACTTTTAAACCAAAGAATCCTTTGGATTATAAAATGGCAATTTTATTAGGACCAATATTTCATGGACTGGAGTCATTTAGTAAGATGCATAAAGTGCTATCTTCAGTTGAAGAAGGGATTGTATGTGCAGCACTTAAGTTTATCCAAGAACAGAACAGAGTAATCCATTTATATTCGGCAAAGAATATACATCCTTCCATTCACCACTATTCAATCAGAACTGAAGAAGGTTCTTGGATGAGAAGCAAAATGTTTTCAAGGAAAAAAAACCAGGCAAGTCCAGTTGTCTTTTGATAAGCACCTTTGGGATAACCATGATCTGGATGGTTGAGAATCTCCATAGAAAACCATTTATAATAGCAATCCTTCGTGATTATAGGATTACTTACTGGATCCCTGACTAGCTGGATGATTTTTCTACTCTCATAATTGTTGGAAGATTGTCATTTAATTGGGGGAGGGGAGCAGACAAAGGGCCTCCAGAGAAGTACTGTGTTTCCCCGAAAATAAGACCCTGTCTTATTTTTTTTTTTGAACCCTGAAGTAAGGGTTCATTTTCGAGGAGGTCTTATTATTTTGGGGCGCGTGGAGTAAGAGAGGGCTCCTCTTGCTGTCTTATCTGATTTCCAGCTCTGTCTCCCTAACCCTAACCAGAGGAAATGGAGGGGACCAGCTGCACATGCATTTAAATATTTTTGGGGAGGGCTTATTTTTGGGGAGGGCTTATTTTCAGGGGGGCTTATTTTAGCACATGCACTCAAAAGCCTGATTGGGCTTATTATCCAGGGAGGTCCTATTTTTGGGGAAACAGAGTAGGTACTCCATTACACTGGAGGTACCAATGTGGACTAGTGTATAATCCAGTGAATCGGTGTGAATATAGCAAGGATATTAAATAACTATCTTCAGCAAATTTGACTCCTAAGCAGCTGCAGTATGTTCCAGTGGACACACCTGGTAACTATTTGGAAACAGAAGTTATGCTTTATTCAATAGTATTGGAAGCAGCCAAAAGTCTAGATTTTTGATTAATTCTAATTTAAAATGAGTCCAACCTAAGGTTCAAATTCCACCAAATGTTATGCCACAGAACATTTATCCATTTAATTAATTTATTAAATAAATCAGAATTGCCTGACCAAACCCATAAACTAAGTAATTCATATAATTTATAAAATATATAGCAAGATACTTACAACTTGCTTTGACAAAACCAAATAGAATACAGTACAATTAAGTATATGTGAGGGCCGTCTAAAAGAAAGTATTTTGTATAGCCACCCATTAATCTGGCATGGGACCAAACATTTGATACTGCGGCAAGTGGATTGGACAATGGCCGCACAGTGTCATTGCAACTTATAGCCCCCCAAATGCAGTCATCCCCCCTTCCCACCTGCTGCTTGCTGAGATTCTTGCAAAGCATGTTAAATACCCCAGAGTCTGATCTAGCAGCACGCTGCTCTTGGTCTTAAGCAAGGGCCCATTCTCAGAATCACTTAATGGGGATTAGTTATACATTAAGCACTAAGAGATCCTGACTATGAACTTTATGTTCTTCTGGTTGAGTTGGTTCACTCCCAGCACCTTGGGTGAATGACAGAATATGTAAGATGAAGTGTGGAAAGAGATGTAACAGAAGATGGTGCAATGAAGCATACAGAATAGGTTTTCTGTTTGTATTTGTTTATTACAGCAGTTTTAATACACTTCCTTTCTCCGAAAAGGTTACAAGGCATCCCTAAAATAAATAAAAGGAGTCCCTGGGATTTCACTCTGCTAGTCGTTGCCAAATATAGGGAGCAGTGCTCATAAATAGGTACCACTTCAGTGGTAAGGTAACAGCGCTCTGTGACATCATGCTGGCCACATGACCATTGAAAGTCTTCAGTGATCGAGTGCTTGTTGAATAGCCTCAAAATGGAGATAAGCAAATAAATAAATATATATATAAAATAAATAAAGCAAAATAAAAAACATCAAAAGTTATTTCCTGCATTCTGGAACAACAGCTACTTTCCTCTCTGCTCAAAGTGGACAAGGATTGCCCCCCTCCAAGCCTTAGCTAGAGGTACAGCCTGTCTTATCCAGATGCTTTTTATGCCACCAATGCAGCTTAGGCCATACTCCTTTTTTTAGATATGTTAGTTGGTAACTTTTAAACTGTTAGCCAGCTTTGCTGTCTTGGTGTAAAAGGTGGTTAGTTCAATATATTTGGTGGGTGAAAGGCTAGAGAAGTTCAGTACAATTGAAAGCTGACCATCTAGTGGTCATCTGGATTTTTGCAGCTCAGATTTGGTTGCCCTCGTGGTTCCAGATTAGTGATTTTTGAAAATCAAAGCCAGGAAACTGAAGTAAACCAATCTGAGAACAAAAACAGCTGATAAAGGAATAAAATGCCCTGAACTCCTGGCCCATCACTTCTATCCGGGCCCATGGTTTAGCTCATTGTGTGAACTCAACTGGCTCTAAGTTACACAGTAGGTTTCATGGCTAGTGGAGAGTTGGAAGCAAGTCTCCCAGTGTTAGTCTCTGTATGAAGAGCTCCTTACAGTAATCCCATCTCAAGATGGCTAAGGAAAGGATGACATCTGGTGAACGGTTCCTCCATTTTATGGGTAAAGTATGTTTGCACTATTGATTGCATGGGAGTCAATAAATCAACAGTCAAACATCTCCAGCATGGAGCTGCAGTGCTTGTGCAGTTCAGAAGAGTCCGGCCAAATCGTGTCACCTGCTCCAAGAAAGAGGTTGAGGTGAATCTTCCTTTCAGGATATGTTCTGGACTCACCTTTGTGCCTGTCCTGGCACCCTTCTTCCCCCAGACTCTAGGAAGCTTTAGGACTGGCAGGAAGCAATAACTGAAAGGAGCAGATGAGAAAGGAATGTTGCACAGAGCGGCCAGCTCAGCAACTGATCATCAATATCATTGTAGGAGTGCAAGTGAAAATAAATCCACGGGACTGCTGTTGGAGAGGCGGCTGGGCTTCTCTGGAGCACATGCCAGTTCCTTCATCCATTCACCCCCCCAGCCCCCCTTTCAGCCACAACACTGCCCCAAGCAGCCAACTAATCCCCATAGGGAGAGTACATGAAATCAGATGGACAAGTTTTGATGTGAAGCAGCAGCTTAGGGCAAGCTCAGGTTTCCTAGAGATTTGCTATATTTATCTCTGTGATTTAATGCCCACACGGGGTTTAAATGCCACCAAGCAGTTGGTGTGAGGAGCCAGAGTTTCATTCCCCAACACAGACTCTACTTTGCCAGACGCTTGCTATGGAACTCCTAGAGACCAACCCATATATTTTTACAGACCGGTTCTATGATGGGGAAAACTACCTGAGCCCACATTTACACAACTACGAACAGGCCGCCTATCAAGACCGAACGGCCATGACACTTTGTCCTGATGGCCGGGCAGGTATAGAAGAAAAAGTCTCAGTTGTGGCAGACCATAGTCCCGGCCAGTGTCTGCCTTGGGCATGCAAAGTCTGCAAGAGGAAAAGTGTGTCCATCGATAGGCGTCGCGCAGCCACCCTCAGAGAGAAGCGCCGGCTGAAGAAAGTCAACGAAGCCTTTGAAGCTCTGAAACGGAGCACTTTATTAAACCCAAACCAGCGGCTTCCCAAGGTGGAGATCTTGCGCAGTGCCATCCAATACATTGAACGCTTACAAGCTCTGCTCACTACCCTCAATCAACAGGAACGGGACCAATCGGAACTACGCTTCTGTAATGCCATCACCCAGCCAGTGGTAAGTGCCAGGGGTGGGCTCAAACAATTATCTACAGGGAGACAGAACTCACAGCAATAGGAGCCCTTCCAGCTATGTGGGTAGGCCACAGTACTGTAGGCAAGTTACAGTATGTTCAAAATTCACACTGATCACAATACTTTAGCACATACAGTTGATGAGATGATGACTGTCATTTATGTAGCTCTAAAAGTGGACGAGACAAAGTGATGGAGGCTAGTGATGTAAGTACTCTTGAATGACAGGCAATGTTTCTTTATTGGCAGTTTCTGGTAGTGGCAGTGTTTGGCCATCGTATTGAGCAGACTCTGGCACCAGAAGGGCCTTTGGGCTAATCCAAGAGGGCTCTTGTGTTCTTAGCAATGCCAGCTTTAAAATATTGGCATTACCAATACCCAATACTCACTACTGAGTAACTTTACTGAGGTTAAAATGATTCCTGCCTAGATCTATGGAGAACTATACAACATCAACCATTCTGGGTTAGAAAGATTAATAATCCCTTTTTTTAAAAAAAAAAATCTGTGTTTGACTACTTTATTGTTTTTATTTTTTGATTTTTACCACACAAACTCATTTCTTGTGAGATGGGCTGCCATTTAAATGATAAATAAATAAATAATCTGATCCAGCATTATTACCTTTCTATGAGCCTATGAACAGAATAGCCTGACTCAAAGCAAAACCAAGCAAGTCCACAGTCTCATTTATTACTTAGTCCTATTCTAAAGGAGTTATTTTCCAAAGGAGCCCACAGCAGTTCACAAGAGAACGCACATTATCTTAAATGATACCATTGTAATAAACCAACATTCCTTAAAACGGACAAGCATATAAATTATAACAAAAATTTTGTTATACATTGTAGGTAATAAGATAACCATGTTCATTAACATATCTGATCCATTAACAAGCATACAGGCAACTCAATGCTGGTTCAGAAAAGTCTGTATAAACTGGAAGATTATATATCCAGAAGAAGAATGAATTTTATTTTAATATAGCTTTGTTAAATGTATGTGTTGTTAAACATACATTATTAGTTACTGTTGGCCAATCATGTGTATTTCTTCACTGTATCCCTGTAAATTAATTTGTAACTTTTCAGGACTTCTCATTTAAATTGCCTGAACCCATAAATTACTGACTCCACTGTAAAAGTGTGGAAGAACTATAGTAAATAAAGCAACCCCACAATGATCAAATACATTTTACAATGATACTTCAGTTGTTTAGAGACAGCATGCTATCACACCTAGTATTTTTCAAGATAAGCACAAAAAAGGGGGCAATGATTAAAACAGAAGATACTGATAGGTAATGTTATATTCAATGGATGACACTTCAGAATCAAGCTCTAGTAGATGTGCCAAAGTAGAGCGATAGGATGAGTGGTGGGAGCTGACATTTGCTAAGTTCAAGTGGATTCCTAGACATTTCCATTTAAAAACACCCACGGACATTTGGATACCGACCTGGAGTATCAATCGAAAAGGAAGAAAAATGAAAGAGGAGCAGATGCCTGAATGTCTGGGCTCAGTAGCAGAATTTATGATGTGATTTCAGCTTTCCATATTTTTCTATGCCCTTTCAATATATGAGCTTGCCAGAAACATAGTTTTTCTAATAATTAGATTAAGAAAATCAGGAATGTTTGTTTGTATATTTGGGAGAATGAGAGAAATGTGTGTTTGAGAGAGATAAAATCTCACAGAGTAGAGTTGTTATCAAAGCTATTGAAATTACAATGGCAGCTGCTTGAAATTACAATAAAATATTCAGAATTTGTAACTTTTTATTTCTATTCACTCTTATCTGTCATCTTGATTTTTTCAAGGATAGAATTAATGGAACTTTAACATCATACATATTTTTTTTCATCCCCTCTTCTCAATATATCCACATCTTTGGAAGAAAAACTACTTTTTTGCAGAAAGAATATTCAGCCGTTAATTGCAGATAATGACGAGGGCAATTCTATTTATTAGCACTAGATGGAGATAATTTGTTTTTTTACTTAGGAAATCCTTCATACAAATAACACATTCACATTTGTTCTAAATAAAAAGACGAATGTGTTAGCAGAAATTTCATAAGCGATGATCACTGCTATATGTCACTTTTGCACCAATAGATCCAATTTTCCTCTTGCATATCTCCATATTTACAAACTACTTGCTGATTCAATTGGCACAGGTTAAGCAGGTTGTCTTGGACAAGTCATCCAAATTTAATAATTGGGTGTATTTATTTAAGTTCAAAATCCAGAATAACTGTGTCTCTTGTCTTTTTCTAAAATATTTTACTTCAGGAAACTTGCTTTTCACTGCATCTTCCCATACTACACGAACCAAAATCTGGAATGTGTGTGTGTGTGCATGTGTGTGTACACATATGTATGCATATATACATACATACATTTCCAAAAAAAGCCAAGAGGACAGCTGCATGCCAAAACACACAGACGTAAGAAAAAGCTGTTGCACCACTAACACTTAATACTTTGTCATAACATGTATTTCAAACAATGTAAAGGTTAACAAGTACAATACAAATCATATCCAGAAAATCTCATTGTTCTCTCAGTTGCTGGAATATTGGGTTCATGAAGTAATAATATCTTTGATGAGCTAAAGTATTATCAAATTCATACTTTAAAACAGTTAATTCAATCTGCCCTTTAGCGATCCAATTGCATTTATATACATGTTCAGAATCAATTTAATACTCAGCTCCCTCATTATGTAATCATTTGAATATTGTGCAAATGATACATATGAAAATCATATATAGTTATGTATAATATATAATTATATAATATGTGAATATAATCCTGTAAATCTCATGTCTTGCTATCAATTTTGAACAATAGCCAGGTTCATCTCTGAAGCTACCAAAAAACAAGAAGTGGGAGGAAATAACTCCAAGATAAAGAAAAAGCGATAAGCTATGTTGAAAATTTTTGAGCCCATTACATTTTAACTTGGGTTCTTCTTTAAGGCCTTTCTGCCTTTCATGTTCAACACAGGGGAAAATAGCATAATTATACTGTAACCATTTTTCATTTCTGAAACCTTTGGTCTAGGTGTTCATGAAACTATTGTTGCTCGATTTCTCCTCTATCTTATATTTTGTTATGATAACTGTTTTACTCTGTTTCAATAATATCATCAAGGTAGACTCATCAACTTTTTCATTGTGGATTGATATTTTGAACAGGTGCATATATTAAATGTGCATATTTCCTCACAAAATATATTTTGGAAGAACAAAAAGCAATGGTAGGAAAAGCAAGCAATAAAAATAACCTGTTTGATCTAGTACAAAAGAGAATGCAAGGAGGGTACAATCAGTGAAGAACTTTGATTCAATTCCAAACATCTTCATCTTCTTATTGCAGGTGCCAAGTGACCATGGATCTAGTAGCACCTCATGCAGTCCAGAATGGAGCACTCATTTAGAGTTCAGCACTCATCCTACAGGTAGGCTGGGTACAGGTATCCAAATTCAAATCCCAAAATCCTGACCATTCTTATTTGAAAGTAAAGTTCTACCCCATTGTACTGTAACTCTCTGCCAACTTCCGTTCCTGTACATTTTAATATATGCACATTTTTATACTATGTCCATGGAACTACAGACTGGGGAAAATCATGCAATGATAAAACGTTTGTGTTTCTTAAGAAATAGCAATAAATTCTGAATTGTGAAGGAAATTGTAGGCAACTGTGCCTTTTTAGAAGCAAGCATTGTGTGAGACCTGGAGATTCTTCTGAAGATTAGAATTATGTAGAGTTCTCTGAAAAGCAATAGAAATTCCTCAATTTAGATTTTAAAATAAGCTCCTTAAAATAAGGAACTGCTTTATCTGTGATATTTATCCCCAAGGAGTCCTGGTGGCGCAGTGGTTAGAATGCAGTATTGCAGGCTAAATCTGCCAACAGTCTGGAATTCAATCCTGACGGGCTCAAGGTTGACTTAGCCTTCCATCCTTTCAAGGTTGGTAAAATGAGGGCCCAGATTATTGGGACAAATATGCTGACATTGTAAACTGCTCAGAGAGTGCTGTAAAGCACTATGGAGTGGCATATAAGCCTAAGTGCTAATGTTATTGCTAAGGAAGTTTATTTAAACTGATCTT
This sequence comes from Pantherophis guttatus, assembly GCF_059756535.1. Lineage (NCBI taxonomy): Eukaryota > Metazoa > Chordata > Lepidosauria > Squamata > Colubridae > Pantherophis > Pantherophis guttatus. The sequence continues at coordinate 36,684,801 of NC_142065.1, read as the reverse complement.
TTTGATACAACCTAAATGTTAAGAAATAAGTGAATAAATTGAACCTCTTCAAGTCACGCCAACAAAAAACACAAAACTCCAATAAGCAATATTGTATTTGAAAATTGTTAATGACCAAGCCCAGATCTCATCACACTGCCAGTATAAGTTGCAATGTTTATGTTTTATCAGTGGCCCAACATTGTAGCTGTCATATTTGTTCCTCCAACTGAAACTAAGGAGGAGAAATGATAACATTTCCATATTTCACTGACAAGGGTGACTGTTTGCCCTACTTTATTAAGCACAGTCCTCCACCTGATTCTGAATGGCTAACAAGATCTAGTTTAAAGTTAAATAATTTTATCACTTATTCTGAAGTTACTATCTGGAAAGCAGAGTGATACTTTTCAATACAGTTCTCCTCCAAGTGGCCATTAATATGTGACTGCATTAGGACCCACTGAACGTGATAATTTTATATACCCACCTATCCATCTTTTAATGATTCTTAGATTCTTCACTTTTTAGATGCAATAAAATACCTTGTAAAAATACATTGAATGACTTTAATAATCAAAATGATAGAAAGTATCTTAGAGACAGACAGATCAAAATTATGACTGAATCCCACCACAAGGTGTCTTCAGATTTTGATTCTCCCATAGCACAGGTGTCAAACTCACCATGTCACGTTGATGTCATGTGACATATCATGGTTTTTTCCTTCATGGAGCTGGGGTGGGCACGGCCTGCACGTGACGCATCTGGCCTGTGGGCTGCCAGTTTGATACCCCCTATAGAGCCATAGGATCTCCCCTCCTTCCTATCTTGTCTAGTAGCAATTGGGTTTTCAGAGAAGGCTCTCTACTTAACATTACTCCCTTGTTCTCCACAGATCACTTGCTGAGTGATGATTCCTCTGAAGACCGCAATCTTCATTCTCTGTCTTCAATTGTGGATAGTATTGTGGTAGAGGATGTAGCTGTTGCGTTCCAGGAAGACAGATCTCAGAACTGAAGCAGCAGCCAACAGTAGCCATCTCTTCATTTTAGTCATTACCAGTGCATTGTAAAATAGAAGAAACAGGATACTAGGACTTTATAATTAGGAGATATTTTTATTCTCACTAATACTGAATGATATTCCAAATAGGGAAGAGTTCCCAGCTAACACTGGATGGCATTTCGTTTCCCAATTCTGATTGTTCTAGATAACAAATGAAGCCACTTATCCAATTCCATATGCCTGAAAGTGGTTTTGTTTTTGTTTTGTAACCCCTCAAATCTAGGCAAGCTAGTGAGAGATGCCTAATCGTACTCATTTAAGCTTCTGCCTGGTTTTCAAAAAGAATATTGTGACTTCAATGAAAAATATGGATCTGAATAGCATGTCCAATGTCATTTGATGTGTTACTGCAAACACTAATTAAAGTTGAAAAAAATAGCAGAACAGCATGCTAACGAAGAATGTGTTTCCTTCCCGGTTTTTAGAAATGTTGTTCCTTTGGGGGCCAATTATTTTTTTTATTGTGGGTGTGTGCAAATGTTGTGTGTGTTTTTAAAAAGATCCTATTCGACCAACTTCTTTTGGCAGTTAGTTTGCAATTTCCAGGTGCAAAAGCTATAGAAAATGCTGCCACTAAAGTTTTCTCTTTCTCTCTCTTCTTTTTTTTATTTTTACTGTGTGCAGTTATCATTTTTGTATTTTGCTAATTTATTGTGAGATTTTTAAAAAAATAAAAAATAAAGGTTTTCTTTGGTTAAATTTATTTTGAGACAGCATGGAATGCTCTCTTGGTTTCTTTTTGAAAGTACTAAAATACTCCCTGAAAAAGAAATGTAATTTCATACAAATTATATTCTCTGTACTGTATATCTTTTGAGTCCACCCCTTCCCCTTTCAGTGCTACATTTGATACATCCACTTTTCTTTGCCAATACAAAACTTAGCAGATGGTATGAATCTCCAGGTATACAAGAGACATACTCTAACTAGTAGACAACCCCCCGGCTAATTTGTTCTAATTATTAACATACATATGCGAAAAGAAAATATGGAGGGAGGACAGTTCTATGGAGATGCCGTCCTAGCAATAGCACTGATTTTCTTGTTGATTACCTTACAAAATTAATGACAAAATATCTGTCCATTTTTCTCATGAAAATTCACTCTGTGACTTTGGGCCAGGCACTCTTTCCAGTCTCCAACCTACATCACTGCGTTCTTGTGGGGGGGGGAATGGAGGAAGACCATATATGCCACCTTGAATTCCTGAAGAGAAAAGTGGAATATAAAACTAACAAATAAATAAATATAGGTGTATAATGACCAGTATAGTCGACTTTAGATTCTTATTTTGAAACCTCTACATTCTGAGGCTATTTGAAAAACATGAGGTCATTTTGTTTTCAGTGCAATCCTCTAAGCCCATATTTCTCTTAAAGAATACTGTATAGAAACAGCCATGGAAATACTATGAATAGCAATTCATTTTTTAATAATGTAATATCGCAGCAATGTTGTAGACATATGCTGTTATTTCCCTTATTTCCTTCCCTGAAGCTAAAATTGAGAAATGCTATAGCCAGCATAATTATTAGCCATTAAATCATAAGAAAAAAAGGCAGGACATTGAATATTCTTACTCAACAAACTCAATCAAAAAAGGCAAGCTAGACACTGCAAAATAATGTTGCAAAATGTGCTTTCAACATTAATTCAGAAACATGTGTCAACTATTAGCAGCTAGGATACAATTCCCCTTGTCTGCAGTGTATACTGGTAGAAAAACAACTAAAATAGCACATAGTTGTGAAGTTGACAAAAGAAGTCAGCACATCCACAGAGACAAAATGTTCTGTGCAGGTCACCCAACAGAGGTGTTTTGCATTTACAGCACTGAGCTCATCTTGCCTGAATAACTCATTGCTAAAGGAAAATGCTCATGTATTAACATGACCAATTTAAAACAGCATAATGAACGGTATCCAGTCATGACACCCAAGTTTATTTTCTCTCTCAGCCAGAGAAATTACAGGAAGCCCCATGTAGCACTTAAGGGGCTGTCTGTCCTCAGTCACAATACCCATCCCACCAGGTGCAGCAGAGGTGACATGTTACAGGTCCTGTCTGCTAAATCTATCCATCTAACAGGACCCAAAGATTAGCCTTTTCTGCTGTGGAATCCATTCTTTGGAACATGATTCCCTGAGGTGAGATTAACCCCAACTTTATTGTCCTTCCAGAAATCTCTTAACATGTGTGGCAGATTTTTTCCCCAACAAGTTTGGGGATCCCATGGTAATAAAGAGCCCATGACATGGTTATATTATATGTGAGATTTTTGTTTGTGATCTTATTTATATTTTATGTTGTTTTAACGATTAAGATGGTTTTGTTGATTTTATTGTACCCTTACTTGGATTCGAACTTGGGCTGCCTGCATGTTAGGCAGTTGTATTAACCTCTGAGCCACAAGTTCTCCTCCCTTCATCAGCTTGAGCCAAGTCTGAATCCAAGTAAGGGTATGGCTAGCTGATGAGGGCTAAATAGCTTGAAATAGATCTATACTAGTCTCCCTTTATTTCTTTATCAGCGAAATATAAATTTGGTATAAAATGGTTTTTCGTGAATGCGATTGCTTGAGGGCTCCTGGATTGGAGCTGAAAGGCGAAAGGGATGCAGTATGCTCCCTCCCACATTACATGCTGGGGTAGATCAGATGTCTCAATAGAAAAACACTTAATATATAGAGAGAGAGGGAGGAAGGGAAATAATAAATTTTCCAAATGGTATAAGTAAATGAGATAAACCTTCCAGTTCAATTACATTCATGATATGATTCTGAGGAGAGACACTGCATTTATGTAGAAGACAAGTATGAATCAATCAGCCTTGTTTTAAAATCAGATTTATTGGAACACACATACACCCATTCCTGACCTATTTGCAGGGTTTGGAATCCATGCAGTACCAATATAACAAAAGAAAGAGATTATTCATATAAAGGGATCACTTACTCTGTAAATTAAAAAAATATTTAATACTGTATTAGGCAAGTCGTACACCAAAAAAGACATTGCAACTGTACAGTCTCTTGGATATTGCACTTTCAAACAGCACTGTATGAATATATGGCATTCCAGCCACCAAGAAATACCACATCAGTAATAGGGGGGCACACAAGGCAAAAGGCATCATGAAGAGACAAACAGATCCTACCCTAGGAGAGAGAAATAGTAACAGCTAAAATTTTGTGGGGATCACAGGCTACCTGTAGATGCAGAGAGAAGGAAAGGGGATTTTCTGTCTGTCTATGTGGAAAAGATAGAGTATTCCTGGTATAACCAACAGAGATGTCCAAGAACATCTTCTTCTTTCCCAGCATCAGGTTTAATTTTCTTCCATACATGAACATGGGATCTAAGAAAAGCCCATACCAAACTTGCTTGGTAACCAACCTCTCCCTTCTTTCCATCAAGCATCAGTCCATTTTGTTTCTAGCCTGGGTATTTCTTAACTGAGGACCTATGTTGTCCATGGTCTTGTGGTGCGATGAGAAGCTCCAGCAGAAGCCCAATGCACCTGAGGAAGAGTTCAGAGCTGGGCTTTCCCATCTTCATTTGCCTTGTTTCTTGGTGATTGTCTTATTAGGTCCAAACTGTACAGTAGGAACAAGCAGCTTCTGCTGCTCTCAGGCATAATGGCAGAGTGTAGCACAGGCAGACAACGGTGCAGGAACTGCTGCAGAGCAGCATTAAGGTGCACCCACTTCTTACCAAACCTATGTCAAAATCATTGTGTCATACATAGTGCAGACGTAGAGACAGAGAAGCCTGTTCTCTTTCTCAATGAGGGTATCTTTAAAGCCAAGGGAAAAGATTTGATTGGGATTTAAGGATACCAAATAGGAGATCAGAGGGTTGTATACAAGCAGGAGGAAGAAAGTTCTGCTGGCCAAGAGGCCTAAAATGATTGACCAGTAGCTTCAGTTCTTTGGAGCTAAAGGAGCAGGCATAATCTCCTACTCCCGGAAAGCAGCCAGCATATAACCATAAAGATAGTGGGAATGTGCTGCAAAAGATCAGAAAAAAGGAGATAATTAAACTTCAATAAGAACAGACACTGTACTGTGAGAAGTTTGTTCTGCATTTCTTTTCATTCTGAACTGGCAATCTAATTTTGCTTTACAACAGCAATTAAGGTTGTCCTGAAATATGTACTGTTTGTTGACAAAAAAAAAATGCACTTTCCAGTAGAATTAGGATCAAGATTTTTAAAACTGTGTGCTTTCAGGTTCAGTCCTAATATATTTCAAGGGCACCTGCCTGGAAAGAGCTCACCTATAGTATTTTAAAGGAATATCGAGAAAAACTAATTTAGCTTTATGTTCTCACATGGCACCTCCAATAACTATTCAGTAGGGCCAGCTCTAAAGGGTGACAGGCTAGGCATCCCCAAAGGACTGAATTCAAGTGAATGACCCACACTACTGAGAACATATGGGAGAATCTCCTGGTTGATGCCTCTTTCCTCTGCTAGGTTACATGATTCCATTAAGGTTGCCTCACCTGGAATTGTCAAAACAGTGGAGCTGGCATATTACATCACTAGGCCTTTATTGAAGAGGCAGAATGTATTCTCTACTGATAAACATAGAACTTGCAGAACAAATGGCAGACACAAACAAAGAAATGGGTGATGCATCTAGAATCCCCAATAAACAAGGACAAGTCTGTTTTTGTCTCTGTTATCAATATCAATGTTGATGTTGCCTTGGGGAGGAAGGGATAAAGTTTGCTATCTTTATCCAACAGCTGTCATCTTCACTTCCACAGAGACCTTCCCTGCCTCTATTCAGCACATTCCTAATGCTCCCTCCTCTTTGTTATTATAACCCACTAAGATTTTGTGGACATTTCAGTCATTTGCATCTTGCAAGCTGATCAGTATCCTGCTGTGTGGAGAAAACATCCCCAATAATCTGGAATAGAAGAAGGTGCCTAAAAGCTCTACTGTGGTAATTGATATGTCATAAAATAGATCTTCAGTGCCAATGTTATAATTATTAACATGGTTTTGAATACAGTTTCCTTTTAATAAGTGTTTTGAAAAAGTTGCATTTCATTCTAGGATACTGTCACTGTTACTGACATTGTTATAGCCACTTGATAGCTATTCTTTCCTGTATAATTTGAGTTAAAATATAATATTCTCTCATATACTATTAGCATTTTTCTTTATTTTATTTCTTGTTCTTTATTTATTTTAATTTCTTTATTTTATTTTTCTTTCAAAAAACTCAGGAGAGCACTTCAGGAGACATTCAGAAAGCTTCACAGCCAAGCAGGAATCCATATAAAAACTAATAAATCTCATTTTAAACCATACTTTCTACTGTCCAACATTATTTTATCCATTTAAGGGATAAAGCTGGAATTAAAAAGGTCAATTATTTTTATCATTTCTTTGCTGGCTCATGTCATATAACAAGATTTCTTGGTTGGAGGTGAAGTGCTTTCTTTTTCTTAATATTGTCTCTTGAAAATTAAATGTAGAGAGAACTGGTTTTACAACTTTTCTTGCCAATTGTTAAGTGAATCATTGCAATTGTTAAGTTAAGGTTAGTTAAGTGAATCTGGCTTCTCCATTGACTTTGTTTGTCAGAAGGTTGCAAAGACCCAGGACACTGCAACTATCATCAATATGAATCAGTTGCCAAGCATTTGAATTTTGATCATGTCACCAGGAGATGCTGTAACAGTAATAAGTGTGAAAAACAGTCATAAGTCATTTTTTTAGTGCTGTTGTAACTGAATGGTTGCTAAACGAACAGTTGAGGTCGAGGACTACCCGTACATCAAGTAACTTCTAGTTTCATCCATTATTTTCTAGATCCTCTATGGAATATGAAAACTGTGTTTGTTCTGTCCTAGTTTCTAAACTTACCTGGAGCCTTGGCCAATTCCCACTGGAAATTGCATTTCAGCAGGAATATGTCCGAACTGTGGATGTTTCCAGCCTTTGGGACCCAGGTGCACCAACTGCAAACCATTTAGCACAGCACATAAAAGCATGCAATTAGTGGGGTCAATACGCTCTCATGCAAAGCTAATTAAATTTTGGTTGCCTGCCTACTGACTGCCTATTTTATCTTATTATGGATTTCAGAATTTCTTAGTGGATATATTTTAATAAATTATATCCAACAAGCTTAAAAGCCATGAAACACATAATCCTGGTCCAGTTGTGGGTTTCAAAAATTTTTACTGCCGGTTCTGTGGGTGTGGCTTGGTGGGCATGGCATGGCTTGGTGGGCATGGCTTGGTGGGTGTGGCTTGGTGGGCATGGCAGGGGAAGGATACTGTAAAATCTCCATTCCCACCCCACTCCAGAGGAAGGATACTGTAAAATCTCCATTCCCTCCCCAATCCAGGGGAAGGTTCCTGCAAAATTCTCATTTCCTTCCGATCAGCTGGGATTTGGGAGGCAGAGAATCGATGGGGGCGGGGCCAGTCAGAATTTTTACTACCAGTTCTCCAAACTATTCAAAATTTCCGCTACCGGTTCTCCAGAACTGGTCAGAGGTGCTGAAACCCACCTCTGTCCTGGTCTCACCAATAAATGGTTTAGGATATGGTAGCAGAACTTTTAAAACCTGAAAAGTAGTGAAATGAATTTCATAGTTTATGATCATTGACCATGGAAATTGTTAATTCTAAATTATTTTAGAATTCAAATATTTTTATACTATATTTTAATTATATTTTATTTATATTTTATTTTATATGGGTGGTTTCTATTTTAGCTCTTTCGGCCAAATTATTTAATATTTTTAAATTGTCTTTTAACTTTCATATAGTTGCGGCTTTTATTTTTGGCTGTACACCGCCCTGAGTCCTTCGGGAGAAGGGCGGTATAAAAATTTAATTAAATAAATAAATAAATAAATAAATAAATAAATAAATAAATAAATAAATAAATAAATAAATAAATAAATATTTTGTTTGTTTGTTTGTATCCCGCCTTTATTATTTTTACAAACAACCCAAGGCAGCGAACATATTAGCAACTAATCAGTAATTTATTTATTTTTTGGGTATTAGAAACTTCTCATAAAATAATTTGCTCTTTCCTTAACCCCAACTAAGGCAACTAAGGAAATGCTCTGAATGGAATTCAGATATACCCTGTTTCCCCCCAAATAAGACATCCCCTGATAATACACCCAATCGGGCTTTTGAACGGTTTGGCAATAAGGCCAAGCGCTTATTTCAGTTCAAAAAAATATAAGACGAGGTTTTATTTTTGGGGAAACATGGTATGTTTTTCAGCAAACATTAATTATTCTTCTAATTTTTTGTCTATGTCAAACCTATGTCCAGGAACTCAAAGGCTTGAATGTGTTGGAGGTAAAAATTCAATGCACAATATTCATTTAGTAGTTAGGCTGATGCTTAAAAGAACTTTGCATATCAGCAGAGAATATACCATACACACCATGCAGGATCCAGAGAATCATCTAAGTTTTTAGAATGGTGTAATTCATGTCTCATGAATAATAGTAGAGTTTCACCCTACCTTCTGGTGGCATTTTTTTCGGTGGTGCTGAAGGAGGTGGCAGAGGCACCAAAGAGGTCACTCGAAAACCTGCTGGAAGTGTTTCTGCTGACCCACTAACCATGGTGATACTGTGAAAGTCTCGAGGGCGGAAACGTTTTCGCCAAGAAGGAGTTCGCCGAAAAGTCTTGTCTTCACCCTATAAAGAAAAGAATACTCATATATCGCACAGAGTAACCACAGGAGAATACATAAACTCCAGAGGGAGATCAAAGATTAGGACAGCCTGTAAAAACTGGGTTAATTATACATGGGTTTCAAGTAGAACTGGGTTTCTCAGAAGACATTTTTTTTCTTTTTGAGAAAACCTTTGAACTTTTTCTCTCATCATATTAGAAAAAAGGAAGCAGAAATTTCTCCAAATATTATTCACGGTATACAAGTATGTATTAATGGATTAAAGACTATAGTCAGATCTAGCAACACTATGCTTTGAAATTAGTCCATAATTTTGGAATCATGATGTTGGATGAAAAATTGGAAACAGGCTGTCCCACAGTTTGTCACTACTATCTCCTGCAATGGCAATACAGGCAATCCTAAAGTTATGCCTGCAGTTGGGGTTAGGATTGCCATTGCTAAGTGATGTGGTTGTTACATGACAGCATTGTTTACTGCATGTAAGCAAAGGGAGGAAGGAGGAGGGATGCAAACAAAGAAAGGGTGTGTGTGGGGCGAGAAAATTACTCAAGCAACTTGCAATCTTCCCTGCTGGTGTACCACTAACTTTCTATGTGGGAAGCCAGCAGGGGAAGTCACAAATGGCTATTATGTAATGTGGGACACTACAACTGGTCACTAAGTGCCCAAATTTTGTTCATGTGTCCATGGGGGCACTGCAATGGCTGGAACTTTGAGAACCAGCCATAAATCCCTTTGTTCAGTGCCCTCATTAACTTTGAATGCTAGCTGAACAAATGATAGTAACTTGAGGAATACCTGTAATGGAAATAGAAAATGACAAAGAGGTATTCTACTTGCAGCTGAAGATAGCAGTATTTCCAAAGATCTTCAGATCTTTGCCCAGAGGAATTTAGGAACATATATCATTCTTACTACTTTTTAGGAGTTGATTCTATGATACAGAAAATGAAATTTTGTTTACAGAATTTGTTACAATGCTGGCTGGGGAATTCAAGGAACTGAAGTCCACACAGGTTAAAATCGCCAAGGTTGAGAAACACTGTCTTAGATTAGCTCTGTTCATCTGAAAGTGTTTAAATTAATCTAAATTAGATTATCAACACAGGGTTGTTATGTATGCATTTCTTTAAAAACAAGGTTGCTGAAATTGGTTTTGACAAGCAACTGTTGCTCGCAGATCTAAAAGAAGAGAAAATAGCATATGCTCTGCCAATCCTTAGGCTTTGTCTCTCAAGAAATAAGGTGGCTTCCATCTCAATTCTTGCCCTGCCACCTAATTTTATAATATCTCTCTCACCCCATGCATGTTTGCAATGTGGAAATGCTCACTTCTACTTTTCCTCCACATAATTGAACATTACAGTGAAACCTCCCAGAAGATAACTACAATATCAGTTCTATTTCCAGATCTATAGTTGCTTCCTAACTGACAGTATAAGCACAATATTTCTTAAATTCCCATCCTGTTTTAGTAAGTACTTTATGCTCACATCATCAAGTCGTCTGTCAGTACCCAAGGCAAGAAGATTGTTGAATTCTCTCTCCATCACCTGTCGTGCCTGTAAACAATATTGAATAATTAAATAGAAGCAATCTAGGCAAATAAAACTACTAATGCAAATTGTTTATTATCAGAACGAAAGAAGAAGATAAATTGATATTTATACTAGTATATCTCTTCATAGTTTTTGGTAGACCAGCAAGATTTCCCTAGTAACACAGGGGTAGGTTTCTATATATCTATTTGCATAACTCTAGTATTTGGCATAGCAGTTGTGGGAAACTACCAGCTCCAACTAGAGTGTTTTTACTGCATTTGGTTTCACTCATCCATTTTTAGCATAATTCCTCCTGTTGGTAGAACTTAGTGCAAATAAATTAGATCTCCCAAACTAGAAGCTTATCACTCCTGGTCAAGGTAAATCAATTGCCTCCATCTAGTTCAGCATTCTGCCTTTCAAAATAACAATACAAAATGATTTTTTGAATGTTAAAAAAAAAGATGCATTCATCCATATCCTAAAATTCTGAAAATCGGGACTCTGGTTGGTTCAGTTCTCATAACGGTATAGAGCAGGGGTGAAATCCAGCAGGTTCTGACATGTTCTGGAGAACCGGTAGCGGAAATTTTGAGTAGTTCAAAGAACTGGCAAATGCCACCTCTGGCTGGCCCCAGAGTGGGGTAGGAATGGAGGTTTTGCAATATCCTTCTCCCAGGAGTGGGGAGGGAATGGGGATTTTGCAGTATCCTTCCCCTGAAGTGGAGTGGGAATGGAGATTTTGCAGTATCCTTCCCCTGCCACGCCCACCAAGCCACGCCCACAGAACCAGTAGTAAAAAAAATTGAATTTCACCACTAGAGATACAGAAAAGGGATTTCATAAACAGATTTGCAATGAACAGTAAAATAAACTTTCAATCTCAGACTTTGGTTACCCTTAAGAGGAAGAAATATGTAACTGAAATAACTTATAGCACAACAAAGTAACTTTTATTGTATCATTTCTGTTTTAATTTAATAGTGTTAGATTAAAAATTCAAGGAAGATGTTCTTCATAAAGAACAGAAGGTTTATTAATTATATGAGAAATAACCATCAACTCTGTTGGTGTAAAACATTTTTTCCTACCTGAGTATTCTGAGTGGGAATTTGTAAAATAAGTGCCAGACTATTATAATCAAAATTTTCATCCAGAGCAATAAGTGCACCATGGACTCCACTTTCAATGATGTTGTTGGCATATTCTCTAAGCCCAATGGATTGAATCCAGTGTATTACTTGATCGTTTGTCCAGACCAACACATCTAGAAGACATTGAAATTATATACAGAAATGAAATTACCCAGAAGAATGCTCACTTTTTCTGAGCTGTTCATGACATAAAAAGAACAAAATACTGATGTAGTATCTAAAAATAGTCCAACTTGTGTATTCAAGTCATATTCTTCTAGTATTGTTTCAGGGGAAATAAGTCCCACTGTAAAATGTCAAACAAGTATGTGCTAATTTATTTATACACCAAAAATCTATATTTACACCTTTAACTTGAAGACAATCCAGAAAGAAGATGTAGCAGGCAGAACAGAAGTGTTCCTGACATATGGCTGAGATTAACTACACAGTGAATATAAATGAACACGATGAAAACAAATACAGTAACATGAACAGTTCAAAATGACATAAGCAGCAGCTATAAAATCAGCAAAGCCATGAAAAACAGAAATCAACAAAGCAAAATAAAGAATATTTACAATATGCCATAATATTGCTTAACGCATTGTAAGCTGCCCCAAGTCTCCGGAAAAAGGCGGCATATAAATTGAACCAATAAATAAATAAATAAATAATATCTTAAGGATTTTTTTTTAAAAAAAATTTGCTTAGATGATATTAACTTTGCAAAGATAATATCAAAGTTAGTACCAGACAAGCCTCTCTGGTGAGGCATTCCATATGTAGAACAGCATGACTGAATTAATCCTTGCCAGGATGATCATCTGGCACCATAAAAAAGCTTTGGAGGACATCTTCTGATGAAGTATGAAGAGTTGGAGTGTGTTCTTTTGTATGTATTCCCAGAACAAAGCCTGGCCCGGCCCAGCAGCAAAGCGCAAAAGAATCTCTTGCTCTCTCAAGAAACCCCAGCCACCTAAGCCCAGTCTCAGCCACCCTGCACCCCTGGCAGTTACTTATACTCCAAGACTACAATCTCCCATCAGCCAGAATCCCCCTACAAGGACACGTGAGCATGATGTATAAAATAACAGGAAATGTATTGAAATATAATAATATAAGAAACATTAAAGTGATAAATCTGAGACAGATTTCACAGGCAACAAATCCTGCTGAAAAGTCAGTAACTGGAAAACCTCTGGAGTATTTCTACTCTCTATAACTTGGAAATTTGATTTTGTAAACAGCATTGACTAAAAAAAGGTCTATATTTCATAAAGAGATTTGACTTTTTTGAATAATAGAAAGGAAAAAGCAGCTTTAAAAACTATACTTCAAAATCTGAACTACAGTCATGTCCAGAGAACCAGGAACCTTAATTGGACTACTTCTGAATAGTTCTTTTATTGTTGCTCACCTACAAAAAGTATATTACCAAACTAAAGCAATTAACTGAAATAATTATAGGTAAACCTCCAGAAGTTTGCCTCCAGAAGTTGTAGGTGCTCCAACACTGGAGTTTTGAAAGAAAAGATTGGACAACCATTTTGTCTGAAATAGTATAGAGTTAGAAAGACCTCCAACGTCCCTTCCAACTCGGTTATTCTGTTATACTCTGAGAATTGCTAGGGACTGTCTTTCTGCCTCCAGACATTCCAAATTCTACTTCACTTTGTTTTCTGGGAAAGAGCCCCTCCTTCTTGCGACTCCTGACTATATTCCACTACAACTGTATTTTTGCAGCTTGCCTTGAATTCATTTCTAAATTGCTACTTGCCTTTGATTTCATGCTGGCTTTCTTCCCGCCTCTTCTCCAGCTCCTTTCTATCATAGTTCAATCTTTTGAGGCACATAATCCCGTACTGGAGACTTGTTCTGCAACAATGCAATACTTAGAACATACTTAGAATACTTTTACTTTCAAGAGGTGTGCATGTGAATATGTATTTTTTGCCTATGGCATAAATACATAGCTACTTTTGACACTATTTCAAAAATACTGAACTGTCTACACTATTCATCCAATTTTCTGATTTTTGGCTTTAATGTAGTATAACCTTTAATATTTATGGGATAAGCTACTACTCAGCCTATAAAAATCTTACCATGCCTGTTATTATTGCTCTTCATTCAGAGGAAGGACTGATAAAAGCCAGAGTGTACAAGTTGAACTTCTAGGATCACATGCAACTCTCAAAAGCATTGGATGCAGTTTCCAGAGCCTCTCCACAAGCTGTCACTAAACTGTAGCTTTTTTAATGTAACAGAAGCAGAAAGTTATGAAATACATGGGGGATAACTGTATCAAAGTTATTATTTATCCATTAAATTTCAACTTTAAATTAAATCAAGTTTAGGATATTTATTTATTTATTTATTTATTAGTCATATTTCTATGACCCCCACTCTCCAAGGACTCTTGGTGGCTTACACCAAAGACAATATACTAAATAGCATATTGCCCCCAACAATCTGGGTCCTCATTTTACCCACCTCGGAAGGATGGAAGGCTGAGTCAACCTTGAGCCGGTGAGATTTGATCTGCTGATCTGCTGAACTAGCAGTCAGCTGAAGTAGCTGCAGTACTTCACTCTAACCACTGCGCCACCTCGGCTCACATATGGTCTCAGAGATGTTTAATATTTGTTTTCAAATATTTAATTATATTAATTTTAATATGATCAATTATAACTGTTAAACATATAACTGCAGAGTATTATATTAACTTTGTTTAAATAATTTAAATGTAAAGATACAGTGACTCAGTGCTTCGGATTTAAAGGCAAAAAAGTGTTTGGAGCACATACTCGTGAAGCACTTTTACGCAAGTACTTGAAGCAGCTTCATTTCTTTACCCCATGGTTGCCTTTTGGAGCAGAAGTAGGATCCTGAAAAAGATGTGTTTGATTTAAAGAGTTTCAGACAACTGCTGTATTTGTATCCTGGCATGTTCCCAAACCCTTTCTTGCCTTTGAATCCAAAGCACTGCACAACCCTATTGAATAAAATGAAATCAGATTTGGGGTCTGTCCAGGCTTCACCTCTTTTTGGAGTATAGCCCTATTCTCCAAAGCAAAATATGGACCTCAGCCTGAAAAAAAATTACACACCCTTTGACTATAGGAATTTAAGGTGGCTGCAAGAGTGCTTCAAACATTATCCCAAGAAAACTTGCTCACCGATGGAAACTGTCTACCATCTTCAAGTGTACTCGAAGGTCTTTCTTAGTCAGATGATCCAACATTCGTGCATCCACAAGACATTCCATGAAGTAACTGCGATACTGTGGTAGACCTAGACTAGGAAGCCATTCATTGCCTATCCATTCATGGTTCATGTCCCCATAAGCCAGAGTCTGTGGAAATTTTAAAAAGAAAAAGCAAATAACATACACAGGATATTTAATTGGGTTGTTCCTCTTGTTAAACGGTGTCCAACTCTCAAAGACTGGCCAGAAAAGTTCCTACAGTTTTCTTGGAAAGGTTTTTCAAAAGTGGTTTGCCATTTCCTCCTTCCTGGGGCTATGAGAAAAAGACTGCTGCAACATCACCCAGCTGGCTTTGTGTGTAAGGTGGGACTAGAACTGACAGTCTTTCAGTTTCTAGCTTATTCTCTTAATTACCACACCAAACTGGCTTTCACATATAAATATACCTATTAGCAATACTGAAATAATCCAAAGTGGGAGGTCTACAGATTGGAGTTAGAACATTTTAGTAGAGAAAAACTACCAGAGATAACTGAAATCTTCTATCTTAGATCTAAAATTCCTAATGAAATATACTAGTGAGTTGTGTCACAAAAATAAGTGATATAACAGCTTTAAAATGCTTCAGGACCATGTTCAGTAGATCTGAAATAATTCTATTACCTCAACAATTTTTGTTGAGTAACAATTTTCAAACAAAAATTGTAACTTCTAAATAATATACATATATTGAAATACATTTTTCAATATATGACAGTATGACATACTGACGGTTGT
This sequence comes from Pantherophis guttatus, assembly GCF_059756535.1. NCBI lineage: Eukaryota > Metazoa > Chordata > Lepidosauria > Squamata > Colubridae > Pantherophis > Pantherophis guttatus. Next base: position 36,669,397 of record NC_142065.1, on the reverse strand, counting down.
AACAAAATCTCAAATCAATTGCCTGAGTATTATTAACCATGCATATTATATGTCATAATATAAGTATGCCACACTTCAAAAATCTTAAACACAATAAAGCATTTATATTCTGTTTTCAATACCTTAGGAATAAATACACTACATAGCTTTTTCTAATAGTGCAACTTATCTGAAGGATATTTTTAGGTGAATGTTAATTTTATTTGAGTCTGAAGACACAGTTAAATAGAATTTGTTACATGCTAAGCACAGAATTAATAGATAAAGTAAGCAACGGAGTTGCTGGAAAATTTGGCTCAGAAGATCTTATCTTCAAAGGAAGATCTGTCCTCTTAGCTGTCAAAATTTTCAATGGTAAAGAAGCAAAATCTGAAAATAAAAGATAACTATTCCCTATTAATTCCTGACAGGATTCTTTACTTTCTGCTTGTCAAACAAGAAATATCTGATTTTTTAAAAAGAAAGTTAAAGAACATACTAGAGATATATTAATGGTTTGTATGGGGAAACAGGAAGAATAAAGAATCTGGTTAGGTATAAGTAATGCTAAAATTAAATGAAAAGCACCAATAAAATCAATATAGCAGATTTTATATGTTGATATCCTTGACAAGGAATTAGTTATTATTAAATGAAATATGACTAGCTTCCCATTTGGATAAAATAGTAAGGTACTACAATAGCAACTAAAAGGAAGTATAGGAAGATTTTCAAATATTCTGCATTTGTTTCCATTATTCCCTAAGAGGATCTTAAATGAATCTAGAGAAACTGCTCAAAAAGACAATTTGATATAATTGTTGATTTTGATACATAACTCCATTTCACTGGAAATTACTGAGTTTTGTATTTCCAGTACAAGGGGGAAAAACCCACAAAATAATGCAGGAGTCTCACCTGTGCCCAACTGCCTTCCTCAGTATCCTAAATGTGACAGCGCAGCATGTCAATAAAATAAGTAAAATCAGATACCACAGAAAACCGCATTTGTTTCTCCCCTTCCCCAATAAAGCAGAGGCACTGTCTATCATGAACATGATCAAAAAACTGTCACATAAACACGGTTACAAGTTAAGAGGCTCCCATTATTCACCATTTCTAATTTAAAGGATCTCACTGTAGTTGGCATTTGATCTCTCAAGAATGTGCTGAAGTTTTGAAAACAAACAACAAACAAAACTCTCAGTTAATTATTCTTGTTCTTAAGGAGCTATCAAAATGAGGTGCCAAACTGGTAATCTTACAATTGGCTTTGCCCAAATGGTGATTTGGATGTTTGTTGCCACTAAGCACAACTAATGTATTTCTGTTCCCAGAGCTGCGAACAGATTTAAGCAAAATGCCACACACAGTCATCAAAAAGCATGTACTAGATATTTAAAGATATGCTATCCGCACAAAGAGTTAAATAGACAAAAAGATCAGATAGGTGAACATGTTTCTCTTGTTCCTATCTAAACACGAAAGTTTTTATTTTATTTATAACATATTCATTTTTTAATATAATGCACTCATATAATGCACGCCTTGGTGGCGCAGCAGACTAAAGTGCTGTTAAATAGCACCAGCTGCCTAAAATTACTGCAAGTTCAAATCTCACCAGGCTCAAGGTTGACTCAGCCTTCCATCCTTTCGAGGTAGGTAAAATGAGGACCTGGATTGTGGGGGCAATAAGCTGACTTTGTATAAAAAAGAACACCGCTTGGGGGGGCCCGAAAGCCCTACTAAGCAGGTATATACAAAAGTATGAAGGCTATTGCTTAATCCATTGTTAGCCACCCTGAGTCTCCGGAGAAGGGCGGCATATAAATTGAACCAATAAATAAATAAATAAATCTCCACTTGAATAAGAACAAGTGATCTATCCACTGACTCGCTCTGGCACTAATATACAAATATTAGTGCAGTAAGTAAAATAGCTGTTATAGCCAGCCTAGTGCCAGAATACATCACAAAAGAGCCCCTTACTAGAACAAATCAGTTACTATGCATTTGCATTCAGGTTGGCTTTCTGAACATGAAGTAGATCATTTGTATCCCATAAGAAAAGGCATATTTGGAGTTTTGGCCATTTAGGCCCTGTCTTTCCAACTATTTTCAGAATTCCCAACATGGCTTGGAACAATTGATATTACTCCAATGTTATCTCAATTATTCTTATTATCTAAACCAAAGAATTAAATTGCTTGTTGAAAATTGAGCTTTCTTTTCTTTTTTTTTTAATCAGAAGCAAAATTATTTTCCTGTCGCTTACAATGAGGACAAGATGGCAGAATTCTCTTACACAAAAAAAAAAATTACCATTTTGGTTGAAGGAGCCATGGTTTCCATTTCTTCATGAGTAACCCAGACATTTCCAGATGACTAGGGTGAAAATATGACACACATCAATCAGAAAGCAAGGAATATTCAATAAAACTTTTCAACTCAAAACCACTGCTGTGTCCATAGTTTAGGCCATAGAATCAATAGTTGTGACAATGTCAAAAACAGTTAAAAGCTCCCTTGAGTTGAACTCCTGGAAACAACTTATTTTCTTTTACAAGATGTAGCTAGTATTATTGCACAATATCAATAGCTTATAGCCTTAGAATTTCCTGAAGGTTTTCTATCCAAATATCAGGGGTATCTGCCATCTTGACTTCTCTTGTAACACCCTGCTGACACCCCTGTTAAATATTAATTATGGTTTTGTAACAGATATTTTCTCCCAGCTGGTAAACCACGGACTGTTGTAGTATCAAGCTGTTGTAGACTGAAGAAAGTACCTTTCAGAAATTCCACATTAAAAGACCTACAACTATAGCCTGTTTCTTCAATTTTCAGCATATTACTTGCTCTTCCTGTTGGGTGGGCACAGGAAAGAATCTCAATACATATTGTTCCATATATTTCTGCCTATAGTATTAATATTTTTCAGACAGCAAGCAGGGAATACAAAGCAACTACATCATTACATTTCAGGAAGAAATAACTGTCATAGCTGCTAATAATGCACATTTAAGTTGGCCAGAAAGTCAACTTACAAATGGGAATAATAACAATAACTCAGCACTTCATATAAAGCTATTGTGAAATTATTTCTGGCAAGTATAGAAAGATGAAAAAGGCACGATATCCTTTACTGATCTTACAAACATATATTACAATGGGACAGAAAGGGTACGATACAATTAACTTTCTCTGAGGAATATGGGGATTTCAATTTTCATCAGAATGCTAGCGAGGACCTGCAGTCTTGAGTCTGACTAAAGGGATATGTGTTTGTTTTACATCTATTCAAATGCAGGTTCTTAGTGTTAAATATGGAAAGAAAGCCCAGATTATAAATCCCAAGAAGCCAAGATAGAGTGCTTACTGTTCTGGAGGTGGGTGGAGCAGAAGGGCTTGTGAGAGACACCATTTCCTGGATTGCCAAGCGCAGTTTTAACCTGTGAAGGGCATTACTAATTCCAATTTCCCTCTGGATCTCTGTATCTGACAAGGCAGACATAATAGCACCGCTTTTCACATTAGCTCTGCAAGCTGCAACATACCAGGCAGGCATGCCCACCCAAAGCTACAACATAAAAGGCCAGAGATGAGTCTGCATTTTGAACTGCACAAATTTCACATACTAAGAATTTACAATGAACAAAAGCACTGAAAGATGAGATTTTGACTGACTATTAAATTCTTCTGATTCTTATGACATACATTCTTATGACAATGCTGTATATTTCTTCTATCATCTCCACATTTCATGGTATAAGATACATTATGCTGAATTATTAACATCTGGGAAGGGTAGTCAAAACAACAATACTCAAAAAATATCTATGCTCTATATTTACATAATATTTTCAATATTTTTACTTAAATTTGATAGGATCCAAAGAGAAAATTATTTTTTTTTATTAATACAGTTTAAATCAAAGTTTGTGACATTATATATATTTGTATATATTTCAAACTTGAGAAAGGTTGTCAGTTTACCCTTAGGGCAGTGAGTAGCCAAAACCTTCCCTATGTTGCCTGCTCACTTTTACTGCTATTACGAACATAGTCACATGCCTCTACTTAAAAAAACGATCCTAGGAAATTAAAAATCAGACTTTGCAACACAGCACAGAAAAAAGGTCTGTGCATGTGATTATATTGCAAAGTCAATTCAAAATGATGATAAAACTCCAGATCCTCACACTATGAATGTGTAAAATGGAAATTCTATGTGCAGATACTTCCCCCAAATGTCTTCATTTGCCTTAAATCTAGATATGCAACACCGGTTTCCAAATATATCAGTCCATTATGAACTCAGGTTGCCTGGCCAAACATGATTATTTAAACTGAATAGGTAAAAGAAGCTTACCTCCAGCCAGGAGACCACAGTTGGCCCATCCCACTGAGCAAAGGGAATACCCTTTCTTCTAGCATCTTCCAAAAGTTCATGTCTGGAAAGGGAAGCAGTAATATAACAATTCTTACTAGCTGTGCATTCCTCCAGAAAACAAACAAAGCCCCAAAACTGAAATTTTATCTAAACAATTGATAACAAATTTAGCAAGCTGTCCCACAGAATGTGGCAACAGGAAAGCATGCAATATGCAGTTAATATCATTTGGTATTATTCTACCCTGATCATATATTTTGAGTTCACTGAGCAAAACTGGAAAGCCAGCAACAGCTTTCCCGTATGAATACTGATAGACATTTTGGCAGCATGCTTCCTTCACACATCTCAGCTGTTCAACACCACATGTGCTCTGGCATAAGACACAAGAATGAGCAGCTGGCACCATTAAAGAAAAATTGGTTCTATTCCTTGGCGAAAGAGAGTTAACAAGCCTCTTGACTAAGTTTTAGTTGGAAGGTAGCAGCTATAGAGTTACATATGAGTGTGGAAGGGTGGTCTTTAGCATCAGGACTAGAGTCAACTTTCTGTAGGTAAAGAATTATCATATTCTAGGAAGTGAGTGGGTGCCAGATGTGATACCTGGACCATTGGTTATAAAAAATCTGGGGAAAGATTTTTTTTAGGTTTTTTTTTTAATTAAACCAGGTTTTGTTTTAACTGAATAGGCTCTTAGGAAGTTTCTGAAAGAGATATGTCTTGATCGCTTGCCCAGATAGTGACAGGCAAGTCTATTCTGATAAACTGTGATAATCCTTTTATAACAGTTTCACAATGTAGAGACGAAAGCCTTTGAAAGATGAGAATCATGAAGTTTCAGATCTCCCTCTTTCTTGTTAAGCTGCCATCCTTTAATATCTCCATCTTTCTGTTTAATTAAATTGTTTCTTAAGAAACTTGAAAATGTTATAAAGTATTTCTTTCAGGAGAAGGAAACAGAATAGTTCTCACAAAGCAGTTAATTAAACTTTTCTAACAATTTATTTCAGGAAAAAATGAGCTTATTCTAGGATGATAATTCAGTCCAATCAATGTGGAAACTTGTGCTAAAATATTTCCCAAATATTCTACAGTGACCCGCAATTCATCAAGAGTCTACCCAAATCAAGACATAAATTTTCACTAACTGCTACAATATTTATCAAGACAGTAAATACAACTTTCCTCACTTTTTTTTGAGTCGTCGATCTTTTTCTGCTTGTGCTCCTAGCTTGCCAAGACCAAGAGAGTCCTGTATATTCATTTCTGAATCTGTTAGCAAAACTATGAAACACAATAGATGAAGAATTAGATACTCCTTGTGATATATAATAGGTGTGATATATAATATTATAAAAATATAATAAGCCTTTTTTAAAAAATCAAAAACAAACTAATTTATGCCTACTCAGGAAATTCAATTTGCTATCAAGAAATTTAAACTCAGTAATTCTATCTGCCAAGAGTAGCAAGCTTTACTTAGCTTAATTTAAGCTTGAAGATTTAATATTTGACAATATCCATGAAAATCCAACAGTATTGACAAAGAGATTCTTTTTATACTACCACAATACACTAGCCTTAAATATATACAATTATAAAATTATCTCCCATCCTCACCCAATGTTTCAATTTTTTCATGTATATTAGTAATCACTGTTTTATTGTGGCATGATAGACAGGCTTATGAAAAATTTAAGGAAGAAAGTACTTAAGCTGGGATGAAACCAATTTATCCTGGGTTTCATCCTAGATTAGGTCCTTTCTTCCTTAATTTTTTTATAATCCTGTCAATCCAGACCTTTTCAGTTCTACTTCCATGCTTCCCTTCTGCTGGTCTCATTACATTATTACTTTCAAGATCCAGGTCTATGACTCCTTGCCATCACTATATTTACAAAAGCCTAATTAGACTACTATCAGCCATCCTGATTCATTCCCATACTTTGAAAGTGGGTTGAAGGAAAGAACACCCAATGATGCACACACACAAAAATAAACAGGATCCCCAAGACTCCATTTCCTGTTCTTGAAATCTTCTGTGGATAATTCTGTAAACCTCATGCTACATTGACATTCTTATTGACTGCTAAACTATGGCATGCTTTTGCAAACGTTTGGACTCCTAGTCCTTCCTTGTTTCAAAACTTTTCAATCGTCCACCAGTGAACTAATCCAGCCTGTGTAATAATATATGCTAATTTAGGCAAATAGAAAGATTTCTATCTCTATCTCTAATCTTATGAATAAGATTAGAAATAAGATTATTGCTCAGTTTCCAATACTGTATATTAAAAAGGGTGACCATTTTTTGTTATTTCTCATATTCAGTCTAGAAGTAAGCAGTGGAATCAATCATCCAGAAGAGTGTTGGGCATCTATTCAATACAAATGTTCAGAGGATAGGTAGCTACTTCAGTATGCTTTAATTTGGATTCATACACTGATCAGAGGATTGGACTCCTTGATATAAATGGCCTCTTCCATCCTGATAAAAAATTTGAATGAATCAAGGGCGTCCTTTGGGCGATTTCTCTGCTTCTGCTATAGTACTTTCAAGCTATGCCACTCCTTATCCATCCAGGAGTTCTATGTGATCAAGTCATTAGCTTTATTCACTGCTTCTGATAATTCATAGCTCAAATTCCTATTTAGAAGATCTGATTACTGCAATCATATTGATAGGCCAAAGGCTAACACTTTATTGATATAAGTGGGATATTATCAACATACATTTTGCAGCCCTGTATTATTTCTTTCTAATGCCTTTGACGGATCTCTACAGCTATTATATCATATTTTATTGTATTAAAATATTCAACAATCCAAGCAAATGAAAATATAATCCTGGAATTTGTAAAAGACAAATGGTCAGCTTCCACAAAATTTGTGGAATTCCTTTATTTAGAAAAGGTGAAGACAATCAATTACCTTGCCCAGTAGTGCCTTCTCTGCTCAGTTGGATTAAGCGCCCTTTTTCTTTCTTTCCAAACAAGCGTCCAATTGAAGATTTGATGCCTTTCCTCTTGGAGCCTTTATGCAGTGAATCCTGGCTGCTATTACTGCTGCTGGGGTTACTTGCTTGATCCTCTAGAGAACTAAAGGATGGGAAAGAAAGTTACTAAAAATAGTGTCATTAAAAATAGTGAAGTTAAGGTCCTCCTCTTGGGATCAGCCACATTCCCCCCATACCTGTTTTCAAAATGCCCTAATTCTTCTCAGAGACCATATTCAGCTAATCTCTAAAGGACAGCAGTGCAAAACATCTAGAGAAAACACAACTGAGACGTGTAACTGAAATTCTGCGGAATAGTATCAGCTGCATAAATCTTTCATATATGAATAATTATTTCGTTAGTTAGTTAGAACCCAGAAAAGAACCCCAAGATTTTTTGTTACAGACTATTATGCACTGAATGTTATACACTATAATAAGACTTCCATTAACAGATTTTCTATCCATCATCGTTCTATCATCATTAAAGTATCAAAGAAAGGAAACTTCAGTGACTGTAACAACTGGAGGGGCATAACATTGCTATCAGTCCTTGGAAATGGAAAAGTTCTATGCCTTGTGTTGCTCAGGAGATTGGAGCATCAATTGGATGCACATCTAGGTCAAGAACAAGCAGCATTCAGGAAAAGACGCTCCTATAACAACCAGTTCCTGACCTTAAGACAGTGTTTCTCAACCTTGGTAGCTTGAAGATGGGTGGACTTCAACTCCCAGAATCCCCCAGCCAGCAATTCTGGGAGTTGAAGTCCACCCATCTTCAAGCTTCCAAGGTTGAGAAACACTGCCTTAAGATATATCACTGAACAGAGTTTAGAATTCCAGAAGCCAATGGTAATTAATTTTATTGACTTCAAAAAAGGCATTTGACTCAATTCATTGAGAATCACAATGGAATATTGTAAAGTCCTATGGTATTCCTCAACATTTTATCAACAGCTTTAAGAACCTGTATTATAACTCTAGCTGCTGTGTACAAATAGAATCTGGCAACACAACCTTCTTTAACATCAATACAGGAGTAAGACAGGGATGTATACTATCACCAATCTTGTTTTTCCTCTCCATGTACTTTGTTATGAATAAAGCGATGGATAACCCTAGCTTTGGAATCCTATGGGCAACAGCCCATCTAATAAATTTAGATTTTGCAGATGACAATGCACTGCTTGGTGAAGCAAAGGGGTGTTTGCAAGAAATGACCAGCAGTTTAGCTAATGAGACCAACTAGATCAGCTAATATATAAATTATGAGAAGACTAAGTCATGCAAATCAGAAGTGCTCAGGATAATATGCCTATAATAGTCTGTGGCCAGACTATAGAACAAGTCCAACAATTTACTTATCTCTATCGATGAAGGTAGATAAGGATATTAACTCTCAAATTCGAATGGCAGCAGCTGTGTTTCAATGCATGCATCCAATTTGGTCTATGGCAGCCATACATATTATCACAAAGTATTATCAGTCTTCTAGGATTGTTGTTATACCAACTGCAATATATGTTTGTGAAACATGGAAGTATACAACCAAGATGATTAAACAGTTAGATATTTTCCAATAACCCTGCTTGAGAAGACTCCTCCGCGTCTGATATTCTTCTACTATTCCTCCATATAGAAGGAAAAAATAGTATTAAGCACATTCTTCAAGAAGTTTTTATAGATGTAGTATACTGAATAAATAACTTATCTGTCCATCCTAATTCAATAGAGCAAAAGTTTGAAAACACTTTTTTATAATCTGCCTTTTCACCTCATATAGTTGAACATAACTGACAGCCTATAAAATGACAGATTGCATCTGTTCTCTTCCCAGACATGTACCTCTTGCCTTCATCTTGACTAAAAGCAGGATGTCCAAGTTTCTCCAGCCTGAGGCTCCTGGGTGAAGAAGGAGGAGAAGTCTCACATTTGATGGTCGTTTTATCTTCTCGATTCTCATCTCGACCAGCTGGTGACTGAACAGATAAGGTAAACTCAGACTTAGGCGAGAGATTCCTGTCTAAAAACTTTCCTCCAATCTCTACCACGCTTATCAGAAACTTGCTAATTAATTAAAGAAGAAGACAGAACAGAATCACATGCATCAAGTATATCATGGGAATTACTGCTCACCGTATGCCCAACAAAAGGACTGAATGGTCAAGTTATAATTATGAGTGTTATTTGGAATGATATAGTCATAATATGAGGCAATAGAGCCAACAGCAACAGGAAGGAGCCGGCAGATTGTGACACATTAGCAATATGGAGTCTGTAATATGTAGCAATCAGGGAAGGAGCCTTTGACTTGCCATCATTTAAATAGCAATTCATATATTTCTATTTTAGATTTGTATGAATCATATACAAAGTAGTACTCTATGGGCATAAGGATTATTTTTGAAATAACAATTGCTAATATATTTTGTCAGATGGGAGTAGGCAATTTGCTACCTAAGCCAAGGACCTGGGACCCTCTCATCAGGATTGGAAGAAGTACCCTGCAGAAACTGCCTATTCAAAATCATCGGAAGTACAGTTTAAGGAGCACTGCCTACGTAACTGAAAATAATAGAAAAGTAACCCCCAAAAATGGAAGATATATCAATACACACACTGTTTTCCAAGAATTTGGTCTTGAACAAAGCCACTGTTACTGCCTCATAAAAATACGTTCACAATTCTCACTCATAGAAATTTCTGAACTCTCACTGGCAAATCAGCAAAGAAACCGATTCAGCATATCTTAGAACACAAACCATTCTTCTTAAAATAAACAGAGTTTGACACTACAAATAGTTATTTAAGCATCCAGAAATAAAGAGCAGTGACCTTTCTAAAAGAGAAATAAATTATAAGCCCCTAGCAGAGAAAAATTACTTCTAAAATAGGAATTGGGCGCAAATCGATTTATTCTGAACACAGAATGATCAGGCATTCTAGTTTAATGCAAAGATGTATAAAAGGGAGACGTAGGTGAAAGCATGCGAGAAATAGCAGGAATATGGCACGAATAGCACTGTCCTAAAGGAAAATCTGGATTAAATATCAAACCCCAAGTCCCAATTTAAATAAGCAGAAATACAATGAAGAGAAACCTACTTTTCAACTTCTCCACCTCTCACGAAAGATATTCTCTATTTACAACCTAAGACTTGCAATATTCTCTAATCTGTTGTAGTTTATGGGGTGGGATATAGTTATGGGAAATTAGCACCGTGTGCCTTTTATTGACCAGCTATTCTTTATCTTACAAAATCTTATCCTTTAATTATTTTAATATCTCAATATACTCGCTTTAAAGCTTCCTGTCTAATTTACTTTTTTAACACACTTCCTACTGTATTACATAGTTAGGTGCATCTTGAATGTCTGCATTTGGGATTTTTGGATTTCAATGTTTACCTACTAACTTGTTTAATATATACCCTGCCTTTCTATGCTAGCAAATACTCAAGATAACTTTACTTGAAGCATACATGAACAAATCAAATACATATATCTATTCACTCTTGGAAAAAGTGTGATATTGTAAACATTCTAACAATTTACAAATAAGCACAGCAACATGGATTCTATGTAAGTTGATATAAGTACTAATTATATGAATCCATTATATATAAATAATTACTACTTACAACCTCCCAGCAGCAATCTGTTATGATCTGAATGGCTTGAAACGAACGCATGAGCTCTCAGCAACAAAACTTAATTTGGAAAAGAATACTGCAATACTTATAGCTCTGTATTTATGGTAGACCATTTATATCTATATGTAGGACGAAGGAAACCACCTACAGGACTAGAGCTATACAGTATGGTAACATTTTATCCGCATCTGAGAATGACACATTTTCAAATAATAGCCTAAGTAAACATTGCTTTATTCTTTAAAATATTTTCAGCATAACTTTATTGTTTGGAAGACCACAATTGCAATGTTGTAAATTAGATTGTGTTTGTTTAAGATGACAAAATACAGATACAGAAAAGGAGCATGAACATAAATCTACAAAGAAGAGCAAAGAAAGGGACAGACTCACAAGTAGTTTCCTCCGGTGTTTCCTCAAGTCACTTGGCTGTCAAAAGATTGACATAAAAACAGTGGAAGTTAGCTCAAAATTACCCTAGGGAGCAGATGGCACACTATTCAATACAACTGGGACTAGAGAGGGCTAAAGAAACTATGAGCAACAGCCATGGTGGAGGACTTGTCAAGAGAAAAAAAATGTGGCATTGTAATATTGGACTAAATAGCTTTAGATTTTAAATAGAAACAAATTAGAAATGCTAAAGGCCATCGTGGTTGAGCAATACAGCTGACCATTATAGAACATAATGGCAGCATAGCATACCACCAAAAATCCCACTTCCCAGTGGAACACACTTTTTATTATTTATTTATTTTTCAACTCTTACCAGGGTCATACTGCATATCCGATCAAGGTCCTGAGCTGTGCTGCGAGAGGTGAGTTTTGGAGTAGAACGCCCACTGACAGGAGGAGATGAGCTTGCCAGAGACAGGGCAGTTAAAGATGTGGGAATGGATGCTCTCTTGCGTAACTGGGTCAGATTTAGGGCTTCCATGCTACCACTGGTGACACGGCTCTCCAACTGTTCAGCCCGCAGCTCAGTTGATTCTTTCTCCTCCTGGATCATTCTAGACCAGATCATAATTTGAATGAATGCTCTATGTGACTCCGTTGTTACAGCCTCAAACCCTCTCAGCTTCAACCTCAAGCTGTCTACCGTGGACCTCACCCCATTCCTAAGAGGTCCGTAAAGGGGACGTGCATAAGCGCAACTGCGTGCCTACCGTCCCTGTCTTACTATCCCCATTCATCTGTACTTACTTGCTCTGTTTATGTTGCTATCTTGTACATGTTTGACAAACAAAACAAAACAAAACAAAACAAAACAACCAAGACAAGACAAGACAAGACAAGACAAGACAAGACAAGACAAGACAAGACAAGACAAGACAAGACAAGACAAGACAAGACAAGACAAGACAAGACAAGACAAGACAAGACAAGACAAGACAAGACAAGACAAGACAAGACAAGACAAGACAAGACAAAACAAAACAAAACAAAACATAACATAAAAATACATAAAATAATTTAATCTCAACTGGGATTTTACTATTTTTCATAAGGAGGGACAGATAGAAGCATTCAAGATTTGTATGTTAAACACAATTCTAGTTCACAGAGCAATTCGGTATAACATGCTTATATACTACACCAAAAGAAACTGGAACCATCTAAGTAGTAGTTGGGTTTATTCAAACGGATACAAGAGCTCATTTTTAAAATAATATTTTGAAATATTTATCCATACAACCTAAAACTGTTCTGATGCACTCCTTACTTATAGTCCACGTTTTCTATGTTCTCAGAATCCAAAATGCTTGAAAAGTCAACTTTTTTTTAATAGCTCAAAACTGTGATGTGGTCAAATGACTCCACATATTGAATCTCCTTGTATTTTAATCTATGGCTATATTTTATTTTCTGGAAAATCATCAGTATAACTTTATTACTACATTAATGTAATGTAATTTCCATTACAAAATTAAGACAATCATATGATTTGTTTCCTGTATGTCATTGCACACATTAGGCAAACCTTTGTTAAATCAGATTTGTCATTAGTTTAAAAAAAAAAAACCTCTTGCAGGCAGTAGAGCCAAAAAATGTTTGTGATGGACTTTCAACTATAAGATTGAGGTTGTGACAGAAATAAAATTGCTCATTAACTTCTACCTGACTTGGTAGTAGATTCATCTGGGATAAGATATACCTATTTCGTACCATGTTGATTCACCTTATTTATTCATTTATTGTTTTTATGTTTGTATCTCTATACTCCACAAGGACTCATGACAATTAACAATTAAAACTAACATTTATTCATGAAACAATCAGTAATTGTGGACCACGCTCCATCATGCTCTAACTGTCCTCTTGGAACAACCCATGGGTCTGAGGCAACTGAACTAAGAGCTCATCCAGACAACCATTTTAATTTAATTGATTTGGTATCATTAAACTCTATTACCTCATAACATAAGAAAGAAGATAAAATACAATACAATTCAAAAACACCATCAGCAAAAAATAAATAAATAAATAAATACAAGCAAATAAAACACAAGATGGTAAACCCAGCAAACAGCAGAACTCAGGTAGCTGGGGTGAGTTCTGTTGTTGTTTAGATTTATCATTTTGTCCAATACCAGATTTTCAAGGACCTCCAAAATGCTATTAAAATGGGAGCCACCCAGAATGCATTTAATATTTTTCCCTACTATCTACTCATATTTAATGTGCTTTCTTCCAATTTCTGGGGTGGCAAAATGTATTCCAGCCTAATTAGCTTTTTTCCAGGAACAAGTCTCCCTTTCCCCTTATAATTACGCTAGTAAGCAATGCTGCCCTTACAGGTTGAATATGGAACAAGACACTTCCTCCCCCACCAAAATTTCTGTTCCACCTGTTGAATAGGGAAAGCAACCATTAATTGGTCTCCTCAAGACTGTGATGCAATAGAATTGGTCATAGGAACCTACCAAGTAAAGACCAGGCCCACTTCTTTCACCCAAAACTATTATAACCATGAAGACGTTTAATGGTCATATTTAAAACAAAATAAACATTCTGTACCATCCTTCAAGTTGCCTAAATAATAGGTGTCCAGCAGAAAGATACTCCGCAACAATAGGTTGTTACCAGTGGTGAAATCTGAACCGGTTTGCTGTTCGTGCATGCGCGGTGTGTGCCAAATGCATGCTGTGTGCGGATGCATAGTACATGCCAAAAGAAGGCTTTGGAAGGTAAATAGAACAGTGGGGGGGGGGGGTCAGCTGTGCCACAGGATTTCCTGCTTTCTAGCAAAGCTAAACTGCATAGCACAGCTGATCATCGGAAATACCCATTCAGAGGAACCGGTAGCTTTTTTTAACTACCGGTTCGAACGAACCCATAGCTTTTTTTTACTATTGGTTTGCCCGAACCGGTAGTTTTTATCACTACCCGTTCGCCCGAACCGAAGCTAACCGGTAGCATTTCACCCCTGGTTGTTACCTGGGCTAGATCTAAACAGCTGCCTAGTTCTGGGAGAGTGATGTGTGTAAGTGTATGTATATGTGCATAGGCATGTCAAAGAACCTCAAGAAACCAGCTGACAAGTCAATGGCATGGTGAACAAAAGCAGAATGGAACACCGAAATAGTCTCAACTGAAACCTGTTCTGTTGCACTCATAACAACATATCCTTTTCTTACAGTTAGCTGTGAAGATCACTGTATAACACTGTTCCTAATGCGCTCAAATACACACACACTTACATATATTTTCACCCAAGTACTCGATACGTTTTTGAGCAGGTCTAGCACAATTTTACAGGAATGGTGAATACAGGAATACATGTAAGAGCTGATTTACATTTCAGAAAGCACCAGCCAGGCATGAAAACAGGCAGCTGCCTGTGGAAACCGGTTGTCATGTCAACCAAGCTACACAAACCAACTGGCCATGAAGGGTGATGCTCAGCAAGCATACAGGATAGCATATATACCTGCAGCTAAAAGCATCCAGTAGGAGCTGGGCAGATCTTAATTCCTGGCTAAACATCACCACAGCTATTGCCAATATGCCTGTATAATGAGGCCTGCTGCCAAATACATACACCATTAGATTGGATTTGCAGGTTCTTCTAAGTGGTAGTCTCTCAACCTTCTCTGACAATCTACTATACTCTTTCACATCCCTGATGACAGCCTTTTCACTTTACTGACACTATCCATTTTTCCCCAAAGAAATCTCTCTGGTGCTGAAGTATTTGGGTATAGGTGAAATGGAGACCACCTCTCTGCCTGCCTGCCTGCCTGCCTGCCTGCCTGCCTTCCTTCCTTCCTTCCTTCCTTCCTTCCTTCCTTCCTTCCTTCCTTCCTTCCTTCCTTCCTCCCTCCCTCCCTCCCTTTTCATAGCTTAAGCAAAATGAAGACATATGCTTTTGAGAATGAGTGTGCTGATTTAGAAAAAATGTGTTGCAGGGCTTATGGCTGTGTCCCAGCAGGAATACACAATCTACATAGATAGATATGAACATAGACAGGACAAATTAACAAAGCACAGCAACAACACACACTTCAAACGATTTTCCATAAAATATCCCCTCTTGGTCTGTTCCTCCAGCAACATTTTTTTTTAGCAATGAAAGAAACTAAAATTACACACTTAATACTCTTCATTTATTACAGAAAGTATAGATTTTGCATTGTGTTACCCAGACCGAGATCTTTGGAGAGATGGTATTAGAGATAAATAAATGTGCTATTTCTGGGGGCAGTCCAATCAAACTGCTCATATATTTTCTCTCAAACATTTCATTACCGCTCACAGAATTCCTTATCATCTACATGCAAACATTTGGAAGTATCAATCCAGACAATGTCTTCCTAATTTATTTCTTGGAGACAAATCTCACACTTTTGTATCCAGTCCTTGGACACATACAAAATCAGCTAAAATATACAGAATATATACACCTGATGTAGATACCTAATCTCCTCGTTGATGGCATCCAGTTGTTCCTGCAGCATCATGGCAAGAGTCTGGGCATCAGAGTGCCCACTGGGAGACAGCATGTCCATAGAGCTGAAGACTGTCTCTTGGTCATCCTCATCAACATCCGAAATCTCCGGGTCACTATCAAAACTGTGAGCTGAAGTACTCAGGATGCCACTTGTTTGACCATGCTCCCAATCCTGGACACAAAAAATCATAAGGTATCCTACGTAAGGTATGATTCCCACATAATTGCAATACCAATTTCACCATCTTGCTGAAATGTCTGTTTGACATGATGGATTGTTATGTATGTAATTTAAATGATTCCAATGTTTCACCTAAGCAAACAAGAAAATTCTGCTGAGAACAGGGCCTTCAGAAGATAGATTTAGTTCTTTGAGAATCTCCTGCATTTGAAAGGAATGCATAGCATACAGTGCAGGCCTTCATCTTGTTGCCAAGCAAAAGAGCAAGCCTGTGCCAGAGATGTAATTTCCACATTACTCATTCCCTAGTTTATCTCTTCCAAGCCTTATGAACATGGCTTGACTGCTTGTTAAGAATTTTTGCCTCCAAAAGTTGTGGGTTAAAAACACTGAAGGTTTTTAAGAAGGGACTGGATAACAATTTGTCTGAAATGGCATAGTGTTTCCTGCTTGAACAGGGATTGGACTAGAAGACCTCCAAGGTCCCTTCCAACTCAGTTATTCTGTTAAAGAATGGTCATGTACACAGACATAAAGCCAGGAAAGAAACAAAAGGGTGGGGGGATTTCAATAATTCTTCAATGCTTCAGATATTTGAGTACAGGTTGGGGCACAGATTCTGGCTTAGTAAAACAGCTGCATTTTACTCATAATAAGCTATATTGTGCAACATTAATTTTAGTGGTTTAAGTCATCAGCCCCCAAACCTTTGGGCACCAGGGACCAGTTCTGTGGAGAGAGGTTTTTTTGCGGACTAGAGGGGACGTGGTTTTGCATACTGCCTGCATCCTGCAGATGGGGCTTCGTTTGTTTGTGCTGCCCAGTGCAAACGGACTGGTGCCGGTCCTTGGAACAGGGTCTCCTGGCTTAAGTGTTTTATGCAAACACTTTAAAAAGCATAAAGTTGTATTTATAATGCTATAGATATACAAACAGCAAAATAATACCCCTCAGCAATTTAGACAAGAAAATATTAAATTATCAGGTTAACAAGCAGATTACTTTGACTTTCAGCTGATTCAACCAAGAATCTCGGTTCTTAAAATAATGAGTTTAGATTCTGGGTGAGCAATTTCATCCACTCCAGATGTTCCAGATTGCTTATTTTACAACCTGAGATGCTAGAGGCCATCTCAGGGCTCTGTTCTCCAGACTTATGGTTTGGGGGGACTTCAATCTGCCATCCCTGGGTTCGGCCTCAAAAGCGGCTTAGGAACATATGACCATTATGAAGGCCATGGGCTTATCCCAGATCATTTCAGGTCTGACTCAGGACAGTGGTAACAGACCAGATTTGATCTTCTTTTTGGAGCAATGGCAACATAATCTGAAGAGATCGCATTGCCACTGCTCCAAAAAGAAGATCAAATCTAATATTATCCCTCCTGCAATGGTCATATCACGCCCTGGTGTCCTTGAGACTTTTTTATGTCGCCCCCTCCACAGGGAGGCCAGGTCCATTTGAGAGGTTCACCTCCAGAGACTGATGGACTCGATTGAGTTTCAGAGGGTACTGTGAGATATCTCAGAGACTTTGCGGCACAGTTCTGCCAAAGCCTTGGTAACATCCTGGAATCAAAGGGCAGCTAGGGACTGGACAAGATTGCGCATCTCCAGATCCATCACACCTGACTTTCCCCATGGTTCACAGGGGAATGGCAGGTTCTGGAAAGGGTTAAGAGATGCTAGCACACCATTGCAGTAAAATGAAGGATGACTCTGACTAGACACAACTTAGAGTTGCTATTATAGCCTACCTCGTGACAATAAGTGCTATATGGGGCTAACCTTGAAGAGCATTCAGAATCTACAACTGGCATCATGGGCAATCTTTGGGTCCCCGCAGTGGTCCATGTTTCACCACTCTTCCACAAGCTGCACTGGTTGTCAATTTGCTTCCAGGAGCAATTCAAGGTTTGTGGGATCACCTTTAAAGCTTTGCATGGCATGAGGTCCAAATTACCTGAGGAACTATCTCACCCCAATAGGACTGGCCTGCCCCACCAGTGCTGGGAGAGGAGGGATACTGTAAATCCCATTGATCAAGGAATTCTGGCTGATGGGGTCCAGGAGAAGAAACTTCTCTGCCATGCCTCCTGCCTTCTGGAACATTTTGCTCCCTAGGGTGAGATATGATCCCACCCTCCTGACCTTCAGGCAAAGAGCCTGAAGACCTGGCTCTGCCAGTTGGCTTGGGCCCCCAATGGGGGAGTATCATGCTGAAGGTGGTTGATGGACCATCTCCCCCCCACCATGCATTTTGCTCCCTCCCTTCCTACTTTTAATAATAATTTGTGTTATTAGAAATATATGTTTTTTTCATGGTTTATTGCTAAACCACTCAGAGTTGCCTGTGGCTAAATATGCAGCAAATAAATTTAATAATAAACAAATCTCTTACAATACGCTTTATAGGCTGGGAATGATTGAAGTTGATACTCAAAAACCTGGGTGGATACAGTAATGGTTCATAGTAAAGTGATTGTGGAGGAGTATGGAGGTGGCCTTATTTATTTATTTATTTATAATTAAATTTATATACTGCCCTACTCCCGAAGGACTCAGGGCGGTGAACAGACAGAAAGTAAAATATACATAATACAAACGTTAAAAACCCTTTAAAATACATTAAATACATTGGCCAGATTTAAAACACCCCAATTATAAAACCAATTAAAAAACAATTAAAAAGGGAGGTTAGGCCAGACCAGCCTGCTGGAATAAGAGTGTTTTGAGGGCGCGGCGGAAAGTGCACAGATCCGGGATCCTCCGTATCTCCGCGGGGAGCTCGTTCCAGATGGCAGGTGCCCCCACAGAGAAGGCTCTCCCCCTGGGGGCCGCCAGTCGACATTGTTTGACCGACGGCACTCTGAGAAGATTCCTTGAAGAAGGAATTCAAACCTTTGTGTAAACATCAACTTAGCCTGGATAGATAGAACAGAGTAGCGACAAACTCAGAATTTGCCTTGCCTTGATCCTCCTTAGTGTAAGAGAAGAGAGCGAAAACCTCTGTCAGGCTTTCAAGATTCTGTTATTATACCCTATAACAATATTAATTCAGTAATACTGTAATTATTACAGTAATTATTATGTGGCATTTATTTCTTGACCTAGTTTATCTCAAAAAGCAGGTAGTGATCCTTTATTAACTTTACAGCTGTCTTGATTTTATATGGGAGTTGCAGGCCCTATACAGAATTTTAATATTTATATTAGAATTTAAGAAGTTTATTACCCTTTATTCTGCAGCTGATTTGACCCTTTCAACTCTCAAGATTTATGGGAAGCAGTTTGGAAATATATTTATTTAATTTATGTATGTATGTATCTATCTATCTATGTATGTACTGGTGTCTTGAGTTCCATGAAAAATATTTTCTTAATAAAAAGAATTGTTAATACATTTGCTATGATACTGAGTGCATTGGATTGAGGAATGACTTAATTACATGATTAAAAAATAGGCAGAAATATAATTAATTTCAAAATTGTAGTTTCAAAGAAGCACACAGAAAAGATATCTATTTATTTCAATATATCATTTTACCCAAAATAAATAATACTTATTTGAGCAGTTCACTGATCCCCGAAAATTTTTTAAAAAATATATACATGGCTAGCTCAAATTTCCAACATGGGTGGTGAAAATAATTACAAAATAAAATATGAGAAAATAAATAGCAACACCGCATCCCAACCAAGTATTGAAATACAAAAGCTAAGAGCTCTTTCTTTGTTTTCCAGATTTCACAGTATTGCAAAGATCCTTTGAAATTTCATCTTACCACCTTCTTCTGTATAAGCCCATCCCATAAGTATTGTCCTGGCCACCATCCAGTGAAGTAGCCTTTCTGCACAACAGGGAGTCTCTTTCCTTTAGAGGGGTTTAGGTTTGCAGCTGTCACTGCCAAGCGAAAGGCCATTGTGCCCCCCCTCTATTTTAAAAACACAAAACAGCTGTTGCAGCTGTTGCCAATACAAAGATTTTATGGTGCACTCCAAGATGTAACTGGAGCTGCCCCCTAGAGATTGGTTTGCAGCAAGGCAAACATCAGGAGTTTTACCTTGGAGGGTTCTTCCTGCAGAGCTACAAAACGGCTCTTTGGTGCCCGATGAAGACTAGAAGGTGTTGCAAAGGGGTCCGTGGATGGATGGACCATAGTACTCAGGGGATATCTGAGATCAGGAGTACTTCCAACAAGGGACCTATTAAAAATTAAAATGGGAAAAAAATATTTATTTTAAAGAAATAATGGAAGTTGTATTGCTTAAAGTTTAGCTTTCTATAGAGATATCCTTAATTTAAAGACATCCAATATGGTATTTTTTATCTTCTATCAATATCCTAAAATACAGACATATTGTCAGAGATTATGCATTGAAAATCACAGGATAGGATGGGTCCTTTATTTTTTCTGGCTGGTGTGAAAATTTGGGGCTAATAAACATTTCTAGAGCAGTTGTAACTATGCTATAGATATTCTTACACAAAGATTGCCATGATGAGTATGACCCCCATCGACATACCAAAGGAAAATAAAGAACCAGACTATTTCATTATCTATGGATGTTCTGTTTTAAAGCAGCATTGACTGGGTCTTTCAGAGGCATAGGTTAGTGGTTTCCAGGATGCTAGCTAGCGGAGTACTGAAAAGCATCTGCAAGTAAACAACAAAGCTCAGGAGGCACCAAGAACTCCACAGTAAATTTCTTGAAACAGTAAAGAACTTCTGGAAGCTAGTAGACCATCTTTGTATACCACATCCAGTAGAAAAATTGAACTTTTCAGTGTTGAACTTTTGAAAATTGAACTTTTCCTAGAACATTCTGTCCTGAGAAGGTAAATTTTATCTTGACTTTATGTGTAGATCAAGTCTTTTTGGAAATATAGATTATACTTAAGACTGCTGCTTTGCCTTGTAGCATCCCAGCTTCCCATTGGATAAGTTTTAATCAAAAGACTTATTTAAAATAAAATAAGGTAGGACAGGATGCTGGGCAAATACTGAGGAAAATGTCAGCAGATATGTCCTTTGTTTCTCCAAGGCCTTATCAAAGACTAAGCCAACAATAATACCAACATTTTCTAAGAAATAGCCAAAATCCTAATACATTTATAAGCAAATAAGCAACCTTTGTCGAAAAACTTATCTTATTATCATAATCTAGATATATTGAACAGAGACTTAGATAATGGGGGCTGAACAAATATCTCCAAGACTCTAAGTCCTGAAACAAAAATATAGTCAAAGTGGCTCAGAATAAATTAATTAATTAATTAATTAATTAATTAATTAATTAATTAAAGAATAAATTTAAGTAGCAGGTGGGGTAGAGTACTGCTAAATATCAGTGAGGAAACACTTGGTGTCCTGAAGATTAAGACCTTTTTCAGGAATACTTTCTCATCTCCAGGGAACAGAGACACAATTGTTTTTCTCTCCTTCCTCCCTCCCTCCCTCCCTTTTTTACTTTAAAATTTTATTGAACAACAATACAGTATCTAATGTACAGTATGTAGAAATACACTTATTTCCTTCTTGTAAGAAGCTACGCAAAAGTGCTCAAAGCTTGGTTTATTTTTTAGACTTATTATTAATCCTTTTTATTTTATTTAAAACAGGGGAATTTTCAAAAAAGATATTACCTATGCAGGCACAAATAACTATTGGGGTTAAACAATTACTGCTCAATTAAGCATTAGTAAAAGATACCAAGCAGAGTGTGTTAAGTTGGTTTTATGATATAAAAAATATATAGGTAAGTATTTAATTTCCCCTTTCTATGAGTCCAACCAATTTTGCAATACCTGATGGCTTAAGCTTTAGAATCCATAATCTAGAAACACAAGCTATTTTGGATAAGATAAAAAGAAAAGAATTGAAGAAATTTCCAGAGAAGGTAACTATCAGTATTTCTCAATAAACTAACCTTTTAAAACAACAGTTATCTATGTTAACAGTAAAAGAAATGAAATGAATTATGTAAAGTAAAAAAAAATTGCAAATAAATCAGGAAATGGCTGAAATACAAATTATGAAAAGAAAATGATACTGAAATTACAAGAGGGGAATATTGTATTAATAGACAATGTAACCAGACAAAATTTGATCAATACTGTTCCAATTTTTATAAAAGAAGTGATGTCTCTCTAGAGAAAATAGATGAATATCTAAAGAATCAAAATTTACTGAGGATTACAGAGGAACAGAGACAGGTTATGAATGTACTTATAACAATAAAGGAAATTTCTGAAACTTAAAAAAAATTAAACCAGGAAGAATGCCTAGGCCAGGTGGATTATCAAGTTTTATTATACATGATTTAAGGATTTTACAACCTTTACAAAAAACAATGAACTCTAAATTGCAGGAGGAAAGATGTTGGAGCGTTGGAAAGAGGTCAGCAATAGAACTAATATTTAAAGAGGGACAGTTTTGACTTGAATAAAAAACTATAGGCTGATATTAAGACTGAAAACAATTTTGCAAGAATTTATGCATGAGGATCAATGGGGGTTTTTATCTAAAAGACAGTTAAGGGACAATGTTTAGAAATGCATTGAGCATTTTGGAATATTTAGAGCAATATAATGAAAAACAAGCCACCTTGACTTTCTTAGATGGGGGAGAAGACCTTTGATTATTTGAACTGGCTTTCTTGTTCAATATTTTGGAAGATATTAATTTTGAACATTATAAAATGAGTAAAATCAATTTACACTTCACAGAAATCACAAATAATTGTTAATGGAGGTATCAACAAAACCATGTAAGATACTAAAAGGAACAAAATACGGTTGCACACTGTAGTTCTTGAAATATTGAATAGAGATATAACACAAGGTGAGAAGATTGTGGGAATATAGATTTTAAAAGACACTTGTTAAGAGTTTTGGCAGATAACTTGGTTTTTTGTTCTGGAAGATCCTTTAAAGGGAATTGAAACATTAATAGACTATTTTAAAAAATGGTTACATTAACAAGTTTCAAGATTGATAAACAGAAGATAAATATAATAACAAATAGAAGAGCAAATAGAATTGTTGAATAAAATAGGTTTTAAAATTAAGAAGGTAAAATGTCTGAATATCACTATGTCAAATATGAACTGTAAGATTTCAAAATAACTATGGTAAAATATGGAATTGAGTTCAATGGCTAAGTTAAGATAGGAGAAATTGCAACTGTCATTGCTGGAGGAATTTCTGTGATAAAAATGAAAGTTTTGCCTAGAATGATACTTTTGTTTCAGACAATATCTGATTTGACAATTGATGATCCATTTAACAGAAGGCTGAAGGATATATCTATATTTGTGTGCTGGGGGAAAACATGACTTAAATATAAGGTGTTACAAAATGCAAAGGAAAGGAGGATTGAATCTACGTGATTTTAAATTATATTTTGCAGCTTGCTGTTTAGTTTGGATAAAAGAATGGATATTGCTGAGAAAAAGAAGGCTCTTGGAGTTAGAAGGACACAACCTAACATTTCGGTTGCATGAGTGTTTGTGGTATGATAAAGTCCAGGTTAATTTAGATTTTAAAAATGATTATGCTAGGCATGCCCTATGGAGAATATGGAATAGATACAAATCCAGATTGTGCCGGAACACATCTCTATGGATCTCAGCACAAGATTCATTTTATAGATGAGAAATAATAGAGAAAGAGAAATCATGAGATAATAGAATTTTATCAAGGGTAATGTACTGTAAATAAACTCAAGGGAAGAACTAGTGGCAGTAGGATATAGTTGCTAGTGTTTTTTTTTATTTATTTGTCATATTTTAAAACTCCTACCAAAATGGAACAGATTCAATTAATTAAGGGCAATTAACTAAATTATAAACTTGGTTAATAGATAGTATAGCCTTTATTGTCATTGTACATCATGTATACAATGAAATTGGTTTTAGCCTCACTGGTGCAATTTATGACAGAGAGAAAGAGAGAAAGAGCATTACATAGATCTCCAGAGGAAGCATATTTTAGAGCGTGGGGGCCACTACCGAGAAGGCCTGGTGCTTAACGTAGGTCCTATGTATGAGACGGAAGAGAAGGAGAGAGAGAGGGAGGGAGAAGGAGAGGGAGAGAAAGAGAGAGGGAGGGAGGGAGGGAGGGAGAGAGATCTAATGGTATGTAAATATAATAAATAAATACGCAAATGTAACAGGAATGTAACATGTAAGTATTTCAAGATAAAAGTGGGTATAAAAAAATAAAATAAAAATAATCAGATTTAAAGAATTTGTACCTGAATATCAAAAGAAATTCAGAAATATTTTGAATATTAAATAATAAGCAGCCATTGGTGATACTTAAAATTCAACCCAGGCCTAGAAAATCCATAAAGTGTGCCAAAGGATTTCAGTGATTTAAAAACATACTTGAAATGTACTGTCTAAAAATATTTATTTTTAAATAATGTATATGTGCATGTTTAAAATTAATGATTCCCATGATATAACTGAAGTCCTCAGTTCTCTTTTAAATGTTTATCTGTTAAGCTTGTCATATGCCACATTAAGCTCCCTCCCAGGCCAGCAACCACTCTCTCATCGCAAGGCATATTTCTGAGAGCCTCATTTCATTCTGGAGAGAATAAAATCAAAAGGAAAAGCAACAGCTGTGATCTCTACTGGATACAAGTCTTTTCAGCCCTACCAACTGGCTTCTTCTTACACGTGACTTCCAACTTCATGCTCTGCCAATACTTGACAAGGAACCTTCTATAACATTCAATAGATAGTAAGTCTCATCACATGACACACAACAATATTATTTTTTTAAAATGTTCTACTTTATTTTGCATCACATACAAATTTTGTTACATTACTACAAGCAAAATATGAAATCTCAATGCTGAACAGTTGGGGGACTTGTGAGGATGTGTTTAAAGGAGTGCTAAATGTGCAATTTACTCAGCATGGAATTGATGAACACCAAAACTGAGAGTGTTTTTATGTTTTTATTTCAATTTTATAAAGTTTGTACAGCTATTAAAATAATTTTGGGCATGTCTCCAAAGATAATCATTTGAAGTTAGAAAATTTGGTAAATACTATTCAAACAGCTGTTGGATATGGGATGTTCTAAAATATTAATTCGTTTCTATGTGAAATAGGTTTTAGAAAAGCATCCTGTCTTTTTTGCTGTCCCTTGCTACAAAACTTACTTATTTGTAACTGTGGCTCTTCATAGGATCATCCATCCATTCACAGATATGAGATCTGAATCTACACAGAAGCCTACTAGAATATTCTCTAGCTGAGATTTTTGATGGGAAGTCTATTTCATTGTGCATATCTAACAATATGGTTCCCAATGTTTCTTCGATTTTCCCAAGGTAAACACAACAGTTCTAGAAACAAAGCAGTTACTACAATAAGCATCTATACAGACAAATGGGTTATGTGTATGGGTTATGTGTACGCAAAATGACAATTCAAAGAACACAATCACAGGTGAGCAATCATTTTTTTTCACCATGCTTTCTGTGCAACACATATAAAAGAAAATATCAGGTGTACCTTAGACAGTGTGCAGTACTTCAGGTGAGGTTAAAGACAGCACAATTCTGGCAATTTGCTTATGCTTGGACATCCATCTATAATACAGGTAAGTCCTGTCCTCGACTTACAATCACAATTGAGCCCAAAATTTCTGTTGCTAATTAAGACATTTGTTAAGTGAATTTTGCTCCCTTTTATGACCTTTCTTGTCACAGTAGTTAAGTGAAAAACTGCAGTTGTTAAATTAGTAATATGGTTTTTCAGTGAATCTGGCTTTCCCATAGACTTTGCTTGTCAGAAACGGTTGCAAACCTGGTAGTAAAGATAAGTAGAACCCACCCCTGCATATTGATTATGGGTGGCTCTTTTTGGTCTGGTATAAACTGAAGTTGAGAGTTCTGAGATCATAGGAATGGGTTCCAGTTTGAACAATCCTGATCCACACACCTTAGTTTGAATGAAAAAAAGGAAGCAATGGCCAGCCCAGTGCCAGGTCAGCGCAGAAAAAGAGACAGAGAATGAATGCTAGTATTAAATGGCAGGTGTCTGTTGGGAGTAGCTACTGGAAAGGGCTATGAGAGTGCTTCTATTGGTAAAGTGTAATTTACTCCCCCACCCATTCTGGTAGGGTTTTTGCACAGATGGAGGATCCATATATGGAATGTGATGCACAGAGACCAAAATAAACCAAAAATAATTAAAAAGTGTAGAACCAAAAATAATTATTAACTGGGAAGATTAAAAGAGAAGATCAATTCCTAAGTTCAAAACTGTATATATGCTACCCGCTAATCAACTATACAACCAAGGGACAGCTTAATTGAGAGATATCTGTCTCGCTTTTCCTCCAATTAGAAACAAGGGGGAAAAGTCAATGTTATTTAAACAGGAATTAATCAGACAAAAAGCTTAGGCAGAAATAATATTCTTTAGACCACAGTGACTAAACATACAGAGCTGCATTTCATACATTTTGCTAAGAAACAAATAGCAAGCTTACAAAAATGCTGTACATTTTCTTTTTCAATAAAGCATGAGTGCATATTTTTTCTCAGGCAGAGGGCCTCATAATATACTGTCTCTACAACAGATGAATTGGAGTCTGATTTGGTATGGTAGCATCAACAATGGTTAAAACAATCAGCTACAAAGTGAAATGTACATACAGTAGTTGACAATCCAGATAATAATTTCAACAAATTTTATTACATTGAAGTAATATTCTCATATGAATTGTAAACGGCATGAGAAAAAGAGTTCAGTACACTATACAGAGATAATTCCTATTCCTATTTGCAGCAACATTGCAAAATAAAAACTAAACAAAGCAATTGCATTTTATGTGTTTGGCTGCTTTACTTAATGTGTTGGCATGTTATATAAATGCACCCTCTACTGGATCCCAAAATTACAGCAACTATCCAGATTTTAAGATAAGGATAAAAATTTCTCTGAGTAAAGATCACCTTATAATGATTACATGGGAAAATTAATCATTCAATTTATTTTCTTATTTAAAACATGCAAAAAGTTCTCCCTTCTTTCTTGTAGGATTTTTTTTTTTTTTAATAACCAGTCTAGCCACTATCCTTGCAATTTCCTGGTGATCTTCGTGTTGAGATATAATGATACCCGATTCTGCATAGATAGCTGACAAGCCAATTTCACCTTCTTTTAAATTTTATTAGACTTATTTCGCAGCCTGAAAATGCAGAAGAATGTCAAACACCTTCTTTGAACATACAGCAAGATGTAAAGTCATTATTGTAAATCTCCTTTAACAGTCTAATTAATATCCCTCGCTCAAAAGAGATCTTTTTGTACTTCTGTGTCTCTTGAGATTACTCAAACCCTACTGAAACCACCCTTCTTGTCAAGTATTATTTAGCTACATAAAGGATATATGCTAAATGTATTTGTTGTTAATATACAAGTTACTTTATAATTTAGTAAAAGTTTCACAGGGTTTTCAAATCTCAAAGTCTGGCTCCCAAATTAGTGGCATCTATAATATCCTCCTTACATAAAATAATGTTCCCACTAGTAATCAGGTCTGATCAGGCTTACAAAATAATTTTATTGAATGAAAAACAAAAAGAACTATTTATTTTCCTTATCTGATAATGATAACATATCATTCTCCTATCTTGAATGGAATGCTATCTTAAACCAAATCAGACTCCAATTCATTAGAACAACAGCTTTTCCTCCAGGGTTTCAGGCAAGAGCCTCTTCCAGGTGCCAGGAGTCAGTCTGAGTTGCAAACGGTACATTTTGTCATTGAAAAAAATAGCACTTTTCTGCCAATAAATGAATCATCATGAGGTTGATCTCCTTGTTGTGTTCCAAAGAGTTTGAGAGGTGCTTAAGAGGAGATAACTAGCTTACTGGCATTGAGTCCTTTGATGTGTTGTCCCTGAACCCAATCCTTCCCCTCTGCCCATAATAATTATTTTGGGAAAAGTGAGCTTTTCTTCCCACCTTGAAACAGAAAAGTACACAAAGAAGTAAAACTATGAATTATTCCTTTGTTCTCTCAAGTATGCAAGATTCTAGTCATGATTTAAAAAAAAAACTTATGAGTTCAGAACTTACCAATAAAATTCAAAAGTACAAGGGACTATCATAAAACGCATGCTGCTGTGAAGCAACCACTAAATAAGTGGAAAATACGAATTCGAACTGCCTTATATAAAGACAATTTGTGACTCAGTTGAATCAAAGTAGCCTTTTTACTTCTGAGACATAAAAATAATACAGTATCTATCACAATAACATTGGATTTAATAAAGGGGAACAGTTTCTATTGGATAACAAGGTTTTTTTCCAAGTTTGAATGAACACATTTTTCCCAACAGTGGGAAAAATTCAAAAAGGTGCAAGAAACTGCCTACGGATAGGTTTTTCAGCAGATTTAATTATTATTCCAGAAAGAATCATAGATAAAGATGTTCCTCACAGAAGTATTAATTTCTGAAAGTGTTAATAAAATAAAAAAGAAATAACTGTCCTCACCTGGTATGTACACTGTCAAGTAAAGGACCACTTCTTGCCTTTAACTGGTCGATTTCTAGCCTCAACCTGTCAATTTCATCAGACAGCCTCCTCTGTTCAGAATAAAAGCAGAAATTGTTTCTCTACAATCTCTAGGCAATTATAACTAATTTTCAAAATGAATGCATTTGTGAAGTTAAAATGCAGAGCCAAGCCAGAGGTGGGTTTCAGCAGGTTCTGACCAGTTCTGGAGAACTGGTAATTGAAATTTTGAGCAGTTCGGAGAACCAGTAGTAAAAATTCTGACTGGCCCCACCCCCATCTATTCTCTGCCTCCCAAGTCCCAGCTGATCGGGAGGAAATGGGGATTTTGCAGTATCCTTCCCCTGCCATGCCCACCAAGCCACACCTACCAAGCCATGCCCACCAAGCCATGCCACGCCCACCAAGCAACACCCAGAGAACCAGTAGTAAATTTTTTTGAAACCCACCACTGATACAAGCAAATAACAATGAAACAAAGCAGGAAATAGAAAAATACTAGTACAAAGAGACAGAAGGAACATTTCTGAAGTGCTACCCAAAAAAGCTGAGACTGATAGAAAATATTATTTCAGAGAAGAATCTATAACTGTACTACCAAAGAGCCTTGGTAGTACAGTGGACTAAAGCACTATTATTAACATCTGCTGCTTGCAATTACTGCAAGTTCAAATCTCACCAGGCTCAAGGTTGACTCAGCCTTCCATCCTTTCAAAGGTAGGTAAAATGAGGACCCAGATTGTGGGGGGCAATAAGCTGACTTTGTATAAATATACAAAAGTATGAAGGCTATTGCTTAACGCATTGTAAGCCGCCCTGAGTCTCCGGAGAAGGGCGGCATATAAATTAAAGCAAAATAATAATAATAATAATAATAATAATAATAATAATAATAATAACAACAACAACAACAACAACAACAACAACAACAACTAAATATAGAATAAATCTCACATATGTGACCTGTTTATCTAAATTTTTACTGAATGGAAGGCTCAACAATATATTTTCTAGATTATGACTTTGTACTTAATTTACCTTTGGTTTACTTGCATATGTATAGAGCAGGGGTCTCCAACCTTGGCAACTTTAAGACTTGTGAACTTCAACTTCCAGAATTCCTCAGGCAGCGTTGAAGTCCACAAGTCTTAAAGTTGCCAAGGTTGGAGACCCCTGGTATAGAGGTCGAAATTATGCTTTTCTAATCAGAAAAAGAAGCAGTAGGTGCTTCATTATACAAGTTACATTTACTGTTGGTTATTACTATGTAAACTATCAGTCATGCCAGTATGACTATTCAATATCTTCTGACTATGTTACTTGAATATATTAAAAGTAATTCTGATATATATATGTCTGGTACTTCTTACACAAGGTTTAGTAATAGCATTTACCTTGTCATGCTGCTGCTCTTCAATCTGTTTTTGAGTATTTTCCAATTCTTGCAACAATGTGTTCTTAAAAACCAAAAGATGAGTAGTTAGAAACATAAGGGGCCTGAGATAAGATCGTAGAAGGTATACCCATCAAAATAAATTATTTATTTTATCACAATTATTAAAATAAGTAATTAATAAGGAGCAACACTCAAGGGAATAGTGCTAATTACACTAAAAGGAACAATATCACAGAAAAAATTACACATAACAGACATGGAAGAAAGGATGATTCTTCTTAGATTATCATAGACATGGCCAAAGAGTAAAAATCTCTCTCCTCTCCCTGCCTGATCCCAATTCAATCCCATTGCCATTATTCTACCTAATTACTTCTGAAACTTTTATAGAGAAGATTAACCATAGGACAAATGGAAAAATTGTAAATATTTCATGAAAATGGACCAGAAATCTTTTTCACAGTGCTGTACAGGAATAATATTCACCAGTTATAATAGAGCTGTAGCAATTATACATAATTTATAATGATAATTCTTTGTTTATCTTCATGAATTGAAAATTTATCAGAAAAACTACAATACATGCTTTCAAATATAATTTGAAACTGAAGTATCTTGGGGTCTTTAAGTATATTTAGTAGCATCACTGAAGATATGGGGGCGGGGTGCCAAAATCATTTAAACTTTGCAGTGTCAAATATAAAAACAACAAGTTTCTTAAAACCTGACAGCATTTGAAGATAATTTTTTCTTAGATGGGCAACAACTGGATTTTCAGTCCAGAAATGACTCCCTGAATTTACAAAATATCATTTATATCTGGAAGTAATGTACCCTGTTTCCCCGAAAATAAGACATCCCCTGATAATAAGCCCACTCAGACTTTTGAGTGCACAGCAATAAGGCCAAGCGCTTATTTCAGGGTTCAAAAAAATATAAGACAGGGTCTTATTTTCGGGGAAACATGGTAGTTTAAATGATATTGTTATTCAGCACTGATATAAATGAAAAAAGCAAGTAGCAATGGCACCAAAATGCCATGAAATTTAGGCTCATTCGCTAGAGAGGAGCATTTTATTATAAATGGTACTGACTATCATTCTTGTTTGTGATCCTTGAAAATGGCATTCCCTGAGCAAAGAAATGTGAAGACAGCCTGGTTCACCAGATCTAACTGGATGGACAGATACTACTACTACTTGTGCAGACACTTTAAGGGTGGCAACTTTCAATTGCACCCAGAAGTCAACTGGAAACCAATGCAGCTTGCACAGTAATAGTGTTATATGGGTAAATCAAGATACATGTGTAATGAGTATTTTGTAATCCTGTGTATATTTATTTAGTAGGACTACCTCATCACAAAAGTCAACCAATTTGCAGTTAATCAAAAGTACCTTTCTCACCCATAAACTCTCAACTGCATCTCAACAAGCAACCAAAATCTGGCTTTTTGATAGTGTATGTGTGTGACTGTGTGTCACACACATACATATACATGCACAGAGGAAGACAGGATAAGTTTCTCAGATATTCAAGATGTGAATGTGGATTGATAAAATAAAGGGATTTCAAAAAAATTTTAAAAGCCAGAATTCTATTCCATACTTATTGCAACAGCTATTTGAATCTACTTCATAGTTCATAGTTCATGATAAGAACAAAGAGAAAAATCCCAGAAAGAAGGCAAACTCTGGTAAAAACCAAGGCAGCAAAGAATCAACCCCTCGAGCTAACCTATTCCCGTGCTCTAATGCGAGGCAGCACCAATAATTTTCTAATATTCCTTCTCCATAAATCACTGGCTGAATACAGCTGCTACACTTACTACAGGTAGTCCTCGACTTACAACCACAATTGAGCCCAAAATTTCTGTGGTTAAGTGAGACATTTGTTAAGTGAGTTTTGCCCCATTTTGCAATCTGTCTTGCCACAGTTGCTAAGTGAATCACTGCGGTTGATAAGTTAGTAACCAAGCTGTTAAGTGAATCTGGTTCCCCTACTGATTTTGCTTGTCAGAAGGTTGCAAAAGGTGATCACATAACCTTGGGACACAGCAACAGTCCTAAGTATGAACCAGTTGCCAAACATCTGAATTTGTATCACATGATCATGGAGACGCTGCAAAGATTGTAACTGTGAAAAATGGTCATAATCACATTTTTCAGTGCCGTTGTAACTTGGAACGGTCACTAAATGAACTGTGGTAAATCAAGGATTACCTGTATTCAAAACATCTATGATATGACCCATCAAATGTCTTAGCTTCTTTTTAAAGATGGATTTTTGAGGTTATGAACATTCCGGTACCATTTTAGTTATCAGCAAAATTAATTTTCCTATTTGAATATAAAATAGTAAAAAGAACTGCACTATACCTTTTCTTCAAGGGCTGCCATTCTTTCTTTAAGATGAAGCTGAAGTCTCTCATTGGATTCACTCAGCAGCCTGTCCACAGTATCAGAGAGCCTCTTGTTATGTTCCTCATTCATTTTCTCCCGTTGACGGGCCTGGGGGACATATCAAGATCAGCCAAATATTCCCAAGCAGTTTGCTCTGAGACTGCATTAAAATTAACCTTAATGATTCAAGAAAACAGAAATTACTATTTCACTATAACTAGCCCATTATAATGTAAGAAGATATTTACAACAATGTCAAGGTCATTTTATTGACTGGAAAATGTTGAGACTTACCCTCTAAACTTTTTTTTAACTTAACACCAGTTGAGAGAACTCTATAAATATTAAATGCACTGAAAATCAGAGGTGAATTGTGCTATAATTTGAGCATATATTTATTCTAGGATATAATAATATTCAAAAATTTATCGCCATTAACTGTTGTTGAAATTTTAATCAGCATATCATAGAATTATAGGGTTGGCAGTGACTATGAAGTCTTCTAGGGCAGAAATCACAGACCATTCCAAACAAACAGCTGTCCAACTTTTGTTGGAAAACCTCGAGTTAAGGATGGAGTCACCCACAACTCTAGGAGGGAGGCTCTTCCCCTGCTTAATAGCTCTCAGAGTAGGAAAATCCTCCTGATTTCAAGTCTGCATATCTTTATATAAAGCTTCTATCTATTGGTTCTTGTCTTACCCTTGGAAACTATGGTGAATAAATCCACATCCTCTTCTAGTATTCAAGTATTGGAAAATTTATAAAATGCCTCCCTTTTGCCTACTTCTCTAGGCTATACATACCCACTTATTTTAAATTACTCTTCATAGGATTTAGCCCAAAGTCTCTCAATATGATTGTGTTTTTCTTTACTCTCTTTCCAGTTCTTCAGTATCCCTCTTGTATTATGGCAATCAAAACTAGATACAGTATTCCAGATGCAGTCTGAATAGGTCATCATAGACCAGAAGTATCATTTCTCAAATCAACATTATTGATTCAGGCCAAGACTGAAACTTCTGCTAGCTCATGTTTAATCTGTGGTCTATACTAGTGGTGGGATTCAAATTTTCTTACTGCTGGTTCTGTGGGCATGGCTTGGGGGACATGGTGTGGCTTGGTGGGCGTGGCTTGGGGCGTGTGGCAAGGGAAGGATACTGTAAAATCTTCATCCCCTCCCCACTCCAGGGGAAGGTTACTACAAAATCCCCATTCCCTCCCAATCAGCTGGGACTCGGAAGGCAGAGAATAGATGGGGGCGGGGTCAGTCACAGGTGGTATTTACCGGTTCTCCAAACTACTCAAAATTTCCGCTACCGGTTTCCCAGAACTGGTCAGAACCTGCTGAATACCACCTCTGATCTACACCCTACAGGACAACCAGGTTTTTCTCCTGAGTACTACTACCAACCCAAGTTCAGCCTATCTTGTACCTGTGCATCTGGGTTTTTTCGTCCTAAATGCAGAACCTTACAGTTATTGCCATTGAACAGTGTTTTGCTGGATAAAGCTCATAGTTTAAATCTATCAAATTCCCTTTGAACCTTTAAGCTATCTTCTGTGTTGTTAGCAATCCTTCCTAGCTTTGTGTCACCTGCAAATTTGACACGTATTGCCTTTATCTCTTTTTCTAAATTATAAAAATATTGTTCCTTTCTAAGTGCTTGCAAACCCACTGCTTGATTATCCTTTTTTTTTTAAGGATTTTCTCAGATACCAATGACAAATTGAATGATCCACTTTTCCTTTTCTTTAAAACAGGGGAATGATGTTAACTCTACTCCAGTCTTCTGACCTGTATTCTATATCAGTGGTCACCAACTGGTGGTCTGTGAAAAAATTTTGGTGGTCCGCAGAAAAATTATTTGCATTTTTTATATTGCACTAAATCAGAGGTCCTCAAACTACGGCCCTTGGGACAGATGCTTGCAATGGATGTTTGTGTTGCTGCAGAGAGTCTCCCCCTTCGAGATCTTCTTGTGTGGATCGGAGGGGGCAGAGATTCTGACTTGGGGTCTGCTTCAGTTTCCTGGTGTGGGGCTTTGGGCGAAGGCTGGAGGGAAGTGCCGCTGGTGGCGAAGAGCCGGAAGACCTTGTTCCAATGGGACTGCATCAAGGCCTGGAACTGGCTGACCATCTCACCCGCTGAACCTTCAGGCACCAGAACCTGGCCTTGCACTCCCACAGGTCTTCGCTCTGCTTGGAAAGCCTATGTTTATAGTCCTTAGTGAGGTGCTTCGGCTAAGCCTCATTCTCAGTCAGATCCAATTTGAACCGAGTTCTTTTGCCAACTCTTTCTCGTGGTGGCTGGTTAGCTCCAACAACTGCTTCCTGTTGGGACCCTAAGGAGCCCAGGTGGGGAGGCGAGGAGTTGGCTACACCCATCCAGTCACATAACCACCTAGCCATGCTCACCCAGCCGGACATTAGGCAGATCATATTAGTGGTCCACAGGATTTAAAATTATGAACTTAGTGGTCCCTGAGGTCTGAAAGGTTGGTGACCCCTGTTCTATATGAAGGGCCACAACATGACAGGCAGAACCAGGGAAAGGGGAATGTAGAAATAGGGTTCAGAAAGAAAAGTCATCATAGATGGGACCAACTGATATTATAACATTAAATTAATTTAATTAAATCAGGAAGTGAAGCTAATTATTTAGATAACTATATCTAACACAACTATACTACATTTGCATATAATAAACATGGGGTTAAAGTGATTTCTTCTATTGCTTCAGTGCCACAGATTTAACTACATTGTAACAACCTATCACTTAACCATAACTTAAGAGTGTGGCTGAAGATGTAAAACAACCATGTGGGATCCCAAAGGTGCTTTTTCAAGAGGCAACTGGACTTTCTGGTTTTTCTTTAAAGCTGTCTGCAAAGAGTATAAATCCTTCCATTCCTCACCATCCAATCAGAGCTGAAGAAGCTTTTTGGATGAGAAGCAAAACGTCTTCAAAGAAAAATCAGAAAGTCCAGTTGCCTCTTGAAAAAGCACCTTTGGAACAACCATGACCTGGATGACTGAGAATCTCCACAGACAATCATTTGGGATATTCGTTCTCACAACAAGCTATCCATATGATACCACATTTGTAAAAAAAAAAAATCATTAATATCATAGAAGAAAACATAACAAGTAATACCAAGTTACCATTTTCAATTTGACAATAGTCTGACCTGAAATGAAATAAAGCTACGTTCTCTAGAGAAAAAAACTTACCCTTCCCAATTCTTGGTTCTTCTCCTCCAACTGAGTTTCCAGTTGCCGCAGTCGTTCTTCGATACTGCCATGCCTTTCCTCAGCCTACATAGAAAAAGACATTCTCTAAAATGATGGTTGTCAGCCTCCACAAGCAATGAATCTGAATCTGAACCTGAATCCCACCAAAGTAAAAACAAAGCTCTGAGTTTTTAAAGAACATTTCTATATTTATATGTCCTCTGTTATTGATTATTGTTAGTTTTAACTATATGAAAAATTGTTCTTAACAATAATTTGTACATTTATAATTGTAAAAGCAAACAGATAATAAATACTTTCATATTAGCCTGTGGTTATATTTTACTAATTGGCATCTCAGTAAAAAAAAAAATCTAATATTTACTTTCATTGGAGTAAGACATTGTGATTGTATTCTGAGACTCTCTTTATTTTACTCCAGTGCTAGAAGAAATCTTGATTTTCTTCAGAGATATTCAACCAATAAGAATGAAGTTTCTGTTTCAGTCCAGATGTAATTTCTGCACAACCCTTAATCTAGCAACTACTGAGATGTAAACCTCACTGATGATTCAAAAGATCAGTCTTTCTCCAATAAACAGCTTCTTTTAGCTCATTTTATTGGCGGCGGCAGCTAGAAGCTGGGAAGACCATAAAGCTAAACTGGAGACAGGTTGCTTGCCCTTCTATCAGTTTCTCTCATCTTCTCCCATGCATTGATTTAAATACAGGTAGCCCTCAATGTACAACCACAATTGAGCCTAAAATTTCTGTCGCTAAACAAGACAATTATTTAGTGAGTTTTCTTCCATTTTATGACCTTTGTTGCCACAGTTGTTAAGTGAATCACTGCAGCGTTAAGTCAGTAACATGGTTGTTAAATGAATCTGGCTTCCCCATTGATTTTGCTTGTCAGAAGATTGCAAAAGGTTTAAGCATGACCTTGAGACACTGCAACTGTCATAAATACGAGTCAGTTGCCAAGCATCTGAATTTTGATCACATGACCTTGGGGAGACTGCAACAATTGAAAGTATGAAAAATGGACATTGTAACTTTAAACAGTCTCTAAATGAACTGTTGTAAATCAAGGACTACCTGTAAATTAATCCTATCCTATCCAGGGGCTACCTGTATATCATCAATGATATTGCTAAGCACTGCTCTAAGGAATTAACAAATCAGCTATGGAAATATGGGTTGGGAAAAATGGTGAAGACTTGTTCTTATGTAAGATTGCACTTATATACCACATAGATAAAACTAAGCATCCAGGATATAACCAATGTGGATTTACTTTTATAAAATATTTGGAAAGGCAGCAAATTATTCTCTGAGAGATTCTAGAAATAGACCCTCTCAACCCTAGGGCACAGACATGAGTTCCTTGTTGAATTCATTACTTGATGGTTGAGAAAGTTATTTGAATCTCAAAGCATATTTCTTGGATAGTTCTAGTTTATATCAAGCCTTGTAAGTATATATTTCATTCAAGAAGTATACAAAATGCTCCCATCTGATTCCTTAAATGCATCTATGTGAAAATAACAGACTTTATAGCAATACCACAGGCTTGGTAAATGGATCTTAATCCCAAAACTAAAATAAGCACACAAAATATCTGACAATTTAATGGGATAAAATCTGCTTTAAAACATCCTTGGACAGCAGTTACTGCCCTCCAATCCTGTGTGCATTAAATAGTAAAGCCTAGTATAATCCATTGAAAAGTTCAGCACCACCAATCTTACCTAAATACCAGCGTAGGAAGCAGCTATACACAAATTGAATATAAACTGGATTTCTCAATCAGTTCCAAAAGTTTAGCTCAAAATAACCCAATCCAGTGCTTCAACTATTCAGAGCCCCAGCTTTTCTGATTTGGGTAGCATCAACTATTTGAATCACATTAGAGCTTAACTGTACATCACTAGTAGCTACTTCTTAGGATAATTATAGCCCTAAGAGAACTTTATGCTGGTCCAATTGATAATGCTGAACTTTCCATTTTTTTAAAAAAAAATCAATTTTTAGAAAACAAATGAGTAGTTCATGACTTTTTCTAACTTGCTTTCCATTGCAAGAAAGTCATATGGCCTGGATAGATGCCAAACTATCTAGTAACCTAGGTTTTATTGAAAGCTCATTACAGTCCTATCTACTTGCCTTGGTAAGAGCTGCTATTCTTTGTGCTAGCTCAGCTTCCACCTCAGGCAGAGTCTCAGCTTTCCTCATTGTCTGCTGCAGTTTCTGCTCTGCCAGCTCCAGAAGCTCCTGAAGATGCCTTGCCTTCTCTTCACACTGTGGAATGATGCAGAATGGCAGTAATGTATACCAGGAGCCAGAAATGCTAAGGATAATTCCAAACTATGCCAGAGCTCTGTATTCTAATGCATATATTCCAACCAGAAACAAAGGAAAAACTTGAATGCCAGTTTTCATTCCACATGCTTTTGATTCTGATTTTTAAAAAGCTGAATATCAACATTTACTGCTATAGGATTATGGAATATTTACATTATGTTCATTAGATCATGTTTTAAACCTGTATAAAATGTTCTGAATTGAAACACTCTGGCTCCAAAACATCCTGTCTCTATTCTAACTACGTAAGAAATTATTTAAAATGTAAAATAGGCTGTTTTGAACATTTTACATGATTCAACCTGAAACAGTGCATTTTGTATTTGAAACAGAAGTGTTCTCATCTTAAAACATTTCTAAGATGCTCAAAATGGAATGTTTTTACTCAGAATGTTTCAAAATCAGAACATCTTGCATGCCCCTACTAATTTTATATATTATAAAGTTCCTTCATATACATTTTATTGGATTTATTTGTCACTCATAAAGTTTTCATAATGGAAGTTATTAAATATCTTCCCAAATAAATAAATAAAATGTTAAGCACAGCAGTAAATCCATACAAACATTTTAAAATTACAGTCTTGTAATTTTAACACTCTGAATATTAAACCACTAAGGTAAATGGATTTGAGGCCTGTACAAAAGTTTAATATTAGGCATCGCTTGGAACCTGTACATAAAAATTGCATTCTCCCACATGAATCAACATAATAGGCCATTGTCTAAATGTTCCACAATCAGAAAATAGGACTTTTCAATTGCGATGCCCCATTTGTAAAAAGGTTGCATGGTACCTAATTTAATAGCCAAGGAATCGTTGGCAAAGACAAGGCTTTAAACATTTTTTACTCAAAGAAAGTTGTCTTTTAATTTTAACTGTCTTTACATTTAAACATTATTTAAAAATTCTGTAGTTTTATTATAGATTTATGTGCAAGAATAGCCAAGCCCAATCTTTCACTTGAACAGTGGGTACAGTGCTAGTCATGAAGGCAAAGTAGTAGTACTCCTGGGAAAGATCATCTCAACAAGAAGAATATCTAGGAAGAAAGTTCTGGAAAGGAGGTAAAATGGGCCTTCACAAATAGAGTGCATCATCCATGAAGCTCTCCATCAGATTGACACTGTCATTCCATTTGCCATGGCATTAAACCCCCATTACCTGACGATGGAGAGACTCTTTATTGGCAAGCTCATTCTCCAACTTGTCATTAAGGTCATGAATGGAAGTGGCTTCTCTCTGGGCTGCCAGATAGCGTTTCTCTAGGGTGGTTATCCTCTCCTCCATGTCTTCTTTTTGTGCCAAAGCCTGGGAAAGAAAATATTAAAAATGCAGGTTTACTTCTGCAGTAGAGTCTAACATAGTCTAGTTCCATTGTAAATCAGATTCAGCCTATATCCATTTTTCCACTGTTATAGTTGGGAGTGGGGCAACAAGTGCTGGAAAACTCCATCACAGTTAAATCCTCTGATACCTGGCAGCAAATTATATTCTACACATCATTTGCAGCTGTAGAACGTCTGTCCAGTACTGATTGGTGCCTTTCACTATCTGTCAAAGATATTATTACAGGGGCTGGTAGGAAAAAAATGTAACCTGGATTTTCAAGAACTTGCACTAAATATATAAGGAACCTGCTGAGCTTTTTCAAGAATTTTAACCAAATATTCTAAACTAGATTACGTTTCTGGAAGGGTTTAGAACAGGGGTGAAATGCTCCTGGTTCGGACCGGATCACCTGATCCGG
Source organism: Pantherophis guttatus (assembly GCF_059756535.1). Taxonomy (NCBI): domain Eukaryota; kingdom Metazoa; phylum Chordata; class Lepidosauria; order Squamata; family Colubridae; genus Pantherophis; species Pantherophis guttatus. Next base: position 36,629,546 of record NC_142065.1, on the reverse strand, counting down.
TAGCGATGGTGACGGGTGGTTCAGAGAACCGGTAGCAAAAATCCCTGCCCCCTCCCCATGCCTAGCTGAGCCGCATAATCATCAGAGGCTTTTTTATTATTTTTAAAAGCATTTGTTCTACAACCTCTTCAGCCGAAAAAATGCTTTTAATAGTAAAAAAAATAAAAGCCTCTGATGATCGTGCGGCTCAGCTAGGATTGTCAGAGGCTTTTAAAAACATTTTTTAAACAACCTCTTCGGCCGAAGAGGTTGTAGAAAAAATGTTTTTAAAAGAAAGAAAAAAAGCCTCTGCTGATCAGGCAACTCAGCTGGGATCATCAGAGGTTTTTAAAAGTATTTTTTTTACAACCTCTTCAGCTGAAGAAAAAATGAAAAAAAATGCTTTTAAAAGCCTCTGACGATCCCAGCTGAGTTGCCTGATCGGCAGAGCCTTTTAAACGCATTTTTTTACAACCTCTTCAGCTGAAGAGGTTGTAGAAAAAAATGGTTTTAAAAGTAAAAAAAAAAAGTTGGCCATGCCCACACAGTCACATTACCCACCACCACCAAGCCACACCCACAGAACCAGTAGTAACGAATTTTACATTTCACCACTGGTTTAGAATAATTTAATAATTCATTACTGCATAGCTAAACCCACTTCTTCAGTTACTTCAATAAACTCAGGATTCAGTCTAGCTGAATTATTTTAAATTGATTTAGAAGAGGAGTTTTTCTATGCCATCACTTTCACAACTGGAATTTAGCACTCTGACCTCTCGTAGGTCTCTCTGGTACTTGCTGCTCATTTCTTCAGATTTGATGAGGTCCCTCCTGGCTGTGCTTAGATCTTCTTCAAGCTCAGCAACACTGGCAGCCAGACCGGCTAACCGTTCTTTAGCTTGTGCTAGTTCAAAGTTTTGTTTCTCTAGAAGCTCCTGCAATTCCACAATCTGACTTGCCCCATCATCTGGGTGTATAGAGCCATTAGGGAGTCTCTGTCAAGTAATATGGAAAAAGATTCCAACGTTTCATATCAATAGAGAATAGATAACTTAGAATATTGAACTAATATTCAATGAATATTGAACAAGTGTCATTGCATGTTTCTAAAATCTATTCAACAATCATCCTTTTTATTTGCAAACCACATAATAAGGTGGGTTTTTTCTTCCATTCAATTGTGTCAGAGGCTGCCTGGACAAGTTCCTGCAGTTTTTTTGGCAAGATTTTCAAGGTTTGCCATTGCCTACTTCCTAGGGCTGCGAGAAAGTGACTAGCCCATTAGGTCACCCAGGTGGTTTTGTGCTTAAGATAAAACCAAAACTCAGAGTTTCCTGGTCTGTAGACTGATTCCTTACCCACTACACCAAACGGGGTCTACATAAATGCATAGCTCTACACAATGTACCTTTTGAAAATAAGGTGTCTTAAATCAGATGAAATTTTAGAACATGTTCAATCAGCCTATTTCAAAATTTTAGAAACACAGCAAAGAAAACACAAAATTTGTCTACAGGCTGAAGAGTCCCATGGAACATAACTGTCTGACTCACAATTGCAGACATACAGTATTTCAATTGTATCTTGGCTATTTTCCAATTCCCAGAAAGTTGCCTCTTACCTTCCAAAGCATTTTTTGTCCAGATTCTTTGCCCTCAGTCCTTTTTTCATCTTCTCCTACAGGTGCTTCCCTTTGGGAAGATCCTTGCTGAAGAGCATTTACCTGGAAAATACAGATTCAGTAGAATTTACAGTTCTCATAAACATGAAAACATTGCAAAGCAGATCTATAGAACAAGAGATTTGGAACACTTCTGACAGTTAAACTGATATTTTAAAAGCTTTCAAAGGAGGAGGCGCACCTACTTTTTACTTACGACAAATTATTGGAAAGAAAACTCCACATCCAATAAGTTATTTTGTGCAGTTTAAACTTCATGATATAATAAATGCATGCATGTACCGTGTTTCCCCGAAAATAAGACTCTTGTCTTATATCTTTTTGAACCCTGAAATAAGCGCTTGGCCTTATTGCCATGCGCTCAAAAGCCTGAGTGGACTTATTATCAGGGGATGTCTTATTTTGAGGGAAACAGGGTATTTAATTAATCTTACTCATTACATTGCTGCCATCTATTCTGTTATTTTCTCTTTTTTTCCCTCTTCCTTAGATATGATATTGTCTAGACATTATTTATTTTATTTGAAGCCCATTTTTATTATTATTACAAATAACTCAAGGTGGCAAACTTATCAAACACATTTTCCTCCTCCTATTTTCCCCACAAGAACCTTGTGAGGTAGCTTGGGCTGAGAGACAGTGACTGGCCCAAAGTCATTCAGCTGGCTTTCATGGCTAAGGCACGACTTAAACACATGGTCTCCTGCTTTCTAGCCTAGTGCTGTAACCATTAGACTAAACTGGCTCTCTATTACAATAAAGACAGACTATTCTGCATGTTTACATTGGGCTTTGTTGCTCTATGTGCTTGTGTAAACAGAACTGATAGATTACTTGAGAAATATTCCTACAAAATCTGGGATAGAAAATGAAATGCATATTTACTTGCTGGTGGGCACTGGATAGCTGTTCTTCTAGTGTTGCTACTCGTTCCAGTGCTGCCCTTAGGCGTTCTCTTACCTGAAAATGTAAAGAAACTGAATTGTTATTTAAAAGAGAAACTGATGAATAGAGAGGTTTCTTGGAATTTATTGGACTAAGGTGCCAGATTTCAGAACACCTAGCATCTGAAACTCCATTTCATAATACAAACAATTTAATGAGATCACTCTCCTCTTGAATTATTTGCCAGAAAGGTGCAGAACTGTCAACAATAGGAGCCTGGATCTCATTCAAATAACAGAATGCTCTTGTGGAAGACTATGATCTTTCATATAGTGACTTGGACTGCATGTGGAAAGAGTACTGTCTGTAAGTATAAACAGAAGATGATTTCAGAAAGTTGTCTAAATTAGTATTTTTCAACTTCAGCAACTTTAATGTTTGAACCAACTCCCAGAATCATCTAGTCAGCATCCTGTGAATTGAAATACAGAGTTAAATTAGAATGGAAGTGGACTGCTGGAATATCCTTTAGAGGAGCACTTGTACAAATTCAGTTTTGACAGTAGCTTCCTGGAATGTAAAGCAATAATATTTGAGAATTTTCTTCAAAGGGCAAAACCTTTTAATATGGAAATCATTTAGTGGAAGGATCAAAAGATGCATGAGAGTTCTAAGGAAGTGCTGAGCCAAAGCAATACTAGAGATCACCACAGCTTTGTTATTAAAAGGCTATGAGTTAAAAACAGATGGCTTTATTAAAGCTAAACTTTCTCCAACAAAACTAACCACTAAGTAAGTCTCACCTTCTCATCCAATGCTTTATGATGTTCAAATAAAGACTTCAGGGCCTTCAGAACTTCAACCTCACTGGAGACACCTGATGGAGACTGAGCTTGCCGCTTTACTACTGTCATCCTCAGAGAGCGTTCATGCCTTGAGACCAGGCACTCCAAGTGCTCCAACAAAAGCTGAAAATCAAACAGCAGCTCCAGTTATTCCTTATGTAAGTCACCGTAAGCAAGATAAAGCCTTCAATCCTTGATTTGAATAATTACCAGGTTTAACTGCAAGGGCATTTTCTGCACTAGAAATATAGACATCAGACTAAGGCTGAAGTCTTAAAACCTAATAGATAAAATTTTATGTATAAAAATAAATTAATAAACATACATACATCAAGAGATTATTCACAGGAAATGAAGCAGAGGAAAAGATACGTAAACTTTATTAAACTGTCCTTGGATTAATCCAGAAATTATCCCATTTTTTAAAAAAAACGTATTATAAGATGATTTACTAGATTGGGGTCTCCAGAATGGTGGTTGTAACACCCTAAGATAGTTACAATTTACCAGGAACAGGTATTTTGTCTTAAGTTGATCACATTTATGCAGGCAAAATGGGAGTAGTGTTAAAATTCACTCATACTTTATCTTGACAAATTTACTTTGGTCTTGTGTTGCCAAAACTGAGGAAAAAAGTCCAGTCTTAAATTTTGAGAGATGGCTAAACCCCTGAGTGTAGCCATCTGTCAAAACCATTTGCCAATCATAACAGCATTGTGTCTGGCAGATGGTTTCTTGCTAGTGTGGCATGTAGTAGTACATCCAAACTTTGAAGCATCTCTAAGTATAGAATTAGACAATTCTTCTATTTCTCATTTTAAATTTCTAGCATTTCAAATGGAAAATGTATTGACGTGTAGTTGAAAAAGATAACCATCTTCCAGTAATGCTGAAAACAGTAAACCTAAGCAAAGAAAGCATGGTGAAAGTTATGTATCTTTTGCCCAAGTTTAACTCTCAAAAGAATCATTAGTTATATTCATGAAGTAATCATATAAATTAGCAATTTTTCTCAACAGAACTTGGCTTTTCTTTAGAGATTGCCTTTTTTCTGTTCAATTGTGCCCAATTCTCAGAGACTGCCTGGGCAAATCCCTGCAGTTTTCTTTCCAAAGCTTCTCAGAAATGGTTTGCCATTACCTTCTTCCTGGGACTGAGAGAGAGTAACTACCCCAAGGTCACCCAGGTGACGTTAAGGTGAAACTAGAACTCATGGTCTCCTGGTTTCTAGCCTGTTCCCTTAATCACTGCACCAAACTAACTTTCTGAGAGATTGCCTTTAACAAGTCCCTAATGTTCTTTGCAGTGGTTTACAAATCTTGAAGGACTGTCACAGACAGAAGGGTACGAATTTATTCTCCATAACTAGATACGGTCTTAAACTGCCTCTGCAGGTATGAAAACCAAGCTGCATTCTAAGAAATATAAAAAACAAGGACAACATTCTATAGAAATTACACTGAATTTAACAGAGATTATGTTAAATCCTGTCATAATCAAAAGAACAAGAGAACAGTAATATTAAATATTACTGAAGATGGCAAATTCTACAAAAAGCTTTCAATCCTCTTAAAACCTAGGGCTGGGGAAAACTGCAAATTTTCTGAATAATTGTCTATTAGATAGAATTGGGGGAACCTTAGCAAAAGGCAGACCATGCTGCATCTCAATTAACCTAGGTAGTTAATTCTAGGTTCATAAAGGAAACCATACTGATTTCTTTCCTTTTGGCCTAGAATGATACACAAATCAGGCCATTATGGCATATTCAACAACTTATGATTAGAGCATGGCTGAATGTTATCTGCAAATATAAATGTTGCTTTTGGATTAAGCTAAGAACAGAACTATGTCCAGCATAAAACTCATTTATTACTCACCCGCGTATTATTGCGTTCTGCTTTCAGCTCAGAGATTTCCTCTTCCCTTTCCAACAGCTGTTCTCGACATGCATTGAGTTCCCTGGTCAGTGTTGCAAATTCCTGCAAGACAATCATAAGCTCCACAATTGAGTTAGGTTCCTATAGATTTTGCCTAAATAAAAGTAATGCCATAAAAATGATAATTGTATCCCTATCCTTCCCAGCCTCCCTATCCTACCCAAGAAGATCACAAAATATTTCAATTACCCAAACTGGATTTATGTTGCCCATCTCATTATGAATTATAAAATCAGCTAAATAAAATGCATAGTCATTCTTCAGCAAACAAAAATTTTAAAAAATGTTTTTTATTCTGACACTTATCAGCAGGTTTTTATACTTCACAAGGTATTCAAGTGTTCCAAAGTTACATTTATTACTTTGGTGTAATCTGAAATGGCAGTAAGATTCCACTACCACCAGTACCTCTGCCCTCAGTTCCTTTCCAATGTGAATTCAAGAAAATAAGAAACAGCAAGTAAAGTGTTTCAGTCTGTTCACATAAGACAGTTACTAGTAAGTGCATTTTTAGTATATAAAATATCTTGAGACTTATATGCCAGCTCAAATTGCCATCTAATTTTTTGTAGCAGAACAAAACATAGTTTTGCTTGTTTGTTTTCCCACCAAGCAAGATTTGGATCAGCTTTCTGAGTTTTTGTGCATGGCTTACACTGGGGCCTCCTTTAATTTTATTCGCACAGTAAACCCAAGAGGTATTTTGGGCTGAGAATGGCTGCCTAACATTATTCAATGAGTTCTGAGCTTGAATCTGGGCACGTTAAGACCTTAAGATGACTATAATCATTATGCTACATGGATTCTGTGAAGTTAGAATGGTGTAAGCATTTTTTTTATTATCAAAGGGTAATATCACCTGAAAAGGAGGGGGCAGCCCTGGTATGAAAGGTTGTACTTACAGTCCTGGTGTGATAGAAGGTTCTTCCACCCACATGCACAGAGACATGGTTGACTGGTCTTTCTTGCTCCCATGTAGGATATCCAGCTCTCCCACCCTCAACTGTCTTGCACCCTCCTACAATTTCTGGGCAAGAATCTACTCAGTAAATATCGCCATTATCCTCTTCATTCCAGAGAAAGTGCTTCTCTGCACTGACTTACATTTGGAGAGGGCAGAAGTAGCATACTGCTTTCTTTCCTTCATTCTTGCTTAGACAAGCAACCAGGCAAATGATAAAAGTTAAATTCTCTATTAGAACAATTCAATAAAAAATGTAATACTTTCTAATGAGTAGCAAAGTTAAGGTACTTAAGATAAAGATAAAGCCAGAAAGAGAAAGGGAAATAGGAGAAAATAACAATTGAGTTTGTAGGAGGTTTCTCAGTAGCTGCTCCTCTCGACAAGAAATGCATATACAGAACACATAAAACAAGGTACAGCTCAGATCATTTCCCATTAAACAAATTAAGGTTATAATTTGCATCAAGCTTTTACTAGTTCTTAGACTGCTGTTGCATTCCCAATTTCCAGCTTCTGTGGAACTGGAGTGCTGCTTTTCTAGTTGTGAGCCAGCTGGGAGAGATACTTTGTCTTCTCATGGGAGGAAATCACAAAACCAAGACAAAATTGATTTTGCCACCACCATGCACACTCTGAAGGAAATCTCTTCACTACTGATTGTTTTTTAACTCTAGTCTGACAGGTTAGATGTTGGTTCTTCTCTTACGGGATGAGATTTTTTTCACACTAGCATTCCATGGTGGCCTCCCATTCAAATAGCAATAGCACTTAGACTTATATATTGCTTCACAGTGCTTTACAGCCCTCTGTGAACTGTTTACAGAGTCAGTGTATTGCCTCCAACAATCTGGGTCCTCATTTTACCAACCTCGGAAGGATGGAAGGCTGAGTCACCCTTGAACCGGTGAGAATCAAACTGCTGGCAGTCAGCAGTATTAGTCTGCAATATTGAATTCTAACCACTGCGCCATCATGGCTCCGTCAAAAAATAAACTCTAAAATAGTTCTCAATTTTTAGCTTACAATTCATCTATACATTGTATACCACTCCAGTCTGAGTACTCTCCATGTCAATATTTTTCTCCCGTGGACCACAACATAAGAAAGTCTAGCACTGGTTAGAAATACTAACACTGATTAGCTTCTAAACCCAGACAAGATCAAACAGGTACTGTCACCTGCCAAAGTGAAAGTACTAAACCACAGTTCATAATTTATCATTTGCCACTGAATGTTGGTGGCATTGTCCTGGGGGAGAAGCAAGAGAATCAACAAAAAGGTACTGATTGCGGCTGCCCTCTCTGACATACAATATTGTCTCTGACAGTGCAAAGCTACAGCTGCCCTTCAATGAACCTTTCACTGCTATGAGACACTATATATTTCCAAGAAAACTCCGATAACTAGTTTTTTTTTGCCTTTTCATTAGGATGGTGTTGCCATGTGTTTATCAATTAGAGAACCTGCTGTGATGATGACTCTGTTAGAGATGTAAAACATTCCTGATGATAGGGAGAAAGAAGAAAGCTAAAAAAACCAATAGCCATCTCTCACTTACTCTCTCTCAAATATCCCTTCTATAATTTCAGAGGACTTTAAAAAGTAAATGACAATTGGAGAAATTTCTACAGATACAGTTTACCTCAAAAAGGGCAGAAATAAAGCAGTGTACGAAAACAGGGAAATACAATAGGAACTATTTTGGGAGATACTTGATTCTCTTTGACGAGAAGGTGAAGGTATTAATAAATTGTATTTTCATAATATAGAGCCGTGATGACGAACCTATGGCACGCATGTCACAGGTGGCACACGGAGCCATATCAGTGGGCATGCGAGCGTTGCCCTAGCTCAGCTCAGTGGGACCGGAAGTTGGCAAACGGGCCGTTTCCGGCCTCCGGAGGTCCTTCAGGGGGGATGGGGAAGGCCGTTTTCACCCTCCCCAGGCTCCTAGATAGGCTCTGGAGCCTGGGAAGAGCGAAAAACGGACCTACTGGGCCCACAGTGCCATCGCGTGCCAAAAGGGGGGGAAGCGCTGGGGGGGGTCATGCGTGCAGGTGCGGGGGGTCGCATGTGCATGTGGGGGGGGCGAGGCACACTGAATTATGGGTGTGGGCACGCACGCGCATGACTCCCCATGCTCCCCCTGCTTTTGGCACGTGACGGCAAAAAGGTTAGCCATTACTGATATAAGCATATGAAATAGCTCAGAGTGCTCTTAATGGGCTATCTTTCCCAAATATTAGAATGCAGACAAGAGAACGGCATTCAGATAATCAGCTTGAATTTTCTCTGGCTTGATATTTTGGTAAAATAACTGTAGTGTAGCATAAGAGAGGGACGTAGTGGCTCAGTGGCTAAGACACTGAGCTTGTTGATCAAAAGGTCAGCAGTTCAGCGGTTCGAATCCCTAGTGCCACGTAACGGGGTGAGCTCCCATTACTCGTCCCAGCTTCTGCTAGCAGTTCGAAAGCATGTAAAAAATTCAAGTAGAAAAACAGGGACCACCTTTGGTGGGAAGGTAACAGCATTCCATGCATCTTTGGTGTTTAGTCATGCCGGCCACATGACCACTGAGACGTCTTCAAACTGCACTGGCTCTTCAGCTTTGAAACGGAGATGAGCACCGCCCTCTAGAGTCGGGAACGACTAGCACATATGTGCAAGGGGAATCTTTACCTTTACCTTTAGCATAAAAGATGAGAAGGGAGAAATCCTCCTGTGTGTGTCTTTCACTGAGGCAAAATCCAAGTACATGTATACCACAAGTAGTAGTGGGTAAGAAAAATTAGGAAAGTCAATGCAAAAGATAATTATCTGATTTATTATACTGTAATGTAAGTAACAGCAGGTTGACTTGCAAGGTAACCTTTGAACCAAAGATCCTTGCTTGCATATTGTAATGTGAATATGTCTGGGGTGGAACTACATTTCATTTGTGCTTGAGGCACAGTAACTAATATGTGCTCAACTGATTGGTGTTATGTCCTTACTGTTAAAAGGGAATGCTGCATGTGACATGGTTATACTGTAACTAGGACTGATAACCTACTTCTTGATGAGTGATGGAGGTCAATATTCATGAGCCCATTGGTTGGCGAAGATGGTTTATGGAAGATTGCAACTTGGACTTTAACAGAAGTAAATGATAAAGCATATGAATTAATGAATGAAATGAATGAAAGAAAAAATAGATACTGTATATTTTTGTGACTGTGAAACAAATGAAAGGGGAATGATGAAATAGATCTGATTGACAATGACCTGATTTAAAGTAACAGAATTGATGAATACACACAGGGAAGTGAAGGTGTAGGTTTAATTATGAACAAAAGCACTAAAATATATCTCAGAAAGTATGATTTGGTATCATCTAAGTTATTGTGCATGTGCGTAGGAATTCATTAGGTAATAAAATTGATTGATTGATTGACTGACTGACTGACTGACTGGGGGATAGTGAGAGAATTAGTGAAGGATATTAAGATGAAGAGAGATTGTACCATTATTTGGTAGAGTCAAAAATCAATTTTGGGAGAAAATGGACATCCAAAGAACTAAATTATGTCAGAATGAAGGAAGAATGACAACAGGAAGAAAAAGGTTGACAAATTAACAAAATTAACAAAAATGATTGACAAATAGCTGTAAAGAAAGGCAAGATGAAATTGCTTGGAACAAATAAAAATAATCATGTTACAAAGTACTAGAGAAGCACATGGAGTTATGTTAATAGGAAGTATGAAAAAGGTTGCTTGATGGAATGATGAAGGGAAAGGGGTGTGGATGGGAAGAAATCCATATATAAGAGAATAACTGCTGCAAAAAAATGAAGGGAGGAAGACAGAAGATCTATGGTGGAACTACCAGCTAAAGGAGAGGCAAGCACTTCTAGGAGGAGTAAAAAGACATTCCAGCTTGGAGTCAGTTCAGGGGACAAAACATCGGAGGTCTGCCATTTTCCAAGGGAAGTCTGATGAGATGTTTGTAATATAAGGTAAGCAATGATAAAAGTATCTACTATGGATTAGTTCTGTTTGTTTGCACCTGGCCAATCAGGTGTTTAATAAGAAAATGGTCATAGCAAAATATATATCAAAAGGAGTAAGGAATTAGTTAAGGTACAGTTTTGATGGAAATAAAACATTGTTTGGAAATCTGTGATAAAGGCTATGCAAGAAGACTTCAGCAGAGTAAATAGAATTAAAATTAAAAGTGGTTGTAGATGACCAGGCTGAGCCCAAGGCGTCAAACGTGTCATCAGTGTTGAGTCCCTTCCCACCAATAAGAGATAAAAGTCCAGCCCATCTTGAATTCCATTGATTCTTATCTATCACCAATTTGCTTTGACCATTAATAGTTCAGATTCTTGTACAGTGCATAAGATTGCAATAAACCTTTATATTCATTTGAACTGCTTGGACTTCTGGTTTTCCTGTACTTGACAGTGGTAATAAAATTTGGAATGCAACTGAAGTTAGGGAATGTTGGAAAGAGTGTTTCTATCAGAATTTATAGAGTTGTAGTAGAATTGAAATAATTACCATAAATTATGAACCTCAAAAATGCTGTGAGAAAGTTGAATAATGTAAGGTTGCAAGAATAGATGATATAACATGGAGAAATACTAAAATATTTGATATGATTTGCTTATGGTGAGGCTAGGTAATTGTTCCACTTTAATGTAAGTACTACATCTATGTCTGATGGTTAGAAATATACTATTATTATTCCCTTATATAAAAGGAAGAGTAGCAAGAGTATATGCAAAAACTACAGAGATTTTTTTTCTTATGAATGCCAGGAAAGATTTTAGCAGAATTTCAGGTCACAAGAAAGTTGCTTAAAAGGGAATAGTGTGATTGGTATACGGCAGTGGTGGGTTGCTACCGGTTCTACCCGGATCTGCAAACCGGTAGTGGCGGCAGCGGGAGGCTACACCTACCCATGCCGGATGCTTCTGCACATGTGCAAAAGCTTCATGCGCACGCACAAGCGCACATGCATGCACGAGCAAACCAGTAGCAATGGGTTTTGCAACCCACTACTGGTATACAGTACAATATGTAAAGTTTTTTTAAAGAAACATTTAAGTATTTTTGCATGGGACTCAAGATTCCTTTGTAAGTTTGTAAGTTCCTTTGTAACAGCAAAATTCTGTTAATGTAAATTAACAGTTAGTATTCATGGTTGTGCTTCTTATCTGGACTATCTCAAAGGGTTAACATAAATCTTGCAAGACTGAAAGTACTTTTCCCCTCTTTTCTCTTTCCCCTCCAAAACACGAGAGAGGGCCACTTCTGAAACTCTTGGTTTCTCCACCTGTAGAATGAGATAACTTTTACATGCCTGTTTGTCTAATCTGCAGCTCTTCCTCCTGCCTATCAAGATAATTCTCACACGGCATTATAGATACAGATTTGTGAGATTTCCTTAATGTTTAAGCTAAACAGCAATTTAAAACTGTTACCTTTTGGAACCCAATATTACCTTGTCTCATTGGTATCATGGTTCTTGTAGATACATTTAACAAGTTTTTCCTCCTTTTATTAATGCAATTCTTTATAAGATGATATTATGTTGAATGATAAAATGTACAGTCATAAACTTGGCAAGACACCAGGATCAGCTTTAGTTATGGCACCGGCCCAGGACACCAAAGCTTAAGGGGCTCCATTACCATCCTCCTTCCAAATTATTCTAAAAATACATTTTCACATCAGCAGGAAGTGGCACCATCATTCAACATGGCCTAGGGGTGCCATATACTCTTAAGTTGACTATATGAATTGTTGTTGTTGTTGTTAGTTGAGAAGTCGTGTCCGACCCATCGCGACCCCATGGATAGTCTTCCTACATCTCACCCTATACAGCAAGAATGATAACACTTGTTGCTTTTAAATTTAAATATTTAATAATTATTAGTTTATGGTTTTTTCAGAAACAAAATCCAGTAATATATGAGGTTGTCAAACTCTTTTATATTTCCTATCAAGTTGTTTCATTCTTTTTAAAAAAACCTTTTAAAGTATCTTAATAAGATCCATACATCATAATATCTAGAATAAGTATATCCACTAAAATCAATGGAATTTTAACATGACTGACTAGAATGCCATCTATTTGAATAGATCAATTCTAAGCATGACTATGTCTGGATGGGATCCATAATAAACCATTCTTTATTTATTTTTATTTTTTCTTAATAGAAGGAAGAAATAAATAATTCTGGAGTACTGGTCTCATTTGAGGCCTCTAATTGGAATAATGGTTTCTGCCAAACTTATTTTGTGAGTCAAAACAGATGCCAAAGCAATCAGTACTATTGACTAAGCATCACACAAATAATTAGCCCAATGGGTAGCCAGAAAAACCCTTCAAAACCCCTCAAAAAAGGGGGGGGCAGAAAATAATGTCCCAATCAATCAGCACAGTGGTTTCAAACTTCTCATAATTGTCAATATGCCTCTTTAGTTTGCAGAAACAAATATTAGCTGAAATGTTAGAAAATAAAATAGCAGTAGTGATAGCTGTAATAATAATAAAACAACAAAATTTTCTTAGCCATCTTTCATGTCTGGGGCTTTGCCCAAAAATTAAGAAATATTGGATAAAAATAAAAATTTGGATATCAGAAATAATTGCGGAGGATATTGAGTTAGAACCAGAAATCTTTTTGTTAGGAATGCTTAAACAAAACATTAGAAAAGAAAAAAAGTACCTAATATTACATATAATTACGGCAGCTAGGTTAGCCCTAGCACAAGTCTGGAAAACAGATCAATTGCCAACGGAGCAGCAAATAATTCAAAAAATTTATACATGTGCAGAAATGGATAGACTAACGTTGAAATTGAAAGATAAGGAAGACTCACAGTATTTTAAGATATGGGACAGTTGGTATGAGTGGATAAACCAATGGAAAAGAAGGTAAAGTCAAATTTAGTAAGAAATTAAAAGTAATAATTATACACCGTCATTAAGGAAAAAAGGAAATAAGTCACTGTGTATATTTGTATTTATATACATTATATATACTTAGTTTGTTTGTTGTTTGTTAATACTGTTGATTGTATTTTAAGGTTGTGAATGTTTTATATAATTTTATTTTTTAAAAAATCTAATAAAGTTTGTTTTTTAAAACTAAAAAAAAATAATAATAATAAAACAACAAAATTTTCTTAGCCATCAGAGTTCAAGCTCAGTTTTTCTGAGATTGCACATGAGCACAGCTGAACTGTCTCTGCAGCCATTATTTCAAACATAAAAATCTCTGTTGGATTATCTAAAAAAAACCCCACTAGTTCACCATACTATTTCTCACATGGTAAAGTGGGAAGCTTTTAGAAAGCCCACAACAAATATGACAGCCCCTTTCTCCTGTTCTTCCCCATTCAAAGTATTCAGAATGGGGTATTCAAAGCGTGCTGCCTCTGATTTTGGCCTTGGCATAAAAGCATCTTCAAAAAGAAGAGGGTGAACAATCACTGTCAGTTGAACCCCTGTTATCAGTAGAACTTAATTTTGTAGCTATTTAAACATACAGACTGAAGTGTGTGAAACAAAAAAGATAAAAACTAACAGGAACTCATAATTAAAATGAAAGAAAGAGAGAACAAAGCCAAAAGTGTAGGAAGAAAAGGAAGAAAAAAGGAATATAAAGAAATGGGTTCTGATTTTCTTTTATAACAGTTATAAGCAGGGGTGGGTTCTAAAAATTTTTACTACCGGTTCTGTGGGCGTGGCTTATTTTGTGGGTGTGGCTTGATGGTCATGTGACAATTCTTTAGGATTTAGCAGAGGTACTGGTCTACCAGGCTTTTAATTGCTTGCAGAGCTGTACCGGTCTAGTCATTTGTTTTTGGAGGCACTGGTCTACCCATTTATTTTTGCAGACACCGGTCTACTCATTTGTTTTTGGAGGCACTGGTCTACTACCACACTGCCTTTTAACACTGATCAGCTGTAGGGCGGCCCTTTGAAGTCCCGCGGCAAGAGTTTAAACAGTTTTTTTCCTTCTAGACGATCAGCTGGGACTCAGGAGGCAGCAATAGATTGGGGGTGGGGCCAAATAAAAGGTAAGAATAACGCGGAGGGGCAGGGGAGGCACAGAACCGGTTCAGTGACGATATACCGGCTCGGAGGAACAGGGCGGAACCCACCACTGGTTATAAGTATAAATTTAGATTGACTTCTTTAAAATTACAATATTAATTTCATTAGAGGGAAATATTAAAATTGTCAAAGTACAATATACAAAGAAGCAATACTAATCATGTCTCTGGAGCTAACTTATCTAAAAGTACAGCTTAAAGCACAATCAAATCGTGCAAGCTTATTTGACCAGAAAAGACTATAAAAGAACTGGGGGAGGGTGGTGGTGGAGAAATTAATTTCAGGATTTTTTTAAAATATCCTAATTTTAATATATCATTTCTACATAAGATTTCTACAACTCTTGGTAAACGCACTCTGGGAACATAGGCGTATAGAACAAAGTATAAATGTCTGCCCTTTTAATCAACAAACACAGCATGCAGTTTGAAACAGCAGGGGGGATTTAATAAACTGCAAATTCATACTCACTCAGCTATTACTCACTTCCAGAACCCTATACACAATTTTCTGTGATTGTTCAAGTAACCTAAAGCAAAGAACAAACATTTCTAAATGAGTAGTTTCCAAAAGTCAAGGGCCCCATTTCTTACATACAAATGCCAATCATACCAGGACACCTTTGAGGGGCATATTTGTTTCCAGGAAGCAGCCCTAGAACTATTAGCTCTTAATGTTGGTGGTATAACCAGCAGCACTAACACTGCCCAAGTCCTCTTGCCCTCACAAAGACTTTTGGCGCTACCAATTGCAACTTGGTTTCCATTGCTTAACAAAGAAAAAAAGCAGGATGTCATGCCCGCAAATAACTTCTGAAAGAAGATGCAAATCTGTATGAAAGTATAGACAGGCCTGAAAACCTAATAACCCTGGAGTATTTCTATCTAGAAAAAGGAAATTGTAGGATGGATAGGTATTGCAAGCAATACCCTGCTTACCTGAAACATGAACATGCTGAAATTAATGCCATTGGGAAGATGGATGTTTATGAATTGGTGCCCTGTATTCATGCAGGAAAATCATAGCCACCTTGATCAATAAATCCATAGCTCTACAGACTGAAGGGAGAGTAGCAACTAAGTCCAGGAAGGAAGGTTAGAAACAGCACAGATTCTAGATGCCACTGCACACCTTGGTTTGAGATTCAAATCAGTAGGAAATCACTTCCTATTGTACCTAGAAGGATGAGGCGGATTGGGCACTGTAACAGTGTCACCAAAGCTTGCAGAAATTCCCCATCTGCTGCCTGTGTTAATCACATCGCTTTTCAAGATACAGAGAAGGCAGATGTATGATTTGGTAAGAGAGGCACAGGAGCTACAAGCAGGAGCTGGGAGCCAAAAGAGCCAGCAGCCTCCCCCAGAGGATCTCGCAGATACACAAATGACCTAGTTTGCTTTGCATTGCTTGCATGTTCCCTACCCTGAATGTTAGAGGCAGAGGAATTGAAGCAGGAGCAGAAAGTAAATCACTGGATAGCCCCTTAATCCAAGCGGCTGCAGAGCCCAGGAGGCATAACCCTCCCTTGGTGACCTGGCATGCTCTCTGCCCAGCTGCTCAGCATGAACAGATACTATTGCTAGGGCTCTCACTCCAAAAGATGAGCGATTAGCAGGAAGGTAGCAAATTGAAGGCGGGAAGGGGAGAGTTACGCAAAAGTTAGTTGGAACCTTCAGCATGGACCGTAGCATATATATTGATAGAACTGGGTGACCCAGCTAGAGAACGGCCAAAGGGCAGATGGTTCAGTGAGGAAGGAGCAAGACCATAACATGAGAGGGCCAGCTCAAGTATTTAGCTTTTCCCATCCTTGTCAAGTTCTTATAGGATAACTGTGGCAGCTTAGCAGTAGAAGGGGGTTGGCACCATCATAAAACAGCAAGTGGTGAAGTCAAACTCTTTAGTTCAGCAGACAATTTATTAAGGAATTTCATCAAAATACAGACACATGTTAATTCAAACCCCAATCACTATGATGCTAACAACAGACACTTGCACTGCCTTCAAACAACTCCCTTACCCTTAGTTTAATTTTATTTTTCTGAAGAAAAACTCCCCATCCCCACAACAATAGTATTAAGTAGATAAAACAATGAAATGCTGACAATTATATTTCAATATACTGCTATCTCTATGACACTTTGTCAAGTCAACATTTCTCTACACTGCTACACCTATACCTGGTGGTACAGTAATGAGACCAGGTGCTTAGACCAAGAATTGGTTAGTTAAAGTATCCATGTTTAAAATAAAATATTTTTTATTTAAGAAAATTTATATAGCTGCCCAACTCAGTCTGTGACTCCGGCAGGCTTACAAGAATAAAATATCAATTAAAATACTGGAGGGGAGCCCTGCTTCCCACATGTAGCTTTCACTAAACGCCTTTCATTCCTAAGAACAAAACAGTGAAACAAAAGAAACAGTAAAGTATTTATCACTATACTTGTTATTTATTATATTTGTAAGCCATATACTTCCAATACAACCAACCAAGTCATCTAAGATTAATTCAAGTTAGCAGACTGGATTGTGTTTATTCACAGATGACCACTCAAAGAACTGTACTTATAGTTCAATAACCTTTTTTTCCTTTCATTGTGGATTTTCATGAGTCACAAACTATGTCACTAGCCAGTTTACCAGAAGAAGAAATTTGTTATCATACGGCAACTGAAAATGGATCAGCTCTTCCAATAATTGCATCTGTCTTATAATGATGTCCAATCTACAGCCCTTAATAAATAATTGAGCTTATATGGCCATCAGATATAACTGAAGAGAAAAAATTGTCTATGGAGATACTCAATTAACCAGAGCACCCATCCCCAGTCATCTTTCCTGGTTTCTTAGAGAAGCAATAAAAATGCTTACAAGGCAAAAGGATTCGAATAACAAGGAGAAAGCATACTTGATGGCAAGGAAAGCTATGACAAGTAAAAGGAGACAACACTTAGACATGATTCACTAAACAATCTTTATTCTAAAATACAGAACCTTTCTTTTCTCAATAAACCATTGTTTATTGTCATTACCTCACTACCTCTGGCCTCATAGATATATGCATGCTTAGAGCTACAAAAATGCATTTATAGGGTTGCATCCCTGCCTTTTTAGGTTTGTTATTGTAGTTACCAATTTCAAAATAAATGCAATTTTTGCTTTTACCAATTGATAGGTATTGTGGTCTCTGTAATTAACAAACCCATAAAAGAGAAATTTCTTCTACAGTACTACTACTGCTCTTGTGGAGTCAGTGCAAAGCATAAGAGGCTATACATATTTAGTCAGTCTGTAGAAAAACTTGATGGTTGTCATTATTCATCTGGAGAAATGCCTTGCTGAAAAAAACCATGCCCTTTAGATAGAATGTAGAAGGCCAGGAATGAATTTGGTTTTATAAAATTATAACAGTTAAAAAGGAAGAACATAACAAACATCCAAAATTAATGAAATGAAATGAAATGAAATGAAATGAAATGAAATGAAATGAAATGAAATGAAATGAAGAATGAAATGTTTCAAATGATGTTGAGAAGTTGGGTGAATTGGAAGACAATATTATGTCTTCAAAAAAATGAAAGAACTTTAAAAGAATGAATTTACAAAAAATAAAAGTATGTTGTAAAGGATTGGTTTTTTGAAAAAGGAAGGAAGGCAAGATTTTTTTCACAAGGCACAAAATTCTCCAGCTCAATAAACCCAACATAATGGGCTCTTAAAAAGCCACTTTCAATGAGTAAATGTGATTCAAGGAGGTAAAAAATAGGGTGTTTTTAGATTTAAACAGTTCCAAAATGGCATTGTGAAGAAAAAACCCATCTGTGTGGTTTTTAGAGGCCATTTAGAAACAATGAAGAATACATCAATCAATCTGAAGTCAGTCTTTGAAAGACTCTGCTTATCAAGTTTTACTAATTATATAAATATAAAGAGGATACACTCACATTTCTTTGTAAATCAGATACTATACTATCTACCAGGTCACAAAAGTAACTTAATGTGATTCAACTTTGTAAAAACATTTTAGAACAGTAATTTCTAACTGCAGAACCAGATGTAAAAATAAAGTTAATATTTGCCCCTTCTTAATATAGTTTGTGTATTTTATTTCTTTATTTGAATCCCAGATTTATTGAGCTGAAAGAACTCCATATTAATGTCACAAATGAAGGAATGTGCGGGAAAGGAAAAATGAACAGATAACCAATCTTTGAGGTGCGAAATATCATAACCCATATTCATTTGTCAATAGATTACATTAGCTGCTTATACATTATTAGGGAGTCTTCCATATATACTTTGTTATATATTAATCCTGCACATTCCACACTTTTCTATTTGACTGGCAGAATGAAAGCAAAATTCAAGCAGAAACTTTATTTAATCATATATAGACAAAGATATTACCATTTTGCTGAAAACTAGTTTGTTGCAGTGATTAAAATGCTGACCTAGAAGCCAGGAAATGGTCAGAACTAGGCCTCCTCAGGCATGAAAGCCAGCTGGCCAGTCACTCTGTCAGCCCAATCTATTTCATAGTTATTGTGGAAAAAATAGGATGCAGGAACATTATATATATTTAGATATGTTTGCTACCTTGAATTATTTATTTTAAAAAGTAGAATGAAATAATAATTATTGTGGTTCATCACAAAGTCATTCTGGTATTTAAATTGGTTTGGCATTTTAATCGACCAAGGTATTGCACAGGATGTAAACTGCTCTAAGTAAAGCTGCCTTTTGCAATTGACTGATGGTGATTTCAATGGTGTTCAAATGGTGCTCCAGATGTTCTGGGATTGCACCCAAGGACCCCATTACTATTGGTACTATTTTTGCTTTCTTTTGCCACAATCATTCTACTTCTATTTGCAGGTCTCTGTATTTTGGGATTTTTCTCCAGTTCTTACTTTTATTCTGCCATCTCCAGATAGTGCAACGACCACTATCCAGTGTTTTTGTCTTTCTTATTGACAATTGTAAAGTCTGGGGTGTTATGTGACAGATGCTTGTCTGTTTGAATTTCTAAAGTCCTAGAGTAATTTAGCTTCTTCATTTTCTTTGACTTTCTCTCTTTTATGGTCCCACCAGTTCTTGCTTGCAAGCAAATGGTATTTCTTGCAGATCTTCCAATGCACCATTGTTCCTACTTTGTCATGCAGTTGTTTGTAATCAGTCTGTGTGATCTTCTTGCACAGAATGTAGCAACTCGCCATGGCCAACTCACTGCAGGACAACTTGCCACAAGAAAATTCAATGATGTAGGACAGCCATAACCTGATTTATTCAGTATTATTGACAGAGGAATTAATGCAATAACAAACGGGAATAGTGATAGGGAGTCTCCTTGAAAGATCATTCTCTTAATATTAACCTCTCTCAGTCTGGCACCATTGACCAGCAATTGTGTCTTCCACAAAGCTGCCAATGTTTCTACTGACTCCTGTTACTTCTAGGCACTTGATTATCCAATCATGTGGCAGGGAGTTGACTGTCTTCTTGTGATCAGACCAGGGGTGAAATCCAGCAGGTTCTGGAGAACCCGTAGCGGAAATTTTGAGTACTTTGGAGAACCAGTAGCGGAAATTTTGAGTAGTTCAGAGAACCAGCGAATACCACCTCTGGCTGGCCCCAGAGTGGAGTGGGGATGGAGATTTTGCAATATCTTTCCCTCAGGAGTCGGGTGGGAATGGGGATTTTGCAGTATCCTTCCCCTGGAGTGGGGTGGAAATTGAGATTTTGTAATATCCTTCCCCTGCTCACCAAGCCACACCCACCAAGCCACGCCCACAGAACAAGAAGTTTTAAAAAATTTCACCACTGGATCAGACCAAACTATATTCAAGTCGATCTTCCTTCTCTTACAGTTTTCCAAAGTCACTATGTCAATTAGGAGTTGATCTTTTGTTCCTCTGCTTTTAGAACTTTCCTTTCAGCTCAGGTGGAAAGAACTTGTTTTCAACTAGATGCTGTTGGACTGCATCAGCTACAAACCAGTTAGCAATTTAAAAGTTGTTGGTAATCAGGTAATTGGTTTGTAGTTGCCTGGTGCTGTCCCTTTTGTTGAATCATTCCTTATCAAGTAGGTTTTGCCAAATGTTAGCACTCTTTAATTTCACCTCCTTGCAGTATGTTGTTAAACTGCTTGGTAATGAATGAGTGTAGACCAGTTAGATCAGAGATGGGTTTCAGCAGGTTCTGACCAGTTCGGGAGAACCGGTAGCAGAAATTTTGAGTAGTTCGGAGAAACGGTAGTAAAAATTCTGACTGGCCCTACCCCCATCTATTCTCGGCCTCCCAAGTCCCAGCTGATCTGGAGGAAATGGGGATTTTGCAGTAACCTTCCCCTGGATTGGGGTGGGAATGGAGATTTTACAGTAACCTTCCCTTGGATTGGGGTGGGAATGGAGATTTTACAGTATCCTTCCCCTGCCACACCTACCAAGCCACGCCCACCAAGCCATGCCACGCCCACCAAGCTACATCCACAGAACCGGTAGTAAAAAATTTTGAAACCCACTACTGAGTCAGATGTTTCAACCAAAAACCTGCAGTTCATCTTCACCTGGTGCTGACCAATTCTTGATCTTCCTTGCTCTTTTCTCTACAATTTCTGCTGTTATTATAAATTGTTCCATCTCATCTTCTTTTTTATTCTCATCCGCCTCCTTTAACCAAGCTGAATCCTTGTATTTCTTTGGGTTATCACATATCTGCGCCCAGAACTGCACTGTTTCTTCCTTGTCAGGTATTAACTATAGTTTATTTCAGTTTCTCCATGGGTCGATTGATGAAATGTTTCTGATTTTATTTAAATTGGAGATTTTATCTATAGTATTCAATTCAAATTTCATAGATGATTATCTTTTATTATTTGCTGATTTTTTATTTCCAGTGCTTCTTTAATATTCCTAGTTTTTAGATGATACTTCTTGATGAAGTATTCTATAGTCTTCTAGTTTCTCAGCTTCTTTTCTTTAAATTGCTTAAACTTATTTGCATCTGATTTTAGCATGTTGATTTTATTTTCCAGTCTGATCTTCCATTTTAGTGGTGCAATGTTTAGCTTTCTTTTTCTTTGATTCTGCATCCTGGGTATTCAATTATAACTGCAGCCATACTGTACAGTATTCAGTTTGTTTCTTGAAGTGAGCTAGTGTCTATATTTAATATTACAGACTGGCATCTCTTAGTATTTGTACTCGCTGTTTCTTTGGAGCAATCTTCAATGAAGGCAACCTTATTTCATTGTTTTATGCTGTTCTTTTCTTTGTTTCAATTCTTCATTTTCAGTTAGAAGGCTTTTGTTCTTTCTGAAACGAAGGCAGAGGAGAGAGTGACTGGTTTGGGAATGAAAATGAGTCAGTAGAAATGCTGGCTGCCTCTACTGCTGGTTTCCTCTGGTTTGCCTCTATAGTCTGAGCTACTTTTGGCAAGGTTTTGATTTCTTTACCCTGGGTAGACCTTTGCAGTTCTCCCAATTCTGCTCCTGTGAATACTTTACTTTGTGTTATAAATTGCTGTTGATCTGCTATTCCCTGTTCTGTTACTTTCTGATTCTGGATGTTGCTCTTTCCAGACTAGCTATATTCTTTCTGATATCCTTTTCTTGCTGGACTTGATTTGTAATAACATATCATTATTTCTTTGTTTTCAATCTTTGTATATTTGTGACTGATAAACAACTTTTCTTCCAATAGTCCTGCTCCTGCTGGCCTTGGTTGCTCAGCCAACAGTCCTGAGCCCTGTAGCCCATTTGTCACCAGACAATGTCACCAGAGGTCCAGGAATTCCAACACCTAGCATGGTCCTTGTTGACCTAGATGATTATCAATCTGGTATGGGTTACTGCAAATTACTGTATACCTCATCATTTTATTTACTGGGGAAACATTCTTTGTCTGGGTCTTCTGATAAGATTTGCAAATACAAGTAGAATGACTGTTGAAAAGGTCAGGGAAAAATGTGCTACCATAAGTAACTGTTCCTTGAGGGAAGAAATCTTGCAGTTGTGGCAAAACAGACAATGAGCTAGACGTTTTGGAATATTTAAACACCCATATTGTTGCGGCATAATTTTTAGAGCAAAAATCCAGGCCCATAATGCTATGAGATTTAATTCTCACACAATCAGTGAAAAATTATATAAAAGCAAACGTATCATGATAGCAAAACATGATAATGTGACAATGACAAAAACAAAGACTGCAAAGAGGCAAGCTAATCTGCTCAAAAGAGAGAGGATGTATTCCTAGATACAGTGGGAAGGAAAATGAAATGTAAGAGTGTTAGGTTATACTGAACTTCATATGGAACAGTGCAGTTGCTGAAATACTTTTGTTACGACTTCCTACTTCCTTTAATATACATTTCAATACAATATCCAACAAAATGGATCCACATGGAACTTTATCAAAAAAAAAAAAAAAGCCGGACTGCTGAACTCACTATAGCACAAACCAACACAAACTATGAAAAGGATAAAACTACTATACATTAAAAACATCTCAGAAACAATAAACAGACTGCCATTTGACATTATTGTAGCATACAAACCAACTAAAGCTCTCCAAAATCTACATCTACATCTACAACACAAGAGTTTAAGGCCACTTATATAGGACAGGTAGGCAGAAGACTAGCAGACTGCATCCATGAACACCAACTAGCTATCAGAAGACACAATGAAAACTCTTTAATTTCATAACATATGGATAAATGTAATCTGAGAAAGCTTCCTAGATCAAGCTACCGGTAAATCAAAAATGGTAGGGAATTCCTGGAAGCTTGGAAGTCAAGCAAATCGGCCATCAAAAGGCAACTAGAGATAAATAACACACACCATTCCAAGACAATAAAAAAGCTAAAAAGGGAACTAAAAGACCAGAACACCTCCTTGAAAGTAATCAACACTCAGTTAAGCATGAAGTAACACCAGGATTATCACCAGACAAACAATCAAGCAGTAAATAATACCCTAATAATGGAACCACCAACTCAGGCAAACAATCAAGCAGTAAACAGCTTAATTAAAGAATTACCAAAGAGAAAACAATGCCTCCACCAACACTGACAAGGCAAGCAATGGTATATAAACACAGCAAATCCCACTTGCTTCTAGTACTGAAGATGTTACCTAGTCTGGTAATAAAATGTTTGCAAGCAAATAACTAAGCTCATAGAACATCAAAAACTCCATAGTTGAGCCCTGAGCTACATACCTTCTCTTCTATTAGTATATCTTTATTACTTGTCATTCTTGAAATTTTTGCTAAAGGTTTATTCTTGAATATGATAATTCCTTCTTGTCACTGTATCCAAATCTTATTTATTTATTTAAATTTATTATAGCCACCCAACACTTATGGATTCTGGGTGGTGGTACAAAACTAAACCAAATAAACAAGCACACACCAAATCCATAAAAACAAGCAAAACCTAAAACCACAAAGTCGCCCCAGACTAAAATGATCTAAATAATACAAAGCAAAGCAAAAGACTACTACTTCAAAACAATATTAACCCCAGGCCTGGGTCCAAAGACAGGCTTTCCAGAATCATAGGAGACAAGGTGCTATCCCTTTCATTAAATTACTATCAACTGTAAATCCCTTTGGAATCCAACCTAGTAAAAATACGTGCTTTTTGTAATTATTATAATAGTTCATACATGAGGGAGACAGTGTAATATTTGCTGTCAAGCCCTTACAGAAGGACACAGAGACTTTAATATGGAGTTTAAAAACATGAATCGAGGAAAAGATATAAAGACTTGGAAATGGAGTTCCCATTGATTAGATAAGCCATTAAAGAATCTTGCCATCAATTAATTGTTTATTGCTCCTCCTGTTTCTCTCTAAACTCCTCACAATTCTTACAGAGTTCAGAAACCTATAATAAGGAACCAGCCTTCTTTTTAACAACAGTAACAACAAAATGAATGTTGGCTAAAGTTGCAGAAAAAAATGAAGCTTTTTAAACAGTTGTCTTTATCTGGTTCTTTCAGTTTTGATATGGGTTAGCAATATTTTGCAGGAATCTGAGGCCTAAGAATAAGGTCACAAAACTGATGGGGAGGTACAATCTGTGATTCCAATTCTCACACGTATGACCAAAGCCAGAATACTTAGGCTAAAATATGGGGAAATTCCTTCTGTACCGTGCTGTGCTGAGCAAAGGTAAGGGGCATGAAGCCATGGAGGTAATGAGTGTTGTATGCATGGGAACTCAGTGTAATGCTTTCCCAAATGGATTATGAGCTTGATGACAATCTATTTCCTGCAACTATCAGAAATTGTAATAAGAAAACCAAATAAAATTAAGTGACTCTTCCGATTTCATGAGATTTCAGCTGAACCACAAACATTGGAATCAATAATTTCCATTTTCACAAGGCTGAATGTGCAAGATATACCCATTACATGCGACTGAAGATTTTATCAAGTTGCCCATGGCACCAGAATAAAATAAGTTCTGGCGCTTTACAGTTGAGCAGTCTAGGCCTTAAAGGTTACACAAATGATTAAATGTCAATGGGTAGTCTCACATATCTGACCTTTACTTAACTTTCAGATGTTATCACATCTGATATTGGGATTGATTTGTTTGTGAAGAAGCCAGATCTGGTTGTTTGTTTATTGCAAAATGTACAATATTTTATGGACATTTCAGAAGGGGGTGGTCTCTTAGAAGGGCACTCTTCTGGAACATAACTAGGTTCTTCAAATAATACACATAGATCTTGTGTGTATTGACCTAGCTCTTCTCAGAGAGAAGAGCTGTCCAGTCTCCTAGCTGCGGGAGTTCAATATTCAAAACCACTGATGAAAGAGAGGAAGTGGGAATGATGGAACCAAAGAAAATAATGTAGGGAACTCAAAGAATATTTCTTCTCTTGACAATAGAGTGCCATAATTCTTCAAATATTTTATTGATTCCCAAGTAGAATTGTATTAATGCATACAAAATCTTTGCAGTAATAGATACATTTCTCCTATACTTTTCCTGGCAGACCCTTTCAAATTGGGATTTAAGCCTCATTAATTCCAACCCACATCTGAGTTAACAATTGAAAATCAACAAAATATTATCTCACTGAGCATTTATCTTGTCTTAGGTTATAGCTTTTGTGACTGGCAGTCATCTGTTTGAAACATTCATCAAAAAAGCCCTGAACAGTGTCACAAAACTGACATAGTTATTCACATCTGGGCTGCCTCTCTCTCTATCAGAACACTAATTATAAATCCCACATTAATTCAGTCCAAGAGGTCTTAGAAAGATGTACAACTCATTGAGAAAGGAAAGTACTAAATCTGCCCTGATTTCATTGTACATCAACCAAAAAAGCAACAGCTCAGCGATTGAGAACTGATGCAACTCCCACTACCGCTGATGGACCCTGGATTGCATGTGAGTTGTCACTAGGAATGAATTCCATCCACCATATTTGTGGCACTGGTTTATTACTCATTAGCCAATCATTCTCAGTTGCCACACGATTATGACACTAAAAAAATGCTAGCAATTTGTTCCACATAAAATTCAAGAGATTTACAAGTATAAGCATAGTTTATTTCTGGCGTATTGGTACTTTTTCTCATTCTTCATGGATGAGATGAGTAGCTGATCCTACTGTCAGAGCTTCATTCAGGCCACATTTAACAGTGGGAGAGTTAAGGATAAAGCTGAGGTAGATATGTTGTTTTTACTACAGATATAAGAAGACCTAATAATAAACATCATACACCACAGAATCCAAACTACATTTCACAGAATCCAGCCTCTATTTTTTGTTTCTCTTTCTCCCATCCTTATGTGGTGACAGACTTCTTGCTATTTGTTTCTCAGCCTTGGATCATAATGGCACCTGCATTGTCTTTTGATAAAAGTCCTGTCTTGTTTGCAAGCTACCCACTCATAGTCTAAAAGCTCGTAAGATAAATCATAGATAGATCCAAAAGCTTAGATAAATTCACACATAATTCTTACACCGAATATTATGTAGAAACTTGTGTATAAGTAAGCACTGCAGCTTGCTGCAAAACTAGCTTATGTAACTTCAAGAACACATGGCACCACACAGTTTAAGAATGCTAATGAGGAATAAACCATAATTTAAATAATTACAGATGTTAGAAATTTACTATGATAATCATACTCTATATTTCAAAATTGCTGTAATTAAATATGAATAATTAAGACTAAAGAGCTCTTTTCTTTAGCCTGAGGCATTTAAAACTACCTGGCGAAAGGAGCAATTACAAAATAAACTAATTCCATATGTAACATCAGAGAAATTTTCAAGATTTAAGATTTAATGTTCATCACATAATCTTTATAAAACATGTTGCCAGAAGTAGAGTGGATAATGTCATCTATAACAGATATGCAGTCCAGGCCATTTATGATTTATACTACTACAGTACTTGTGATCCTTGAATGCTACTTGAAAAAGCCAATATTATAACAGATGGGTGAAGTTACCAATGGATGTCAAAATGACTTAAGTTTATATTTTGCAAGAATCAGCTGATCAAAGCATTTATACTGCTATTGTAAAAATGCTAACTGTCCCTTCAGGGAGAATAGTGATGCATTTCACCACAATCCTAAATTGAGTACCGTATTTTCCGGCGTATAAGACGACTGGGCGTATAAGACGACCCCCAACTTTTCCTGTTAAAATATAGGGTTTGGGCTATACTCGCCATATAAGACTGCCCCTCTTCCAATGCACACCAAATAAAAATTAAAAAACATCAACTGGCTCACCTACAATGTAAAAGCAGCTATGCTAGACCCAAAATGTCAGATCGTCAGAGTAAAAGGGAAAAAACTTTTTTTCTTTTACATGGTTTCTGGCGATCCAAGCTGAGTTGCAGGGAACTCAGCTGGGATTGTCAGAGCTGGGATCGTCAGAGCTGGGATCGCCAGAGCCATTTAAGGCTCGTCAGAGCCTTTTGGGCTGGTCTGCCTGGTTACAGGAGAACGACACTCGGCGTATAAGACGACCCCCAACTTTTGAGAAAATTTTCATGTGTTAAAAAGTCGTCTTATACGCCGGAAAATACGGTACCTCAGTCGTTTTAGCTAGATTAAATTTATATTTATTAGGGCTGGACAAGTTTGGTTTCAATTCAAAAGAGGTGCTTTGGAGAGCTTAGGAGTGTGAATAAAACACCTGCCTGTAACTCATTAAAGCAACTTTTCCAGCTGCAGCTGCACAATCCTGAAAACCGAAACAGGTACTTTAATTTCTCACAGTTAACAGTATTCGCTCTAGCATTTTTTTCAAAGAATCTCTTCCTAAATGAATCCAAAGCATTACACATCCCTAAAATTATTCTCTCTCCATTAAATTGAAAATGAGTCTGTAACTTTTCAAAGAATCTAATGGACATTCAGCTGTTGAGGTAGTTTTTCATTTTCATGGTCTTCATCTTGCATAGCTAGACAGACTATCTTTTCTAAATAGTGATGGTAGAAAATTGTTCTAAATGATAAATCCAACACTACTTTAGAAGCATTACCTCTGTCAAACATTGGTGACAAATAAGAAAGCAATGAATACAGTATCATCATTATGTCTTAATGCTTTAGTTTAGCGATTACAGTGTAAAAGCTATTTTCTCTGTGGTAAATCACACAAGAGCAATACACTTGCGCCTAACTATACCTGCTGCTTGTTTATATTTCAGCTAACAAAAATCTGGTCTATTTATCTTCTTACCTGAGGTAGAGCAGAGTTTAACTGTCTCTGCAATTGGTCACGTTCATGCAAAGTCTCTTGCAGCCGGCCCTGACTCACAGATAGTGTCTCACGTGTTTCCCGAAGAGTCTCTAGCAGTTTGTCTCTCTCATCAAGCATGTTCACCATCAGCTGTTCAAAGTTGGCATCAGAATCAGAGCCTGGCTGTGGCCCTAAGGGGTCACCCTCACTAATGGTAGGCATTACCTCACACATCATGGCAATATTTTGCCTGTGCTAGAGGAAGAGCTTGAATTGCCAAGGAAATCTCCCTAGAATGCCACTTAAGGCAGTAGAAACAGCAAGTTAAGGTCACATGGTTACTGTAGGCCACTGCAGATTGTGGCAACTGTCAAATGTAGATGATAAAGTCCATAAAATCTCCATTTCCTTTTGCAAATAACTGAAACTAACATTACATATCTAGAAAAATCAAAAAAAGTCATCACATCGTTACGCTCAATGTATATATAAAGTAATTAAGATCAGCAAGGCCCCTAGATTGAACTGACAATGTAATCTTGTGAGAGTCATTCCCATAATCTTCGACAGATATTCCTTTGATCTCTCAGATGATGACCATCAACCAGGGCAAAGAATTCTTTGTTGTTAAAAATGTTCATTGTTTCCATTCAGCACCAAAATCCTTGCTGTTTTAAGATCTAGAAAGGATTAGAAAGCCTACAAAACATTTCACTTGTCTTGATATGATCAATAAAAATCAACTTAGGTAGCTCAACTAATAGTTTATGAAATCCAAAGGGAAAGTAGACTGATCATTCTTGAAGCAAGATTAAACTTTTGCCAAAGATTCATCTTTCATTCTTCATTTAGAATCTGTTGGAAAAGAAAATATTTAGAGATTAGAATGGTCAATTGTGTTTAATTTAGATCAAAAGTTTTTCATTTCAAGCCAAAATTCAGAAGGGGAACAATTTATGGAGAATTCTGGAAATTATGGAGATTAATACAGTTTACCATTTGTTCCCTATAGCCATTCTTAATTTAACAATCAGGTTTTTAATGTAAATACCATAGAGCATTTATTCTAATTTCAGAGCTTTAATGTTTATTGAACATTGTATCTTTTGCAGACCACTTTACTGTAATGTATCTTGAAATTAAGTATATTTTGCCTAGATCCTTTTAACCTAAATTCTATTGCAGAATATTTGCTTATTTTTATCAGAATACTAGACGACCCATGACTCTTTGGATCATAGTTTCAGAGATATTTCCTTACTAGATTCGTCAATGTCTTCAACAATGACAGAGTTTCTACTGTCCTGCCTCCCCAAACCAGCTGGAATACATTCGGAGATGTATCTGTTTGAAAATAGCCCAGTCAAACATCCACACAGGAAATATTTTATGACATTTTATATTATCATAAACTGTTTTATGATCATTTTATGTCATAAAATGATTTATAAAATTTACCAAATTTCAAAACCCATTTGAAGTACCTTGGTTCAAAAGATTTTACCTTATGGCCATGATGACGAACCTATGGCACACAGAGCCCTCTTCTGGCACGCGCACCGTCGCCCCAGGTCATATCTCTGTGGCGTTTCTTTCGGGAGCTACTGTTTCCCTGCAAATGACGAAACAGAAGCTCACGAAAGAAAAAGATCTTACCTCCTGCCACACCGCCGGTGTTGGGATGCCCCGCCTCCCGCCAGCCAGCTAGTGTTCGGGTCAGCATGTCCGCACATGCACACATTTGTGCATGCCTGCACATGTCCGCACATGCGTGTGTTTGCACACATGCACACCTTTCAGTTTGGGCATGCACGCACATGCATTTTGGGCATTCGGTGCCTAAAAGGTTCACCATCACTACCAGTAGTGGGTTTCAAATCCCATTGCTACCAGTTCGCTCATGAGCGGGTGCGGGTGCAGCACTTCTGCGCATGCGCAGAAGCATCCAGGTGGTGGGTGGAGCCTCTCGCTGCCGCTGCTACCAGTTTGCCCAATCCGGGGTGAACCGGTAGTAACCCACCATTGATCACTGCCCTATGGTGTGTGGGAAAACCCCTCTTCCTACAACAATGAAATATTTTGGGGAATATTAAAAGAGGCAGAATATTATATTTCCCCAAATGAAAAATGGAGAAAAATCTTAACAAAGGCAGAAAGCAGCCCCCAGCAGATGCCTGAAGTCTTCAGAGATGGAGATTTTCTGCCCATTAAGAAATCCGAGCCAATCTATTCATAAACAAAACACCTTCAGGTCCAGGTGATGGGATTAAGAAGGACAGAACATGACCTTCAAAACATAATAGGATTAACCCACCACCATTGAAATAGCAAGAGACACAAAAGCCCCTTTATTGCACAATCCCAAGAACAGTTGAAACTTCAAAGTCATAGAAACCAATAAAGCTCCATCCACTCATTCAACCAATTTATCAGATGTCCCAGAACTACATGCTGTTGGTGGTTCAGCTCATCAATAAACAAGAGTCCTTCTTTCCAATCAACCTCCATTTTATTTCCAGGGCCTTTCCCCCAGCTTGGAACTGGACCAGATTTTTCTTCCTACAGGTGTACAATTTCACCCAATTAAAGGTTACAGGAATTAGAGTTGTATTACTATATAAATTTTTCATATTCTTGTACTGCCTCTTGCTTTAGAGTAATGATTTGGTTGTTCCTGCTGCTACCATCCAACTTTACTAAAGTATATCACTTCCAATGTGTGAAAAAGAGAGATCACAACCAGTACTATTTTTCTTGCAATAAAAAGATAAAATCAACATTAAAATTATTTCTCTAGCACCACCTCCTGATCATATAGTACCAAGCCACATGAGTACAGCACTGAATTATTTAATCTCATTCTTTTTAAAATATGACTAATATGATTTATTGAACAAATATTTTGAGTTTATATTCTATGGGAGATGGGCAGTCTAGAAATATGAAATATAAACAAATAAATATTGTGTGAAATAAAACAATACAAGTAGAAGAACCAGAACAAAAAACAATTTAAAACAAGAATAAGTGAAAAAAGAGGGTGCATTTGAATGTCGGTGGCAAAATAGAATGAATTTTTCTCCCACCAAAATTAAGAGTAAATATGGGAGTAGAATATCTCAGAGAGTTCTGACACCAAATACTATTTGAAATCCCTAATAGTCCTAAACCTACAATTTTACAGGCTGATTGCAACTCAATGTTTTTGCTTTGTTCAGATTTTTAAGAGTTTAAGTGGAAGTGAGAAATATGTGCAAGGCAAATCCTCCCACTTATCTTTCAACCCTCTTCTCCAAACCTAAAATTGGCCTAAAATGGCTGCTGGGGAAAAGTTGTTTTAAGAGTGCGCTTTGTCCTTCCCAGAGGTGTCTTGTTCCCATCACCGCCCTCAAAACATTGGAAATACACCCACACACAAACACAAGGAGAAAAATATCAGCCTTATTCCTTTCAGTGGCATAAACACATCGGCAACTTCTGCAGTCTTATAGATTCAGAATAGGAATTATCCACGCCTATATATAAAAGCACTAGCAATAGCTAGATCAAATAAATATATGGCAGGTTGGGGATTGATTTGCACGTGAAATCATCTTGAAATCTTGAACCTGGCCTGGAATGTCATCAAAAAGAGAGTTTAAAATATGGCATTCCAAACCTGGAAATGTTTTTAAAAAAACGTATTATGCATTTACCAAAAAATGACATATTAATTTCAATACCGAACATGCATTCTCAAGACACATGGTACACATGGTAGCACTATTTTTTGTATTGTTGCCAATTCAGAATGGCAACAATAATATATTTTGAATTCAATCAAATAATGCACTGAAGCCAGAATTCACAAAACCGTTATCCAGTAGGCCCGTGATGGTAAACCTATGGCATGCGTGCCAGAGATGGCACGCAGCGCCCTCTCTGTGGGCACACAAGCCGTCACCCCAGTTCAGCTCTGCCATGCATGCATGCGCGCCTCCCATCAGCCAGCTAGCCTTTGGGTCTCTGCTGCGCATGCACAGGGGTGGGGCATGTGCAGGGGGGCACACGTGCATGCACAGGGAACGGGGCATGTGCAGGGGCCACACACACATGCGTGGGGGCAGGGGAAATGAAGTGGGCCGTGCCCCCGTGAAGTGGGCTCAGGAGTGGGCGCAAGGGCTGTGCATGCATTGCATTTTGGGGGTTCGAGGGGCACGTGCATTTGCGCATGCGCACTTTGGGCACTCGGTCTGGAAAAGGTTAGCCATCACTGCAGTAGGCTAATGTTCTCCATAAGTCTGGAAGTACCATCTGTATGTATATTCATAGACTAAGTAGATTTTAGTCTTTCCACTACTATGACAGCCTTCCGCTGAAGAAGTTCACTAAGATATATTATCTACCAAAAAAAATGCCAGGAAAAGCTATCCATAAGTCTCATGAAAACACACTCAAGGGGAAAATTTATCATACTATAAGATTAATGGAAGCCGAAATAGTTCTACCGTTAATACAAGTCAACATATTGCCAAGTATTTCTGAGAAAAGACTCTTGAGTACCACTCTTCCTAAACAAAAAATACCAGATGCCACCAGCAAAACACAATATGCACTCAAACTATTCTACAATTAATTAACATGTAAATATAGTTTTAAAAGCTCAGCTGTACTGAAGGGGCTGCTACTGAATGCTAGAATTGGAACAATGCCCTGTTCAAATTAAGCTTTTCTGGTCAAGGCCATATATACATTTTAATATAGAAGCATTATTACCACACATTCCCATAAATTCCTTCCATTATAACAAGCTAAAACCAGCTTGTTATAATGATAAACGATGATCTTCGCAGAGATGAAATACTGGCCACAAAAAGAATCAATAATATCAAGCAAAGAAATTAACACATAGAAACAATCACTGTATGATCAGCAGCCCAGAAATCATATTTCTTAAAAAATAAGACAAATATGAAGAACCAAATGAAAATATGTAAATGAATGCAAAATTCAATATGCTCTTACAACATATAATACAGCACTTACGCATATGATCCAACTTTATTCTACTTTTTCCATTTTTTGCTTAAGTTTAGTACAGTTGGAAAATAATCAGAATAAACTATTTCCAATCTTGTGTTCAACAGATGGTAACATAAATATCAGTAGCAGTTTTCATTTAATAAGGAGATATGAGATCAAAATACATGCATTATTAGATTCAAGATGAGTAACGCTATTTTCCTCTGACTTCATTTTATCTTATTTCTACGCCACATCCAGAGAGTACAAATCTAACCATAAGAGGCCAAGAATGCAAATGTCGTCCTGAAATCCTATTCTAAAATATCAGCTACAGCTAACTTGCATTTTTAGGTGCATATGTATATCAAACTGTCATTTTCCATGGCAGGCTAGAACCCATCTGAATCTTACCTGTACAGATAATCCTTGACATATGACAGAAATGGAGCCTGCCCATTACAGTCATGTCATAACAGGCATAAAATGAGTGAGTTGTGTGACTGATCCAATTTTATGACCTTTTTGTCGTGGTTGTTAAGCAAACACTTTGGTCGTTAAGTGAACCAAT
The DNA here is from genome assembly GCF_059756535.1 of Pantherophis guttatus. NCBI lineage: Eukaryota > Metazoa > Chordata > Lepidosauria > Squamata > Colubridae > Pantherophis > Pantherophis guttatus. Next base: position 36,595,827 of record NC_142065.1, on the reverse strand, counting down.
GGTTTGCTATGGGCGCAGTTTTCAATTTTTGGCAAAACCATCATAAAATGTTATTGCATGATGCTGCAAATGGCCATAAATGTGTCTGTGTTGCCAAGCATCAAAAGTTTGGTCATGTAACCCCAAAGAGGGCCTGACAATGTCCACCCTCTATTTCAATACCTACAATGGTTGCCAGTTTGCTTCCTGTTGCAATTCAAAGTGCTGATTATTGCCTATAAACCCCTGCATGGCATGGGGCCTGGTTACTTGAGACACTAGCTGTCTCTATATATTTCTGCCCTTCTAGGGAGATCACCTAGAGTGGATAATTCCCATTAATTAAGTAGTATCATCTTATAGGATCTAGAAAGCATGCCTTCTTGGAGATGGCTTCTATACTGTGGAACAATTTTCCTCTAGAGATCAGTACTGCTGACACTCTTTTGATCTTATGTAACCTGCTAAAGACCCAGTTCTTCTAGGCCTAGGATTAAGATGATGGTTAGATCTCAATGGTTTGATTTCTTTGGTCTTTCTGGTTCTGTCTTCCAGTGAGTTATCTTCTTTGACGGGGTGTCTTTTTTTTTCTTTTATTTGTAAGCCTCCAAAAGTCACTGCAGAGTCAAGCAATCTATTTTATTCAGTTTTTTTATGAGAGTACTATTTTAACTATTTTATCAGAATTTTAGTCATGTTTGTCCATTCAACTTGAAGAAAGAGAAGATAGAATTTCCTTCACCCACAATCCCACATCACTAACTTTTTCCCAAAATCTGAGTAGCGCATAACTGTAAACTTTGTTTTATCTCAAATCACTACAAAACTGTATAAAATAACATTTGTGCATTTTATTTATTTTATTTTGGAAATGTTTTTGCCGCCCATCTCATATCCAATGACTCTGGGCGGTATAACAGAATAAAAACTTTAAAGCATTAAAAAACATTAAAATCAACAATCATAGAACACAGCAGACAAAAATAATTAACAAATACAAATCATTAACATCAGATGGGAAAGGAAGGAGCCAGACACACTGGGGTGGGGGGGATTATGTTTTAGTTAGTCAACCACCTCCAGTATGAAGCTCCCCGATTGGGTCCCCAAACCATCTGGCAGACCCAGATCTTGAGGCATTTCAAAATGCCAAGAGGGTGAGAGCCAATCTCACCTCAGGTGGTAAAATGTTCCAGAGATCAAGAGCCATGGCAGAGAAGGCTCTTCTGCTAGATCCCACCAGTTGAAATTCATTTGCTGATGGGATTTGCAGTTTGACCCCTCTGCTCCGCAATATGCCCCCTCTGCTATCGTGGGATGAGGAGGTTCTCACATATTGTCTTGAATTAGGATACTATTTGGAGAAGAGTAGACAACCTGTGTCCAACTGGGTGTTCATTTCAGAGGTATTTCCTTACCTAAACAGAGAAACAGAATGACTATGGGAGGGCGAAAAAGAAATGGAAGCAGGAAAGTCCACTGAGTTTCTTTATAGGAAGCTGGCAGGAAGCATCCAAAATCTTCCTTCCCTTCCTTCCCTTCCTTTCCCTCCCTCCCTCCCTCCCTTCCTTCCTTCCTTCCACAGAGCTTCAGAACTGGTCCATAACCCCTTCATGTTACAAAGAGTGGGGACTCTGAACACAAATTCAGATAGAAAGCCAGAAGCTGCAGCTCATTCTAGAAGGTAAGTGCACCAGCATAAACTGTAGTTTAAAATGGGCATCTGTTTGAAAACCTTCCTTGTTCTACAAATGCAAGGAAATACCAATATAGCTTTAATATTCACTTTAAAATATCAGGATAGGAAAAACACTTAATGACATTCAAGTATCAATATCTTAACTAGCAATTATTAGTATCTAAATGATGCAGCTATGCAGCTGCAACAAACTCTGATTTCTGAGCACAAACACGTACAATTCCTCCTCTGCATTAAATCACAATAAGTGCTAATTTATTCAGAGGTACCAGCACTAAGCAGTACTGCCGAAGTCTACACTGTAACACACTAAAGCTTTGACAAGACAAATAATTACGCATTGGTCCACATCAGTTGAAACCTTTAATATATCATGTCGCTTGCCTTAGCACCAAGTTACAATAGGAAATTATTTGTTCTATAACTTGGATAATATGTAGCATCCAAAGTCATTGCAAGGCCAGATACAGGTAGTCTTTGACTTACAACCATTTGCTTAGTAACTGTTCAAAGTTACAACAGTACTGAAAAAAGTGACTTATGACCATTTTTCACACTTACAACTATTGCAGTATCCCCATGATCAAAAGTTGGATGCCTGGCAACTGGCATTATCTATAACAGTTGTAGTTTCCCAGGGCCATGTGATCAACTTTTACAACCTTCTGACAAACAAAGTCAATGGAGAAGCCAGATTCACTTAACAACTGTGTTACTAATTTAACAACTGCAGTGATTCACTTAACAACTATGGCAAGAAAAAACATAAAATGGGGCAAAACTCATGTAACAACTGTCTTGCTTAGCAATGGAAATTTTGGCCTCAACTGTGTTTTTAAGTTGAGAACTACTGTAGATCTCTTATTTCCATCAAGTTTTACTAATCTGCAGTAGCAATTACCGGTAGTTATATATTTTTGTCAAAAATATATGCAAAGAAACACAAGGACTGTAATTTTGAGTGTGTGCTTTAAGAGCCACAGAGGAAGAAACATGGTTGAGATCTAGCTCTGATTAAGTGTTTGACAAAGAAAAAACTATAAAAAGAGAAATATATATATATAAAAAGAAAGGAAGGTAACATATGCACAAGTTTTCATACTGCCAGTAAAGTGATAGTTTCTCTTTTAGGAAGACAATTAAAAATTAAAATCAAACTAAAGAGCCAAGAAAAATGCAAATTGCTAAAAATATAGGTTGTCAGCAGAGAGAGACATATTCTATACTCCCTCTACTTCTAAAATCTGTGCTTTTTTTCAAAAAACAAAACATCTGAATGCTGTAACTAAAATAATACATACAGAGAAGTTTATAAAATTCAGCTAATGGGCAAAAGGCAAAAGACAGTAGGCTGGTTGGAAGATTGTATTGTTTTCCAGACATCTTGGTTAAAAAAAAAACCTCAGAAGGCAATGACCCTCTGTATACATGCAGAGGTGAAATGCTCCCGGTTCGGACTGGATCGCCTGATCCAGTAGCGATGGCAGCGGGTGGTTCGGAGAACCGGTAGCAAAAATCCCTGGCCCCCCCATGCCCAGCTGAGCCACGCGATCATCAGAATCTTTTTTTTTTTTTTTTACTTTTTCGGCCAAAAAAATGCTTTTAAAAGTAAAAAAAAAAGCCTCTGATGATCGGGCAGCTCAGCTGGGATCGTCAGAGCCTTTTAAAAGCATTTTTTCTACAACCTCTTCGGCTGAAGAGGTTGTTAAAAAAATGCTTTAAAAGGCTCTGACGATCCCAGCTGAGTTGCCTGATCGTCAGAGGCTTTTAAAGAGGTTGTAGAAAAAATGCTTTTAAAAGTTAAAAAAAAAAGAAGTTGGCCACACCCACCCAGTCATATTACCCCACCACCACCAAGCCAAGCCCACAGAACCGTAGTAACAAATTTTACATTTCACCACTGTGCCTCAGTGCCTCAGATGCTATGTTATTCATGAGCATACCTAGATCTAAATCCATATAAATCTAGAAGTACGGGTAATACCTTGATTGATAAAAAGATGTGAAATATAGCATGTTTCTTTTCTCAATTCTCAATTGCTACTGTTGATGCTTTAGAAAAATGGAATAAGTCTCTGATTCTTATAAATGAAGAGTGTGTGATCTAAAATTTGCAGGGAAGGGAAGAATTACCTTGTAAAGTTTAGTAAAAAAAAAAAAAAAGCTTTCCAAAACATTTTGAAAAATATTGTGCCAGAAACTGGCAACGTGTTATATATGACAACCCAAGGAACAAATTGAAAAAAACTAGCAACACAGCAAAATGCAAGAAGGATTACTGCACAGTTTGATCATTATTTCCAGCTCTAAAAAGTGTGGACCTCATGGATGCTTCTGTCACTTGGGCTTTTTGGAAAGCTGAATAGAAGACACCCAAAAAAATCTCAAATGTAACACTATAGCATTGAATTGCTGAGTGCACAAGTATTTGGGGGGGGGGATCTCTTTCTTTTTTGGAACACATGAGTCAGATTCTCTATTACTACAGCTCCAAGCATTATTTCAGTTCAATTCCCACTAAGTATTTTCTGAAAATGTCAAATACAACAGTCTCAGTTAATTTGGTGACCTCTTGCATATTCCATCACATTCTTTGAATACTATAGTGTTATTGAGCAATTTCTTTTCAAATTCCTCCATCTTCTACACTTGCATCTCTGAAATTTATTTTGTAGGAAATTTTCCCCACTTTCTTGTCATCTCTGACTCTAGTCCAGGATCTCCCCATTGACTCAGATTTTCATCTCAGTCTCTGACATTAGTCATGTCATCTTATTTTTCAACATTGTTTTCTTATTCCTTTTAGTTTTAATGATCTTCTTAATATTCGGCATTGCTATATTTTGCTCCTTCAGTGAGCTCTACTCATTTTAAAGCACTATCTATTCCATTTTGACTTTTCATTTTTATTATTATAATTTGAAAATAATTATCCAGTGATATCAATTTTATTTATTTATATAAACAATTTATAGCCGCCCATCTCGCAGCCTTGATACTAACACTTCATGTGAACTTGAATCTACCTTCAAAGAATTTCATGTAACAATATTGCTTGAAATTTTCTGGAATTCTTAAATTCAGTCATATTTATTCAGATATATTCTCAGTTATGTAGAAAAACTTTTTCTATTGATGTATATCTCCGTCTATCTCTTTTGATATTATATGTTCAGAGTCATGTTTTTTTTTAATTTAAAAATGGAAAATAGTGTCAGTATATAAATCAAAAGGGATGATTCATTTGCATTTAAACCTCTTATGTGAATCCAGTCTATTCACCAATTCAGTGGTTCTCATACAACTGTATGCATTGTGTCTCTATGCCTGCATGTTAAACAGATCAAAATGTTCAACAGGATTTATAAGATTCTAATGATTATTTTGAAAAGATTCTAATTATTTTCACTACCTAATTATTTCAGGCTAAAATGACCAACATGGTAGCAAGGCAGTTTATATGCAATGTCAAAGCAGATCAGAGCAGCCAATTAATGTTTTATGGCCAGGCTATGACACTGTCAGACAATTATGAAATTGCCTCCAACAAATTCTGGTCTCCATTTCTCCAGTCCACCCAGGACTTTTTGCTTCAGAAAGAAAATGATTTGATAATTTAGGGTTTTGATGATTAGAAAGGTTATAGAAAGAAGGGAATTAGGATGAAATTGGAGAAAACAGTTTGATTAGAACTGTATGTATAATTGCTGAGAGGATATCAGAAGTCTGTTCTTTATATACGTAATTTTTTTCATGCTTTCTTTTTTCTATGTTCTCCCTGTTTTTTTCTTTTCTTGTTCACATTTACTTTGATTTAGTTTTCTTTCTTTCTTCTTTCAATTGTATTATTTGTTATCTAAGAAGAGTCAATTCCCACTGTCTCTGTAGGTAGGTCCTATACCCAACCTACAAATGAAGAACCACCAAACTCTTTCAGATGATGGCAATGCCTAGTCAAAAGCCAAATACAAAAATGTCTAATTTCAAAGAAGTTCACTCTCCACCACCACCACCACCCAATCCATGACAGTAGAAATTATCTTTTGCTTTCCAGTAGCTTTGGCCTGGCCTTAACTTATGGCTGATTATTATCAGCTGGATTTTGAGTTTCATATATAAAAATTCTGCCTGAGAACAGTTACCTGAATAACGTTTATGATCTTGAGATGTCATCATTTTAAAACACCAATTCTGCCACTGATCTCCAGTACCATTTGATCTTGCTGTTGCCTTAACTATGTTTTACCACTAAGTTTCTGAAGCACACTAGTAATGTTCACTGTAGTAGTACTAATTTGACTTTCAATTGCTCTTCAACTACTACGTTTGCTTGATTCTTATAGCATGAATCAAATCCCTATACTGGACTAAACTTTGACTATAATGTAATTTGTCCATAAGCTGTTATACATGCATCTGACACCAAATGGATTGACCTTACCCACCATGGTAACCACTTTGTCTATGAGCAAACTTTTCCATTCTAGCCATTTTGTGAGAATATACACTACTAAGCAAGTATATACAAAAATATGAAGGCTATTGCTTAACGCATTGTAAGCCGCCCTGAGTCTCTGGAGAAGGGCGGCATATAAATAGAACCAATAAATAAATAAATAAATAAATAAACAAACAAACAAACAAACAAACAAACAAACATGCTCATAAAATTCTAGATGTCTGTTCAAAGAAGTTTATGTACCTATATTGTAGAGTTTCATTCATTAAGAACCTAACTTTCAAACTGGAGTAACAATAGTGGGGTATAACGTCTTTGATCAGCTGTTAATTTTGATCATTGATTCTTAATTATATATATTTTTAGTGGCCTACGGCTAAGGAAAACAGATACTTATTATAAGTAAAGAGCTTCTTTATTATAATTCTCACTGATTACAAGTCCTTTAATTTGTGTCCTGTGCTGTCAGATCCCTAAAGCTATAAAGTGAGACTATTATGGAGACAAAAAAAAATATTATACTCAGAATATCTAATTCCAAGACTCCCACATCATTTCTATTTCAGACAGAAAAATAATGTTTTGAATTAATAATGATTAATTCTATATCCTAGCCACAAGCAACAACAGCATACCCACACAGTATCTTGTTCAAATATGTTAGAAATGTTCATAATATAATAATTGCCTGCAGTAAAATGATAAACTATATGAGGAAATTATATGAGTAAGATATTTAAAGATGCATACTAATAGCACAATTTGAAGTGTACAAACAGAAAATAATATTTAAGGGATTTATATTCTGCCTTTTCATCAATCAAGATGTAATGGCCATAAACTCTCACATTTAAAATATTACCAATATGTCCTAAAGCTGAATATATGACACAACATTTATTATAGCTAAACAGAGACTACAAATCTTTTTTGTATTTCAAAGCAACTGGGGAAAATAATTTCTGCCTATTCTCTGAAAATGGAAGTATCTTCCACAAAGTTGTAGAATTGGAAGAGGTCATTTTGGTCAAGAGGTTAAATCCCCTGCACCACTCAAAAATTCAATTAAAGCATCCCCAACAAAAGATTCTCTACTTAAACAATTCTAGTGAAGAGGAATTCAACATCTCAAATGTATAGTGAACAAATATTATAAGGAGCCTTGGTGGCGCAGCGGACTAAAGTGCTGTTAAGTAGCACTTAGCTGCCAGCTGCCTGCAATTACTGCGAGTTCTAATCTCACCAGGCTCAAGGTTGACACAGCCTTCCATCCTTCCGAGATAGGTAAAATGAGGAACCGGATTGTGGGGGCAATAAGCTGACTTTGTATAAAAAAGAACACCGCTTGGGGGGGGGGGCAAAGCCCTACTAAGCAGGTATATACAAAAGTATGAAGGCTATTGCTTAACGCATTGTAAGCCGCCCTGAGTCTCTGGAGAAGGGCGGCATATAAATCGAACCAATAAATAAATAAACAAACAAACAAACAAACAAACAAACAAATAAATAAATAAAGACTCAAAACAGTTCACTATTATCCACTATCAAATATAATAATAATAGTAACAGAGTTGGAAGGGACCTTGATGGTCATCTAGTCCAACCCCCTGCTCATGCAGGAGACCTATACTAGGGATTCGAACTGCCGAACTGCCAACCTTTCTGATCGACAAGCTCAGCGTCTTAGTCACTTAGCCAGGCTATAATCAGGTCATCTACAAATGATTTAGCACCGGGTTCCCCACAAACTTGTGCTTTGCCATGGGTGAGAGGAGGCCCCCTTCCGGCCATGCTCCGCTCCCGTAACGGATGGCTCTCCACACTGGGCCGGATGGTGCGGCTATCCGAGGCCCACCTAGGCTCCTCAGCACTGCAGTATTGTTATGTTTAGGGGGGATTCTGACTTAGAGACGTTCAGTCAAAATCCCACCGATGGTAGCTTAGCCCCATTGGCTCCTCAGCCAAGCACGTACACCAAAAGTCTGAACCTGCAGTTCCTCTTGTACTGAGCAGGATTACTACGCAGCAACACATCATCAGTAGGGTAAAACTAACCTGTCTCACAATGGTCTAAATATAAGAAAAGCTTTCCTAAGATTCAACTGGAATATATCCTTTTGGTAATATATTTTGGTTTTATGACAGATTATGCTGTCGGGACTGTCAGAGAACCAGTACACTGTGTGGCACACTCTTTTCACATCTTGCTTAATTATCTTTTCTTAAAGCTCAACATTTTAGACTTAAGTTTTCAGTCTCCTGACCACTGTCTAGATCTGGGGTGTCCAACTCCCGGTCAATGGACCGGCACTGGGCCTTGGCATGCCAGAAACCGGGCTGCACAAATAACTGAAGCTCCATCTGCAGAATGCAGGCAGCATGCAAAACCACGTCCCCTCCGCTCCACGGAAAAACCTCTCATTACAGAAACGGTCCCCAGTGGCCAAAAGGTTGGGGGCCACTGGTCTTGATGACAATGATCAGATCTTTGCATCTATGTCAGTTTGTCTGAATCTTTCTTCAAAAGTGGTTTCCAGAAGCAGACACTATACTGAAGACAGAGTCTGAACAATGTAAAATACAGTAGAACTAGGGTTCAGATCAAATTATCCATCCAAGGATATGACCTTAAATTTGGGTGGCATGGATATTTGTGATAGAATAAAGTCAAGGTTAATACAGATTTCAAAAATCATTATGTTAGATATGCCATATTGAGAATATGGGATAGAAACAAATCCAGCCGGTACACAAAAACATCTTTGCAGCTGTCAGTCCAAGAAGCACTCTGTGGAATAGATGAATTTATCCCAACTAGTGAGCAGCAGTTTCTCTATGTCCTTGAACCTTGAGTAAGATAAATTTAAATTTACCAACAAAGAAATAAAGGGAGACTAGTATAGCTATTTCAAGCTGTTTAGCTCTCAAACAGAAGCAGTATGCTCCACCCCATATTTGGGTAGACCAGGTTGCCCTGATAAACCGGTCTCACTGGAAAAACACTTGATACTTGATTTGGAGAACTAAAACTTCCAAAACTGTAATTTAGCCTTCATTAAGAAAATATCACGATAAAGTTGTGACTTTGAGTTCAATTAACAATTAATCAGTGGAATAACTTGCCTGAAGAAGTTGTGGGTGCCCAACACTGGAGGTTTTTAAGAAGAGACTGGACAGCCATTTGTCTGAAATGGTAGGGTCCCCTGCTTCAGACTTGAAGACCTCCAAGGTCCCTTCCAAATCCTGTTATTCTGTTATTCTTTAATAAGATTGCATGGCTTCCAGGTTTCAGCCTACAAAAGGTGCTTCAAAGCATGTGGGAGCATAACTATAACACATATCTGCAACACCCAAAAGATGCTGCTCCGTTTCCCAGGATATCAAACTCAAAAGAGGCACTAATGGGGTACTGAAGATGCTTTGAAGCAGGCATGGACACAACTTTAATAAGTTGTTAACTCAAGTACCTATTTTTCTGGGAGTCAGGGAAAAGATATTACTTTTTTCCAGAGATACTCTGCCTATTACAGCATGAACACCCTTCAAAAACAACTTTTCATCTCCAAAGCAGAGCACATCCCTAATCTCATGCTATACAATTCTGAAAACAGGAAGCACAAAGCTACAAATAACTAGTAAGTGTACAATATTTAAGATAAATTCAAGTATGAGAGTAGATAGAGGCTAAGTCAAAGAAAAATACAATGTACTAGACTAGAGGACACAATAGAAACTAAATTTCAAGAGGATATGTTTGACTACATAATATACTTACTGTATATTACTGCGTAGAACCTGATCTGGAATATGTATATTCCTCCAGTATATTAAGAATCGTGACAAAATATAATCTCTATAATTTGGAAACAAAATCTTTATTTGACTAATAAATATCAATACATTATCAATATATTCACTTCTTTGTGTGGGTCCAATTAATTTAACTCTGTTTTTTCAAGCTATGAAAAAATTAACAAATACCCTAAATGATATTAAAAGAGGCATAATTATGTGGGTGCTCGAGAAAAATGCCAAACAAATACTTGATTTTATATTAAGCATACAGTACAATGGATTCTTTGTACTTTTTCATATTCAGTTAAATTCCAGCTTGTGACCCTAAATATGATGCATGTGGCTTGAAATTGATTTCTGCTTTGGTTGCTAAGTGACTGCTTTGATTTAGAAATCTTACTGTTCATTGACACTGATTACTGAGTAGCAGAACTCCTAGAATTAGAATTCAAGTGACATATATACTGAAGAATAGTTTATGCAAATTTAATAACAGGGAATGCCTTTCTGGAGGGCTTTGACTATCATTCCATCCAGAAAATATTATGATTAAAGAATCTGAGCCCCTATATTTTGTCACAGAACAATTTAGTGACATCTTCTAGATTATTTAAATAGCAAATATATTCAAGATCAGGAGTGCAATATCAGTTCAAAATATAATTAGGACATGTTCACTTTCACTCTACAAAAACAATTTCAGAGACTATCACACTCACTTATTACTCAGTTATTAAGCAAATAAAGTACCTATAACCACAAAGCAATTATTCTGCAAGGCAACATTTAATTACTTAAATGCCAAACACAATTTTTAAAAGCAAGCTTACAATCTTAGCCTCTACCATGACAATCAATATATCACTTTCTGTATTTATATTTCCTACTACTATTATACAGTTATTGTACAATTTACAAAAATATTGTGAAATATCAAATAATTAGAGGGTAATCCAGTTGATATATTATAGTTGTTCAGGTAGATCTTCAGTATGCAACAGTAATAGATTTAGTTTTAATACTGAGTTTTAATATGTATTGCACTTTTAAAACGTTTAGGCTTACAGGCTGCCTTGAGCATGTAAGTAGGTGGCATGCAAATAATTGTACTGTAAACAAAAAAATGGATAGGGTGTTCTTTTCAAGAGTATATTTAACAGGTAACACATGTTGTTCTTTAACTACTACAAACTTTACACAACATAGGGACAATAATACAAATTGCTTGTTAAGCATCCTATATGTCTTAAATGTAATACAGGTAGTCCTCAATTTACGATCACAACTGAGCCCAACATTTCTGTTGCTAAGTGGGACATTTGTTAAGTGAGTTTTGCCCCATTTTACATTTTTCTTGCCACAGCTGTTAAGTGAGTCACTGCTTTTGTTAAATTAGTAACATAGTTGTTAAGTGAATCTGGCTTCCCCATTGACTTTGCTTCTCAGAAGATGGCAAAAAGTGATCACATGACCCTGGTACACTGCACCCGTCATAAAAATGAGTCAGTTGCAAAGCATTTGAATTTTGATCACATAACCATAAGGGATGCTGTAACGATTGTAAGTGTGAAAAATGGTCATGTCACTTTTTCAGTAATATTGTAACTTTGAACAGTCACTAAACAAACGGTTGTAAATCGAGGACCACCTGTACAGATTTCTGTTTCCTTTCTCAGTAGACATTTAAAAATACTAAACAAAATTATTTACTTTAAAAATAGAGACAGCTTGAAATTAATAAGCTTTTGCTGATACCGTAGAAGTCATTCATCAGCAAAATAGAATGATTTTCAATAATTCTGCCTCCTACCAAATAAAATATCTTTGGATCGGTATGGTATGTGAATTGTTCTTCTTCCTATTCCACCAGCAAATGCTTTCATCAGCAGAAGGATATCAACTGGATACTACTATCATGCTGTACCCATATTGATTCCTATTGCAAAGCCCTATAGATCAAACAATTTACTTCTGAACAATTAACAACAGGATCAGATTGCAGTGCTGGTAACTAAACTGTTTCCTTTAAGAAAAAAAAATGGTGCAAATTTTAAAGTCACTGACATACATTTAGCACTTCTGAAATTCCATAAACAAATTTCAACAATGGTCAGAACAGTTCATGATTATGCAAATGGACAATAACAATAGGTAATTTTCTAATTTTCAGCTGCATATCTTCCTTGCCCTGGTGCCAGGATGGCCTAGTTATAGTTTGGGAGACATGAATGCAAAATATCATCATCAATTGACTCCTAGCTCATCTCAACAACCATCCATCTCTTCTACTGCAAATGATAACAAGAAAAGTGGTATGTCCCAAACCCTGTAACGGACTGGTGAAATGCCCATCCTGAGCAAGCAATTCCTGTACTGAATTGGATATTGGATTAAATAACTTTTGACGTGACATTCTAATTGTATAGGTCTATGATTCTATGACTATTGGATGCTTTTCACTTATGCAGATAGAAACTGTATGTTTACAAATAGCAATGATTGGTGTTTGCTTTCCCAGCATGAATGGGTGAAGGAGGGAAATTTATCAATGGGAGTCTGGAGTAACTGCTGTCCTGACAGGACATCTAGCCAAACTTCGACATCTGGAGAGTGATTTCCCAAGTCAATTTCATTTCTAGCTGATATCAGCATGAAAGACAGACAGCTTAAGGCCACTGTAGAATTGCTCTCAGTCTTTTCAGTAGCATTATCCAATAGCATTCTATAAAAATAGGGATCTTTTCAAAGAAAAGCATCAGTGGTCATTAATTGTAAAAGTATACTGTATTGTCCCATGGGGGAACACCAAGGTTAATATCATATAACCACACAAAGAGATATACAGTGCTTCTGTTCTCTAAACTCAAATAACATTAGTGGAAAATTTAACTGAGGGGGCAAATCTGGTATAAATATTGCAATGCAATATATATATGACTCAATGCTTCATTAACACTTCTGTCAGAAACATTGAAAATAAGAAGTGGGAACTGTTCACTAAAGATAGTATTAAAGAAAATCTTCACAACACAACACCCTGGGGAAATCAAATAGCGACAAAATATTCAACATCAGCATAGCATACCTTTCCATAAAAAGAACTAGAAAAGTAATGCCCATTCCTTCCTTATTTAACCTGCTTAAATGAGGGTATGATGAAGGATAATAGGTTCATGTAAGCTGTCTATGGACATTCTCAGTCATACAGGTATTGTTCTAGAACTGAAGAAGCTTCAATTGAAAGCTTTTTCAGGATGAAAAGCAAAATGTTTTCAAGGGAAAAAAACCCTAAGAAAGTCCAGTTGTCTTTTGAATAGCACCTTTGGGACTTCATGTAAGCTCTTTTAAGTACATCAAAGCAACACCTTTCAAATACTGTCAAGTGAAGAAATGAGTGCAATTAAACATGTTTTAACACACAAAAAGCATTAATAGTTGACAAGGTGAGTATTGCTTTGGGGCAAGTATTAATATAACGATTAGATATTTAATCTGCACCATAAGCTTTTACAACACATTGATTAATACAATTTGTTCAAAAAGAATAGAAAGTATTAAAATAAAAGTCATTTATTCACTGTTACTCTAGTGTTGGCTTTATACCAGCCCGACACATTCCAAAACTTCTTGAGTTTAGAAATCCTAATTAAAGGTGAAAACTAGAACCATTTGAGAGCTTACTTTTGGGAACAGGAAAATCTCCTACATTGATCCTATCCAGATTCAAGGAATGAAAAGGTGGGGGGACTCCCCTCTTCAAACCAGGTGATGGCAACTTACTTAATGTCTCTGAGTAGAACTTTTTTACTTGAGAAAACAGCTATACCCAAATGTTCCACAATTCAGGTAAAATCTTAGGAAGGTAAAGATCCCAGGAGTGCATTCAGTAGGCTTGTATTAAGTTGTGTTTAACACCAAGATTTTGCTCCACTGCTCAACTAAAGAGAAGATACAGATGATGCAAACTGCAGATTGTAAACTACTGATTGCAAAAAAAAAAAAAAAAAAAAGTAACTCAAGTAATACTGGCAGGAAACTTTAATTGCCCCAATATCTGTTGAGAAACAAACAGATTTCAGAAATTCCTGAATTGTGTTGCTGACAACCTTGTCCATCACAGAGTGCAGGAAAGTACAAAAGGACCATATATTCTTTACTTGATATTGACCAGTAGGAAAAACTATATTGAGGAAATGGAATATACAAAAACACTAAGAAATCATGCAATTCTGAAGTTCTTAATTTCAGGGGAAAGTAAGATTGTGTATAGTTAAATGTATAGCCTGGACTATAATGAAATAAAATTTAATAATCCTAGAGCAATTATAAGCAGGGTCTCGTTAAAGGAGATGTAATGGGGGGGGGACTCTAAGAGTTCCCAAAAAGAAGATAGATACAAAAAACAAACCTCCAAATAATTCCAAGGAAGGAAAAATAAGGAGGACAGCAGAAAAAACCAATTTAGTTACCTAAAAGGCTAGGGTGGGATAGAAACATATATAGATGTTGTAAAGAGGACAGATCCCAGATCTCTTCTAAGCTTACAGACAAGTAGCCAGAAGTATAGAAAGAGAAGATAAAGCTCCAAATGGTCTAACATTGAGGAAGGATGCGACCAACAATTAAAAAGTCCTTGTGATTTTTAGGACTTGATGGGTGGATAAAAATGCCAAACCCAGTCTAAATATCTGGCTGATTATGCAATGAACTTTAATAATAATAATATGACATTCTTGTTTTTTGGTTAAAAACTTGATGTGTGTGAAGGCCAACACCAGAATAAGAAAATAATAGTTTCCAGCAAAAAAAAATCCACCCCAAACCGCTGCAAACAATCATAAATGCAGGCTGGTTGCCAAATGCCCAACATGCAAAAATGTGATCATCTTGGAATTTTGAAACCAGGTCATAAGTAGCTCTGGGGAGGTCGATCATCACTTCAAAATGTCGCTAAGTAACCCATTGTAAACCGAGGACTACCCATATTTAATTTTTGTCCCATTTTCTCACTGTGCTCCATCACTTTTATTAATAGTCTTTGCAGATCTTTTGTATTTGGTTAAGAGAGTAGTGTCAATAGGACAGATTATTGATGTTTCTTCCTCCAATTCTAAAACATGGTCATCCTCTTCCAATTTAGCTTCCTTTAATATGAATTCAGCATATAGGGTGAATATATAAGAGGAACATAGTTTTGTCTTATTTCTTTGTCAACTTGGAGCCAATCTTTCACAATATTCTGTATATAGTGTTTTCTCATGATAACAATGGGATGTTTTGGGATTCCCATTATTCTCAGTATATTCCACAGCTGGTCATGATTCACAATAACTGAAGGAATTTCTACAATGAATGGAGCATGAAACGACTTCTTTTTGGTACTCTTGGCTTTGTCAATTATCCTGTATGCCTTGTGCTTCTCAGCTTTCTCTAGAGTCAACTTGAGGGAGTGTAGTGGCTCACGAGGTTAGGACGTGGGACTGACAAATAGCAGGTATGTGTTTGAGACCTAGTTGCTGCCTTGGGATGGGGTGAGGTCCCTGTCACATGTTCTAGCTCCTGCTGACACAGCAGTTCAAATTGCCTGCTTTCGTGAGTAGGTAGATGAGTACCACTTCGGAGAGCAACGTAATGGGGATATGAAAGGAGCCCCAAACTAGGTGGTCCCCGGGCAACGGTGATATCACTGTTCAGTCCTTTCAACCTGAAAGTACTTCAGTGTTCCTGACACAACTGTAGGAGTAGTAACTTGATCAGCTGCATACGAAATTATACATATTGTATGATAGTTTGTATACTCTGTTGAATTTCCTTCTTTGGTAATGGAATGTAGACTGGCAATTTCATGGCCATAGTGTCAGTCTCCAAATGTTCTGGCTTAGCTTGGTTAGAATCTTTACTGGTTTCTTTTCTAGTGCTTGCCAAATTTCAAGGGAAATATTTGTAGCATATTTAACTACCCAAGGATTATGGATCAAAGGCCAAATAAATCCATTTTTAATCCACCTATTACTATTACTCCTGGATTACCGCCCTTTAAAAACTGACAACATAGACAGATTCTGTATGGGAGTGTATGAAATCCAGTTGAATTTCATTGAGAGATTAGTCTGAACACGCTTACTATTAGTTAGATTTGCATCCTGACTTTAAGGAGTTCTACATCTGCTTTAAGTATACTTTTTATTTATTTTTTTGTTATTTTGATTACTAGTTTTTAAAGGTCATTATTTTACAGGTTCTTAGATACTAATGAACATTATTGTAAATATTATAAAAAATACTATCTTATTCTAATTAAGATTAGTTTAGGTTTAATTAATTCTATGGTGCTTAATGTGTCTTAAATTTCATTGGGTTTAATTTTATAAATTTTAGCTTAGTAGCCTCTCTATAGTGTTCATGTTGTCATTATCATTTAATATTATAAATCTATTAATTTAATGGTGTTTTTAGTCAACACTTGATAATTTTGTCATTGATATTTATTTTACACTTTTATTATTTAAAAACAGAAATGACAATTTATATTATAATGATGAATCAGAAAAAGCTAAATATTGCATCAATGTTTCTAGGACGTGTCTCAAAACAAAAACTTTTATAAAAAAATGAAGCAAAAAGTCAAATTAAGATTTATATATTTTTAAATGACAAAAGACATTTAACCTCTAAAAGTGTAAACATTTCAATTAAAAATTTGTGTTTTTTCAGGAGGATTTTTTAAAATGGATTAGACCAGTGGTTCTCAACCTGTGGTCCACAGACCATTGGGGGGGACTACAATGTCATCACAGGGGGTCTGCAAAGGCTTGAAGAAATTTTATGATCTTGTGAAGAAATCTTAAGTTTTGGGAGTCTGTGGCCATGGCCCATGACCACAAAAAGTATTTAAAGGGGGTCCATGGTGAAGAAAAGTTTGAAAACCATTGGATTAGACAAATGCATCAGAAATTATGATGAATGTTACAAAATACGATTCAAGATGAAATAGGAAGATTTTTACTATTATGATTTCAGTTTATCAATTTATTGATTTCAGTTTGTTTCAATTTATATTCCATTCACTTCTTGAAATCGTGGAAGGAGATCTTTTGTTAGAGATCTGAATGGAACTCTTTCCCCAAATCTTGACAAATCTGTTCATATAAAAGTAACTCAGCTAAACTCCCCAAAACGTTTTAAACTCTACTGTACACCAGTACTTTCCCTTTCAGACCTATGGCTATAAACACATCTTTTGGACATTTTTGCCTTTTTTGTCTTTCGCCCTTGTCCAGTTCATTTTTAACCACATTTCACCTCTCTCTAGAGAAACACGTAGGACTGTAAGTTTTCATTTTTGTCTGCTGTTGTATAACTGTGCTAGTCATTAATTATTGATCATTGTAATTATATGATATTCTTCTCTTCTGTATATCTATGTATAAAAAAGAACAGAACTTGGATTAGAAACAATAACATTTTTGCCTCTTGATTTCTTTCCTATTCCACTTGGAGCAGCTTCAAATATCTTGGGATGTATTACATGAAAACCTTCAATGAGTAGATCAGCTATCATCTCAATAATCAAAAACATGGCAAATAAATAAACATTATAGAAATTTATACATCAAAATACCTTGAGGGTACTATGTACTCTTTTGGTAATATGAACTGGACTTCCAGAGTCTAACATACATACAAATCAGCTGAAAGAATTGCTTTGTAATTATTATTTAATAATAGATTGTATTAATTAGGCAATATAATAAATCAAACAGACAAATTTTTCTTGAGGTTAAATTTAAAGCGTACACAAATGAAGAGTTAGGGAGACACAGCAAGAAAGCTGGGAACAGGTATTACAAACTTTCTGACACCTGTTTATTCTCTGTCTGATGCTAGGGCCTTGAAATTATTTTCCTTCTTGCATGTTTGTCCTAAAAGGCAGAAATTGCAACCTCCCATTGACTCTTACTTTGTAACAACCACTGCAAAATCTTTCCTGATACCTCAGACAATCTTTCTAAGCTAATTCTATACAAAGCCTCAACACTGTGAATAGGAATGACTGGCCTACTTCACACTGTGTGCAGGTATTAAAAACACAGAAACAGGCAACCTGGCTCTTCAAACAAGTCTTGGAGCTTCTGCCTTCAAGTGGAACAAGAGGATGCATATGTTTAAATCTAAGGTACAATCAGATAACAAAGGAGAAATAGTTTTGTAAAATCTAATTCAGAACACTGAGAATATTTTAATCTTATAGTGGGATCTGTGTATATACATAGTTCTACAATCTGATGCTTGGAGAACACACAAAAATGGTTCAGCAGCTGCTATGTTATGGCAGCTGTTTCTCTTGTTCTGTACCGTCATGCTGTCCCTGTTTATTTCAACCATTTGTCAATCCATCTGTTATTTCAAACCAGATTTCAAAAGCTTCTGGATGGAGAGAGGCTATTCAAGTTACAAACTACCTTTGGAAATGCATCTGTCCCATGTGAGCATTATGATAATCAAATTAAGGTTATCTTTGCATCTCATCCCCTCAAGTAAGCCATTCATCCATGATACAGTTTTACTTTTTCACAATACATCCAGGGATTAAGATATATTATTCATTTCTAGGAAGAAACATCATCACATAATACTACCGGTACCTGGTTTCACATAGGCTTCTGATAACACCTAAGGCTGTTAGCCTAAAAAAAAACCCAGAACCTCCAATAAGGCGGCATTCAGTGAAAACCGAGCTACTGCGATAGATGCCAACTGCAAAACTGCCTTAAATCTTGGCGAAAAAATCGATGCGACCCAGTCTACGTTATTCAGAGACCTTTCAAAAAAATAGATCTCAGCCCATTTTTCAAGTATTAAATACAACCGCTTTTGAGGGACGCCAAAATCAGTTGGCTTTGAATACTATTCAAGACATCGTGGCAGGAGCCGTCTCTCTACGGCTGAAGGAGCAACAGGCTAGGGCTTTTTTCATTTATTTATTTTTTACAGTAGTTTTCCCAGCTAAGAGCCACAAGCCAGCCTCGTACCGTCGGGGTACAAAGGACGCACGTTCCCCCTCCGTCTCTCTCAGCAGCGTTAATGTTCCGGGCGGAGCTGGCCATCCCCAGCTTACCACATCTCTTTCCCTGAGCTCAGCATCGCGGCGGCCGTCTGTCTACGCCCATCGCCTCTACCGCCTTCGCTCGGAGCCAGGCTGCCGGCTCACTCCTTGGAGCAGCTGCCCCGAAGCGATGGGCGGCGGGGACCACCAAGCTGGAAGGCAGGGAACCCGCCGCTCAGCCCTCCAGAGAGCTGCACGGGAAGCCCACCGCTTAAGCTCCCGAGGGGCGGCATCCTCCGTGGCAGAAAAGCCCAAGGCATCCAGAGACCCTGGCGCTCGCCGCCTCGCTTGCTCTTCCACTCCCGCGGCAGTATCAGGGGAGGGGGCTGACGTGATGCGGCAAGGATGGATAGGCGGAGGCCTCTGGAGCGGGCGGCGCACTTGTCTCACGCGCTCAGGCCACGAAAGCGCCGGCTCGCCGAACCGTCCGGGCTCCGGTATCCCGCTACCGACCGACCGACCGCAGCACCTCACGCCGGCGCGATCGCCACGACCAGCCCAGATTCCCTCAAAGCAACAGAGAAGCAAGTCTTGGCTTAGCTCTTTGCCCATCCGCGCACGTCTCGCCTAGTGGGAAAGGGATGAACGAAGGATGAAAGCCGGCAGGGGGACGCCATCGCGCTCGGCCCCTCCGGATACAAACCGCTACTCACCGCTTGGACAGCAGCTTCGCCTCGCAGCGGGTACAACAGCGTCCCGGCTCGGGAGAAGCCACGCCCCCAAACCCGTCCCTATCCCACGTCTCGCCACGCCCCCTTTTCCATTCCAACCAGTTCTCCTGAATATTACTCAGCGCTGTTTCGATTGGTAGAAGCGACGCTCTGCTTCTGCTCCGCCGGGAAGATGTTTTCTTGGCCCCGCCTCTCCCCATGCGGATAAAGGAATGACAGCACAGGGGCGGGCTTCTTACGTTTATGCTGTGGACGACCCTAAATGAAGAACGCTGATAATTCAGTTGAACAGGTTCCCATGTGTGCATGTGTATGTCGTGTGTGTGTGTAATGTATGCTTGTGTCATATATGACACATGCATACACATACAGATACCCATATATATATATGCATATTAAAAGAATATCCCAGTCAGGTACACTTCCTCCTCTCTTCCTTGTTGAGCAAGAAATCAAAAAATGGAAACACACACTGTAGTAGATTTAATATATTTCCATTTATTTCCATTTATCAACTTGGTTTGAGACTTGTTTTGTTAAACTACATCCATTATTTAGCAACTGCTGCTTTAAAAACTTGCTTTGAATAAATAGGCACAGATCAAGTTGTATTTATTGTACTTATAAATCACACAGTGTATCACTAAGGATCCAGTCTTACTCCAATTTCGGCAATGCCGAAACTGTTATTCACTCAGATAACTCTAAGACATGTACAAGAAAAACATCCAGAGGCAATGCAACAATAAAATGACAAATTATATAAAATGTAACACAATGTACAATTAATCATAATATAATAATTCCATTTCTGGCACAGGGAGCTCCACAATATTCACATCCTCCAAGATCCCCTGAAACAGTCCTATTTTTACAAGCGTCTTTCTGTAGTAAGCTTCCTTCTTGTATTAAACTACATAAGATTATTCTATTTTAATTCTGAATTTATAGTTTGGAATTTTAATTAATTTCTGAATTTTAATTAATTTAAATTCTGATTTTTTATTAATTTAAATTCTGAATTTTAATTAATTTAATTCAGAATTAATTCTGTAATAAGCTTATTCAGTAATAAGCCACTTAAGCTTTTTCTATAAGCTTCCTTCCAATAATATGCCACAAGATCTGCTACAGTAAGCATATCTGCTGTTTTAAAAAACTGACCTCTATTCAAGTTTTTCTGCCTTGTACCACCACTTCTAAGTGTATTGATGCAAAATACATACATTAACTATACCATGAGAGTTTGTACATCAAGCCATCTAAACAGAACAATTTTATTTATAACTAAACCTAATATGAAATTCAATAAAAATTAATGGGAATAAAACATAGAAGGTACTTCATTAGGTACACCATCATTTATAAGTTGACTTATTTTTAAATTGTTTTTACAGTTAGGCCTATAATTACATTTTGATTGCTAGTAAAACAGAATATAAACAGTTTTGACTAAATGTTGTAGATTAAATCATAAAGATAAGACATTTTTACTGTTGGCTGAAATGACACAATTATACTAGGCTAAAATAAGGCTGGCTACCTTTACCCCAGTATGATGCAGCTCAGTGATTAATTTATGATTTAGAGCAGAGTTCCCCAACCTTTCTGGCTTTGCAGACCAGTGGTGGGGAGGGGAATGGTTCTGTGCAAGTGGTGGGCAAGCGCAGCCAAACTCCATTTGCATGACCAGCAGGCACATGCTCCCATCACTCATGCAAATAAAACGTGCATACATGCGCTCATCCACAGCTCGCACAAGTGGGGATGCGTGCGCATGGACTTGCCTGCCATTCCCGTAGCCCGGTTCCAAACTGCTCAAGGCCCAGTAGTGGGCCTTAGCCTGGGGGCTGGAGACCCAATTTAGAGTGTTCTGCATGCCCAATCAATTTACTATGTTTTATGAATATATAACACATACAACATATTGAAGTACGAAGTACCCAATTGCATTTTAGCCTAGGGGCGGTGCAATAGCTCAGCAATTAGATGCTATGCTTGTCAGCTGGAAAGCAGACAGCCCAGATTCAAGTGCTGCATGATGGGATGAACTCCTATTAATCACCCTCAACTCCTGCCAACCTAGCATTTTGAAAGCATGCAAATGCAAGAAGATAAATAGGTACCGCTGACAGGAAGGTTACTGCATGCCATACTTTCATGATGGTGGAAGCATCTCTCAGACAATGCAGGCTCCCTTGGCTGAGATCCAAGATGAGCAATGCCCCCTTGAATCAGTGACAACTGGAAAGGGGAAATCTTTTTTTTATCCTTATGTGTTCTGGAAACTCAACCACTATGAGTAGTTTACGATTCAATAATTCTATAAATTCAGGTAATGGGTTAAGTAAACTAGGGTTTTATGTATTGTACTGAATGAACATAGTTTTATAATGTATGTATATTAAATTACACAGAAATCCTAATCTTGATTAATTGCCCAAAACCTGTATAAAATGTGTATTGTTTGTTTGTGTGTGTGTGTGTGTGTGTGTCTATTAGCCAAAACTACAGCTAACAAAAATCCAGGCAATCTGAGCTTTTTGGTGCCATTTAGGATAAATCTGGGTTTTGCTGTTTTAGGCTCTCTAAATTCATAGTTAAGATGGCTTAGCTAAAAAATTACATCTACAAAACCAGTTCAAATGGAAGAAATAAACTTCAGCTATTACATAAAAGAGATGAAGAACTGAGTCTGAAAGTTTTTCTTGTCCAGAAGTATCTGCAGCTAAGTTTACTAGGATAAATAACATGCTTGGAGGCTTCTGCTAGGACATGCTTTAATATAAAGCACATTCTATCTGTGCAGCCAGGAACAAAAAGAAATTAATCTGATGCGTTCTGCTTGAAATTATGGAGAGAGAAATTATTGTAGAATTAATACTGTATTCTTGAGCTTGGCAAGAGGAAACCAAGGGGAAGGAATTGAACATGTCCTACAGGTATTAGATGATTATTTCTCAGTCTTTGGGAGCTCAATGGAGATTCACTTTTAATTAGGTTGTCCATCAGGGGTAAAATCCAGCAGGTTCTGACAGGTTCTGGAGAACCGGGAGGGGAAATTTTGAGCAGTTTGGAGAATAGGTAGCGGAAATTTTGAGTAGTTCAGAGAACCGGCAAATACCACCTCTGGCTGGCCTCAGAGTGGGGTGGGAATGGGTATTTTGCAGTATCCTTCCCCTGGAGTGGGAAGAGAATGGAGATTTTGCAGTATCCTTCCTTCCCCTGGAGTGGGGAGGGAATGGGGATTTTGCAGTATCCTTCCCCTGCCACGCCCACCAAGCCACGCCCACAGAACCGGTAAAAAAAATTGGATTTCACCACTTGTCCATCCTATCTTTTCCCTGATTTCCAGAGGAAATGTTTTTTCTCTGGTTTGCAGAAGAGTTTCCTTTGTGGCAAGGCAGGAAAATGAAATGAGGAAAAAACGAGTACGCCTAAGGATGGACTGTGGCGCCTATGACCATTACAGTACTATAATGCTGTTCTGTGCACTGCTGTGTCCAATTAATCCCCCCCTTCCAGCCGAAATTACCTTTCTCGCTTCTTTTTTTTTAAAAAAATGTTAAAAAACGACGGGGGAGGGAGTGTTTATTCACGACACAAGTTGAACAAGCATGCTACCTGCCATGCCATTCTTCGGGTAAGAAAATTCAAGGCCGAGAATGGAAAAGAAATCCTATCGGAAAGAGACCACCCACTGCCGGGGGAAAAATAGAATGCCACCCACTGCCACTATAGCTCAGGGGTCTCCAATCTTGGCCACTTTAAGACTTGTGGACTTCAACTCCCAGAATTCCTCAGCCAGCTTTGCTGGCAAAGCTGGCTGAGGAATTCTGGGAGTTGAAGTCCACAAGTCTTAAAGTGGCCAAGATTGGAGACCCCTGCTATAGCTGAAAACGAACACCGTCTCTGACAAAATTCAAAATAATCCGAGGCCGCCTCGAAGCCGGGAGACAAGAGCCGCTCCGCCACGCCCGACCGCGGATCCGCTTCCCGTCTCAAACTAATGACGCCTCCTGTGGGCGCAGTCAGCTCGTCCCGTCCTTCTCCGAGCCGAGGTGTTTCTGGGTACCGCGAGAATTGCCCTGTCGGCAGGTCACTATGCCGGTAGGGCCGGGATGGCTGAGGAGCTGCGCGAAGCCGACTCGGTAGGCTCAGCCCTTCGGCCATCTCTGACAAAATGGCACCCCGAGACCGTCCGGTAGTGGCACCTCAGGCCGCCATGCGCAAACGCGGGGCTCGAAAGCGCCTCAAGTTTCGGGCCGAAGACGTCTGCTTGGAGCGGAGTGAGTAGCGAGGCCTCGGCGTCGTGTCCGATGGCGGCCATTGTCCCCTGATCAGCTGCCCTGAACAGTCGCTTTCTTTCCGCAGTGACCGTGGCCGACTATGCAAATTCGGATCCGGCTGTAGTGAAATCTGGACGCGTCAAAAAGGCTGTGGCCAATGCGGTGCAACAGGAAGGTGAGTTTGGCCGAAAATGCTCACGGGGGTTTAAACTTTACACCTGTTCCTACACCTGGACTCGGGTTTTCTGGGTTTATATAGTAGCATTCTGAAGCATAAAGGAACTACTGTGACATTCCATGACAGGACAGGTGAATTTGTGGCTCAAGTGACACCTGGAAACCCAAGGCTACCAGAGGTGGTCCAGCAGTAAAATCAATTACACTTCGATCTTTTTTAAAAATACGTTTTGCGATATTTGTGAACAGTCCTATACAGTGATAAAATCCAAATTTTTTTACTACCGGTTCTGTGGGCGTGGCTTGGTAGGCGTGACGGGAAGGATACTGCAAAATCCCCATTCCCTCCCCACTTCTGGGGGATGAATATTGCAAAATCCCCATTCCCTCCCCACTCCTGGGGGAAGGATATTGCAAAATTCCCATTCCCACCCCACTCTGGGGCCAGCCAGAGGTGGTATTTGCCGGTTCTCTGAACTACTCAAAATTTCCGCTACCGGTTTTCCAGAACCTGCTGGATTTCACCCCTGGGCCTATAGCTTCTCTGGAACACCGTCTTATTTTCTATGACAACAAAATCACTTTTGACAGTATGCTTGCAAACTTTTCTGTGTTATCTTTTTAGCATTTTAATTGATGTTTATTTTTTTCTGTCTCGTTAGTCATATTTGTTTTATGCAAGTCTTCTATATGGCAAGTATATCACAACCGCCTGTCAGATGTTAAGTAGATGTTTCCTGTTTTTTTTTTTTCAAACTTTCAAACTCTTTTAGGACTGAATGTATTCAAATTCATATAGGATATACGTTGAAAGCAAGATATAAATTGAATAGAGAACTTGATTAACAATAGTTCTACATAAATTTATTCAAATTAGTATTTTAATATGTCTCTTAATTGGATAGCTGTAGCAAATAAAATCAAAATGAGAAAGGCATTACAGTCTGAAATTACAAATTCTTGAGTGTTTATTTGTATCTTCTAATCTAAAAAGATAGTCTGAAACATTCATCACAGAACTGTTTAAACATATTTAGATTACAAATTTGACAATCAATTCTATCTTAGTAGTCAAATAAAAGTTTATGCAAGGGTATGTTTTAAGAACTCACTGCCACTATCCAGAAATAGTTTAAGAGTCTATATTAGTCTAAATTGATCTTGTCCCTTTTATCCGTTTTCCTAGTAACATTTATATGAAGGATGGAGGTGTATTTCCCTGTTCTCAGGGAATAATGATAAACATTTATCAATAGGTCTTAAAAGACAAATTGTTTCCGTTTAAAGACAGTGAAATAAACAATGTGTGTTTAATTACAACATGAACATTTGACTTTTTACAATGAATTTCCATGTTTTTCCCTTATAGAAATATGTTTTCACATTTTTTCTTATTGTCTACCTATGAGCTATATTCAACTCTCTAAGCTCTTTTAATTTTATGAACATAAATGTGTAAACAGTTCACCTTCTAAACTATCAGCAACATTTTTTTTGTATCATGATAGCACTTAATTTTCAAGGATAAATGAGCAAGAATATTTGCTTGAGAGAAGTTCCTAAAATAACAGAGAAAACAAAAATGTCATTTAATAGTGAATGCATTAACATTAGCCTAAAAATGGCTTAGGATCTCTTGCTTCTGGATTGAAATACCGTGTTTCCTCAAAAATAAGACCCTGTCTTATATTTTTTTTGAACCCTGAAATAGGTGCTTGGTCTTATTGCCATGTGCTCAAAAGCCCGATTGGGCTTATTATCAGGAGATGTCTTATTTTGGAGGAAACAGGGTATTGACTCACACATACTTGCTGTAGTAGTTCACTTTCTACTCAAGAACAAACAGGTAGAAGTCAAAGCTTGCAAACTGAAACAGAATCTTTAAGAGACACTTACCTGAATAGTTTTTTAACAAAAGCAAACAGAAAAAGTTCAAAATTAATCCAAGGTTCTGAGAACCAGATCAGGGTTGTCATCCAGGTAGCATCCACACAAATTGCCACCCAAAAGCCAGAGATCAGGCATTTTTTTTCCAGCAAAGGAAAATGAGTTAGGGCTGTTTCTTAAATCAGGCAATAGCCAACTGTCACTAATCAAGAAATGTACTCCTTTGCTTGGCAAGGAGCCTCATAGAATAGCTCTGCTCTCCTCTCAACTTACTGGGGTGCAGAAGCTGGGAAGTCATACATCATCTAACTGTTCCAGCTGTCTAGGTGCTGTTCTTTATCAGCCTCATGTGATTCTCAGCTTTGTGTCTCCTGAGGTTGACATTCCACAGGTTTTGCTGGAGCTTTTTCTTCAAAGTCAGAGCCAGCGTCTGAGTCTAAGCACTTGCTTTCCTCAAAATCATTTAACCTAGCTAGGGAAATCATGTTTGTGGTTCCACAGGTGGGTCTTGCGGCAATACCATGGGAAGGGTATTGGTCTTTTTCTGTGACAGCCTCAATTAATAAATTTCCTCCTAAGGGAGGCATGAGTGCCTATGCTGTTTTATTTATATTTCTAATTGGTTTATTGAGGATTGCACCACTTGTAAAGTCTTCAGAACAGAGAACAAGATGAAAATAGAATAATATTTGCTTCAATTTTAATTTCCTTGTAATTTTTCCTGATTTTAAAATAACTGTATATCCCATTCATTTGACCAGAGGTTTTCCTTTTGGGATTGATGGACAAACAGCTGGGGAACAATCATGGAACTTTGTTTTTGTATACGATAATCGCAGTGAGAGTATTGTATGTACAAAGATAGAAAGATTTGGCAATACTTACAATGGAGGAATGATTGGAGAAGATAATGGAACTTGCTGAGGTGACCAAATTAACTTGTTTGATTAGAGAAAAGATAATATCTACATTTATTGCTGAGTGGAAATCCTTATGGATTTTTTGTATAAAACAGAAAAATAAGCTTAAAATAAGTTTGATGATTAGACAGGATAATTATTGAAAGAAAAGAGTCATAACTTTAGAGAAAGAGCTAAATCTCTAAGTTAGTCCTCAACATTGTCTTAAAAAAATAAGTTGATTTTACAATTGTAGTGGCCAAACAAAACAAAATCCTTAGGTTAATAATGTTGGGAGTCTTGACCACTGTAGGTCACTATAAAAAATAAAAGTCTACCATAATCTTAATATAGGAAAAAATAATATCCAAATGTTTGGACTAGTTTTTCAGGATTTTTCACCTACCCCATATCTTGCTAATTCAGCTAGTGCAAATCACTATATTTGAGTTTTTTTCTTGTCCTAGTCTAACATCCATCTTGATCCTCTTTTATCCAGCTGCATGTCTCCACTATCCATTTATTCAGTATATTTGTTTTCAGGTCACTGCCCTTTTTCTTACTTCCTCTACCAGAATGTCTGTTGGCTACCTTTCCTAATACACTCCCTTGGTTCCATTCTAATTAGCCTGTCTCTGCTTTCCTCCAAAATTCAGATTCTTTATCATCTCTCTTTTTCTCAAGCCTCATCTGTCTAGTTTTTCTTCATATTTCTTATAAACCAATGCTTGTTCTATAATTTTTGTTCAAATCATCTTATTTTAATGTCCCTTCCTTAACTTGTCTGGTTCTTGGGGTAACTTTCAGTCTTTCACTCTCTCTTGTGAAACTTTCCTTCTTAAATGAACCTTAACCACATGTTTCTTAATGCAGGCCATGCTACCAAGCCATTTCAAGCAGCTGGAGGTTTCCTCGCCACAGGAATGGAGTAATAATAGACAAACAGGTTGTCTTTCATATAAAGGAATGCATGTTGTCCCACATGACAATCAAAATGACAGGATGACCTTCAACACCTTTCTTTGTGCCTACTGGCCCCAAAAAGAATTTGGACTTGGATCTTCCTATGTTTCCAATTGTTTTTTCTCTGGGGGTTTGGATTATCAACATGAATTTATTTTACACTCTTGATTCTTATGTCTCAAATTCTTCCATTTATTTATGATTATAGTGAAATCACTCTGTGGTTTGGAAGCATCTTTTGTACCCACTGATGAAATACTATCTGTGGCAGAGTCTTATGACAGTGGCGATGAAATGGATTCTAAATATTTCACCACTGATGAATATTTCATGACTGATAGAAAAAAGAAAAGCAAGAGGCATAAAGGTAAGATCTATCATTTTAACTGTTAGTTTTTAACATAATTTCACTAACAATAAAATACTTTTATCTCTTCAAATAAAATCATGCTGCTTTCTTCTTGAAGCATGTCCAGTTATATTGCTTGTTTTTTGTTTCAGAAAGCTCCGAGAGTGTGGTAGGCAAAGAATATCCAATTGACATATGGTTGATGTTGGCATCCTATATACGCCCAGAAGACACTGTGAGTTTTTCTCTAATTTGCAAAAGGGCCTGGATTGTTACTTGTACAGCTGTATTCTGGACCAGACTTTATAGAAGGTATGACAGCTTGTAGAATCTTTATTCTATACTGTGCGTATATTTTAATAGTTATGGGGCTTTTTATAGATTATTTGTGGTGGACAGCCTTATGAACAGCATGCCTATTTGAGTATAAAAGATCAACGTTTCAATACTTAATGTTGTATTTGGTTCTGAGATACAATTTTCCCAGACCTGTCCACTGATTCTTTTATATTCTTTTTGATAAGAACAGTAAGAGATAACATACATCAAAATATTACGGCTGTGCCTCACTTCAGATTTGATATAAAAAGGTATCTCATAGCATGTGGGGGAACATCTGTCTGCAACTCCATAACCAAGGAACACTTTTCCTGGTATCACACAGTAATTGCCACACAACCACAGAAAACTGCAACTGCTTTAAGGTTGCTTGTTTGAAAAACTAATGTGTTTACATTCTGATACTCTAAAGTGCTTTTTTGTCTTTGAATCCAAAGCCTGCATAGCTGTATAAAATATGCATATATAATTGGTAGTATGGATTACAAAATATACATATGGTATAAAAACAAAACTGCATTATTGTCAAAGAAATTGCTGGGATTCATAGGAAGGTACTTGAGAGCTCGTAAATTAATAATTGCTACAGTTCTTTGGGCTTGCAGAACTTCTGTGGCTACAAAATCAACTTCCATTATATAACTTAAGTAATTGCATTGATTTCCTTGAATCAGTTAAAACAGATTGTTTTAGATTAATGACTATTGCATGATAGAAAATGAGTCATATGTCCTCCCTTGCATATAATACAAATTTACAGGAATGGTTTCCATTAGAATGGGCAATGCTATATTGATAAGAAAGGGCATTATGCAGGAATTTTTCTGTTTTTATAATTTTTTCTTTCTCTAATCCTTCAGCAGGAAATTGAATTCAAGCTAGCCTTTCTTTTAGGTAAACACAGTAATTCCTAACATCAGACCTTTAGCTGGCAACCCGTGATCTGTTGGGTCATTATTTCAGAACTATTTCCTTATCAGATTCCTCAATGACTGAGCCTCAATTCAGAAAAATATTCAGAGATATATCTACCTTCAAAATTGAACTAAATGGCACAGTCAAATATCAGTAGTTGACAAAGTTTACCAGAGGAAATATGCTGTGATATTTTGTATTATGTCATAAAATAGTTTTTAAATTTGCCAGATTTCAATTTTAAGGAAATTGTGGATTCTGGAGTTCAGACACATTCTGTTAGTCCATTTGAGGTACCTTGGTACAAAAATTGTTTCACCTAATTAGAGGTTAGGGGAATAAGAGTTTTAGTAGGATATAGATGGTCTAGAAATATTATTTAACCTATATGAGAGTGCCTGAATGCAGCTCACAGAGAAAAAATTGAAGCATTTGATAAAAAATAGATTAATGGGGATTAGAGAAGAGGCATTATGCTAGTTGGAGCATTCAACCAGAGTAGCTTCCTAATCTCTTTTCTATGAGAGTTCAGAAGCTACATCTTGACTTTCTGGAGGTCTGCAGTTTACAATGATGGATGATACAAGGTTGGAACTGCACTACTTAAATTGTACTGTTATTATTTTGTTTTCGATGAATTAAGGATGGAAATGTTGGCAGGAGGCCTTTAGTCCCCGTCAATGCAATTTCAGTGCCATAGTAACTGACAGTATGATTTCATAAGCATCACAGAGAGGCAGTTAAAAGTGAGAATTAAAACAGTTTGCTTCCCAAATGCCTCTTGCTTCTATTCCTATCCTTTACTTTGAAAAAAATGCCACCAAAGTCAGCTTTATGCTTCCAGATTTCAGTGGCATGATCTCAGAGCGCATAGCATGTATCATCCATAACTTATTCTTACAATTTTAATTTTTCTTATTTAGGCATTACAATAGGAGTGCATCCCTCCCAATCCGTTTACAGCCAGAATCAATGGAAAAGATGCACTGCCTTCGTGCGTGTGTAATTCGTTCCTTATACCATACGTATAGACCTTTTGTTTCCCGGATAGCCAGAAATCCAACTATCCCGGAAGCTACTCCAAGCAGTCTAAAAAATTCAAAAGTAAGTAACACTTTGAGAAGAAGAATTACTCTACTGAGTATTAGCAGGTTTCTTTCAAGCTAGTGAAAAGCATGCAAATGGGTTCGCTTCCCAGTACATATTTTAGACAGATGTTGTCTTGACTAGGGGTGGTTTTTTAGACCTCTACAAGCTTGTTAATAATGTTTTAGGTTTATTATGCTTGGCTGTTTATTCTACCAATACAGAAATCAAAATGTTGAACCTTAAAATAAGTTTATTATTTTTGGTTTCATGTTTGAGATAGTTTTTTAAGCAATAAGATAAATGAAGTTTAACATCTGGATCAAGCAATTTACAACTATGTATTACAAAATAAATTCAGCTCATTAAGGTGGGTTTAGTTGACACCCAATCCAGCACAAAAAAATTGATTTGCATCGTAAATTTCACATCACAACGGCTTTGGTGTCCACAGTTAGTATCATACCAACAATTTGTATATCCTTTTGTGGGTAAAATTGGCATTAAAAAAGGAAATTAAATGTAAAAAATCTGTATTGCAGTAACAGTTACAAATTTGGTTACATTCCAAAAACAATGAAATTATTCAGTTGCTCCTTACAATTGTTGAAATGCACATCTTCCATATGTGCATGGCACTATCTTTGTACACTATATAGTCAAAGAGCCTGTATGCTTAGACTTTGTTTTTATTCATTTAGAATCTCCTCTCATTTGTGGAGTTCACCACAAACATTGAGCATGCAAAGTAGGAAGAGACTGGTATTTTTCTTTTTGGTTACTGAATCCAGCTTTTTCCTATTTAATTTCCCTTTCTTTTTCTCAGTGTAGCTTCTGTGGGACACTGGAGCTGTTGTGGTGTCAGCAAAAGTTGCCCTTAAAGACAGATCCACTGTTTGGAGCAGCATACCAGTTGGTACACATCTGAAGGGTAGGACAGCTGACATGTGGATTATCTATGTCTTAGGAAATTCTTAAGTTACTTTCCTCCTTTTAACTAATATTCCATGTTTCACAGACAAGAGGCTAATTCCACTAGCCGCATCCCTCTGAATCAAATGCAGGTAGTCCTCTTTAGTGACTGCCTCATTTAGCAACTATTCACAGTTATGACAGTAATAAAAAGGTAACTTTGTGACCAATCCTTGCATTTATAACTTTCTCATGTCTGTAAAGCAAAGGAAAGCTGAAGTAAGATTATAAGCATAGTTGCAATTTCTCTTAGTGACCATTTTGCTTGTGGTCACTAAATAAGGGTTAGTTGTATACACCTGTAATAATTTGCTTTATAAAGATGAGATGCTTACTCCTTTTTTTCCTATAGTAAAAAAAAAAAAGTAATATTGCTGTGCATATCTAGACTTTTGATTAAAAAAAGAATATTCTATTAGTTGTTACGTTAGCAAGATCTGCCCTGCTTATTAATTTATTTAAACTTGTATGCCACTCAGTTCCCAATACCTCTGGCTCACAACAATCAACACAAAGAAATTATAATAAAACCAATAAAAGGATAAACAATTAAGCTTGGATTATATTGATATATTCACTGTAGAACAGCTTTTGTCATAAAAGGTGATATGTTACTTTTCAAATCAAATGGATGTCTAATAAAGTTTGTGAATGGGCATCTTGTATGATAGTTATCTTCTCCATAAAAATCTGGAATATCTGCCCTATTCTGGTTTCAGTAGTTTCTTGATTTTTTCTTGATAAAGCAAATAATGAGTGATTCTTAGCAATATTTTGAAATCATTATCTCTAGATTCAATTGTGGAAATATTTGTTTAAGTTCAACCACAGAGCTTTCATTTTATTTCCATGTATCTATTTATGTTCAGAAGAGGAAGTGCACAGTTACAATACAATGATATCCTTTTTTGAAATTGATGCCAATGTTTACTTTATCCTTAAAGTGATTTGTTCAAGTATAGAAACTCCAGACTGGATTGTTTTAATGT
Organism: Pantherophis guttatus; assembly: GCF_059756535.1. Classification (NCBI taxonomy): domain Eukaryota; kingdom Metazoa; phylum Chordata; class Lepidosauria; order Squamata; family Colubridae; genus Pantherophis; species Pantherophis guttatus. Next base: position 36,563,253 of record NC_142065.1, on the reverse strand, counting down.
TCAATAATCCAAGATCTTCATTCCAAAGAGGTTGGAAGCCTAGTGCTTTATTGCTTTATGTCTGTATAACACTATGTCCACAGACCACAACCCTTTCTCTTTTGCTCAACTAGTGCCTGCTCTTCTGGTCTAAAAGGATTAACCAGCAGTCTTCACTGTGGGAATTCAGCTTCAAATTCCAAAGGCAGGTATGAAAGCTAAATATTTGTATTAATGTCAAAATTTCATATTTCAGAATAGCTCACGGTATGTATAACTCCTTGTTATACTTATGCATATAACAGAGTGCATCTTGTTTGGCAAGATGCATGTCTAGATTACAGTCCAAAAAAGATTCTGTTCATAATGGGGAATAGTGAGGAATTTGGAGTATTTTGTAAAAATGCACTGCTGCCCAATCTGTTCGTTTTCCTTGCTCATCAGAAACTTTCATAACAGATAAAACAGCATGAAATAGCATGTAGTGAAACTAATATAAACTACATAAAATTTGTTATTGTGCAGGGTGGGGTGTTAATATCAAACTTGAGTGCAATAGTTCCCATAGGTTTATTTGCTGTAAAGGTAATTCCTATAGATAGAAATTGTTTGTAGTTTAGTTAAAGTATATCAGGGTTGTTGCTATTAATTCAATGTGCTGTTAATCTTACTAACTACTATGTGTCATATTCAGACTATACTTTTAGCATCTGAAATCATATCCATAGCAAAAGCAAGGGCCCATATTCAGACAAATATAACAATTCCATTATAGCCAAGATTTGTTATATTAAAACTATTAAATGTCACATTATTTTCCAAAAAACATATAACATATGTAAGTCAGTCCTAATCCTTCAAAGACAAATTCTCCTGATTTGGTACATAACTCTTCTCCAAGCATGTAATTTGAAAGTTTGTAGAAATGGAATCAGTTTCTGGTTAACTGAGTGAAATATTTCTCTTGAGTCTCCCAAGTTCAAGAATAAATGTTTGAAACCACTTCAACCACCTGTCCGGTATGCAGATGTCCATATGAACCCTGACCAAGACTGCTGTCTGTTGCAGATAACTACTATCGACTTTATATATATTCCTATAATAATGGGCATGACAGTTACATTGGTAAGTGTTATGATTTCTTTGCTAATTTTCTGGTCTTTATATCAGGAATTTTGTTCACTTAATCTTGACCAAATAATTTCTAAATTTGAAGTATTGTACTGGTAGTTCCTAGATTATAGCTCTATTTGGGATCAGAATTTCCATCACTAAGCAAAGTGATTGTTAAGAGAAACATCATATCAATGCACTGCTTAGCAATAAGTCCCAATTGTGGTCATTAGGAGAGGACTGTGTGGTCATTAGACAAAGATCTCACACTTCTGCCCTGTGTGAACTGCCTCCACTTTAACTGCTCTACCACCCAGTGCTCCGTAGGCCCTGTTGCACCCAGCTGACCTTCACTGTCTTCCTTCAACTGCTGATGAGCACCCAATTTGGCCTATGTGAGGCGGCTTCTGGCAGTGCTAGGATTTCTTCTCAAAGGCCGCTTGCTCGTTCTCATAATGCATTGGAAGGCTTATGAGATGTTTTGAAACCTGCCAGGAGGCTGGCTGCAGAACAGAATTTAAGGCAGCTCCACAGTAGTGTTGAGGCTGAACTAGAAGCCCAGAGGCCCGTGGCAGCTGACTGAGACCCCATGCCTCTCTTTCAGCCCTAATGCTACTGCCCCCAGAGTGTTGCTGCATAGGGCAGCCAAAAGGATAGAGATGTGGGGAGACAGGCAGGTGGGGAGTTGAAGCGCTTTTGTGGTTGTAAGTGAGGGCAAACTGCCAAGTGCCTGAATTTTGATCACATGACACATCACAGCGTTGCTGCCCCCCATAACTTCAGAGATTGGGCATAAGTACCATTTGTTCAACACCGCCATAACTTTGAATGATTCCTGAACAAATGGTCATTAAGATAGGACTACCTATATTTTTGAAATAGAAAAGTCTTCAAGCAGGCACAGATAAGAAAAATATAACTTTGAAAACTATATTGAATAGTCAAATAAGGAATGGCTACCAATGTGATTTTATTATAGACTACTGTATAAAGTTTCAGGAAAAGCAAATATTGCCTGGAAGGACTTGCTCAAAGATATAGTTTATTTTTAAAATATTTACAGACAAAATCAGTTTAAAATATTGAATAAAATGCCATTTGATTTTGGAGTTAAGGAAGCCTGTGTGATCCAAGTTATTGAATAGCTTTTTTTTTTTCTTTTGCAGTTCACAATAAATGTGAGCACTGACATGCGGCACCACAGAGTGAAATTAGTATTCCATGATTCTCCAGTATGGAGTGGCAAGAAACCCAGATTTGACCATGGAATGCAGGTTGTAATGGACCCTGTGCACAGTGTGCATCTGTTTGATTGGTGGCATCCACAGTTTCCATCTTCACACATCTGAAGACTCCCAAGTTTACATCATAAATTGTATTCTGTGCTATTTCCATAAACAACAAAATTTGATAAGCCAGTCTGTGTATATGTTTAATCACCGCTTGGGAAATAATTTGTGCTAATAAGATTAGAAAGAACTTCTGTAAAGCATTTTATTACATGAAAAATAATTCATCTGCAAATATTTTGGTGCTAATGAAATTTGTCCTTTTGCTTTTTGATAACAAAACACAGTAGAAATGTGTAACCAAAAGCCAACATGGGTTTCTCAAAAACAAACATGCCTGATAAATCTTACTGCATTCTTTGACAAAGTGACAAAATTAGTGGACCAGAGAAATACTTGGACTTCATTCAGCATCTGATAAAGTAGACCAGAACCTACTTCTTGATAAGATAAAAAAATGTGGGTAAGACAGTATCACTACCAGATGGATTCATAACTGGCTGACCAACTATACTCATCATATAGTTGTTAATGGAAGTGCATCTACATGGAGGGAGGTATGCAATGGGGTACCTGAAGGCTCTGTCTTAGGCCCAGTACTCTTCAATATCTTCATCAATGATTTACATGAGATGGGGAACTTTGCAGATAATACCAAACTGGCAGGAATAGCCAACACTCCAGAAGATAGGCTTAACATACAGAAGGATCTTGACAGACTTGAACACTGGGCCCTAGCTAACAAAACAATATTCAATGGTGAAAAAAATAAGGTTCAACATTTAGCCAAGAAAAAACATTGCACAAGTATAGTATAGGTGGTACCTTGCTCAATATTAGTAACTGCAAGAGGGAACTTGGAGTCAGAGTGGACAATCACTTAAATATGAGCCAGCAGGCTGCTGCAACTGCCAAAAAAAGCCAACACAATCCTAATCTGCATTAACTGGGATAGAATCAAGATTACGTGTTAACATCACTTTATAATATCTTGGTAAGACCACACTTGGAGTATAGCATCCAGTTTTGATTGTGATGATATAAAGATGATGTTGAAATTCTAAAAAGAGTACAGAGAAGAGCAACAAAGATTATTAGGCTAAAACATGAACAGTTGCAGGAATTGGGCATGTCTGATTTAATGAAAAGAACTAGGAGTGACATGGTAGCAGTGTTGCAATATCTAAGGGGCTGCCACAAAAAAGAGGAAGTCAACCTGTTTTCCAAAGCACCTGAAGGGAGAACAGGAAGCAATGGATTGAAACTAATCAAGGAGAGAACCTAGAACTAAGAAATTTCCTGACAGAACAACTAATCAATGGGACGACTTGCCTCCAGAAGTTGTGGGCACTCAATACTCGAAGTTTGGAAGAAGACGTTGGACAACCATCTGAAGTGGTATAGGTTTCCTGCCAGAGCAGGGAGCTGGACTAGAAGACTTCCAAGGTTCCTTCCAACTCTTGTTCTGTGTAAGCTGGCCCATTTTAGAGTGATCCAACTCTGGAATGTTCATTTTCACCACAAAAGGGCCTATATAAACATCAGGCAGTGAGTTTTTGAAGTAGATTGTCTGGAACTGGAAGCTCTAGGTTGCCATGATGATATGGATGTGACCAAGCCCCAAATACATCAGCCTGTTTCATTTCAGTGTGAATATTCTGGAAACTGATCGGTGCAATACGGAACATTCTAATCACACACCCCTCCTTTGTAGCTAGTAACATTCACAATTCACACAATAGGTAGATATCCATTTCTCTTCCACATGCAAAAGTATTTCAATGTTCCACTCCTATAAAAGTATTTGTTTTACTAGTTCCAAAGACTCAATCATGTATTTATGGCAAAGAACTTTCAGATTGTTGACATTGATTACATCTTCACAGAATATAAGTGGTCCTTATTTAAAAATTGCCTAGTTTAGAGACTGCAGTTACAATAGTGATAAAAAATAACTTTATGACTAATCCATCCGTAGGTCTGTAAAGCAAAGAAAAGCTGAACTTTTAAACACAATCACAGTATTTCATTTACCAACTGCTTTGCTTAATGACCAAATTATTAATCCCAGTTGTAGTCACTGAAGCAAGGACTACCTGTATAGGAAAAACAATGGTGCTGATTCCCTTAAGTATGAATTTTACAGGTATGCTAGGATAGGTTAGACTTTTCATGTTTAAAATAGATTAATAAAGATTGATGTTTAATTATTTAGTATATTTTTATCCTGTCTTTTTTTATATATAACAAGGTAGCGAACACACCTAATATTCCAGCCTCTTGTTTTCCCCACTGTGTCATTGGATACGAAATGAGGTGGGTTGGATTGAGAGAGAGTGACTGGCCCAAAGTCACTCAAATAGTTTTCATGCCTAAAGGTGGCGTAGAACTTAGTTTCCTGATTTGATATTGTGATGAAGGCTACCCGTTCATCCCAATATCAAACTGACGCTCATTTACATGTGGTTAATTTGATATCTATCATACAGAAATGAAGGTTTCCTCTAGAAACCAAGGCCTACTTGCTAGTTGTGAAATGAAAAAATTTGGGGACCGTGGCTTGAAGAATAGGTAGGGGGTAACTGGGTAAAAAATAGTCTGGTTATAGGAAGAAAGGAGGTAAGCAAGCTAAGAATAGATGATCAAGTTAGCATAAAAGGAAATATGAATTGGTGTTAAACTACCATTCCTAACTTAAGAGCTTTTTTCCATCTGTACACAGCTGCTTGCTGTATAACTTACCTTTGTGCTCTAAAAATCGCTCAAATTGAATTGTCAGTTTTAATCGAGTGAAATCCAGCAGGTTCTGACAGGTTCTGGAGAACCGGTAGCAGAAATTTTGAGTAGTTCAGAGAACCAGCAAATACCACCTCTGGCTGGCCCCAGAGTGGGATGGGAATGGAGATTTTGCAATATCCTTTCCCCTACCACGCCCACCAAGCCACACCACCCCCACCAAACCATGCCCACAGAACTGGTAGTAAAAAAATTTGAATTCCACTACTAGTTTTAATATAATATATATTACTATGTGTTAATTGGGGTATAAAATGGCCTAATATTTCAAACAGGTTCAAGTTAAATATTATTTTAAAGCTTTTCTTATATTCAATATATCTCATAAGAGTTTATCAATATATCTCATAAGAGTTTACAGGATCTTTAATATTACATCGCAAGAACTTCTAAAATCAGGCAGCTTTGGCTATCAAGCGAATTTTGAAACCAGCAATGTGACTGATGATCTAGCTTTCTCTTTCATAAGCAAGTTCCACATTTAATGTTTATCACTTTGCCCTATTATCCATTACCCTATGAATATTAGTTTTGTTCTCCACTTAACGTTCATTTATAGATCTTACACTGTGTTACATTTAATATAGTAGCCAAGTGTAAAGTAAGGCTATGCAGTCAGGCAGTAGTGTACGATAGATTTCCATTAAATGATTTTAATATCCACATTGAATAAAAGGTGTAGCTTTCTCTGTCTGCACATAGTCATGTTGAATATGTATCCCAAGTACGTTTTAGCTTTTGTTTTTTGTGGCTTCAAATCAGTCTTAATTCCTGGTGATTTAATGAAGAAACCTATCCGATTTTTCAATAGTGGCTTGCTAGTATCATCTTACTAGGGTTGACTGGCCCAAAGTTACCCATCTGACTTTCTGCCTAAGGCAAGACTAGATCTCATGATTTCAGGGTTCCTAATCTTCCACTACACCAAACTGGCTCTCCTATACCAAACTATAGGAATCCTAGTATAGGATTGTACCTCTGCATGTTCATACTGTATTTTATATATTATTTCTTCATATTTTAAGTGAATGGGTTTTGCCATTCTTAAATTAATAAACCTGTGGGGAAGGGAATAACATTTTTTATTCAATAAGGAACGACTACCGGTAGTTCTATAATTGAATGCAATTCAGATAATTAAAATTAAACAATGCTAGTGTGCCTTTCTATTCTTTAGGTTTATGTTCACAGGTAATTTTCTTAGCATAATCTCATCTGCACCTAGATAATAATTTACCAATGACTTATAGATGCTATAATAAATTCAGTGTTTAATTAAGCATAGTAGATGGAAGATAACCAGAGAACTATCCTCTCATAACAGAAGACAGGCTTGGTGCTGTCGGCATTTGTAAAAGAGGACTGGATTTTAGAATGAAACCAAGTTACTGGATTACAACACTGAAGAAAGTATTCTACCCTCTTCTAGCCATAATTGGCATTCCATGTAAGTAGGGGAAACAACAGGAGTTGAAGGCTGCATAATTGGAAATGATGTGCAAGGTAATACCAACAGGGTGCAAATTAATGCACAATCAATGTTGGAAGGGCAAGAACCAGCAATGTGTTGGGACACTTGATCTAGGGAAGAAAAGAGAACAGGAATAACTGAGTGACAGGAAAGAACAGAAAGCTCCTGTGAAAGAAATTCATTGTTTTTGGATCCTCAACAGCCAGAATAGTTACCTATAAATTGCAATGTACCTTGATTCCAAATTGGAATTCAATCTGTGACTATTCACTGACTATTTTCAGTTTAATTATGTAAACTGCATTCTATGTTTACATCAAATATGTCTGTAATGATAATGTCATGAGTATCTTTTAAAGAGAAAAGGAATGGAAGAGTTGAATGCTTGCATATTTCTGATCCTTACTAGAATCAATAACCAAATTTCCAGCTGCTGATACCAAGCTTCTGCAAGGAATCACTGAGCACTTGAAAATTCTGTTTTGATCTTTTTTCATTGTAATTTGGATTGTGTGATCTTGTGTGTACTGGCAGAGAAACCCATGGTTAATTAATTTTCTTGCCACACAATGCAAGCAGATATCAGAAATTAGCTTTTTGTAAGAATATGGTGAAAAGAGGAAAGATTTTTGGCATTTTGCTCTGGAAGATTTTGAGAACAGCACAGTAGTAGTTTAACTCATTTGCACTAATCTTGATTGTGACAAGGCCTTTGAAAACCGAGTGAGCTGATGGAATAGGAATATACCCAATGAATAAGCTACAAGGGAACTTTAGTAGCCAACTTCCGCATGGGAGAGGAATATGGCATGCTGGATCCGAACTTAAATAGATGCATGGAGGGTGTCAACAATAAGAATAAACACTTTTGCATATTCTTATTTCATTTTGCAGCAAACGTGATGATATTAGTGATCTTCAGTCAAAAAAACTGTTTTATTTCCACCTCCAGTCGCTACTTCCTCATGGCTATGTCATTGGCTGACACAGTGGTCCTTATTCTTGTGGTTGGCATTGAGATAATTGTAGAATGCTTTTTCACAAGTCCATTCTGGTACAGAGATCCTTGGTGCAAGTTGCGAGATGTGTTCAACTATGGTGCAGTTAACACTTCTGTCTGGCTGATGGTTTCTTTCACCATTGAGCGTTTCATTGCAATCAACAATATCAAGCTCAGGATGAAAATATCTTCTCCCAGAAAAACACTTCATATTATTGTTATGATTCATGTTTGCTGTTATACTGTGGCCATCCCCCACTACTGGTCTAACTATTCAGAAATGGAGAATGGTACGGGACATGTCACCTGCAAATATAACCCTGAACTCCCCAGTGCATATGTGAAAGGACTTGTGTGGTTCCAGACTTCTGTGATCTACATTATTCCATACATCATTATCTTCACCTTAAACAGCCTCATTCTAAGGCAGATAATTCACAGTAACAAAGTACACAGTGTCACTTGGCCAGTCATGCACAGAACCCTGCCTGCAACCCATTTTCGTAACTGGAAGAAATCAATCATCCTTTTGGTTACAGTTTCAATGACATTTGCCTGTCTCTGCACCACCAGGTTTGTGACTCAAATCATCATAAAAACCTCCTACTATGACATAGATAGGCAAGATTATTCAAAGACCATTAATATCATAACAGATATTGGTACTATGCTGGAAATGACTAACACTGCTATCAATATGTATCTGTATGCTTGTACCCAGTCTGCTTTCCGAAAGGAGCTTATCCGATATTTGCAGAGTATATTGTGTTACTGGCCAACAAAAAGAAAGCATCCACTGAATGTACTTTCAGTATTGAGCTAGATAGGCAGAAGTGGTACTGTTTGGTTGAGCTGCAAATCACCGGAAGTGTATGGTGTTTTACTTGCAGAAATGCTGGACTATTCCCTTTTAATTACAATAAAGCTGCTAATTCTGCATTAAATTTCCTCTGCCATTATTCCGCTAAAAGCATGCATTTCCTCATCTTCTCAATTTATTTCAAAACAACATAAATGCTTTTTCTAAATATAAATTCTAAATGATTTTCTTTGATATTTATTATTCTGGTAGGCCTTAATTCCATTGCTATAGGACAGTGATGGCTAACCTTTTTGCCATCACGTGCCAAAAGTGGGGATCGTGTGGGGATATCACGCGCGTGTGTGCCCACACCCATAATTCAATGTGCCCCGCCCCCACTGTGCATGCGCATGTGACCCCCCGCACTCACCCCACTTTTGGCACATGATGGCACAGTGGGCCTGTTTTTCACTCTCCCCAGGCTCCAAAGGCTTTCTTGGAGCCTGGGGAGGGCAAAAACGGTGTTCCCACCTCCTTTGGAGGCTCTCCGGAGGCCAGAAACAGTCTTTTTCCCGACTTCCGGTAGGCCTGGAAGGCCTGAAAATCAGGTGGCCGGCGCGCACATGCACGCTAGAGCTGAACTAAGGCAATGCTTGCATGCCCACAGATATGGCTCCGCGTGCCACCTGTGGGATGCGTGTCATAGATTCGCCATCACTGCTATTGGAAATGTCTAATCCAGATTTCAAGTCTAGAAAGTGACTTGAGCCCAACGGTCAATTTTATATAATGGCCAGCACAATCACCAGAGGAACTACCAAGGCCCACAAGGGTTCTTCTACTCCAAGCATACAAGGCTGCTGCTGGAACAACGGGGGATTAAGGAGCAGCAGTGGAGGAGGGGATGGGAGTGGTCACAACAGTAGTTCTTCCCATCCTTGCTTCCTTATCTATCTTTCTCGCTTCGTTGCCCCTATTGGGACCCTCCACGTTAGCTACAATGTCTTGGCTGCAAAATCCAAAATTCTAAATTGTTGCAGTTCACAGATGATTCCTCATGCAATCAATCCAATTTGTTGAAAGTGTGAGGCGAGGAAGGCGTGGCCCAGCATTGTTGCCTTGTGCCCATAGGCTCTGTGGCAAACACTGCCCTTCTCAATATTTATAGCACTGAGTCTGAGTGCTACCTGTTTCTTTGGAGCTATTTTGATTTAAAGCTATGAGATTTTGGTTTTCATTTGTACATGGGGTTAGGAGACCTGGCCTATCAGTGAAGCTACACAGATCTCATTTTAAATATCCCAGGATACTTAGTTGTGCTAAGAAACAACATCATTCATTCCAGTCTCTAATTACTCTTGGGCTTCTAATGGATGTTATCAAATACACAAATATTTTAAAAGAATATAATATTTTATTCTGTACTTTCTCTTTTTATTCTGTATTAATTATTTCTATAACTTGCACCTTTTAGTAAATCTGTATACTTATGTGTCCTCTTTCTTCTAATACATTGGTTAAAAACTTAGGTGGCAAGTTAAATTTTCTGGCCTTTTTTGGTATGTTAAAAGGAATAAATTGGAAAAAGGAATAAATTGATCATGTCTTTGTACATTGTCATATGATCATGCATAACAAATGTGCCTTTATCATATATTCAATTGAATTATATAGAATTGTATAGAATAATATAGAATTGTTAAAAATATGTTGCTTTGAGACTCAATCTGAGTTCACCTCCCCTGGTCTGGGAACTTTGAATGAAAGAGTCATCCACAGTTATTTTGTCTGTATATCTTTCTTATAATTATTTGAAAGAAAACAGTTTATCTTCAGTCTTGAGCAGACCATAAATCAATGGTTTATCTTCCCAGCCCTGCAACAGGGAATTTCTCTCAAATCTGGGGAAGAAAAGGAATGGTGTCTCTGTGGAAGAAAAGTTGCTGGGCTATCAGCCTGCAATGTGTAGATCTGTTGGGTACAGATAATCCTCAATGTACAATCACAATTTGGACCAGAACTTCAGTCACTAAGTGATGCAGTTGTTAAGTGTAATCACGTGACTGTGCCCAATTTCACAAGATTTTTATCACAGTCATTAAGGAAACTCAGTTTCCTTATTGACTTTGCCTGTCAGAAGCCAACTGGGAAAGTCACAACTGATGATCACATGATCTCAGAACACTGCAACTGTTATAAATACATGCCAGTTGATGCTCCAATAGTTGTAAGTGTGAGAACTGGTTGTAAGTCACTTTTTTCATCACAAAATTGTTAATTTTAAGTGATAAGAAGTCAAGGATGGCCCGTATTAGACAATTACAAAATGAACGATTAAGCTGACTTGATGCTGAAGTTATGAAATCTATATGAAATCATAGTCTTACGTGAAGTGTAGGTGGAAAGTTCCATTGGTATAATTTGCACCAAGCTTTGTAAGGCATATTGAGACTTATGACCTCCCACAGCCCACAGAGTTTGAGAGGAGCAAATTATATACTGGCAGACTGAATGCAGCCTGCAAATTGCTCTTTTTGTTTCCCAGAACTTAGAGCCACAGTAAAGAATTAAATAACTACATCCTGGCAGTGAAAGTAAGAGCAGATAAAAAAAGATAAAATAAGATTTTTATTTGTCAGTTTGCTTGCTTCAATAAAATTAAACATCTCTAACATATTTTATTAACCTTGAATAAACTTGTATTAGGAAAAATATGTTTGTGTAACCAGTTCTGTATACATTTAATTTCCTGTGTCACAGTAATTCATTATCTGATTTCTGATTTCCAAGAACAGGAGTCTTAACAGAGGTTTTGCAACTTCCTTTGCCTTCTCATATTTTATTGTTAATGCTGCTGGTTTTTCTCTTTTCACAGAAAAGCTGCTATGCTAGAAAAATACAATAGGTACAGAGTGATTTTTCACTTGGATTGTTAGAATACGCCATTTGAAAATGCCCTGTGTTGCTTTTGCTGCAATACACACAGAGGCATGGAGAGGAAAAGGGGACAGGAAGACAGAAACGGAGAGAGAGACACAAAAGCCTGGAAGTGGAGCTTTTACAATAAATATTAGTCAAAGATGATAACTAACACATATGCATGCTAATTCCATAACTACATTTACTGTAGCTTAGGAAATATTTTCCATATCAAAAAAAAAAAAAAAGGTTCTGCTATTCACTTCAAAACCATAAATATGGTTTCTTGGACCAAATTCAAATATTTCACTTTCCTGCAACAAAGCACTCCTAGAGATCAGGCTTGTAAAACAAGGAAATACTTAAAATTGTACTCTTTTTCTTAATTAATTTTAGCAGGATTATGCCAATACGTCCAATATTTCAGAGCCCTGTTTGTCCCCCTTCTGTAGCTTTTTTATATTGGTCCAACTTCCAGGATGCATTGGTTACAGCCTGTGGAGGCTGCCGGGAGTGGGGCGAAAAGAAGGTTCAACTGCAGTCTGATTAAAGGAGGCTCTTTAGCTACACAGCCCCACATTCAGTCCATTCGCTCCTCTGCTCAGGTTGGCTGATTTCTTTTGTTATCCAAAGGAACCGAGCACCTCTGAGGCTGCAATATGAAGCTACCTCTTACAGAGGCTCACTGATAACTCCCACAGCTCTTGTGCTGCAGACTGAAGTGTTTTTCGAAGGCAGCTGAGTCACAATTATTAATGTTCCCAGCACCACCCAAAGTTGAGCATGTAAGTATCTCTTTTCCTTCTGAACTTGGTATGGTGTAGTATAAGAGGCAAGGGAGCTACTGCAGAACTAGAAATGATATGGCGAGAGGAACAAATAACTTGGGACTCAAACTTTTATCTGGAGGGCTATGTTGAGGACTAGGGCTTGTCAACCATGCCTCTAACCTGGGAGTACTCCAGGTATATTGAGATTTTGGCAATCACTCCCAGCTAGCATGGCCATTACTCCCAAAAGACACTAAGGTGGGAAAGGTTCTCCTCCTGTGGAGAAGGAGCCACAATGGGGGAAAAGAAGCTCCACACCTTGAAAAGTTTACTTTCTGCCAAAGCCAGGGATGTAACAACTTCAAGCCTGATTCTAAAGAAAATAAATTAAGTTGGTATGAAAGTGTTTAAGATCATGAGCTGAGTTTCTTCTTTACGGCTCTTTTCTCTGGCCAAGATGATCAAAAATTAATTATTGTAAATAATATCAATATAAAGTACAGCATTACATTCATCGCCCCAAGTGTAGTTATAATGAAGTCATTAAATAATAAAACGATTCGGATTACCTGTTTACATGTAACTATATAAGTTTTAATGTGGAAAATACTTCATGTAGTAGGCATATACAAGGAGAAAGTTAATGCTGCAGGGTTTAAGGAATCTGTGGGTTGTCTTCACCTTGTATCTGCTTTTCCAATTACTGGGAGAGCTTAATTAATTAAGGCCCAGGGGAACAAAGGCACTGTCCCTGGATTTTGCAGTTTCCTATTTCTGCAGTCATATGGTAGAACTGAGACATTTTGAAACTGCAAGCAACATGATAGTAGCTGTTGCCCTGCATCTTATAAACCCACTTTCCAGAGTAGACAAAGAAGCAATGACATATGTGGAGGCTTGGATTTTTGTAATAACTACCTTCTTGTGTATCAACAGTTTGAATTTTATTCTTTATAATATTGTGTCACAGAAAAATGGGGTAATAGTCCTGGTCATATCAATTCTCAGATGCTGCTGCTACCATAAGTAGCAGCAGTTCTTATATCTTGATTGGTGATGAAGAAAAGAATACTGTTGAATATTTTATGTTTTTCAAATATATTTCAAATATATGTTTATAATTCCCACATTCATAAGCAAGAAACTTATTTTCAAGATTCGGGTTGTTCTTGGGACAGATCTGAATATAACCATGAGAAAAATAAGCTACATTATAGCAACAGCATTTGGACTTATATACTGCTTCATAAGTGCTTTACAGCCCTCTCAAAGCAGTTTACAGAGTCAGCATATTGTTCCCAACAATCTGGGTCCTCATTTTACCGACCTTGGAAGGAGGGAAGGCTGAGTCAACTTTGAGCCGGTGAGAATTGAACTGCCCAACTGCTGGCAACCAGCAATCAGCAGAAGTAGCCTGCAGTACTGCATTCTAACCACTGTGCCACCACGGCTCTTATAATTTACATTATATGCACAATCTGTTAATATGTAAAATCTTTCTCAAATTGAATTTGAATGTTGGTAACCCGGTAGAAAAGTCCTTGTTGTTTTGAGCCAAAAATCGTAAGACAACCTTCTTGTCTGGTAGTGTGTGGGGTGGATATGGGACGGGGTTATGCCCTGGAGCACTATGGTATGCAATGACTTGTGTTTAACCAGTTTATTGAATTAATCCATATCTAGGTTGCTCAATATATAAGGAATCAAGCTAATGAGATTTTGGGCAGAAAAAATAGAACCAATATTAACACTAAGTAAGCTTAGTATTTTGTGCAAATTCCAGTAGTAAGATCATCTGACCAAATTAAGTGTGTTATGCAAACAGAGGCATTTGGCTGTTAGCACCATAAATCTAAGCCTATTCACAAGTATGGCATTGGGTTTATTTATTTATTTATTTATTTATTTATTTATTTATTTATTTATTTATTTATTTATTTATTTATTTATTTATTTATTTATTTATTTATTTATTTATTTATTTATTTATTTATTTATTTATTTATTTATTTAATAAATTTGTATACCACACTTCTCCCGAAGGACTCAGGGCGGTGAACAGCCAAAATTAAAATACATACAATATAAAATTTAAAATAATTTAAAAGCAGAATTAAATCAAATTGGCTTCCCAAAAATTAAAACCCATTTCCCTTAAAATAACCCATTAAAATTTTAAGCCAGCCCAGCTTGCTGAAATAGGAAGGTCTTCAAAGCTCGACAGAAGGTCCGGAGGTCCGGGATTAGTTGTATTCCTGGGGGTAGCTTGTTCCAGAGGGCGGGTGCCCCCACAGAGAAGGCTCTCCCCCTGGGGGTCGTCAGTCAACATTGCTTGACCGACGGCACCCTAAGGAGGCCCTCTCTGTGGGACCGAGTTGGCCGGTGGGAGGTTATCGGTGGCAGAAGGTAGTCTCATAAATAACCGGGCCCTAAGCCATGGAGCACTTTAAAGGTGAGAACCAATACCTTGAAGCGCACCCGGAAGACCACCGGAAGCCAGTGCAGCTCACGTAGGCAAGGTGTCACATGGGAGCGCCATGTCGCCCCCATAATTACCCGCGCGGCCGCATTCTGGACCAGCTGGAGCTTCCGAGTGCTCCTCAAGGGGAGCCCCATGTAGAGAGCATTGCAGTAGTCCAGGCGAGAGGTGACGAGGGCATGAGTGACCGTGCATAGGGAGTCCCGATCCAGAAAGGGACGCAACTGGCGTATCAGGCGAACCTGATAGAAAGCCCCCCTGGCCACGGCCGTCATATGCTCTTCTAAAGACAGCCGTGCATCCAGGAGGACACCCAAGTTGCGAGCCCTCTCCGTGGGGGCCAATGACTCGCCCCCAATAGCCAGAGATGGCACCAGCTGGCTATATCGGGACGCCGGCATCCACAGCCACTCGGTCTTGGAAGGGTTGAGTCGAAGCCTGTTCCTCCCCATCCAGACCCGCACGGCCTCCAGGCACCGGGACATCACTTCAAGGGCATCGTTGTTATATAATCCAATGTGAGACTTTCAAGACTTCTTCTGATGAGGTGGGAAAAAACATGTTTAAAGTTTTTGAAAATCAGGCTAGTTTACAAAACACGATACTAGGGGTAATTGAGTAGGTAAAACATCTATAATACTTTGGGGCTTTTTATTCTAGTATGACGCCTTTTCTGGAGCTACTTAATAATCTCATCCATTTCATTGTGTAGTTTCACATAAATAGCCTCTTTGAATTATCCTAGCAACTACAGTACATCATGTGAAAATGGATAAAATGGCAAGAGGCTACAGCAGACTGCCAATCACTGATATTTGTAAATTATGCTTAATGGCCATGTTTTGTGTGTGCTTTTTAATTATTTCATATGAATTTTGCTCTCGATTTTCTATCTTGTTTCTAAATAACTCAGATGAATCACTCTAAAAGCAGAATTTACTATAATATAAATTCAATTTATATTATAATAGCTTAGCTCCTGGAGTTGTGGGTGCACCATCACTGAAGTTTCCAAGAAAATATTGGACCACCATTTGTCTGGGATGATATAAAGGCTCCTGCCATAGGCAGGAGGTTAGACCAGCAGACCTCCAAGGTCCCTTCCAATCCTAGGATTCTATGATTCAATTTAAGTTACATTTAGTTGTGCCCTGTCCCTTCTATTTCTTGAAAATCTACTTTAAAGGTGTGCTATTCAAACTTCAGAGACATTTATTGTATCACAAAAGAACACATACTCTGATGTATACAGTGATACTTCAGATATATTCTACATATAAAATCTAACCAAGAATTACAATAGTAGTGTCCCAAAAGCAGAATATGATGTTTCTCTGAACAATTTTTCTTGGCAGATCAAAGAAGGTACATCAGCTCTTACATTAATAGCTGCCATGTCAAACATAATCTTGGAAATAAGAGCTTTTCTTTAGCTTTCTTTTTATTATTGAAAAAATTACAAAAGGGAGGGTAACAGCAGTGTCACAATACAAGCTTTACCCCTGTGTACATGTATTGTGATATCATATGCATATAAAAAAAGAGCAGAGCTCATGGCATATATTAACAATGCATCCAATCATGTAGACACCTCCATTACTGTACAACAAAGGTAGGAATGTCACTTTAGATTGATGGTGTCAACTGACATAAGAACTTTTTAGCTATGCAACTTAATATGCAATAAAATGCAACATTAGTTACTTTGTACTCCAGCTTTAGTGCGCCTACCAAACAAAACTCTCAAACCTATTTATAAAAACAGTTGTGGAGTTTGGGGGGTCTCCATGTAACATCAGTTTTAGTGAATGGGATTTGCTCACTCAGAGAACACCAAGGAGTTAACTGTTCAATTCTGAGCTACATATATTGTCTTCTATTATTATTAAATTGTCATTCAATTTATAGTTTTTATTCCATTGTTAAAGGGGACCATTCTTGCTAGCTGGATTGTTATAGCAGGAAAGAGGCATTCAAACGATGACATTTTGTCACTGAGATAAATTATGCAAATCTTTCTTTTCCTGTCATACCACCCAGTGGCATTTGAAATGTCATGAACTTGTGCAAACATCAGAGGCTGGTACTTAGTAATATTGCTAATAATCAGTTATCTTGCTTTTGCCAAGCCCTGTATCACTTTACGAATGTGTTTTCCTGATTGCTGCAAAGTTGTTTTCCCCACTCTGGATTTCTCCAGATATTTTAGAACTACAACTCCTAGAACTCCCAATCCATTCCAAACACGAAAAGGGTCTTGTTGGGAAAGGATATTTTAAATAGGGAGCAATGTTCATTACATTAATCTGTATGGCTTTAAAAATTAGTTGTCTCTAAATCTGTTTCTCCTAAAGAACTTTAAAACAGTTGTCCCACTGCATTTGTAGTATCATAAGGGGCACTTGGCAGGTATGATCCCTGAAGTTAGATGGACAAATAGCTAGCCTTTTCAATACATTCTAAAGAATATATGCCTTCTTTGACATAATGCACTGTCCCAGAATTCTTTCTACAGAATTAATCTGTTCAGAGATAACAATGTCCTACTTATTTTTTTCTAATCCACAGGGTTTCAGTAATGTTTATTTTGTAATAGAATAGAATAACAGAGTTGGAAAGGATCTTGAACGTCTTCCAGAAAATCCTATAACATTTCAGACAAATGGTTGCCCAGTCTCTTCCTAAAAACCTCCAGTATTAGAGCCACAACTTCTGGAAGCAAGTCGTTCCACTGTTTAATTGTGTCCTCTAGATCACACATTATAATTTACCTCTTTGGGCTTAGTAGCTCAGAGAACTCTATTCCAAATGCATCATTACTTTTTCCCATGTGGTCTTTTTGGTTGGTATATAAGATAAAGTAGCCAGTGTCTTATATAAAGTTCTTTCAAGATTAATTATCAGGGTAAGTTCAATCAAAATAGATTTCTTTTTCTATAAGCTTGTTAATGTCCATTAGAAACCAAAGGTAGATAATTTTATCTTAATTCTAGAAGTATTTTGAATGACTCAAATATGATTTGAAAGCTATTCTATTTTATCACTCAAAGGTTTAAAGACAAGTGCACATAAGTAAACAGATTTGGGGGGGGGAGGGGAATCAGGACAAGGGTGCCCAATTTGCCAGTTAGTCAAGGAATGGGAACTACCAAATAGGAAATCTCAAAAATTGCAGACCGGATTGAGATGCTGAATAAAAAGGCGGCGGCGGGGGGGGGGGGACCTTCTGGGTGGGAGGCTTTCATATTCCACAGTTCCCCAGGAAGCTTTTCCCTTAAGTCCCCCTGATTTCAACCCTGTGGGAGCAAATGCGAGAGCTGGGGGGAAAGAAATGAAGGAAGAGCTGTGGGAGGAAACACAACTTGCTGGGAGTTCAGTGTCGCAAGTGCGCAGGGCGGCGAGAATGGTCAGAAGGTTCCTTAGCAAGAAATAGCCCTCCCCACACATTCGTGGAAAGTGGAGAAACAGCCATCAGTGGGGCTGAATAACCGCGCTGGAAGCCTGTTGGAAAAGCTGCTCTAAAGTTGGCGAAGAAACAAGAGTGAGCCGCGGCGCCCAGACATGCCGGAGCGAGGTGGGCCCAGAGGCGGGCGGTGCTCAACGAATTGCGGGGATGCCCCAATCAAAGCAAGCAGCAGCGGCGGAACCCGGGAGAGCCTCGAAACTGGTTTCCGCGTTTCGCTCGAGCTTTTTCTTCGTCGTCAGGCGGCCGGGCAAGGCTGCACGCGGAGGTTTGGCCAACGGGAACGTTTCCCGTCAAACGCTCCCTAAGTGGCTTATAGCCCCACTGGTGGGCTGCGCGTCGCGGGAAACGGACAAGGCGAAATGGAAGCCGGTCTCTCGCCGAGGACGAAGTGAACGAGGAAGGCGGGAGTCAAAGGCTCGCAAGGCGAAGCTCGGCGTTTCCCTCAGAGAGACGCCTCCTCGGAGGCTGGAGTTTAAGGAGAGAGACCGAGAAAGAAAGACCGAGAGAGAGAGAGAGAGAGAAAGAGCCCCACCGACCGGCGGAGAAAGAACTGCTGCGTCGCGGCTGAGGAGCCGGCGACATCTGCTCGGCGTGGGCATGACGGCTCACTAGGAAAGTAAGGCTGGGCTCGAAGGAGACGCCCGTTTCGATCCCGAGCTTAGCCCACCACAGTTGCTGACCGCGCGGCAGGGTAGGCCGCTCTCTTGTTCTGCCCCCCGAAGTGCATATAAATCTCGCGGGCCTTTTCGCTATTTTCTCTTGCAGGCTCTGGGCACGTGTCTGTTGTCGAAATGGCATCCAATTAAAGGAAGGAGCGTTAAGGCGAGGTCTGCGTTTCTCGGACAAAGGTCAGTTTGCGTCGGGGTTGGGCTGCTTAGACAAAAGACCGGAGAGGCGCTTTACTTCTGTCGGGAGCAACGGATTTTTGGGGTGGAGGAGTTGCTGGGAAGTTCCCCCGAAAGGGTGTTGCGGAAACCGCCTCTTTTCGGATTGCTCATTGCACGAAGCCCGAGCAACGGATGTGGCGCTCCGGTTTGAGCTGGGAGAAGTTAACAAAATTCAGTTGCAGTTTCTCCAAGTAAGTCATCCTTCGACCTGTTTTAGGTTTCCCGGCTCTACTATTTTTCCAAAACCTCGGAAAAGCTCCAAAATATACGACCCGTTTCTAAATATAGTTAGCTCTCTCTCAGATTTTAAAAAAATGTCTGCTATGGGGGTAGAGTATTTGTTTATCACTAATTGTTTAAGCTTTCATCTGGGAGCTTAGATCGTCAAAGTTACTTTTTTGACACATGCTTATTCACATCTCTAAAGATTGCAAGAGCAAGCAGCTGTTACTTGGCAGAGATGTCCAACTGCCTTGATTTATAGCTTTTCAGTGGACCTGTTAAAGGAGTCCATTCAGGGAAATTACTTGTTACCAGGATCTGCTGTTGACTTTGAATGTTGACTCATCAGACTATTATGGAAAAACAAAAAGTTGTGATACCTTGTTAATGCCTTATTCTACTGTAACAGAGAGAGTACGAAGTCAATGCTTCTTTTTCTTTCCTTATCCTTCCTCACTTTTCCTCCTTTTTCCTTCCCCCTCGTCCTCTTATTTGCTTTTGTATTTTGTATTTTACAATACCTTATAACTTAATAAAAAATGTGATACATGAATGTTGACTCATGTAGTTTAGTGAGTCTGATTAAGTGCTTAGGGATAGAACTCCGTCCTGATAGTGACATCAATATTTCTGTTGCGGCTCATTTTGAGAAGCTTATTCAGAGCTTACCAAAAATTGATCTCAAGGAAGCAGTTAAATGCATTAATCTGCAAGTTGATTTGAGCAGGGGGACAACTTCCGTAGGAATTTTTATGATATATATAAAGCCAGACCCTCTGATAGGACCATTGGACTGTGTCTGGAAATTAATAGAAGTACAAAATCCTTTTTAAAAGATAAAAAGAGGCTGGGTATATAGGGACAGCTAGTTATACCTCCAGAGATAATGATATAGCCAAATTCTGACTTGTATTGAGCAGTGGACCCAAAACTGCATGTCATATTCCAATAGAACTCTGGGAGCTCTTTTCCAAATTTTATATGCTTGTCCTCAATAACAGCCTCTACCCAATCTAGTAGCCGACTCCCAATCCAACTTGACTTTCTGTATGTATTGCCAAAATTGAGAAATCAACCAAATGAAAGGGCTTAAAATTTCCAATAGCAATCTTATTTAGCTGAAATGCTTAAATTTAATGTTAATGTGGGGAAAACCATTCTGGCACTGCTATTCCCCTTTATTGTTAAAACAGTTTAATTTTTAAATGATTGGAGCATAAGCAGACTTTATTTGCATCAGTACAATAAATTGTGCGATAAACATAAGAACTCCACAATTGACGAAATTATACAAAAATAAAATGTTGAAGTTAAAGTTAATGTCAAGTACAGGAAATCAGGACGTTCAAATAAATATAGGTTTATTGCATGCTAATGCTCTTTACAAGAATTTGAACTACCAAAAGTCAAAGCAAATTTGCGATAGATTAGAATAAATAAAATTCAAGGTGGGCTGGACTTAGATCTCTTGTGGATGCAAAGGAGCTGGAAACTGATGATGCATTTGACCCCTCCCTTGGGCTCAGCCTGGTTGTCTCCTGCAGTTTAATGCCAATGGTCAACTTTTTAACCCCACTAGAAATCTTTTTAACTTAGATTTTTAACCTAGTGATACTATCATATTCCGTATTTGGCTTTAGGAGAGCCTGAAGATTCAATATTGCTTTCAGAGCTTAGCCTGTAATTAAATAATTAAAGTTGAAGATTATGATCTTCACTGACCAGCTAGGGATATACAAGCAATAGTGTTAATGAACAGACTACCGTAGTTGCTGTAAATAAAAATAGGTGCTGAGTGGCTGCTGAATTTCATTACCTGAAGACTTAAGACATTTTTCCTGAGATTGTTTTTATAGACAAGGACGCAGTGGCCCTGAAGCCCTTTATGGCCAAATTGCTGGGTGGAGCTCAATTAGACTTAAATCCAAGTTTGTGTCTATATCTGAGTGCTCTGTTTCAGCCAACAAGACATATGCCTTATGCTGTAGTCAGAAATACTGAGAGTTGATAGAAGAGTAAAGTTTTTCATGTTCAAATACTGATGGAAATTATAATTTTACCCATTAGTTCTAGCCAGATGCGTAACTACAACAGCCAGCTACTGTGTGAATATTTGACAGTAATCTCTAAGCCCATATATTTCTATCTGCTCTTTGCGCTCTAGTGCAGTGGTCACCAACTGGTGGTCCGTGAGAAAATTTTGGTGGTCAACAGAAAAATTATTTGCATTTTTTATATTGCACTAAATACTATTTATATTTTTAAAAAATTCATGTTAGTGGTCCGCAGGATTTAAAATTATGAATTTAGTGGCCCCTGACGTCCTAAAGGTTGGTGGATCTCTGCTCTCGTGGGCTATTCAACAATATAATATTATGTCGCTTTCCTTGAAGATTGACAACAGTCAGAACTATTGGATGCATCCATTTTTTCTTCCATAAACGTTTACATAAGGCATTGTTATTTATTTTATTATTATATTTTTACAGCACTTGTCTCCCAGCAGTTCTGAGCAGTTCACAAATAAAAAGCATAAACAAAAAACAATAAAAGTATAATAATAAAAACAAGAAATAAAACCAAGCAACCAAAACAAAACCCACACTACCCAGAAGAGAGCTTCAGTCACCCTCATCCAAGGCCTGGGCTTTGAGACCCTCTGAAAATACCATCAGTGTGGAGGCCATTCAGGTCTCGGGGAGAACCTCAACATATATCAGCATTACACTATTTCCAACACAGAAACTTATGGTGTTTTTAGAATTCATTAGAACATTCTAGTGGAACCTCTGCCTCATTTGTAAATGGGATATTTTTATTATATTTCTGTTAAATTTTAAATATGTCTTATTTACGCAATGAGGCATGAAAGATGTTGGACTATAATAAAGAGTTGTCTTGTGGGACTTCTCAAGTAGCAGTTAACATTGCAAGAGCTGAGTTGTTCTTTTGAAACAGCTGCTTGAAAAAGCTGCAGAACAAATCTAAAGGGATCAATTTTTCAACCGCCTATGAATGTAGCCTAAAACATATACAGGAGGAAAGAGTTTTTGTTCAGCCTTAGCAAATCTCTATGTATTATTCCTTCTGTTTTTTTTAATCAAAGCATAAACCTGAACATGTGCATTTAGTATAATCTAATTCCACCAAGTAAGAGTCACTCCCATTCCTATTTTAAGAATCTACTTCAATCTGACTGAAGGCCTGGTTTTCAACAGTTGCTACCTTGGCCAGCCTCTGAGAAAGGTTGTATCAGGAAACAGGCAGAGTGGATGAGATTCGGTTGCTCCTTAGAACCGTCAGTGTCTTTCCATTTCCCTGCATTATGGTATCCTTCTCCAACAGGCTGCCTGGGCTGATTAATGGAAGTGTTTTGTCTCTCTCCAGTGTCTGCATGAAACTATTAAAGAGATGTTTTGTTGCCTATTTTTATTTAATGGGCTGGCAGTAGGAAGGATGAAAAAACTGCTGATGTTCAAATCCATATAGCATTTGGCAAGATGGTAAGCAAAGCAATACATGATGTTGAGTTGGTATAATAAGGATATTACTCTATTAGGTATATGGAGGTTTTTCTTATGATTGCATTATTTTTCTCAACAATTTAATGTTGCTTTTGGCAAAAGGTGTTGGAAAATACGAAGATTTAATTATGATTATAGGAAGATGTCCAACCATTAATGCATTTAACCTTAGAAATACAACAGGGTTTGAAACAGCCTAAGGCAGTGGGTGAGTGATGAGACTTTTGGTGATTGTAGCTGATGGTAATGTTGTTCTTTTAATATATGATAAAAATCAGTCAAACAGTAGAAGTAATATACTAATTTAAAATAATTTCTCAAAGTATTAGTAGTAAATAGCTGAATCAATCAGATGCCACTTCTTTGAGCCATATCCACTAAGGCCACTAGATTGGAAGGAGATAATTCTTTCCAGTAAGCTTGCAGACTACTTATCAATATAAATGTCATCTGAATTCAGCTTCCTTCTCCTCAAGAAATTCCTTCTAAATAAGAATCTGAGGTTGAAATCTTGACCATTTGAGGTCCAGCAGCATGCTATTGCTCCCAATTTATGGGGATTGTTGTTTGAAGGTTCTTTAGATTAAGGAGCCTCAGACTTAAACCCTATAATGCAGGTTAGTGTCTAACCCAGTTTTCTTGATACTAACAAGCAACAGAATGTCCTGACTTTGCCTGGGTTAAAAGAGAAGAGTTGAAATGTGGCTAATACTCTGATGGATGACCACTCTCAGGGCTTCATATCAGATTATCACAATTAATCTCTTCCCAAACTGGCCCAATAAATTTAGCATAGTATATTTATTGCAGAAAATTAAGAAGTCAATGCATACAGATCTGTCCCTAATAGCTATTCAGAATCCTTCCTTCTATAGAAGTAAAAGTTTAAATCCCGGGTCTCTTCTTTCTACCTTTGTGAGTCAGCAATCGTGATTGCTCATTTCCTTTTCTTTGAGGGTTTCTACTGTGCATCCTTTACAAAATGGCTTAATTTGGTGTGAGAATTAGAGATTCCTGCCTTAACTTTACCCTTTGTTCAAAGAATTCCAGAGATATAGTGTAGACAGGGAAGTAAAAAGCAGCAAAGAGGAGGAAGAAAAATGGCATTGAATACACTTCATGAGCAGCTCCTCCTTAATAATGTTTTATATAATCAAACCTTCCTAGAGAAGCGGACAGACTGGATTTCTCTCTCTTGCTTCAGAGACTGGAACTACCAGTATATACAGTCCAAATGAAGTTCAGAGATTTTTTATATTTGCTATAACCTCTGTAGAAATTCTTAACACTCTTAATATCTGACATGGAATTCCAAAAATACCTCTTTTGCTTCCATATCTCTAACTTGAAAAAAAAAAAGTACTATACCACCAGTTCAATTTAGCTTTTCTAATTGCCCACTAACCTGAATGGAAAAAAATTCCCCTCATGGATTCAACAGTGACTGATCCTGAATCTCCTTGGCTAGCAGGCTCCTACAAATCTTTGTCACTGCTTTCTGGGAATATTGCCATTAGGGAAATGTCTATGGAGATTCTCAGTCATCCAGATCATGGTTGTTACAAAGGTGCTTTTTCAAAGGTACAGTCCAGTTGCCTTTGAAAAAGCACCTTTGGGACATGCCAGTTGGAAAAGGAATTTTGCATTTTTGTCCTGTGTTATCCAATTTGATATCCTTCTGTTCCAGAAAACATGGTGAGTCAATAACTTGCATATTGAGAGCTAAATATTCCTGAAACTTCCAGCAGTATCCAGAATGGGTCAAGGAAGACACTGTGCAGGATTAAGTATCCATGTCTCAGCCTTAACATCAAGATTCTCCGTAAGAATCTGAGCCTTGCTTCCATCTCAACTTTCTAATCAGAATTTGCTGTTGATAACTGTTTATATTCCTCCCTCTATCTCTTATCCCCATATTCCAGAAATTTGGTCAATAGCAGAAGTCTATAGCATCAGGCTAGAAACAAGGAGACCATGAGTTCTAATCTGGCCTTAGGCACAAAGCCAGCTGGATGACCTTGGGCTCGTCTTTTTCTCTCAGCTCTTGGAAGGAGGCAATGCCAAGCCAACTCTAAAAAATACTTCAGGGACTTGTCCAGGCAGTGTCTGAGAATTGGACCAACTCCATTGTGTGCTCCTTTGGACTTCCCACGGAAGGCCCTTTTTCAGAGGACCAAGAGAACGGGGGCCCACCTCACCTCCAGGAGAATAATATTCCATAGGGCATAGGCAGAGAAAGCTTTCTTCCTAGACCCCACCAGCCAGAATTCTTTAATTGATGGGGTCTGCAATATATCTTGCCTGCCTGACTGGGTGGGCTGGGCCAATGTGATGTGGCAAAGCCGGTTCTGTAGGTAGCCTGGCCCATGCGATGTAGGGCTTTATAAGTCATAACTACCAGCTTAAACTGGACCCGGAAGCAAACTGGTGCAGTTCACAGTGCAAAGGTGTTACATTTGCCCTTTTTTGGTACCCAAAAGAGCTCACACAGCTGCACTTTGCACTAGTTGAATCTTTCAGATACTTTTCAATATATACCAAGCTATTGAACGTAGGGATAGTTTCTGGAGTAAGAAAGATTTACTGCCATAGCTGTATGAAATCTGTCATACATTGCTGTGTTCATGAAGTAATCCATAATTGAATTTCACTCAAAATCTAAAGATAAAAATAGATCTTATCAATACTATAGTTAATATTTCCCATAACTTAGAATGCCATCCATAGAGAACAATCGAAATTCGGGCTATTGTTTTTAATTTTTTTCACTTGAATTTTCTTCATATTGAATGAAATGCACACAACTACCTTCTAATAGAATAGAATATAATTCATTATTGGCCAAGTATGATTGGACACATAAGGAATTTGTCTTTGGTGCATATGCTCTCAGTGTACATAAAAGAAAAGATATATTCGTCAAGAATAATAAGGTACAACACTTAATGATAGTCATAGGGAACAAATAAGCAATCAAATCATATTAAGAAACAGTCAATATAAATCGTAAGGATACCAGCAACAAGGTTACAGTCATACAGTCATAAGTGGTAGGAGATGGGTGATAGGAACGATGAGAAGATTAATAGTAATGCAGACTTAATAACTAGTTTGACAGTGTTGAGGGAATTATTTGTTTAGCAGAGTGATGGAGTTCGGGAAAAAACTGTTCTTGTGTCTAGTTGTTCTGGTGTGCAGTGCTCTATAGCATCATTTTGAGGGAAGGAGTTGAAACAGTTTATGTCCAGGATGCGAGGGGTCTATAAATATGTTCAAAGCCCTCTTTTTGACTCGTGCAGTATACAGGACCTCAATGGAAGGCAGGTTGGTAATAATTGTTTTTTCTGCAGTTCTAATTATCCTCTAAAGTCTGTGTCTGTCTTGTTGGGTTGCAGAACCAAACCAGACAATTATAGAGGTGCAGATGACAGACTCAATAATTCCTCTGTAGAACTGTATCAGCAGCTCCTTGGGCAGTTTGAGCTTCCTGAGTTGGCGCAGAAAGAACATTCTTTGTTGTGTTTTTGATGTTAGGTGTCCATTTTAGGTCTTGAGATATGGTAGAACCTAGAAATTTGAAGGTCTCTACTGTTGATACTGTCTTGTCTAGTATTGTAAGAGGTGGTAGTATTGTAAGAAGTGGTAGGAGGGTTTCTCCTAAAGACCACTACCATTTTTACAGTTTTGAGTGTGTTCAGTTCCAGATTGTTCTGGTTGCACCACGAGGCTAGTTGTTCAACCTCCCGTCTCGAATGAGACCAATTACTGTTGTGTCATCTGCGAACTTCAGTGGTTTAACAGATGGATCGTTTGAGATGCAGTCATTGGTATATAGAGAGAAAAGTGGAGAGAGCACACATCCTTGTGGGGCCCCTGTGCTAATTGTACAGGTATCTGATGTGATTCTGCTTAGCTTCACCTGCTGCTTCATGTCTGTTAGGAAGCTTATGATCCACTTACAAGTGTGTTCAGGTACTGCTAGCTGGTTTAGCTTAGTTAGAAGAATGTCTGGAATGATGGTGTTGAATGCTGAACTAAAGTCTACAAAGAGGACCTTGCGTAGGTTTTTGGAGATTCAAGGTGGTGTAGGATGTAGTGCAGAGCCATATTAACAGCATCATCTGTTGATCTATTTGCTCGGTATGGTTTTCAAGTGAGACAGTACTAGCTTTTCAAAGGTTTTCATAACTACAGATGTTAGAGGAACTGGTCTGTAGTCATTCAGTTCCTTGACGGTGGGCTTCTTCGGCACTGGAATGATAGTAGACCCATAATACCCAGAAAATGTTCATAGGATCAATCATCAACAAGCAGTCAATATCTTACAATTTCTAGCTGTACTTCAAAGCTCTTTATGAGTGTTCCTTCGGATTCGCTTCAAGGTGCTGGTACTTACCTATAAAGCCCTGCATGGCATGGGCCCGGGGTATCTACAGGACCACCTTCTGCCTGCCTCCCACCGCCCTGTGCGCTCACATAGGACTGCCCTCCGGGTGCCGTCGACCAGACAATGTCGGCTGGTGGCACCCAGGGTGAAGGCGTTCTCTGTGGCCACACCGACCCCCTGGAATGAGTTACCCACGAAGCTCAGGATGGCCCCCGACCTCTGCTCTTTCCGCCGATAGCTGAAGACATGGCTTTTCCAACAAATTTGCTGATCTGAGGATTGGTTTTTTAATTGGATGGATTTTATATTGATTGTATGTGTAGTTATTTTTTTCACTGTTTTTATTGTCTTAATTTCTGTAAGCCGCCCCAAGTCCCTTGGTAGAGGGGCGGCATATAAGTATAATAAAATAAATAAATAAATAAATCATCTTGACGTATATTACTGCTGATAAAATTATTTTAAGGAGCGTGTTTATTCATTGCTTGAACCAAGAAAGATAATTTATTACAGAGCTTTATTTATTTGATTGTTTGCCAATGTATGACTCAGTACACTAATTGCAATATATACTAGAATATGGTTTTAACTCAGAGGATATTAAAAATTTGGCTTATCTCTTCTAATAACAGAGTTTCACTGCATTGGCAGAGGGATAGTGAATAATCTACTCAAATTAAAATAATTCTTTACTGTAAAACCATTAACAAATTATTCCTCTGTTGTTGCGAGCTCAGTTACAAAAATCTATTTTGGATGGTGAAGTCCTTGGTATTTTGGTCTTTTTGATTCCTCCTTAGGTTTTTTTATAGTCTGTTTTGGATGGATGGAATGAATGGAATCTGTCTGAATGTAATTAGATTCAACATGTATTTTTACAGACAAATATACTGAGCCACCTATAAATTAGATGAACAACTGCTGAAAGAACTTGACTTTGAGGTAACACTGCAGAGAAACACTTTGAATAGCTTTCAAAACCACAATACTAGACTTCTTGTCTGAAAACCGAGAGTTGTGTTTGCCACTGATTTCTCACAGTATAAGCTGGCAGCAGTTCAGTTTAAGTGAATTAGCATTGGCTTGGAATACTGTACTGAAATCCCTCTGATAAATATATTTGCATCAGAATTAAACTGCTACACAACTACATTGACTGATTTAACCTCAGGAAGTCTGGAAACAAACAGTTTATCAAACTTCCAAGTGACTGGGTTCACAATTTCTTCACAGTCCTCAATGCAGCCTATCACAAATCCAGTTGAAGAAAGTCCAGTCCTAGACTATTGTTGTATGGGATATCTTAGGGCTTGATTCTCTCTCCTGTTTAATATTTACATGAGGCTATTGGGTGATGTCATCTATAAGCATGGAGTTGACAATTATACATCTCTTCCCATCTATACCTGAGTTGCCAATTATACATCTCAGCCCCTGACTGCTCAAGTGTTCTGGCTCAGTGTCAGATGAGATGGAAGGAACAGACATAGACTGAAATCTAGCAAGACTGGTTGGGAATATTAAAGCATCCTAGATCTGGAACAGTGTCTCTCAACCTTGGCAACTTGAAGATGTGTGGACTCCAACTCCCAGAATTCCAAGGCAGCAAGGGGAAATTAGCATTTAGACCTAATGGTATAGTGGGTCCTACTAGGGCAGTACGGTGGGTCAGCGGTTAAGATGCTGGGCTTGTCACCTGGAAGGCCAGCAGTTGAGCTTCAAGACCCAAGTGCCACGCAAAGAGGTAAACTCCCATCCTCACCCTAACTCCTGCCAATCTAGCAGTTCAAAAGCATGCAAATGAAAGTAGATAAACAGGTACCACTTTTATGGGAAGGTAACAGTGCTCTGAGATGTCATGCTGGCGACATGACTGTAGAAATGTCTTCAGAGAACGCTGGCTTAATGGCCTTGAAACAGAGAAGAGCACCACCCCCTATAGTTGGCATTGACTAGCGGAGTAAAATCTGCAGGGACTCCATTTTTTATCTAGATCGACAAGTCTTTCTTGATAGTAGCTAGCAGCCACTGCTCAGAGGGCTTCTGAGCAAATCTATCTTATGCACCAATTGTACCCATTCTGGGATTAACAGAATCTACACATAATTCATGCCTTGGTCACTTCTCGTCTGTATTACTACAGTGTACTTTATATGGGGCTACCCTCAGAAACTATATTTGGTTCAGAATATAGCAGTTCAGGTGGTTATGGGGATACCTGAACATGTCCATGTAATACCTCTATTTATGAGCTGTTCCGGTCACCAGTACAATTCAAGGTGCTTTAAAGCCTTCAAGAGTCTGGTTATTTGTGGAACTGCCCATCTCCAAATAACTCTACCAATAGAAGATCTAGCTAGATCCATCTCTCAAGCCAAGTCATTTCAGGACCCAGGAAATGTGCCTTCTCAGCACTTCCTATAAAATATTATCTCTCCCAGGATCCATATGGCTCTAGCCTTATCTTGCTTTTGTGAGGTTTTGAAGACCATATCCCCACTCCACCCCAAAGCATTGGGTCAAGAGGATTTATGAGCCTGACCACTCTGATTGTTCTGATTGTTGAATTTGCCTCTGGTGGAGTATACTTTATAGTGTATTATATTTTAGGTTTTTAAACTTTATGTTGTTTTCATTACCCTCCTGAGTAATTTTTCAGTGGATTCAATTTTTCAATTTCAGCTAAATTAACTTACTAAATAAATAAAATCAGGTATTTTCTTAACATTTATACTTTATCGATATAACTAATTCAATTAAAACTTTTATAATTAGTTTATTAAATAACTATTATAAAATAACTTCCTGTCTTCTTACTTTTCCATTTTTTCTTTGTATTTTATACTTTGATGAACTATTAAAAATTTTTAGTTGATATAGCTAATTAATTTCAGAACATTTGCTCCCAAAGATAACAATTGCATTTCCTTCCCATGTTCTCTGCTTAACCGGGCACAAATAATAACTGCAAAGATGTTGGAAATGTGCAAGTAATGTCTATGTAAACTTCAGAAACCAAGAAGTATGGTGGGAGGAGTAATACTGCAAGTATTGAAAAACCAAATGTAATGGAGAAGGTATAATTTCTGATTTGGAAAGATTGTCAGACAGAAAAAGATGCACATTTATTATCTTTCTGATTGATAGGAAAAGCACAGAAGTAGATTGTAACTGAACATGTGGAGAAATGTGTTAGCATTTCAACCCCTATCCAATCCTGAGTCTTCCCATTCTAGCATTATATGATATCCAGTAGTTAGTATTAGAAAAGCAGGGTATGGTGAAGACGCTCGCCTCCCACTTGGAAGGTTGAGAGTTCAATCCTCAATAGTGGCAGCAATTTCTCTCCTAGGGGGCAAAGAAAAAACATCTGCTGCAAACTTCCCATAGGCATCCAGGAAGGGCATCCAGCAAGTAAACAGCTCCATCCAGTCACCCTGATTCTATCCTGAATAGGGATTGCAGCATCATAAAAAGGGAGTTTAGTAGACAGGATTAGATTAAAAGAATTGTGAGTTGAGTGGACTGGTAATTTGAAACCTCATTAGCAGAGCTGTTTTTTCAAGAGTCCCTCAATAAAATATGCTTATGAATGTTGCCTGGCCAGACTAAATTTCCTGACATACTCTTCTTTGTAAAGCTGAGACCTCCTATCAAGGCTTTTTCTCTTCAGAGCAGCCTTAGATTTTAGAGCTTGCCAGGATATGACAATTAATCACTAGAAACTCAATATTTCAAACCTAGCAGTAGAAAAGGCAAAGATCAGGCTTAGATAAATAATCTGTTTTGTGGATGCAAGAAGCTCTTGAATTTTTGAAGGACTTTTGTTAGCATCTTCTTGATACTTCTGTAATATTAAACTGCCTGACAAGGCTGTCAATAAAATCTCATTATTTGACTTGAATCATTTTTACATTTCCTGGTTTCTTTATCAATTGTACCTTTTATATTAACAAAGATAAATGTTACAATTTACAATCAACTGCTGTTAAACTTTTGGGACCTGATTTACCTCCAGTACAGATATGTTGGCAATACCGTTAGTGTCTGACTCCGGCATGATTGTATTGTATAAGGACATTGAGAAATGTTTATAATATCTTCTTATTTTTTTTTCCAGATGACATGGTGAGAACTGAATGCTTGCAGATTCACTAGCTTCTAACACATTCTTTCCAAAGTGTCTGTTGTCATGAGGTGTTCCCTGAAACGATCACTTGCAACAGCCATTTCTCTCTTTCTGTTCCTACTAATCATGAATCTGGCTTCTTGGCACCATGAAGATCTTGTGATGGTAAGTGTAACAACACATTTGCTGAGAGAAAGAGAGAGACGAGAGAGAAACAGAGAGAGAGAGAGAGAAACAGAGAGAGAGAGAGAGAGAGAGAGAGAGAGAGAGAGAGAGAGAGAGAGAGAGAGAATAACACATGTTGTTGAGTTCTTGTTCTATTAGAAGTCCCAAAATTGCTTCATAAATTTTGAGTATTTTCAAGAAACTGTTTTAACTAAATTATGTCCTCTCTTGGATGCAAGTTCTCTCTTTATTTTCATGCTGATTTGTCCACCGTTTTATAGTAAACATGAGGATAGAGATAAGCAGCCTAGAAATTAGCAGCCCCTTGTTAAAACTTTTTGGCAGAAAATCAAGCAGAATGTCAGTGCTGATCTGTACAAAGAAATAATGATGGAATTGACAATTTGCTGCCTAGTTTTCTCCCGATACTGTCTGAGGTAAGGAAAGCACAGTGTAGTGCTGTTTTTTGAAAGAACTGGTGTTCCATCCAGGTTGTGGCCACTATGGAAAGAAAAGCCTCTGTCCATTTCTTCAAAGGTCATACATCTGTACCGTTAAATTTTTATTTTATCTAACTCTTAAAAAAACAATTACGCTAAGTATGCATTATTATTACTCTAAAATGCAGTCTTTTAATTAAAACGTGTCACAAAAATTGTGTGTATGCCTTCAAGTCAGGTTTTTACACCTGAGAACTGCATGGACAACTGCATGTGCAGATTTTTTCAGAAGTAGTTTACCATTGCCTGTTTCTAGGGCTGAGGGACAGTGACTGGCTGACTTTGTTCCTAAAATGGGACTAGAACTCAGGGCCTACCAGCTTCTAGCCTGATGCCCTAGCCACAACAACAAACCAGTTCCATAAAACTTGGGAATGCAAAAATTCAATCAGCATCTTAGTCTAGAAAGTACAGATCTAGTTGATACTCTTAAAAATATGAATTGAATGAAATTCTAAGACACATCTATCTTCAACCTTGTCATGGCAAGAGTTTTTAGAACCAGAGGGTGAAGCAGTGGCATATATAGAGACTTCTGCTTCAAAACTAAAATGTATTTCCAGTTCCTAAGAAGATTATTATTACTTCAGATACCAGACTTGCCTGATAAAGGAGACTTTTCGTTATATAGCTGCCAAACTAATATTTTATTAGCATACATGGAAGAAGAGTTATCTGTATTCAATGGGATGGAAAGCAGATTTCCTTTACCTAAAATGAAACACTCCTGCAGAATGCAACAAAAGGCATCATTACGGTGCCTATGACATCCTATGAACATTGACTCACCATTTCAGGACTTGCAGGTATTGCGAATACACAAAAAGAAGGGGAACATTGTCCTGTAGTTTTATTTGTAAGATAAATGGGTAGGTGCCAATATGGAGTCTTCAACTAATAAAAATCTGTCCTCCTTTAGCCTTATTTTAAATCATTATTTTCTCCCTGAACCCAGGCAGAAATGAATGCACAGAAAATTTTGATTGGCACCAGGTATAGCCCCACCCCTCAAATAAAAAGCAGAAGCAGCAGACATAAGTCTGGTCCTTGATGTTCAACCAATGGCCTTTTTCTCCAGATACTTGTAATCAGATGAAATACATTTAGGCAATAAAAATCAAATGCACAGGTATAGTATAGTACTAATTGTGAGATGGATCATGGAGACCTAGTGAACAATCACTTAAATGTGAGCCAGCAGTGTGCTGCAGCTGCCAAAAAAGCCAATGGGGTCCCTCTGCATTAACAGAGGGATAAAAATAAAAAAATCACATGAAGTGTTAATTACATTTTATAATGCCTTGGTAAAACTACATTGGAATATTGCATCCACTTTTGGTTGCCACGATGTAAAAAAGATACTGAGACTCTAGAAAAGAGTGCAGAGTAGAGCAACAAAGCTGGTTAGAGGACTGGAGGCTAAAACATATAAAGAATGGTTGCTGGAATTGCGTATGTCTAGTTTAATGAAAAGAAGGACTAGGAGTGACATATAGCAATGTTCCAATATCTAAGAAAAAAAGAAAAAGAAAGAAAGAAAGAAAAGAAAGAAAGATGATAGAATTCTTTATTGGCCAAGTGTGTATTCAGTTCCAAATTGTTCCGGTCGCACCATGAGGTTAATTGTTCAACCTCCTGTCTGTATGCAGATTCATCATCTCAAATGAGATCAATCACTGTTGTATCATCTGCAAACTTCAGTAGTTTAACAGATGGATCGTTTGAGATGCAGTCATTGGTATATAGAGAGAAGAGAAGTGGAGAGAGCGCACATCCTTGGGGGGCCCTGTGCTAAATGTACAGGTATCCGATGTGATTCTACTTAGCTTTACCTGCTGCTTCCTGTCTGTTGCCACAAAGGGCTTCCACAAAGAAGTGGGAGTCAAGCTATTTTCCAAAGCACCTGAAGGCAGAACAAGGAAGCAATGGATGGAAACTAATCAAGGAAAGAAGCAACCTAGAAGAAATTTCTTGACAGAACAATTAATCTGTGGAACAACTTGCTCCCAGAAGTTGTGGAATCTTCAACATTGGAAGTTTTTAAGAAGAGATTGGACAACCATTTGTCTGAAATGGTATAGGGTTTCCTGCCTGAACAGGGGGCTGGACTAGAAGACCTCCAAAGTCTCTTCCAACTCTGTTATTCTATTCTGAGTTTCCATTTCTTTTTTTTTCTTTTTTTTAAAGGTTTATTAAACTTTGGAAGTTCAGAGACACTTTTTGTGTTTTAGTCCTGCTTTACTGAAATAATTTCATAGCCATAGAAAGCTACTGCACTGATTTGGTGAAAGTTTACTATTATTGTCTCTTTCTTCACAGAATGATGTTCGGAAGTGGGCTAAAACAGTGGGTCTGCACAATATTGCAACTCACTGGACCGTTTATAGCCTCCGAAAGTTTATCAATGCCACCAACACGCTGAATATCTCTTATGACTACCTTGCTGGATTGCCTCCACTCCAGAAAAGTAAGTAGCAGCAAAAGGCAGATCAAATATAGGTAATTCTTGATTTATGACCACAAGCGGGACCAGAATTTCCATCATAAGTTAGTGCAGTCATAAAAGGAGTCATCACATGACCAGACCCAATTTTATAATCGTTTTGACCACAGGCATTTAAGTGAATCAGCATGGATAATAAACAAATTACCCAGTCATTAAGCAAATTCTGCTTCTCCAGTTGACTTTCCTTACAGGAAGCCAGCTGGAAAGGTTACAAATAGCAATCATGTCACTGCAAATACAAGCTGGTTACCAAGAGCCTGAATTGCGATCATGTGGTGGTGCAACAGTTGTAACGTCGAGGACTAGCTCCAAAGATAAGTGGAATTCATTTTAGGACATCAAAACAAGCAGGCCTTTGTGGTGGCTAAGGTTTTTAAAGCAAAAATAAAGCTCTGTTCCTACCTTTAGTCAAAAGAGCAATAATATTCATGCCAATTTATCTCTAAAGATAGGACAACTATGCAGTTTTTTCTGCTCAGTGGTAGCCTCATGCTGCCACCCGGTGGGTAATAGAGCTGGTAGAGCAGAATGTATAATGGCAGATCTTTCTTCATTCCTATTTCCAAGTAGAGAAGGAATGGGGCCGTTGCTATTGCTCAGGCTCTCATTCTCAAGAGGATGCAGTTGGCTGGTGTGTCTCATTTCCAGCTCAACGGTTAATTCGGTATGTGTCTCCCTTCTCCTTTAGCAATCAGAATTGTTGGTTATAGTTAAGGAGAGGAAAGGATGCAAGCAGAGGAATAGGCACCTACTATATATCCTTTTTTGGTATGTGTGATTCCTTTGAGTCAGTTTTGACTCTTGAAGTCTGCCTAGACAAGTCTCTGCAGTTTCCTTAGCAACATTTTTGAAAATGTTTGCCATTGTTTCCTTCATAGGGCTGAGAGAAATTAAGTAGCCTCAAAGTTACCCAGCTGGCTTTGTACCTAAGGCAAGATTAGAACCCACAGTCTCTGGTTTCTAGGCTAGTGCCTTGACTACTACAACAAACTGCCTTTTACATCTTTCCTACTGCCTAAGAAATATAAAAAGAAGAGTGACTGATTTAAGAGGAAACAGTAGTACTTCTGGATTGAGTGTCTATGTTGTGGGCAATTGACCAAATATGCCTTTATGGAGCCATTGTCACCTACACTGCTGATCTTCTTCCTAGTGTATTCCCGCAATCCCCTTTTCGGATCATCAAATGCCACTTTGCACGGTCAGTTGCGTCTCCAGAGTGCAGACCCGTAGCTTGCATATCTTTGTTGATGGTGTCTTGCCATCTCCGTTTTGGACGCCTGTGAGGTTGCTGGCCATTAACTTCTAGTTGGAAGGCAGTCTTGGCAATGGTGGAAGGTGCTGCTCTCAGGACATGTCCATACCAGCAGAGCCAGCCTTCTCTAATTTTCTCTAAAATCGGTGCCACACCAAAATGTTGTTGAATAGTGTCATTTGTGATGTCATCACAAAGTGATGTACTGCACTGCACTTGCACTTTTGATGGAAATAAGAAATATGCAGCTATTGGTGTTTGGTCAGCTTCATCCTCCACCATGCTTCTGCTCCTTACTTTATTGTACTTTTATCGTGGAGAGCCATTTTTTTCCTTCTCTTTATTTCTGATTTGACTTTGCCAGCAAACCAGTAGCTGCATATTGTAAACTCAATGAAATTTGTCAATGCACCTTAAGGAAATGCACTGCTGTTCCAGGTAGCTATAGTTTTTTCTTGGAATATTTAAAGGAGATAAAAACAAAGTATGACCTAACATGTTTGAAATTAACAGATTTATTACATTGCAGGATTCTTGTTTCTGTTAAATGGCCCAGGCTTTCCAATCAGGCTCCATGTATAGATAACAGGAGTTCAATTTCCACAGTCCCATAACGAACATGTTGTGTTGGAAAGGCTGATTTAGAGAATTACATTCATTTAGCAATGCATGAAAGTGATATAGGAACACAGAACATAATAAAACTTCTGCTGCATAAGATAGTAACTTTTTTTTTTGAAAACATACATGAAGGCAGTCATCTCTCCTTTTCTATTTATTGTCTCTACACCTGGACGTGGAATTTGTCTAAATATACTGCTCAAAAAAATAAAGGGAACACAAGCAGAAGATATCCGAGATCAGAATGAATGAAATAGTCTTATTAAATACTGTGTTCTTTACATACAGTAGTTTATACACTGTTCAAACAACTAAAGGGAACACAAAACTACTGTATGTAACGAATGAAGTATTTAATAAGGCTATTTCATTCATTCCGATCTCGGATGTCTTCTGCTTGTGTTCCCTTTATTTTTTTGAGCAGTGTATTTTAAAATCCCTAAAACTAGAGTTGTTACTGTCTCTTGTAATAATTTCCATCAGTGCAAAATTACTTTACTTGTTTATTCTAAACCTAGTGACAATCGTTTTTAATTAGTGCCTTGGGTTTCTTGTTGATTGATGCATATATCAGCTACATAAGGCTGCAAATATACAGAACAAATAGGTATGTGATTTGACACCCTGGGTAGCGGGATTCAAACTTACAAGGTGCATACATTTTTTTCTTTTCACTGCAGAGTTTCTGACATTAGGACTCTGTTCTATCCAGCGGATGAGACAAAACTATCTCCTGGATACCCTGACATCCATCTTTGAACAATCTTCAGAAGAAGAGCTGAAGGAAATGGTGGTGGTGGTACATTTAACGGATACAGACCATAAGTGGAATTCTCAAATGGCGTTGGAAATTGCCAGAAGGTTTCCTGATCAGCTCCATCAGAGAAACGTAGTAGTTATCCACACACCTCTTGAGTATTATCCTCCCTTGGAAGGCCTAAAAAGGAATTTTAATGATCCTGAGGAACGGGTGCGCTTTCGATCAAAACAGAATGTTGATTATGCTTACCTCATGAACTTTGCATCCAACCTCTCCACCTACTACCTCATGATTGAGGATGATGTCCGTTGCACCAAACATTTCCTCACAGTAATCAAAAGAAATCTGGCATCCCAGGAGGGTACCTCTTGGGTCACTTTGGAATTTTCCAAACTTGGTTACATTGCCAAGCTCTACCATTCTACTGACATCCCCCGGCTTGCTCGATTCCTCATGCTCTTTTACCAAGAGATGCCTTGTGATTGGCTTTTTGTGCATTTCCGTCTCCTGCTTACACAAAAGGAGGAAATTCGTTTCAGGCAATCCCTTTTCCAGCATGTTGGTCACTATTCCTCCTTCCAGGGCACACTAAACAAACTGAAAGATGAAGACTTTGAAGAGGATTTCTCTAAGATCCCTGACAATCCCCCAGCAGATATAATAACCGATATTGGAACATTTCAGGATTATACGCCCAGTAAGGCTTACAGTAGTGTGATAGGCTACTTTTGGGGTAAGGCCCCTTCTGCTGGCAACTCCTTCACACTTCTCTTTAGGCAGGCTGCCCCCATCTTCCGCATCCAGATCTATACAGGCTCTCAGGAGTACCCAGATTGCTATCTCCATGAAGGGCTTGTAGCATTGGGCACTTACAAATCACATACATCAAGACCAAGGTGTGCTAACTATATCCCCATTGGGCACTTTGCCAAAGGAAATTTTGACAAGCAGAACCTAGAGAATAGTACCACCTTTGACCCTAATTGTGTGCATATTTTGGTAACTAACACTCAGTCTGACTCATTGATCATAAGTAACATAAGCATCTGGATAAAGCCTAAAGCCTGACTCCATTTGAATCATCAGGATGTCTCACAGTATAAGAACATTGCTTACAGACAGATCCTTTCTGGATATAAGAATCAAAGATGCAGTGGAAGAAATCAGTTCTGTGTTCTCAGTCCTAATGATGATATATCTGATCATCTTACAGCATAAGAGCCCACTAACAATGTTCTTCAAATGATGGCTACAACTTGCATTGTCTTCTGCTTGTCAGAGACCCTCCTTTTCCAATTGAGTCTTTCCAGGATTATTTTGCATCAATCTGTTTTTCCCCACAAGAAGAGAGGTTTGTAGCTCTATATGAAAAAACAGTATGATAGGACCCGATCCATGGCCTGTTAGGAACCGGACTGCATAGCTGGAGTGAGCAGCGAATGAAAGTGAAACTGCACTTGTGTGGAATCTAGTTTGTGTTCTCCATCTCCCCCCCACTTCCCGGTTCTTGGAAAAATTGTCTTCCATAAAATAGGTCCCTGGTGCCAAAAAGGTTGGGGACCACTGAGATAGGAAGCTGAAATAAGCTAAGCTGGTAGTATTAGGAAACAACTGTATTTCAAAAACAACTTCCTGTGTTTCTGCTATTCAAGCTTAGTATCTTTAAATGATAGTTTAGAGAGATGAAGGTGATGTGATAAAAGTTCCTTGAAGCATAATGTGTAACTTTAGATCTGTTAACTTCTAAATCAAACTCAAGGATGGGCTCTTTGGCTTCAGAGATAGCTAGTTCTAGCTCCATCACTGTTAGTACTTGAATTGAGAAGCCACATAAAGAAAAATGATTGTGTTTGTGTGCGGGGGTTTTCAATAAGGATTTAAATATATCTATAGGAGTAAGTAGGGCCAATGAGTCACTTCTGTGGTTTTCATCCTTGCAACACGGCCTTGCAAATGACAGGACAATAAGTGACTCAGGTGAGTAACTAACTGTTCACAGATGAAGTAATTTTTACAGAAGTGCAATCTTTTTTCTAAAACCATAGGAACGATATTTTGTACATCAGCACTGCTGAAGAAATATTTTTAGATATTTTTTCTTAACAAAATGTGTCCAGACACATATTTAATGAATCTTTCTAATTTAAAATTATGATTGCATAATATTTTACATAAAATGCTGACTGATGAATGTAATTTAAACAGCTGTCCCATAATCTAATATAGTTTTTCCCAACCTTGGTCCTCCAGAACTCATATCATTCTGCAGAAGGAATAGCCTTAAAGTTAGGAGGAAGAACTGCTACCAAGACAATAGTCAGATAAAAAAAGGCCTGAACCTCAGTCAAGAAAGTAACTTGAGAAAATATCTCGCACAAGCCCTTCTCTAGATCACATAGCGATAGACGAAGGAAGAATGATGCATATTCAGACTTGCAAGATTATGTTGTTATACCTTTACAACAAAATGTCCCAGTGCCTGGAGGCCGTGCGGGTCTGGATGGGGAGAAACAGGCTTCGACTCAACCCTTCCAAGACCGAGTGGCTGTGGCTGCCGGCGTCCCGGTATAGCCCGCTGACGCCATCGATGGTTATTGGGGGCGAATCATTGGCCCCCACGGAGAGGGCCCGCAACTTGGGTCTCCTCCTGGATGCACAGCTGTCTTTAGAAGGGCATATGACGGCCGTGGCCAGGGGGGCTTTTTATCAGGTTCGCCTGATATGCCAGTTGCGCCCCTTTCTGGACCGGGACTCCCTACGCACGGTCACTCAAGCACTCGTCACCTCTCGTCTGGACTATTGTAACGCTCTCTACATGGGGCTCCCCTTGGGGTATACCTGGAGGCTCCAACTGGTGCAGAATGCAGCCGCGTGGGGGATTATGGGAGCGACGGGGCGCTCCCATGTGACTCCTCTCCTGCGCAAGCTGCATTGGCTTCCGGTGGACTTCCGGGTGCGCTTCAAGGTGTTGGTGATCACCTTTAAAGTGCTCCATGGCTTAGGGCCAAGGTACTTACGGGATCGCCTTCTGCCACCAATAGCCTCCCACCGGCCGGTTCGCTCCCACAGAGAGGGCCTCCTCAGGGTGCCGTCGGCCAGACAATGCCGGCTGGCGACCCCCAGGAGGAGAGCCTTCTCTGTGGTGGCACCTACCCTATGGAACAATCTACCCCCAGAGATACGAGTGATCTCCGACCTCCGGACTTTTCGTCGGGCCCTAAAAACTTATTTTTTTCAGTTAGCCGGTCTGTCTTGATTTTAGGGTTAGTTTAAAATTTTTTAATATTGATTTTAAATTGACAAGTTTTAAATTACGGGCCAAATTTATAAATTATTTTAACTCTATTTTTAATTGTAATGTTATATATAGATGTTTTTATTTTGGCTGTTCACTGCCCTGAGTCCGAAAGGAGAAGGGCGGTATAGAAAGTTGAAAAATAATAAATAATAAAATAAATAAATAAATAAATAAATAAATAAATAAATAAATAAATAAATAAATAAATAAAATAATACTGACCTATATGGTATTTCTGAAAACAGAAGGCTTTGAAGTTTAATATATTTTGGGAGAGTTAACAGTTAACAGCTTTTTTACAGTGAACTGGTATTTAGTCAATTTGATAATAGATTTGTATATTTGAGATATTTGTTAAGAGAATGTGATGTAAAATAGTAATATACAATATACAAGTATGGTATAGATGAAAAATGTATAGCCATTTGTAGAACCGCAATGCAAGGGATTGAATTAATTAGATCGTGTGAGATCAAGCTGTTAACTGTTAATGCCCCAAAATATATTAAATTGAAAGCCCTCTGCTAATAGTCCCTTATTATATTTAACTTGCAGAAATTCCATAAATGGCTTCCAAACTTATCCAAACCATTGTGTCTAATCAACACAGTTAATTTTGCCTTCTCTGCCAATTCCGGCAGTTTCAAAATCCATTTGTCCAGTGTCAGCACATTCTTTTTTCTTTCCAATATTTGGCACACACAATCCTTGCAGCTGACACTGTATACAAAAATAACTAGGGTGGAGGTCATATGTTTACTGTTAATTTTATGTTTGTTGCATAAACCTTTTTTCCATTTTCATTTTTCTGTATCTTGTTTATAATTCTTGCTTTGTTGTTTTCTTTTATTCAGTATTTGTATTTTATTTTTGGAAAAATAATTTTTTTTAGAAAAAAACTGTAAAAGGTGTTTCAGATCAACATAAAATGTGACATTGTCACCTGGAATGCAAATTTACTCCATGGCCCAAGCCCAAAGCAAAGCAGCTGTTTACAGCAGAGTCAACTGACCCAACCTTAAGTGGTAGCTATTCTACTGAGCACTTTCAACTCCATTTTATTCAGGTTTTCTAATTTTCTTTAAACAAACACATTGGGAACCATTTAACAACATTTCTGATTTCTCCATAAGAATTACAAAGTCCTCATGGATAGTTAGCATCCATATTTTAAAAAACTATCGAAGATTTACAGGAAATCATTATACATTAAATTGATTGCCATTTCAACATATATTCTGAATTTTAATTCTGGATTCCTTTTTATTATGTGATTTTGTTCTCTGAACTCTGTTCTCAGGCATATTTGAATCAAAATATAATCAAATATTTATACAGGTTTATTACGTGGCAATATAATGTAACATGGTACATTAAAGTAATGATATTTAAAGTGTAACCTATCATAAAATGTAACTAATCCAACTAATATGAGTAACTATAGACCCCCCCCTTTGGTTAAGTTATACTGTCTATTCTGAATTTTTGGGGTTTTTTGGCTTTCTTAATATGAACCAAAACTTTCTAATCTACTGGAATAAGGTGACATTCTCTAAATCTCAGAAGCATTTTTTTCCTTCTTTTTGCTTTTGCATATCTGGAAAATTCTTAGCATGGCCAGTGACTTCCCATGTAGGCAATTAATATGCAGATAGATGTGTCCTAAAATAAAATTAACAACAATGTAAACTATGCTGCTTGTATTAGTATTTGTAATGCAGCTTTTGCAGAGTACTGAAAATTAGGATCTCTATAATGGAGAGAAGCTCCCTGGAAGTAGCTACATGATATATTAGCACATAATTTGGATTGTACATTTGTATTGACCAAATATCCCCTTTCAGGTAAATAATGTTATACAGAATAAAGAAAAAGAATAAGAAATAATATTCCAAATAAATTAAAGGAATAGGGTATATTTGAATCTGAATTACAGAATATACCTAAAGCTGAAGAGTTCAGCGAGGCTCGACCAAGCAGCCTTTCTGGGCCTAGTCCCTTCAATCTTTGTTCTCTGGGGCAATGGCTGTTTCTCTCTGCAATGCTGGGAAAGCGTCTTGGGCAATTTAGCAGCTGTGAGCCGCCGCTTTCCTCTTAAATTCCATCTGGAAAGCGCTGCGGTTGAGAGAAACAGCATTCAACAAGGCTGCTGCTTCTGGATGGGACTTAGAGGAAAGCAGTGGCTCACAGCTGCTAAATTGCACAAGACGCTCTCTCAGCAAGAGCAGCGTCACCATCCTATTCCAAAAAAAAGTTTGTCGAAGACTGAACAACTTTTTCTCTGGTGTCTTCTCCAGGATTCTCTGAAATTGCTGTAAATCTCAAGTATTTCTTTTTCAATCCCAGTAAAGCCACATTGTCTAAACCAGTGATGGCAAACCTTTTCGGCACTGAGTGCCGAAAAGGGAGTGCATGCGTGCGGGGCAACGATTGCCAAAAAGGGAGCACTTCACGCACTTGTCTGGGCCGTGACCAGGAAGAGGAGCTGGCATGGGGAAATTAACTTCTGGTCAGCAAGTCTTCAAGTTACTGCTGTGCAGGCGCAGGTGCCGATCAGCTGGCCGGCGTGCATGCTCACCCCGGAAAATGGAAGACCAGCTTTTCTAGTTTCCGGCACTGCTGCACACACAAAGGCCAGCTGATCGTCGCGGGCGCATGTGCACCAGAAACCCAGAAGAGGAACGGGCGACGCCATGCATGCCAAAAGGCATGACTCCACATGCCACTTTGGGCACCCATGCCATAGGTTCGCCATCATGGGTCTAAACCTTTTCTCATCTTTCTATTTATTATTCTATT
The DNA here is from genome assembly GCF_059756535.1 of Pantherophis guttatus. NCBI lineage: Eukaryota > Metazoa > Chordata > Lepidosauria > Squamata > Colubridae > Pantherophis > Pantherophis guttatus. The sequence continues at coordinate 36,520,116 of NC_142065.1, read as the reverse complement.
TCACTTTCTAAAATTTCCACTTTGTCATTAATTTAACTTCTCCTGTAACTTTATTTTACTATTTTATTTATGTACATCCCACTTGTGTTTGTACTAGTAACTCAAGGCAGTGAACATATCCAACACACATTCCTCCAATTTTCCTCACAACAACCACCCTGTGAGGTGAGTTGGGTTGAGAGACAGTGACTGGCCAAAATCAGCCAGCCAGCTTTCATGGCTAAGGCAGTACTTGAACTCATGATCTCCTGCTTTCTAGTTTTGTGCCTTAACCACTAGACTAAGTGGCTCTCTTGTCATGTAGTTTCTTTAATTTGCTTTTTAAGTTTTTTCATCTTTACAGATTGTTGCTCCAATAATCCTCTCCTTCCCTCACCCTTGCAGCTCTGATGGTTGCCATTCTTTTACTTATAATTCAAAAGTGAAAGTAAGTCAATTACAAAGATGAAAAAAAGGCAAGTTTCTCCTCCCATCTTTTATCTTTTTGTCTTGTTGCTTTCAAAGACCATTTTTTTTCCAACTGTTAATTGACTATATGAAAGTAATTAAAGTGAGCATTTGGTCAAACTGAATATCCTTTAAAAGGCTGCACTTGCATATGTGAGCACAGTGTTTCTTCCTCAATCCAATTCCATCTACTGATGAGAAAACCACAGGACTTCCATCCCATCTCAGCACAAGGAGAGGTCCAGAGTGCAGGTGGGCAATCATTTGATCTCTCCTTTATCCAGAAAAGCTTTGTTGGTTAGAAATCACTACTGGCTTTCATTCACTACTTTCAGCTCTTTCTGTCTTCAGAGACATCTAATCTGCCATAGAACCTCACCTGGAAGTCCAGCAAGCTCCACGAGGATCTTGAGGTGGTGAGTGTACATAACAGACGCATGTCCATCACTGTCAATGTTGCTACATTTGGACCAGTTGAAGCTTCAAGTATTCTTCAAGGGCAGATCAATGTAAAGACACTGCAGTAGTTGAGCCATGAGTTGACTAGGGCATGAATGACTGTACATATTGTTCTATAGTCTGTTAATAATAGTACTATGGCATATATTTTGCTTTTATTCTATTTTTAAAGGATATACATGAATTTCATCTTGTGTATTTATTTATCATGTTTGAATACTGATATAATAAAGGAATAACTCCAGGGGAATCCAAGATTCAAAAAAATCAAGCTAGTGGCAATGACACAAGTAAAAAAAAGGTACAGCTTTGATCACACAGTTGCAATCACCACCTTGACTTTTTCTGAACCCGCCTATAGACCTTCACCCCCTCACCTTTAAACAATTTAAATTGGCAAAGTTGTTGTTTGATCATTTTTAGTTGTCTGAGGTAAGGAATGGGATTGGGATAATCTATGTCTAACACTCATACCAGTCCATGTACTGTGGTCAAATAGACTGCCAGAACTGCAGTAACATTCAAGTACCAAGAGTATCCTTTCTTTCACCAACCAGCAGTACATGTAGTTTTTTGAATTCTTGTCACCATTTTTTCATTTTTACATCTAGCATCTATTGAATACCCACTGAATTGTTATTAATACACAAATGGTAGTATTATGCCCCTGCAAACAGCAATGCAGATAAAGCATTTACAGTGATGATCTAAAATGAGAAATATTAAAATACCAAATCAAGGCATTTTAAGCAGGGCTGAAATACTTGATAAGAACACAACTTACGATGAGTCTCTCACATAAAATTTACTCCAGTGGGCCAACATGTATTAGAGAAAGGGGCTTTAGAAGGCAAGAGACATTTCTCTTCTCACACTGACAAAGAAACATGAAGAACGGTTGCAGGAACTGGGTACGTCTAATTTAATGAAAAGAAGGACTAGGGGAGACATGATAGCAGTGTTCCAATATCTCAGGGGCTGCCACAAAGAAGAGGGAGTCAAGCTATTCTCCAAAGCACCTGAGGGTAGGACAAGAAGCAATGGGTGGCAACTAATCAAGGAGAGAAGCAACTTAGAACTAAGGAGAAATTTCCTGATAGAACAATTAATCAATGGAACAACTTGCCTCCAGAAGTTGTGAATGCTCCAACACTGGAAGTTTTTAAGATGATGTTGGATAACCATTTGTCTGAGGTGATGTAGGGTTTCCTGCCTAAGCAGGGGGTTGGACTAGAAGACCGCCAAGGTCCCTTCCAACTCTGTTATTCTACGCACCAAGATAAAAAAAAGTAGGTGCAGGGCCTGAGATGACAATGGTGTTCCAACTAGGACCCCCCACATCTCTACTAGGGCTGCAGGTACCTTGTACCCATGATTCCTCAGCTGGGCCTTTCAAGTTTTGGAGTATCTGAAAGATAGTGCTTCTATCCTTTTTAAAAAAAAACTAAAACATGAAATACCAATACATTTTCCCAGTATTGTATGTTTAATTTTCTCCTGAATTAGCAAGCTAGATCAATCATCTAATTTGCGATGCAGGTACCATGCAGTTGCCATAACAAATATCTGAAACAAATATCAAGATTGATATATTAGTTCAACTTCCAACTGCCTCAGGGTTTTGTTTAAGCTAGAATATAACATCAATTTAAGAAGCAAATTTCCTCTTTCCAGAAGGAAATCATGCCTGGTTAATAAAAAAAAAGTAAGAAATCAGAATATTTAGGAACAAACTAGCTCCCCTCCCTCTTATTTTTTGTGTAGTTCCATTATTTCTATAAGAGATTTTGATATATCAAGAGAAGTAATTTTCTTTGCCCATGATTGAAACCCAAAGTAAAACTTATTTAATTAATAAATTTATACTCCATCTTTTAGGGAGAATCTTCACAAGGGATATAAAGCAAATAAAAAACAAGTACATCAAATGCTGATCATCTGAAGCTATAATTTGTTAGCCATGGTTTGTACTTTCTGGAAAGAATCAACACATTAAATTAAATAAACCACACTATTGAATCTAATAAAGGGGGAGGGCCAAAGGAAAATATGAAGCTTACTTCACAAATAGACTCATGCCTGCTTACCTCAGCAGCTAATACTCCTAAACAACAGCCCACAAAAGTCCATGTGTACCAAGAAAAGAAATATGCAATTACTTGGGAGCAGCCCTATAATAAATAAAAGAATCATTATGCAAATTTCTCCAGCATTAAAGTAACCCAAATACACAACATGAATATCTCTCAAGATGTTGACTTGTAGAAGGGCTTGCTATACTATATATCTGGTTAGCAGATGGTTTCTCATCCTCTCTACATGTCCTGAGAATTCCTTTGAAAGAAAAGTGGGGCCCAATTTAAGCACCATATTTGGACTATTTGAGAGTTGATACTGATAGTTTCAAATTGAATTTATATATGCTGAAAAGCAATTGTTAAATTGTAAAGCTGGTACGCATGACTAAAATAAACCTTAAAAGATATTCCAGTGATAACGTAAACACCTTTTGGGGAGAGGGGGTTTTAAGTTAATTTTAACTAAATCCTGGCAATTATGTGGACAAGTCTATGATATGTGATAACATATCAGAAGTGGTTTGTCATTGCCTTCTTCCTAGGGTTGAGAGAAAATGACTGGCCCAAGGTCACTCAGCTTTTTTTCTGTGTCTAAGGTGTGACCTAGAACTTCGGTTTTGCCAGTCCTAATCCAACTTCTTAACCATTACACAGAATTTGCTCTCCTAATAATTATTGTGTATGTCAGCCTTTGAGTCAGTACTGATGAATAAGATGCTAAACTTTCTAAGAGATTCAACATTCTCTTTTGGCAGGCAAGCATGTGAGAATTTTAAAAATGCAAATATTAATTACTTACATTATTAGAGTCCAAAGCAGGAGAGCAATTATATCAATAAAGGTCCTATTTAACAGTTATCAGTAAATTTCTCTCTAGAACTCTTTGTCTAAGGATTACAGTGATTATATAGCATGCAGATGAGCAAACATCCTTACTAAATTATTGACATATCCATCTTTTCCTTCCTGACAGAGCTTCACATCCAGAATTTCCTCAGGTTCAGGGGATTTGCCTCGAGTACAGCAAGCTTGTGGCCATGAGTCACGGGGCTGCTTTTCTTTGAAAAATTCAGCATCCTGAAAATCTCTAGATCCTAAAATTCCACAACACTGAAACTAAAAAAGAACAAAAGTATAGAAATAAAATCTTAGCCCCCTAAAGTTATTTAATTAAGTTAATTACTTTCAGATACTTTCTGCTATCTGAATTTCTAAATTTTTGCAACCATTTCTCTCTACAATTCCTGGGATTATTTATTTTATTTTGCTGATGTGTTTAGAAGAATTCAAGAATAGTGACATTAGGCTGTCAATAAATAGTATCATGTTCTGATAATTTCATAATAATGTCCGGTAGTAATGATAAATGGTGATAAAGTATTTAGAAAAGGTAATTTTCATAAGTTTGCATTATTTACCACTTTTCTTCAACATCTTTGGATATCATTTCTCTATTCTTTCTGTATCAGGTTAATTCTTATAAGAAACAAGATGTAGAAGTAACTGTATTTAAGGATGCTAGACTAGTTTTATGTTTATGATTAGAATGGTTGCGCCTATATTGTGATGAAGGCTAATGTCTGAAGCTTTTCCCTAGGAATGAGGAATGCTTATTAAGAACAAGTTATAACTCTCATTTTATGCATTGTGTGCACCAGTATTGTAATTTTACTGGTTATCACTCTGTTTAAATGAAAGTCCTAAATGGTTTATAGCTAAAGTAAGTGAAGGATCACTTGCTCCTGTTTAAATTCTGTACAACTATTCAAAATTTAATCAGAATTTCTTTGACTTTTGTAACACCTATAAAACAGCTACTCTCCCTCATACTTGTTTAACCAAATTTTCTACTCTGAAGTGTGGGAAGAAAGAAAAATTACAACCAATCTCTGTATGGATCTTTTTTTTCCTCCTTCTCCCTAGGGGAGAAATTGGAGAAGAAGGGATTGCAATAGAGTAAGCGGGCACACAATGGAAAATATAAAACATCATGCTATGTTTGCATAGCATAATGGCTGTTCCCAGCACATTGCTTTTGATGTGTATTCCCCCTTGTGTGCCTGATTACTTATTGTAGTCCTTCCTCTCCAATGAATTTAATACAAACATTAATTCCCTTCTTACTAAATATCCCAGTTTGGGTGAGCATTCCCATAGGGCAACAGAAAATGTGAAACTAATTAATCATGTAATTTATAGGCAGCAACTGCCAGTAAGTTGCCTCAAGCTGCAGGGTAAGTATTCCAAAGGGTAGAGGAGAGTGAAAAGGAAAGAACAGTCACAATTACATGATTTGCCATTTAGTAACTACTTTAAGAGCAGAGCTTCTAGTCCCAACTATGTTTACCAAACAAGGGCTACCTATATGTATACATAATCAAACTTTAACTAAATTTAAGTAAGAATGGCTTCATATACTATATATTACATAGCAAGGCAAATATAGAAATGCACACATGCACATGTACACACACACACCCTATGGGTCGTATGTGTCCTGCTCAATCTCTATTCCCCTACCAGAGGCCTGGGAGTTTAAGGGTTCTGCATATTATCTTAACTGTTCCTAGCACTGCCCTCTTCAGGGCAGAGAGCTCTGATGTTGTTCCTGGGATCTGTTGGAGCCACTCTCCCAGCCTAGGCCTCACAGTCTCTAATGCTCCTACTATGTTGGGATACACACCAGTGGTGAGTTGCTCCCAGTTCTGTCCGGTTCTTTAGAACCAGTAGTAAAAGCGGTGGGAGATTCCACCCCCCACCCCCCGGATGTCATAATTGATGATCTGCTCATGCGCAAAAGCTTCTGTGCATGCAAGCGAAGTGCACGCAAGCGAAGAGAGCGTGCTCCCGTTGTGAACCAGTAGTAAAGGTAAGTAAAACCCACCCCAATACACACACATAGTCACACATATCTAATTTTAAAGAGAGAAATATTTTCAAATAAAGTATTTCTATCCAAAATATATTTCTATAAATAGAGGTGATCTATTACAAGTTTTTGTTGATATAACTTAAAAACAGAGACTAAATATGAGCAAAACCTTCTGTTTTAAGAATCAGTTAAAGGATCCTTTAAGATTATTTTGTGCTATGTTAATTTTTAAGCCATTATTATATATTATAGTATCAAGTACACTGTCTTATATTTTTTTGAACCCCGAAATAAGTGCTTGGCCTTATTTTCAGGGAGGTCTTATTATTTTGGAATGCGTGGAGCAAGATGGGGCTCTTCTTGCCGTCTTACCTGATTTCCAGCTCTGCATTTAAATATTTTTGGAGAGGGCTTACTTTTGGGGGAGGCTTATTTTTAGCGCATGCGCTCAAAAGCCCAATTGGTCTTATTATCAGGAGATGTCTTATTTTCGGGGAAACGGGGTACCATGGATTCAAAGAAAGACTTTAGTTTTTCATTATTTTGTTATGTTACACCTGAGACCTAACAACAAAAAAGATTTAACTTGTTTTGTTACTCATTTGTATGTCCTTAGGAAAATAGATTTAAACCTACAGTTTTATTAAATATTAAAAGCTCTTGTATAATCTTTCCAGTTTCTTCAAAAATGTTCAACTAAATGATAACACAGATCAATTTGATTACATCTCTTTCAAATTAGTATACAAATTTCAATTTATCTAATTAAGGAAATGGCCAATACTTGTTTGTTTTCTGAAATACATGTAAAAGGAATTTATATTAATTATAATATAACATTTATATTAATTCCTCTTTCAATTTTAAGGCTTTTGAGAGAACATATTGCATTGGATATAAGACTTTTATATAATATTTAGGTGTCACACTCATTTTACATATTGTGGTTATATACCATTTTGCAAATGTACATGACTGACAAAATCTCATGACCTTAAGATAAAAGTATTGCTCATTCTTGATTACCATGATCATGAAGCCATTTAAAGCTTTAGAGTATACATTAGTGCCATCATCTCCCTCATACTTCTTGGCCAGCTGATTTACAAGGTATTTGTCACGGATCTGAAAAAAAGTGTAGAATTTATCTCGCTACCAAGTACAAAGCCTCAAGTGGTTATAGTAGACATGATAGAGATGTCAAAGCATGTGAAGTTTTATGTCAGCAATCATATTTTCTAAATATTCTTTTACCAGTTATTATACATTAGAAATACAAAGAAGAGGCATTTTTTTCCTCAAGATTCATCCACAAGGCCAGTGTATGACAAATTCAATAAGCAATCTATTTCCCTATGATCCTCTCTAGCAAGTGGGAATCTATTGATTCAAAGATATGTCTACATGAAAAAAGCTCATGTTTATATGAAGAGAGTTCTTAAAGCAATAGAACTGTTTTGGAGGTTTTAGGATAGCAAAGGAAGCAATAAGGATGAGAAATTTCAGATATGTGGTCTAATCCCTGACTCATTATTACCTTTGCTGCAAAGAAATAAAGGAGTATAGTGACCAGAAGCTTCACAATGGAGATCACCAGGACCACTATGACGAGCTGTAAAGTGAAAATAACATGCAGAATTAGGCCCATCTCTTCCATACATACACAAAAAACTACAACTTGCAGGTGATATTCTCCTCATGGAGAACAATCAAATCCCCAAGATGGCAGTGAGATGGACCCCCCACCCACAATTCCAAATGACCAGGAGGACATCTCAAAATACATTCTGAAGAATGTTCATGGAAGATTTAAGGACTCAAAGCATCACATGGGAAGACACAAACTGCTAGAGATACTTTGCTGTCCGATATGCTACATAGCATGGGAGGATCTAATCCTAATGCTTCCGTACAAAATGTTACAACTGGATGTCATGTATCAGCCTAATCAGGAGATCTCTATTAATGACAATATACTTTAATCCTAAATTCATTTTCTCGTAATAATTTTTGCTGCATCTAGTAGAAATATGCAGGATTAAACCACAGGTCTCACAACTACCGGACTGCATTATTCTTAGCCATTGCACATGATGTTTCAAAGCCATGATATGAATTCCAAACTTACAAATCTCTTGTAATGTATGTTTGCATCAATATTCAGTCTTCATACCAGTGAACTCCCTTCACTTACATTCTTCAACAGCTTTACATCTTCAGCAACAGTTGCATATATGCCCAAATAGCTCAGCCATGAGAGCAGTAGACCCATAAGGAGGATGATAGAAGCTGCTATTTTTAAGAAATAGTTTGGATGGATATCCAGAATTCTTTTAGGGTCAATTATTGCCCAGATAGCCACAATAATAAGGCAGAGTGATCCAATCTGAAAAATACACAGAATAACCATTCAATGTAAAAGTCCTCTATAAATACTGTTTTAAAAATTCTAGCAGTGTTTAACTTAGCTAACAGTTTTTCTGATGAGAAATTAGTATTCCCTTAGGAATCCAGTTCCAAGGGGAAGACTGGCTCATAAGGCAAGGGTAGTTGGATACAATTTTGGGCAAGATTAACAAGAGGTCTGGCTGCCATCTGGACACCGAAGCACACCTTTAACAGACATTCCAAGTCTCACATATCAGCGTTCTGTGGAAAATCTTTTGGCAATTTAAAGCTGCAAGATTCTATTTCAAAGGGACAAGGCAGTATTGGAAGAATATTAACTCTAGATCCCATTCCAGGTAGACAATTTTTCAACGTATCTAGGTATTTTCCTTTAGCAAAAACCCAGAAATTATCTATTGTATGGCAGGTTACTGTTTTTCTTTAGTCAAAGAGGCTAGCTAGTCCCATGCAAACTTCCTGCAGATTGCTGGTGAATTCATAAGAGTTTGTGGTAGACCACCAGGTGAATTTCTGCAGACCAATGTTGATCTACAGAACACAGATTGAGAATTTTAAAAATTTGAGAATTCTGTCCTAGACATATAAAATTACACATAAAACAGAAAATAACAGGACAAAAATAACAAATGGCAGACATCATTCAATGTGAGCAAATGTAAAATGCCAAAAGGGGATATGATCGAGCATATAAATGTACACATGGTGTGGATAAAGGAGACAAGAATATTTTCCCCTCTTAAAATACTAGAACTAGACATACAGTAAGCCTATGAAACTGAATCTTGGAAGAATTGGGCAAAAAAATTTTTTTTACACAATGTAATTTTGGAATTTGCTTCCACAAGAATGATGTTGGCTACCAGTTTGGCCTTTAAAAAATGGGTTGGAGAAATTCATGGGAGTCATGGGAATCAGTTTTTATTAGCACTGATGGCCGTGTGACTGTTTCTGAAGACTATCTGCTTGGAATTAGTGGGCCTTCCTTCTTTAATTGGTTGGCATCTATGACAACAAATTGCTGGATCTAATCCAGTAGGGCATTGCTTATGTTGAAGTACAGTCTATCAGAGTTTTCCTGAATTTCATTATTTCATTATAAGAATTTTAACATTTATAAGCATACCTGTTTTTTCTCCACTGTGTATATACACAATAGGGTTCCCAACCCCGGGGCCATGGCTCATTTGGAACCGGGCCACAGAAGCAGCGGGGGGGGGGGTGGGGGAGAAGCAAGCACGCATAGCTCCATTTACTTGTGCAGAACCATGCTCTCCCCCATCCCCCATCCCCCATCCCCACTGGTCCACAAATCCGGAAAGGTTGAGGAACGCTGCACGATAAGGAAGCATTTCAGATTTTAGCAAATGAGATAACCGACCATCCACCTGAGATGATGCACGAGGCTTAAGCAGTTCTCATTTAGGTAATGAACCAAGTTTGAAGGGGGATTTATTTTAAGCACAGTCCTATAATACTTACAAACACCAGAACACAGAAGAAAAACATCAGGTATTTCATGCAAAGTACAGTATCCATTTTAAGGCTAATATGAGTTGTTTGGATTTCGGCAGAAATAAGTAACAATCTCTAGAGAGAAAGGAGAGAGATCAATATGGGTTTGTCTTAGTTTTATCTTATCATCCTTTATCTGAATACAGTACTCAAATGGCAAACCTAAATTAGACAATGAGTTACAGTTGTTATTATTATTCAGCCTTAAACCAGATATATACTGGTAATATTAGTCTTACCTTGTTCATAAATTTCCCAGAATGAACCTGCATTCTTAACTGAACATCTATTCTGATTGTTTAACACTATCTTGGTTGTTTAAAATTGGCTAACATTTATCTGAATTGGATGGTATTTAGCTATTCTGAAAACTAAATATGTTACCTGAAATTTCGGCAAACTGTACATCTAATATCTTTAGATACAGTAGTTCATGATTGCAAAGGTTTCTAATGGTTGTAGGGCAAGGGCAATTTAGAAGCTTATTGTATGCTTCAAATCTTGTATGTAAATAGTGGCACAGATATATAAAGATCAGCAGTTCTAAAAGCATATTACAGCTACGTGAAAAGTTAAGTTATTTACTGGGGACTTCTGGCTCTGTTAAAATCTCTTTGTAATTCCTCTCTTGACAAGGAGAGGACTTGAAATTACCCATAAATTCTCCAGACAGTTGCTTCTTGCGAGGAGACATCCGTTTGGAGCTCTGGGAGACAAAGGAAAACCATCTTCACTACATTTGGTGACTTCAAAATGACCCCAGGTTCATATATTTCCTTTTCTATTTTTTTTTTAAATTGCTTATTAACTGCTTTTCAGCTATTAGAGTTATCTAGCCATGTTGGCTCAGGTTAGAATGTAGTACTGTAGGCTACTTCTGCTGACTGCCGGCTGCCAGCAGTTCAATTCTCACTGGCTCTAGGTTGACTCAGCCTTCCATCCTTCCGAGGTCGGTAAACTGAGGACTCAAATTATTGGGGACAATATACTGACACTGTAAATTCTTAGAGCTGTAAGCACTATGAAGTGGTATATAAATCTAAGAGCTATTGCTATTGCTATTAGAAACCATTGGAATGACAAATTTTATTGGGCACGGGTGAGTTTCCTTCAATCCTTACCAAAAGAGGCTTTAAATACAAGGACTTTAAAAAAATTGTTTTAATAAACAGCAAAAGGATGATTAGAACATTGATTTTGGAAAGTTAAAAAGGGACCAAGAATCCAAATGTTTTTGAAATAAGATTTTAAAATTCATTATAAGAATTCTGGCCACAGGAAAATGCTGTTATTTTGAATTCTTTTAAAAAACATGTTAGGATGGGACTTTGAAGATTGGACACTAGAGGGAACCAGAAGAAACTGAAGTTACAATTAAAGGAAAAGAACATTTAAATTTGACTTACTAATACAGAATGGAGCAAAATACTTTTACACTTTGTGTACTGATGGATATTTGTGATCCAGAAGTTAATTTTAAGAGTGTTTGCCATTATAGATAGGCTGTTTTTAAAAGTCATTATGGAAGAAGAACAAGTTTTATCACACGGGGTTAAGATTGATCTGAAAGCGATCTAAAAATGGCAGGCTACAAGAATTATATAAAAAAAGATGCTACACTTGATATACAAATGAAACCAGATAAAGTCTTAAAAATTAAAAGGATACTCAATTAACAAACCAAAAGAATGACCTAGATAACTTTTCCAAATTAAATTTACAAAGGAGACTTGTTAAAGTTTTGAAGAGTTTTGTGAGAAGAAACAAAGAAAAAAATGAAAATAAATCAAGTTTATTTCAAGAGCCTTGGTAGAACAGTGGTTTAATGCACCCTGTTATTAACACAGCTGCCTGCAATTTCTGCAGGTTCGAATCTTACCAGGCTCAAGGTTGACTCAGCCTTCCATCCTTTCTAAGGTAGGTTAAATGAGGACCCAGTTTGTGGGGGCAGTAAGCTGACTTTGTATAAATATACAAAAGTATGAAGGCTATTGCTTAGCGCATTGTAAGCCGCCCTGAGTCTCCGGAGAAGGGCGGCATATAAATCAAATTAAAAAAAAAAAAAGTTTTAAGACATTATTTGAGGGGATTAAGGATCAAGATTGTTCAAAATGAAATAGTTTATTTGATCAAAGTTAAAATAGGTATGTTGTTATCTCTAGCAACCCTTAATGCAGGGCTGTCAAATTCGCAGCCCGCATGCGTCGCGTGCTGGCCATGACCCGCCCAGGCTAGCAAAGGGTTCAGATACGTCACGTGATGCCGTCATGCTGATGCAAGTTTGACACCCCGCCTTAATGGGCTTTTGTTCACCAGGACTGAATGACCAAGCTTTAAGGGTTTGTAGATAAGATATGATGAGCTACAGAAAGAAGAAATCTTTTGTTGCCTTTTAAGAGAAGGTATAAATTACAAAAATTGTTTATACTGCATATAACTGAGAAGCCAGTTCTTTAAATATTTATTTTCTTTCTCTTACTTTCCTTTCCTGCACTTTCTCTTTTTATTATTTTATTTTTTTACTTTGTATTCTTTAATTGTAACATTTACTAAAATTATCATTAAAAAGTTAACCACTTTACTGAATGCAGCCAGCTGACTCTTTTATATACTATACATACTATGGAATATCCTGGAAAACAGTTTTGCAGACTATTTACTCATTTTCTGGGTCAAAACAGTATAAAGTAAGAATATGAAGTTATTATTGGCTTGAATTATGTTGCAGTTAAATAGAACAATGGTAAATTTAAGTACTTGGAAGTGTAAACTTGTAGAGAAAGTCTAATTCTTTTTTTTAAAGGAATCAGAAGCTTCAAATATAAAATTATTGATGGACGTATGTAGAAGGAAATGTAATGATTGAAAAATAGAAAATGTTATGATCAGGGAGGATAAAAACAGATATAGGCCTGTTATAACATTCTGTTATAGGGAATGTTAAGGTTCTCCAACTTTTTTGATGCAGAGAGAGAGAGAGAGACTCATCTGAAATTTTTAAAGCAGGTAATGGACACTCTCACAAAATGGTAGTCATGGTGGCTGTGGTCAGTTACAAAAGAGCTGGAAACCAAAAGCAAACAAAGCATTGGGTAACTACTTATTGATGCCTCTGGAGTCCATGTGGCACCCAGAGGAATTGTTGGAAATGCAGGTGTATTTGAAGTTGGTATTTTCTTTCTCATTTTAAAATTATTTTTTTAAAAAACTAAATGGAAATAAAACAGGTGAGAAAAAATTGCTAACAAATTGTCATCGTACAGTACCTCTTAAGACCTAGGTGATATGTTCTGTTTAGATATGTAAATGTTCCAATATGAAAGAGCAAATATATTCAGTGTTAATTGGCGGTGGGGAGGTAGATAAAACTGTTATGGGATCATAATAGCAACATTTCTGATTCATTTGTAAATAGGTATTTGTTTGATAAGCAGAGTAAGTGTATACAGTAAGTGTATACTTATTGCTATTTGAAAAAAAATAATCTATGTAATCACTGTTTAGATGACTCTGAATAATAGCTTAACTAATCACATTATAGCTTAGTATGTTGTCAAAAGCTGTATCATTAGTACCATGTTTATCAATATTCACAATAAGAGAAAGAGATATACAAAATTCTATTTATTTGCTTGTTATTATTGCCATTGTTCCCTTCACCCCAGTGGCATTCTGTCTCTCAAGCCTGAAAAGCATTGATCCACCAAAATAAAATAAACATAATTTACATGCATGAGAACATTCTTCCCCTAAACCCAGACCAGAATGTAGACTACCCAAAGAATGAGAGCTAACTGCACATAACAAATTGTGGTAGGGTGGGGACTGGAAAAGTAGTGCTGCATTTACTTATCTCTACTGGCAGAAAGCTCATCAGTTCTCTTGAGGGTTTTAGTTTGTAAGCATTTACTAAAAAGTTTACTTATTGTGTTTATCCTATGCTTAATTTTCTCTATTCCCTTTATAATGTGGAGTCTAGTAGAGAATCAAGCACGTTTTACAAAAAGGCATGTTTCCTTTCCCAGGTGGCCTTTTTAACTGCAGAGTGTGAGGAAATGAATTTAGTTTTGTGATGTTTGTGGTTAGATATTGATGTCAGCATAGTAGTTATTTTAACAATAATGTTTTCAATAAGCAAGGATTGTACATCTAATCAGACTGTAGGGAAAAAAATCTCGTGTGTCAAAAATTCTGCCTGGGAATAAAACACTGCCTAGGGAAAGCCATTTGCCTTCTCTCTCTCTTTCTGGCACATAGCATTTTTTGCTGTTGACTCCTATATTCCAAGTTCTGTTCATTTCTCTTTTCTCTGAACTTCCTAATTTCATTAGTAAAAGTACTGGTGCAAGCAGCGATATAGACATCAAGGAGATGGACTGGAGACAAAGGATGAGTGTTGCTGCATTGGTTCGGTTGAGGAAGATGCAAAGACAGCACCCACCATTTCATTCTTCATGATAACATAACGCAGCTCCATCTCAGAAGTTATTTGGGATGACAGCACCAGCCTAAATTGAACAGGGCATCATTTTCAGGCATTTAGGGCATTTTCTAACAAACATTATTGCTGTTTCAACCAAACTAAGACTGTTGGCAGACATATTGTGGTTCAGTGTACCCTGACAATATGAAAAAATTGGGTGAATTCAAAACCCTGATTAACCATGGATTAATATAGCACTATAGCATTTATATATATCGCTTCACAGTGCTTTACAACCTTCCACAAGCAGTTTACAGAGTCAGCTGTTTACAGAGTTAGCACATATTCATTGTTGGGGACTACCTACAATTCAAATATAGCCTTCAGAGGTCTGTCTTGTGATTTTCCATGATTCTCCCTCTCTTGCTGCTTGCCCCCTTACCCTCCTACCACTGCCGTTGTCACCATTGTTTATAGTGAAGTTGCTAACACCACTGCTCAAACCCTGAGATGTTAGGAGCCATTCTGGCAGTTGCTCTGAGGACTCTATGCTCCAACTAGGGCTCAGAGCAGCTGCCAACACTTGCAGGCCAGTTCTGTTAGTTCTAGAGAACTCTATGGTTCTATGATTAACCATAAAGTTGTCTCAGAGCAACTGCCAGAGTGGTTGATTACACTTGCAGGGACTAAGCATCAATTGACAGCCTCAGAAGAGATTGCATAATCACCATCATCATCATTTGGGGAGGAAAAAAGATTAAATCAGCTAGAAAGCAGGGTGAAGGAAAAGCTTCTTTTTGTGCCATTGATCAAATGCATCTGAAGTGATCAACTTGTGTACTGCACAGTACACAAGACATGGCAATACAATCTGGTCTGATTTTAGGAACTTTTGTGGGATCTTTTTGTTCATCCTGTTCTATGAAGTCATAAAGCGTGAGGAATACTGGAACATTCAAAAACATTCAATGTCTCATCGTGTATCTCAATTGTGGCCTAATTTAAGTAGAAATTTGCAAGGATAGAACACACATAAAAACCCAAATAATTTGATAATTGTGAATTTATTAGAGCTAACTTCTTAGAATAGTTTTATCTAAAAATCTTCAGTATTATTGAATCCCATTGTGCTATTGACATGTAATTGTCCATGCAAGACAGTAAATTCAATTCTTATTTAAAATGACAACAATCCTGGGGCTGTACTACTTTAGAGTACAGATAGGAACTCTCAAGACTTCAAATTTTTCCACATGAAGAATGAATTTAAGCTCTGTCTTCTCTATTAAGATAAATTATCTTTGTATAATTAAATGCTTATCTGAAATGGTGCAGCCCAGCCACGGTTGACTACTTCAAGACAATGCAAAAAGCACAGAAAGTTGATACATGTATGAATTCGTACAGAAGATGCATTTTAAAATGTAACAATAAAACACAGGTGCCCTTGGAGGGTAGTAATTTAATTTTAGCTTCAGAAAGACTATTCTGTGTTGCCAGATTTTTTGTAACTAATAACACATAAATAAGATCTATAATAAGGCTGTTCAGTGCTTTAGATCAGCGGTCCACAATCTTTCTGGCACCAGAAAGATTGGTTTCATGGAAGAATAATTGTTCCACGGACCAGGGGTGGGCGGGTGGGAAAGGGATGGTTTCACGTGCAACCTAGATCCCACACGTGCACACAAAACTTTGCTCGCTTGCGCACCACTTGTGCGACCCAGATCCTGACAGGTTGGGGACCCCTGCTTTAGATTACTAGGAATAAAGTTATTTTAGTGTGCATTGGGTATGCATGTAGCAACTCCAGACCACATAAGTCTTTTCTCAACATCATGCTACCATTATGGAGGATAGGCATGCAATCTTAGGAAGACATGGCTGCTTTAACAAGTTGCCAACAGATGCTATATGAACAACCCCCAGGCATTCCGAATCATGTTTTTCCCTTGGCATGTGAAACGCTGCACATCCCTAACTCTATTCTTTTTTTCCAAACTAGTTAACAAGTTCATACAGCATTTTGTCTTGTTAAAGCAATACTTCATTCTCATGTTTAGTCTAAAACAGGTAATATATTTCTATTCTTTGTATAATTACTTGGGAAAAAATAGTAAATTCATTTAAAACAGACAACAGTTGAAAACACACAAGCTTCAGATAAGACTGTTATGAAGGACAATCGTGTTGTTGTGCAGATAGGGTAAGGAACTTTAGACATGCAAAGTACACCATCTGATCACAAACATTTCATCCACTGTGACATGAACAGCATATAAGACTTATTTTCCAAAGATTAAAAAAGCTCAAGAAAAAAAAACAGATTTCTTGCCAAAAATAGTCCTTGAATCTTTTGCCAACATAATATATCCTTTTAAATATTCAGTAAAGAACTATTATGATCTCCCTTAATATTTTATTCTCACTATGGAGAGTTATATTAACTTTACAAGAAAATTGAAAGGAAATTAAATATTTCTTCTTTACTTTGTACCTCTTTCTGATTACCTGGAAGGAAACACGACGCAGCTCACTGCAGATGTCTGTTACCAGCACATATTCTGCTAGTGCATTCTGTAAGTTTTCATATTACATGGTGGTTATATCCCCAGTGATATAATCTGTATTACACTGAAAAAGGCCACAGATCCATATGTTGCTTGATCCTTAAGATAAGGAATATCTATGGAGTTTGCAGGCATTTCATATTTATTTTACAGTGATAATTTCTATTCATAATCCTTTAAATATTGTGAAAAATACAGTAACATCTACATGTACACATCCGATGAAAAGTCTTCAAATGAGGCTGCATTTTGCTTCTCCTTTTAAAGGTAAAACTTTAAAGTTCAACAGAAACAGGAGAAATCATTGGTACTGCCTGTAGTCTCCAAAGGGAGAGGCTTGTAACTGAGATGGGTCTTCAGAAAGCTGAGGACCTGCAATTAAAAAAAAACAGCAATTGTTTATCACTCTGCAGTATATTGCTGCCCTGAATGTTTCCATTAGGGTCAAGGGAGAAAGTTGGAGTTCTTAGGGTATGATTGTATCATACTAACATGCAATTGGGAAGGCACCAACAGTTAAGAAACTACTGTCATGTGTATGGAACTAAAATTGGCAACTCTATGAAACCACTACTACATAATTTTTGATGCCTGTTTTGTGAAAGTATTAAAAGTTTGCAGATAATTTTAAGTATCCACAAATGTTTTAGTTTGAATGCTTTCAAATTTATTGCAGTGAAAATAACTCCCATAATATTTAATGGAACTTTTAAAAGAAGTAAAATTGTTTTTCAGTGAGAGAATTAAATATCAGATTTTACAGCATATGAAACTAAGCAATTGTCTTACCATTTGGAAATTGAGCAGATGCAAATCTTGTTAACAGGATACCAGCTCCTTCAATTAAAGCTAGAAGAATTCCCCCCATAGCTGCAGATCCAACCATGGCAATTGGTCCATCTAATAAAAGGGATTAAAAAAAAGGAGTAGAATAATCTTTAAAAATCATTCTATAATAATACATCAGATTACATGTTATGTTGGAAATGTCAATCTAATTATTATTATTATTATTATTATTATTATTATTATTATTATTATTATTTGATACCTAGGACACTGACAGCAACCTGTATCAATCATTAGCACCAGTCAATCGTATTTGTGACATATTTTTAAATGTTCAGTTGACTGAGTTTCATGTTTAATGAATAAAAGAGATAATAATTCAATTAATAACCATCCAGCTTTCAGCACTTTGTAATTGTTAAACATTTATGTCTGGCTAGGTGGCTCAATGGCTAAGACACTGAGCTTGTCGACCAGAAAGGTCGGCAGTTCAGCAGTTCGAATTCCTAGTATAGGTCTCCTGCGTGAGCAGGGGGTTGGACTAGATGACCTCCAAGGTCCCTTCCAACTCTGTTACTGTTATCTGTTATTTAAAAACAAAGAACAATACAAAACATAAAAACATAATGGGACAAAAGAATAAAAATAGTAATAAAATAAACCCAGAGGAGACTAGAAAGGAAGAAAGGGATATCAGTCATTCTTTCCAAAGGCGAAAATGGGAATGTAAAGCTAAAAAACATTGAAAATTAAAGTGTAGATTCTTTATATAGCAGGTGGGTACAACCTGCAGCCCCAAAGGTCATGTATATCACTCCAAAACTTTAGGTACAACTTCCCTCCATCCTTTCAAGAAAGTCTAATGTTGTTAAAAAATTAAGAATAATAGAATATGCATTGATAAAGCCTCGTTATACATTTTAATCATCTGTCAGAAAGTTTTAAAAATGTTCGTAGGTAGTATCTCTACAATAGTCCTTACTTCTTGAAGCTAAAATGGCCCCTGTTAAAGCACCACTGGAAATAGAATTCCAGGGATCTTCTTTTCCTCTTGCTTTCACCAGGCTGCAGTCGATCATGGAGAAGAGGCCACCCCAGATAGCAAAGCTACCTATTTGAATGAAAAATAATTCAAAATTTATAACCAAAGTTTTAGTGGTCATTTTTAAATTTGGATCCTAGCAAAAGAAGCTAGAGAAATGTTTATCTTAAGTTCAAAAAGAAACAAAATAGCTCAGCAGACTAATGCATTGTAATTTAACTCCAGCTGTCTGCAATTAGTAAGTTCGAATCTTGCCAGGCTCAAGGTTGACTCAGCCTTCCATCCTTTCTAACGTAGGTAAATTGAGGACCCAGTTTGTGGGGGCAATAAGCTGACTTTGTATAAATATACAAAAGTATGAAGGCTATTGCTTAACGCATTGTAAGCTGCCCTGAGTGTCCAGAGAAGGGCGGCATATAAATAAATTTTTTAAAAAAATCTATGGTTATGAACAAACATGTCAAATATTCAAGAATTTAACACAAAAAGGAAGTATAATTAACGCCAACCAAAGTTCCTTAGGGATATTCCAAAAGATAAGAACATTTGATTAAATTCTGCATCTCCTTAATTTTTCAAAGCAGTTCGCTTAATAAATAAGATACTTCTCCCCCTTCTTTCTTCTTCACTCTGGATTATATGGACAAGACCATGTAGTTTCTGGAAATTGCTTGCCACCCCCCCCCCAAAAGGCTGAGAGTATTTGGCTCAAAAACCACCCATGTGGCTTTTGTACCCACGACACATTTAGAACTCAGGCCTCACCACTCCTGGCCCAGGCCTTAATCTCTAGGCCAAGCTAGTTCTCAGTTCATACATTAAATGACAACAATTTACTCTCTTTTACTCTATTTTAAGATAACTATTTTGTTCTGTCATTGGAATTGAACACAGACATATTTTATCACAAATGTATATGCTTGTTGAAAGTATTGATCTATGCTTCTAAATAACTTTATGTCCTTACTTAGACAGGAAAGAAGAAATCTACTTTCTAGCCAGGCAAAAAAAGTTTCTCATATCTTGAATCTTGAAAGATAATTATCAAGTGTTCTTTTCTCCCTGCTTAGGTAGACAGGGCACTTGAAAAAGGTGGTCTTCCTTCTCCACCTAGGAAGGAAACGCTCAAGTAAAAAATATATTGACAAATGTAATATGAGTGTTATCTTTTCCTGATTTAAAATAGACTTTTGTTCTCTTCTTTCCATTGTCAAAAGCACAGAGCAGATAATGGCACAGCTATAGTAGCCCCTTCTTCAGAAAAGAAAAGTAAAGATCATGTCCATCAAGAAATGTTATCACTTTTTAAAACAGAGAATAATAATATACAACAATAATTACCTCCCAGCTGAGGTGCTCTGGTTTTAATAGCTGTCAAACTACCCCGCAACCGGTAATTTACACCCTGGAAAAGGTAAAAATACACTATTAAGAGTAATACCAAAGGTTTTTATTCAATTTACAATCTATAGAGTTTAATCTATGATCCTGAGACTGATAATGCTAAGCTAAAATTCTACTCATCACCATGCTGAGACAGGCAGCAACAGCTGTAAAGAGCTCTCCCAAAAGTAAAAAGGGTTTTTTCTTTTACTTTGTATTTTTAACCCATATCTGACTTTTTGTAAAGTACGTATATTAGACAGGCTACCAATTTGTTTTAGCTACATGTGATCTTGCACAATTTCAGGCACCCATCCACTTTTGCAGAGCATGGGTGCCTGAAGTCACGCAAGATCATGGCCCCCAGAACCTCTCACTCTCGGCATGAAAAGCATTTGCAAGCTGAACTGTAGGGTGGAAATCATCCTGCTCTCCTCTCTCTCTCTCTCAAAGACAAAGAAACCGCAAAACTGCGGCAGAGAGGAGACAGATCTTTGCAAGATAGCATGTTTGATGGATATAAGTTTTATGGGACCTGTTTTAACTGGTTATTTTGTTTTAATTATATTGTGGTTTTGATTCTTGTTTGCTGCCCAAAGTTGTTTCTGATAGATGAATGGCTATATGTGCTTGTTTGTTTAATAAATAAATAAAAATAAAGATAACATTCTTCATCCCTGGAGGTTTTTAAGAAGAAGCTGAGCAGCCACTTCTCAAGTGTGGGTTAATTGATTTTCCTGCACACTGCAGAGAATTGGGTTACATGATACTTGTGGATCCTTCCACAATTATATGATTTTATTATTTCAGAGAAATAGGCATTTTTTAAAATGTGCTTCATGTTGTATATATAAATAAATTTATGATGTTACAGTGGATTCGTTACGATGGATTCATAACTGGCTGACCAACCACACTCAACGTGTAGTCCTCAATGGAACTGCATCTACATGGAGGGAAGTATGCAGTGGAGTACCCCAGGGCTCTGTTTTAGGCCCAGTGCTCTTCAACATCTTCATCAATGACTTGGACGAGGGGATAGATGGGGAACTCATCAAATTTGCAGATGAGCTGGAAGGAATAGCCAACACTCCAGAAGATAGGCTCAAGATACAGAAGGATCTTGACAGACTTGAACATTGGGCGCTATCTAACAAAATGAAATTCAACAGTGAAAAAAGCAAGGTTCTACAGAAAAACAAAATGCACAGGTACCGTATAAGTGGTACCTTGTTCAATAGTAGTAACTGTGAGAGGGATCTTGGAGTCCTAGTGGACAACCATTTAGATATGAGCCAGCAGTGTGCAGCAGCTGCCAAAAAAGCCAACACAGTTCTGGGCTGCATAAACAGAGGGATAGAATCAAGATCACGTGAAGTGTTAATACCACTTTATAATGCCTTGGTGAGGCCACACTTGGAATATTGCATTCAGTTTTGGTCGCCACGATGTAAAAAAGATGTTGAGACTCTAGAAAGAGTGCAGAGAAGAGCAACAAAGATGATTAGGGGACTGGAGGCTAAAACATATGAAGAACGGTTCCAGGAACTGAGTATGCCTAGTTTAATGAAGAGAAGGACTAGGGAGACATGATAGCAGTGTTCCAATATCTCAGGGGTTGCCACAAAGAAGAGGGAGTCAAACTATTCTTCAAAGCATTTGAGGGTAGAACAAGAAGCAATGGGTGGAAACTAATCAAGGAGAGAAGCAATTTAGAACTAAGGAGAAATTTCCTGACAGTTAGAACAATTAATAAGTGGAACAACTTGCCTGCAGAAGTTGCGAATGCTCCAACACTGGAAATTTTTAAGATGATGTTGGATAACCATTTGTCTGAAGAGGTGTAGGGTTTTCTGCCTGGGCAGGGGGTTGGATTAGAAGACCTCCAAGGTCCCTTCCAACTCTGTTATTCTATTCTATTCTAAATATAACATATATAATTTTATAAATTTAAAATATAAAAAATTATTTTCACCGAATTATTTCCAAAACTCTGTATTTAAATACTATAGAAAAAGAAATCATAAACTTGTCTCTAGAAATTAACTTACCACTGGGGAATTTCTGAATCCTTTGATGGCTTGAAAGATGCCTCCGCCAATGGCTCCCATTGTGAAAGCTCCACCACAATCATCCACTATTCTCCAGGGGCTAAATATACATATATATATATATATATAAATCTTGTAACTTGATCACAGCAAACAATTCCTCAGATACTTCAGCTTCAATGTATTATGTCCATTAGCTTGCTAAAAATACACAACCTCAAAAAATCAAAACAAAAACCAACAGACAAATACAGTATATGTTTCAAAGTTATTTTTCATTGTGGACCCTCTACTACAGTCTTGAGTCTAGGTAACAAAACCTTGCAACATTATATGTTGCATAAAACATCTTGTCAGAAGAAAGAAATCAACATACAAATCATCTGAAAGGCCTAGGACTGCTGGTAAAAAAAAAAAGAAAAGAAAATAAGATTATCGTGTTTTATCAAATAACATCTATTCTACAGTATTAAAAGACATGTGTGATTGATTGAACTTCTATACCACACAAATATTTGGAAAAGCTCCGGGAGACAATGGAGAATAGGGGAGCCTGGAGTGCTATGGTCCATGGAGTCATGAAGAACCGGACAGTGACTTGCACAACCACCACCACACAAAGATGATGCGCTAAAGGAACACTGTAGTATCTGCGCTGTAACAGTGCTGAGGGGAGAGCATTGCAACATGCCCTAATAAAGGCCATTGATATTTTTGATTTATCAATGTATGATGATAGGAAACTACCGTATATGTCTCCAATTAAATATTCTGGCAATACTGTGTAATCATTAATAGCAGAGATGGGGGTACCCTCTACTGCAGCGGTCACCAACTGGTGGTCCACGAGAAAATTTTGGTGGTCCGCAGGAAAATTATTTGCATTTTTTATATTGCATTAAATCAGGGATCCTCAAACTACAATGAACGTTTGTGTTGCTGCAGAGAGTCTCTCCCTTCGGGGTCTTTTTGTGCGGGTCGGAGGGGGACAGAAATTCTGACTTGGGGTCTGCTTCAGCCTCCTGGTGTGGGCCTTTGGGTGAAGGCTGGAGGGAAGAGCCCCTGGTGACAAAGAGCCGGAGAGCCTTGTTCCAATGGGACTGCATCATGGCCTGGAACTGGCTGACCATCTCAGCCCGCTGAACCTCCAGGCACCGGTACCTGGCCTTGCACTCCCGCAGGTCTTCCCTCTGCTTGGAAAGCCTATGCTCGTAGTCCCAGTGAGGCGCTTCTGCTGAGCCTCCTCAGTCAGATCCAATTTGAACTGAGCCAGCTGTTTTGCCAACTCTTTCTTGTGGTGGCTGCTTAGGTCCAACAACTGCTTCTTGTTGGGGCCCTAAGGAGCCCGGGTGGGCAGGCGAGGAGTGAGTAGAGGCTGGCGAGGCGCCCCTCAACATGAGTGACATCGAGTTGGCCACGCCCAGTCACATGATCACCTAGCCACGCCCACCCAGTCATTAGGCAGATCCACACTAGTGGTCCGTGCGGGATTTAAAATTATGAATTTAGTGGTCCCTGAGGTCCGAAAGATTAGAGACCCCTTGCTCTATTGTACATATGGCGCTGAGTTACCATTTACAAGACCCTTTGGCTAGCTACTGGGAACTGAACTGATCAAATAGTGCTGCATTGATGGGGTTGGTTAGCTGCTGGGAACTGTACAGTAATTCTACAGCACCTAAAGCCCGCAGACCAGTGTTTCTCAACCTTGGCCGCTGGACGATGTGTGGACTTCAACTCCCAGAATTCCCCAGCCAGCAGAGCTGGCTGGGGAATTCTGGGAGTTGAAGTCCACACATCGTCCAGCGGCCAAGGTTGAGAAACACTGCCGCAGACTCTCCTACCTCCCACAGAAGATGGGAGTAGAAATTGGGCTGCTATTTTCAAGGCGACCCGTTTGCCAAACCGGCAAGGAGTCCCTCAGGGCACGTCCAATCTAACAAAGCCGCGCGCAGCCATGTCATTCCACGTGCCTTCTCGTGGCTAGGAGTCGCTTCTCGGTCAAAGGCCGCCGGGTTCCGGCCACCCTTAAAAGAAGCATCCACTTTTAAAAGGAGCCGCGCGGACTGCAAGGCGTCCCCGCCCCGAGGATACCTCCGAGTCCTTTGCCCTCTATGAGGAACGAACAGCTGATTCGCCCAAGGTGACCTGCTGGAGAAAGGACAAGGACGCGGGTCTCCAGGCGCCCCCATTAAGGACGGAGCCGGCTGCCGCTCGGGAGGGGAAAAAAAACAACAGGCAGGGAGAGGCCGGGGCAACGGCCACAGCCACGGCCATTGCTTACCAAGGCTCTCGCGCGTATTCCTCCATCTTCGTCCCGGTTTCCACACCGCGGCGTGACGCGCAGAGTCAGACGGTTGCCGGCTTGTGAATCAGGCGGCTTTCGAGGCCCGGCGACGCCAGGCGCAGCCATTGGCTGCCAGTCCTGAAGGGGGCCGGCTCTACTAACGAGGCCCGGTTCCGGAGCTTAACGGCGGCTCACGTGTTGCCCTCCGATTGCATGAGGGACGCCGGGCCGAAGGAAAATTCTGGAGGAGGAAAATTAGTTTGGGATCTCTGTGCTATAAAGGAAGGGAGGAGGGCGGGCGGAGGCAGTCCCTAAACTAGCATCAGGGGTCCCGTAAGAAAGCAAAAGAATAACTCGCTGTTAAACGATCTGCTTGGATCGATTCGGTATACTCGATTCGACGGATGCTTTCAATTTTGACGACGGGCATGCTGAGGATAAAACGAAAGGGACCAAAAAGTCAAGGTCGAATAGTTTTTATCGGGAGCTTAAATGACGTCTCCTTACCATTTCCTGACACTCTGGCTCACGTGCGAAAGGGTTAAGTTCTTTTTACTGCACAGTACTTGTACATTCATCTGAATGGCCTAGGGCAGGGGTGGGCAAATGTGGCTCTTTTACAACCTGTGGACTTCAACTCCCAGAATTCCTGAGACAGCCAAGCTGGCTCAGGAATTCTGGGAGTTGAAGTCCACAGGTTGTAAAAGAGTCACATTTGCCCACCCCTGGCCTAGGGCAGTGACGGCTAACCTTTTTGCTGTAGTGTGCCAAAAGCGGGGGTAATGGGGATTGCATGCGCATGTGCCCACACCCATAATTCAATGTGCCCCGTCCCCCCACGCATGTGCGTGTGACCCCCCCTGCTCTCCCCCTGCTTTTGGGACGGTGGGCCCGGTAGGCCCATTTTTTTTGCCCTCCCCAGGCTCCAGAGCCTTTCTAGGACCCTGCGGAGGCTGAAAACAGCCTTCCCCACTCCCCTGGAGGCCCAGAAACAGCCCATTTCCCGACTTCCAGTAGGCCTGGAAGGTCCAAAAATCAGTTGGCCAGCGCGCACATGCGTGCTGGACTGAGGTAGGGCAATGCTCATGTGCCCACAGATATGGCTCTGTGTGCCACCTGTGGCACCCGTGCTATAGGTTTGCCATCACGGGCCTAGGGTTGCTGCTAAAAAAAGAAAAGAAAATAAGATGATTGTGCTTGGTCAAAATCCTCGGTAAAAAAAGGACATGTGTGATTGGTTGAACTTGTGTACCACATGGATAATTGGGCAAACTCCGGGAGACAGTGGAAAATAAGGGAGCCTGGCGTACTTTGGTCCTTTGAGTCACAGAGATGGACATGATTTATAGATGGACACTACTTAATAACTACATAACCTCCAGCACACAGATAAAGGTGTTGCACTAAAGGAACACTGGTATATCTGCGCTGTTAATGGTGCAGTGTCTAAAGAAAAGCTTAAGATGGAAAAATTATAAAGCTGCAAATTCTACCTTCTGCCTCTTTCTGCCCCTTGGCACACTGTTTTTCCCATGTCCCTCTGCTGCCTCTGGTCCCTGTCTATTTGCACATGTGAATTAGACCAGCCCGAGACTACTAAATAACCCAAATATGGCCATGTTTGCTTTGCTGAGATAGCCTTTTTATCCCGTCACAAGAATAATGAAAAGCCCTCACTGAAACTTCATCTAGGAAGCAAGAGGTGAGAAATGTACAGTACAGTAATGACATTTGAAGAGTGGTCTCTTGTGTTGGAGAGAGATCCTAGCATCCGGTAATTGGATCTTTTATGACTGAATAGGACTGCCCTTTGCATGCCAAAATAAGGAGTGAACCAGGGAAAGAACATTCCTGAGCATGGACGTGTGCAGATTTTTCGACCTCTGTCACAAAGGCTTTATTTTGGAGATTGATGATGCATATCAAATGAATTGAGACTATACATTGTAGAAGGAGAGCCAAGTTAGTGTATGGTGGCAAAAAAACTTTAATATCTCTTCTGGTAGTAATACTTATTAACAAATTTCATTAAGATTTAAATGGTGATGACATAGGGAGGAAGGGAAAGGAAAGTACTTGTAGTCCTCAACGTACGACCACAATTGAGCCCCAAATTTCTGTTGCTAAGCGAACCATTTATTAAACGAATTTTGCCCCATTTTACGACCTTTCTTGCCACAGTTGTTAAATGAATCACTGCAGTTAAGTTAGTAACATGGTGATTAAGTGAACCTGGCTTCCCCATTGGCTTTGCTTGTCAGAAGGTCGCAAAAGGGGATCACGACCTCAGGACACTGCAACCATTATAAATATGAATCAGTTATGAAGCATCTGAATTTTGATCACATGACCATGGGAATGCTGCAATGGTCCTAAGTGTGAAAACTGGTCATAACTCACTTTTTTTCAGTGCCATTGTAACTTTGATCACTAAATGAACTGTTGTAAGTCAAGGACCACCTGTAGTTGGTTATGCAGGCTATATGTGAGCCGGATTGCATCTACCTTATTTAACAATTTCCCCTTCATTCCAATTTAAATCCTACATCGATCAAGCCACTTCATGCATCTGATGAAATGAGCTGCTGCTCAAGACCTATGCCTTTTAATAAAAAAAAAGTTGGAAATATTGCTACCGGACTCTTGATGTTTTTGTCAGGAAAATATACAAACTGTATTACCACGTTTCCTTCTTGGCACTGCGTTGAAGAAGCCCCAAATACTGAAACTAAAAGCAAAGTAACAACATCATACCTCAAACATCTATCTAGTTCAACAAAAGTAGAGGACTGAAGGCCAGTGAGGTTTTTATTTACAGTAACACAAAGTTGAAGTATTGCACTATATTTACATCATATAATAACATTTTTACATGTCATGTAATATTAGTGACTGCCAGCAGATGGAGTGCATTGTTTGTAAAAATTATGTTTAGGAAAGGTCTGAGGGGGATGGGAGAAAAACCTAGATTAAAAAAATATATTTTGACTTTTGCTTTGGCAATTATTAGATTGAGCTAAAATTTACAGGGCCTGATAATGTGCACTTTGAAAACACATTTTTAAATAGTGTAAGTATGCATTAATACAGTGATAATTAATTTGATATGTTCATTCAATCATGTTTCTTAATGACATAATCCAGTTTCGATTATATAAGTACTGTAGCATTTTGGGAATTACATTTTTCTATTTTGACATCAGCCTATTATTTCTTTCAAATATCATTAAGACATACTGTAATAAATTATGATGCAAACCAACCATCCCCAAGGTGATACTCTCCAACATGCTATTGGCTAGCTCATTTTGAAGTTGAATAGAGCTGAAACCAGTAAACTGGATAAAATTTAATGCAAATGTCAAACAATGAAGCAAGCATTAATTTTTCAGCATCATTTCTATATATGACCTTCCAACATGAACGCTAGCCGTTACAAAGCAGGTGAAAGAAGATGGAGAAGGTGAGTCACAGAAAAAGCAGAACGAGGTATGAACCCTCCATATTATTTGCATAATAAAAGATAGGAAATATTTGGGTCAGAATTCCCCAACCTGGAATGCTCATGAATGGAGTACTTGTTCAATACTTTAGTGCAGGGTTGTCAAACTCAAGGCCCAGTCAACGGGGTGCTTAGATCTGGCCCACAGGGCCACCCTGGAAACAGCAAAGCAGCCCTCCCGGGCTCCATTTTCAGCTGTGATGGTCCCCTGCAGCCCTCTGCCAGAGAAAATGGAGCTCGGGGTGGGGGGGCACTGCAGTGGCATAGGCCTAGCAAAACAAACTAAAAACAAAACAAAAGGAGAAATGTTTCCCCTTTTGCATTTGAGCATGCAAGAAGGGACGGGAAAGGAGAAAGGGAAAGAGAATCGAATGATTCAATTCAATGAAATCGAGCTTGACACCCCTGTCTTAGTGGACCATCATTTTGTGAAAATAAATTAATTTAAAACCTGACAATTTTCAATAATGCTACTGTGGCATTTAGTGAGTTTTTGAAATAAAAGCTGAGGAATAAAAACTTTCCACTAATAGTTCCAGAACTACTCAGAAACTACCATCCCTGCTGTCCCTATATTTTGCTAGCAATGTAACATCTTCAGAGGATACTTCAGAGAAGGACTGAAAGATCTAAACTTTTTACTGAAAATCTCCCAGATTAGAATGGAAGATACATCCTATTATACTCAGGTCTCCACTTACTAGCAATTGTAGATAGGCAATCCAACTTTATGCAAATGTATTCAAAAGAAAATCTGATGGGCTTTCTAGCTAGCTTTTAACTGCATGTTGATGAGGGTTGGGGACGTCTTTAATGACCTATGCATTGGAAGTGTGCTGTACCATAATAATAACTATAATTTTCTATCATTCATTTTGTGTAAGATTCCAAAGAAATATCAAATTGAAAACTCCTGTATTTTCAATGGAAAAGTAGGAGATATGCTGCTTTCAACAAGCTGAATCTTTCATTAAATTAAGAAAGCTTCAGGCATATTCTTATTGTACATATTATTGAGAGAAGTGAAATAAGACACTGCATGCCAACAAGGAGATGCATTTGTTTGTAGATCTGTGAGCAGTTGATATACTTAAAGATTTTGTTTTCATTTCTGCATCCATGCAGCGAGCCAGCAGCTTAGGGAATTTTGTTTTGCTTTTCTTTTTAGAAAATGTGCAAGTTTCTCTTTCATTGCCTTTAAAAACCTAAAAGTTCAAGACTAAATTTGGTCATGCAGCACTTCAAGATTCCCTGGAATGTCCTCAAGTTTCAAACTCCTCTGATGGATATCAGCTCCACCTCCTGTCTTGTATGATTGGCTTTCCTCTGCTTGGCTGAACTGTTGTCACTTTTCATTGGCCAGTTTCTCTACATCTGCATAAATCATTATAATCCAAGCTGTAAAGGGGGTTTGGTTTCTTACATATAACATTTCAACACCTCTACAGTACCAGAAAAAAGAACCTGGTTTTGCAGAAATCCCAACTGTTTTTTTAAGTTTGCTTTTTAATATATACACAAATACATATAGATACACATATACAGAGTGTACTCTTGCAACCTGCCAAGATGTCTAGAGTAGCAAAATACCGACGGCAAGTCAGTGAAGATCCAGATATTGACAACTTATTATCCACTTTGTCTCCAGAAGAGATGGAGGAGCTAGAAAAAGAGCTGGATTCATCTGATACAGATGGGAGCATTCCGGTAGGCCTCGAGCAGAGAGATAAAACTGACAAGCAATTGAGTGGCAAGTGCAATCGAGAGGAAACACTCAGCCACCGTGAAAAGGAGACCAAGAAATTTATTCCAAAGGAACAGTCAACGGATGTAAGTTGCTTTTGGGGAAAGTTGCATTAGTATAAGGGGCGTAATGCTAGCTGTAAACTATGGCTAGAATTATACAGTTTGCTAAGATAAAACACCACATTTGGAGGGGGGGAGGCTTGCAATTTCTAAACCCAGTCAGAAAGTCAAAAGAAAAAGATTGCTTTTTCATAGTAAGATGCAACGCACATCCTTTTTTCATAAACTTGATCAGTGTAATCAGTGTAATTGCTTTTCATTGTCACAAATATTTTCCTAAAGCTTTGCTGAATAAAACAGTGAATGGATTTACACTTCTTACTAAATCATGTTTGTTTCATCATGTTTATTGAGTCAATCACAATGATTAAGTTCATTTACTGTGTAAAGTCAAAATGATATAACATTATTAACATAAGTAAACGCTCTCACAGAACAGTTTTTTAGTTTCTTGAACTTGGAGATAATTGTCTCACGGAGGGAAGTGAAAATTGTTCCCTGTTGGTTGGGTTAAAGCCCCAAAACTGTTTCTGGTTCTAGCTTTACAATATTGGGAATCAGGTCTTAATGCTTCTGTGGCTGTGCTGATATCTGAGTGCTTAGTTACTGCAAGAGATAAGATGTAGAAGGTCACCCCACATTTGCTGGATTTGTGAAAGTCATCATTTACTTTAATGATAAATTATTGAACAAGCTTGAGTAGTCCTGTGCCACAATGGTAAGCCTTAAAGGATGGTTTGAAAACCACAAAACTACCAGTAGGTTTATATGACATTCTAGGTCAGAATCAGACAAATCACAGTATGGATTGGTGGCATGAGTTAACTCAATGATTAGGCTTTGTAAAGACACGGTTTACAGTTTAGCATGTTGGGCATGCTAAGTGTCCAAATATCTATTCTGACATTTAATAAATTATTATTAAACAAATCCAACCACTATTATACTCTCTTTGCCTTTTATAGCAGCTAACACCAAAACACTATAAGGGGTGTGTTTGCATAGTATGCAAAGTCAAAATTGTTTTAATTGTTGATGTTTACTATTTCATGTGAATCCTATTGTTTAAAAAACCATGGGGTAGAGTGATTATTCCATTTCCAATCTTTTTGAAGTCTAGAAAAAAAACGTGAGATAAGTACCCATGTGATTCTACAATATGTTTGTTTATTATAGAATTATGGCTTACTAAATAGCCTGCATTTGTAGACCACCTGAAAATAAGCTGTTACTTGGTCTGGGTTCATACCAATAGACAAATGCATTTTAGAGTAGTGTTTGGTTCAAGTCCAGCCTATATGTCATGCCACCTGACAAGGAATGATGGGAGGTAAGCTCGCTCTATGCTATGTTTATAAATGTGCCAAACTGTATTTTGTTTACCTAGGATAACTACATAAATCACAGTGGACTAAATTCTTTCAAAACATTCACCATACAGTAGTTTATTACATTTTTTATTTAGCTTTTTACGCAAACCCAGGCTTTACATTATGTTCCTTGAGAGGTGAGGCTAGATCAGTGGACTTTGTCTTGCCAGCAGCAATCACATTTGCTTGCCCAGCACTAAGTAGAAATGTAGATAGGGAGGAGCTGAATCTATCCAGTACTAAAGAGATCCCTGGAGGAAAAAAAGAACCTTAACTTGCAACAAGCAAGGCTGTTTCTGTCCATAAGCGTAATGAAGCAGAGGCTTCATGTGGTGGATTAGGAAAACAAGCCCAAACGGAACAAGCTAAAAAACATAAAACAAAAATCTAAGGGCAGCTTTTTTTGTTTGTTTGTTTGAGGCACAGAATACAGGTAGTCATTTAATGACCGAAGTTACAACAACACTGAAAAAATGACTTAGGACCATTTTTCACACTTATGACAATTGCAGCATCCCCAGAGTCATGCAATTATTTTTTGTGACCTTCTGACAAACAAAGTCAATGGGGAAGCCAGATTCACTTAACAACCATGTTTCTAATTTAACAACTGCAGTGGTTCACTTAACAAATGTGGCAAGAAAAGTTGTAAAATGGTGTAAAACTTACTTAACAAATTTCTCACATAGCAACATAAATACTGGGTTCAATTGTGGCTGTAAATTGAGAACTACCTGTATGTTGTCAATATATATATTCTGAGCTACAAACTTGCCAACATGTGTTAATCTAACATAGTTTGAATTCATCCCACATGTTAATGATTTGGTGGAAACTTAGAAAACTGGGATAATTTCACAGCCTTGGTTTGGTTAAACCATTAGTTAGTGCATTGGTTAAAGATAATGTTTATATATATTCTTTCTTCTTTATTATACCTATCAAACTGACCCCAGCCTTAACAGGTTAGTCCCAACAGGAGAGGCTCATCTTTTAATTTCAAGGAATAGCCAGCAAGCTGCCACCATACTAACTGATATTGCCTAGTCTCTGGCACCTGAAATGACTGTTTTGATTACTCTCCAAATTTGTGCATTTAATCCTTGAAAATATTATTGCAGCAACTCCTCTGGTGTAGCTAGTACTGTATGAAATCAGATTAGCTGAATAAATCATGGTCGAGTTAACCAAGTGGGAACATGTAATGAGAACACAACAATAGATGCATACACCAAATGGTGAAAAAGTGGGCTGTATATTTTGTCTCAGATGTAGATGTCTAAGACCTGCAAAATTCTGCCAGCTTGTCTTGCAAGTGGGTGAGTGGATGCAGCTGTCACCAAGTAAAATTTGGCAGAGGGATAGGAAGAATAACTTCTTTGCAGATGGTATGGGGGTTTTTCCCCCTTAAGTGTGATCCAAGGAATAAAATTTGGTTGACTTCTTCCAAATGCATATTAAAATCTCAGTATTTATCAGAAATACATTATGCAAAAATGTTTTCCTTTATTTCTCTAAAATCTGCTAGAATGTTAATGTATTTTGGAAAGCTTGTCTTCTTACAGCTCTATTTTACTTTGACTTATTGCCATGTTTGGATAATATGCTAAGTTACCATACTTGGCGAAAGAGATCATGCCTTCTTCCAGTTTCACTACACATCTTCCCATTCCCACAGCTCTTTAACCAAAGACAGAGGCTTACTGATGATTTGGTATATTACGCAAATGTAAAGTAACAACTTTAGTTAGCAGGAACTGGGAAGATAATTTCAAATTCAGTTCTTGCTAATAACCTTGCTAATAAACAACTCAAGTGTTTATGGGAGGGGAGGAACTTGAAAAATATGCATGCCAGTTTATTTTGTTTTGCTGGCTGATTGGAAAAAGGGCTAGGACAATAATAACAGAATTATGGTATTTCAGCAGAATGATCTTTTTTGAAGATCATTGTTTCTGGCTCATTCTAGAGGTCCACAGGAAGCATCTTGAACTTGAAAGTTGGCAAAAATAGCAGGAAGCAAAGTAGACCATACTCTTGCCCTTTAGAACTTGTAATTCGCTAAGATGAACTGAAGCTATGGATGCTATGTGTTATGTACGCCATGTATTATAGCTAGCAAGGGCTTGATTTTGCCATTTCAAGAAGCAGAGGTAATAATAACATATTCTTTAGGCTTTTAGTACCCAGAGGTTAGTGAATTGTCTTTGCTTTGGTGAGTCACAAGCTCTTTGATTCTTGCATAGGAAAGACCTCCAGAAAACTTTAGGCTTCCACAGATTTATGGCATGTTTCTCTTTATTTCAATCTTATCTAGCATGGTGACTGAGCATTAAGGATTTGGTGCCCCCAACACATCTAGGGGGCACCAAGCTGAAATAGACTGCTTTATTCATTGGTGAACAATTATTCTCTGTGTAGATTAAAGGACACAGGAGTGAATCTTGCAATCACTCCTGGGAATCAAAGGCTCTACATGGGTTTATTAATGGAGTTCATAACTGCACGCTCTAAACATTGCTATAATAAGAAATAAGTAATTTTAAATAAAATAAAATAAAATATGAAATGGTTTCCTCATAGATAATTTGAATGGTATGGAGGATTTATATTTGTCTCACAGAATAAAACCTTTTATCTGGAGCAAGACTTTTTAAATACTGTGCAAGTACACAAGTAGTCCAATCTTAATTTAGACATTGTGGCCAACAATTAGCTTCCACTTAATGACTGAAGCACTGTAGAACCCTTTGACAAATTGAGAAAATGGACATCTCTGAACATCTTTTGATTAACAAAATGTTCTAAGCTATTGCTTAGCACATTGTAAGCCGCCCTGAGTCTCCGGAGAAGGGCGGCATATAAATCAAATTAAAAAAAAACCAAATCCAAATAAATTACTTCATGTCACGTATTTTGTTTTTAACATTATACAATGGGTCAGAGTGTAACAAAATATATAGCTTTCTCAAGCTAAGATAAAGACTTAGCTTTATTAGCTCTATTAACATTTACATGTTAAAACACTGTTCGGTGTCTCTTTGAGTGGGGATTGCTATCTTACTTACTCTGAAGTTCTGTTCTGTAATGCTGAACTGTGGGAAACAAAGCTAGTTGGCCAGTGGTCAAACTCTCTAGTGTAGTAAATCTGGTCTTTTAGATCATCTTACAGTAAAATGATATTGCTGAGCTGACTCTCTTCTCTTTCTGTCTCTAGACAGAAAGAGAAAAAATATCCTGTTCATTCCTTTTCTTTTCCTCGGGCTTGTTAGTAGCAGATGGATTAACACATCTGAAAGCAGCAGTAGGAAGGCTACAAGGGCCAAGTTTGTTATGACACCACATAGTTCTTCACCATATGGGGAGAACAAATCATTTGATCCCAGAAGTTGTCTACATTCTTCCATAAAGAAAGACTGATGCCTTTTCATTCTCATGTTTCATTATGTCGTTCCAGAATGCACAATGCAATTGAATGTTAAGAGACTTGACATTCTATATAAGTAACTTTATTTGTTTGTCACTTTGTCTTCAGGAATTCAACAGAGCATACACTGTACTCTGCCCTCATATTTTTCCCTATGACAATATGACAACTACCCTGTAAAATAGATTGGGCTGAGAAAAAGGTGAGTGGCCCCCAAACCACCCACATCAAGCTTCTGTACTAAGTGTGGATTAGAATCTAAATCTTTCCAGTACCAATTCAACCCTTAACCTCTAGCATACTGGCTTCCATTTTTATAATAATTTTCTCAAGGCTGAGCATTTTTCTATAAGATGCTACCAATTTGCTTACATAAGCCTATGCAGTCATCTGATATTTGTGCAGATATTGTGCTTAAATTTAGCTTCTTACTGCTGCAGTTACAAGACCTTGTGCAAATAGAGATTTTATTTTATTTATTTATTTATTTATTTATTTTGTCAAGCATGTATTTTATGACAGATACAAGTATAAACATAATTATAAATACATGAAAAAGATACGAATAAAAGAAAACATTAAGACAGGGACGGTAGGCACGCTGGTGCGCATATGCACCAGCATAAGCGCACCAGCTGCAATTGTCTTGGCAGCCACAGGAGCACTGCTATGCAATACTGGCTTTAATTGGATAGTCCAAATGAATCTTTGGAGGGGATATCTGGCATACTTCATCCTCCAGCTCTTGCCAGCTTGCCAGAAGCAGGAAGCTAGATGTAAAACTTATAGCTTAGTATCCTTTATTATATTATATTTTTTGGAGGTGGAAGGGATTTAATTTTCAGCATAAAATTGAGTGTAGAGTGTTCTGTTATTGATCTACAGATTGACACAGATGGTTAAGACATTTCAGCCAACTAATTTATCAGAATATTCAGTTATAGATTCTGTGTGGACATAACGGTAGCAGAGGTGCTGTTGCTTACACAAATACACACCAGTTATAAAGAGGCAGAAATAACCTCTGAGATAGCTTTATTAGCACTTGATTATTTGAGCTTCTATCATGGTCAAAGTTATGCCTTACTAACAGCAGGGAAAGCAGAAATTTAAGATGAGATTCAATATGCATGTAGCTATCTTCTAAACTGTTGCACAGCTACTTGTTTTTAATTCATACTAATTTCTCTTTATGCCAAATAATTTGATCCTTCTGCTAATAGTCAACACTGTACCTGTCCTACAAAATCTAGGCTTTAAAAGTGGAATTAGATAAATTAGTAGAGGCATAATAGATCTATCAACAATTAGTACTAGAACAATTAGTTCTAAATGGCATTGCCAAGTTTAAAGACATTATATCTCTGAATAGCAGTTGCTGGAAATAAGGAATTGAGTGGCTGATTATTAAGCCTCTACAGCACAACCAACACAAGCTATGAAAAGGATAACACTACCACACATCAAAACATCTCAGAAAACAACTAACAGCATCACCACAGCACACAAACCAACTAAACCTCTAAATTAAACCAAAGACCCAGTACAGGTAGTCCTCGTCTTACAACAGTTCATTTAGTGACCATTCAAAGTTACAACGGTACTGAAAAAAGTGACTTATGACCGTTTTCACAGCTACAACCATCCCCATGATCATGTGATCAAAATTCAGATGCTTGGCAAGTGGTTCATGTTAATTACCGTTGCTGTGTCGCAAGGTCATGTGATCACTTTTTGCGACTTTCTGACAAGCAAAGTCAATGGGGAAGCCAGATTCGCTTAACAACCGGATTACTAACATACCAACTGCAGTGATTCACTTAACAACTGAGGCAAGAAAAGTAATAAAATGGGGCAAAATTCACTTAACAAATATCTCACTTAACGAGAAATTTTGGGCTCAAATGTGGTCGTAAGTCGAGGACTACCTGTAGTAAAGATTGTAATGAGTGGGTTGAGTTGAAAGGCAACATCTAGACCATAATGAGCTCTACAGCTGAAAAAGAGGGCGAATCCTTGGATCTCCTGGCCGAGATACACTTACCAAGCAATATACTGTAACTAATGGTTCCCTAATACGTTTCAACACATTTTGATTTAATACTGACAGCTTTTTCAGTATAAACAACTAGCTGTCAAATTAGAAGATAAAGCAGACTCTATAGATTGGAGCAGGCATATATTTTTCTCCCTTATTTCAAGTAATCTCTCTTGGATTTATGGCCAGATTAATTTGTCTAAGCTTAAAATTTTTGTTATCAATTGGTTCAAACCATAAAACCTCTGGAGCATATATGGTCATGAATCTGATGAGCTTTGTACTGTTCAGAGAAAAAGAAGTAGGTTCTACCCTGAATCTCAAAACTAAGTTATATTTAGAGGTATTCTAACTAGATAACATGTCACCTTTTTCTCTGAATGTTAAGACAACCATAGGTGACCAGTAAGCTGTTTATAAACAACCAAAAATAGAAATGAGTGTCCCTATGATACTTTCACACTCAAGGAGCCAAAAAAATCAGCTCAGAAGGCATTAGTTAACCTTTATTTTCTGTTCCTACCAAAAGGTCAAAACCCTCAAGCCCCTCATAACCAAAAGGTCAAAACCCTCAAGCCCCTCATAACCAAAAGGTCAAAACCCTCTCCCCAGTTTCAAGTGAGTATTATTCTATAATTGTGGGAAATTGCCAGCTTATAAAAAAAGCTATAACTGCAAATAAACCTCATACCAAACTATATGTTTCTGTCATTTTCCTATAACAAAACCCCAGGGGCTATTTCCTGGGGAAGACTGTGGCAACTGAAAGAACAAAAGTTTCATACTTTCTCATCCAACTGCTTTTCCCTTTCCCCGTGCCCTAGATTCCAAAAACATATAGTCATTCAGCTGATACTCAGCATGACTTAGTTACTAAAGCCTTAATCTATTATGTAAATGAAAAACATGATTTGTATGCATAACATGGTAATCCATAGTTAATTGAGCCATGGTTTACTAATAATGCAATTATCAGGGTTTGCACAAATATGCTGAACCACAAATTAGTCAACCACATTTTAGTCTAGTGCAGTGGTTCTCAACCTTCCTAATGCTGCGACCCTTTTATACAGTTCCTCATGTTGTGGTGACCCCCAACCATAAAATTATTCCTAAAACCTTTGAAAATATGTGTTTTCCGATGGTCTTAGGTGACCCCTGTGAAAGGGTCATTCGACCCCCAAAGGGGTCCCGACCCACAGGTTGAGAACCACTGGTCTAGTGCATTGGTTGATAATGTAAGCAATAGAGCCATTCACCATGCTTCTACAAATGCAGGTCCATGCTGCAATTCAGGCAGTAGAATAAAATGCTGCTTTCTTGTTCTGCCCCTATACTTGAATTCCTATTTGTTGAGATGTCAGCCAGAACATCATATGGCCAAAGAGAAGCCAGGGAGGTAAATACTGTTTCTCGCTTGGTTTTTTTTTTTTAACTCTTTCCCAGGTGAGTTCTCATAAATATTTCTAAGAATGCCCATGGTAATACCATGGTAATTTGCCCATGGTAATACTATGCTTTGGGGTAGTCAGTAGTACAGTGAGATATAGACATCACTTTCTGTCCTCCATGTGATTATTTAATGGACTAGCTTAAAATAATGTTTGGAGAAAGAAAGACCAAGACTTGTACAAAGTAGAAATGAATTGTATTGCTATTCTGATGATACTCAGTTATATATCTCCGGGCCACCCCGGGAATGCCCTTTCCGTGATGTCCCGCTGCCTGGAGGCGGTACGGGCCTGGATGGGTAGGAACAGGCTAAGACTCAACCCCTCCAAGACTGAATGGCTATGGATGCCAGCGTCTCGTGCTCTAGAAGTCCCATCACTTTCGATGAGGGGAGGAATGCTTCTTCCTGTCGAGAGGGCCCGCAACTTAGGTGTCCTCCTGGATTCCTGGCTGTCTTTGGAAGACCATCTTACGGCCGTGACCAGGAGGGCTTTCGCCCAGGTTCGCCTGGTGCGCCAGTTGCGCCCTTTCCTAGACCGAGATGCCCTTCGCACAGTCACTCATGCCCTGGTTACTTCTCGCTTGGATTACTGCAACTCTCTCTACATGGGGCTGCCCTTGAGGTGCACCCGGAGGCTCCAGCTGGTCCAGAATGCAGCCGCACGGGTGGTTAGGAGAACTCCCTGTTTCTCCCGTGTAACACCTCTCCTACGCGAGCTGCACTGGCTACCAGTGGTCCTCCGGATCCGCTTCAAGGTGCTGGTACTTACCTTTAAAGCCCTACATGGCTTAGGTCTGGGGTATTTGTAGGACCATCTCCTACCCGCCTCCCACCGTCCTGTCCGCTCACACAGGGCTGCCCTCCTCAGGGTACCGTCGGCCAAAGTTGGCTGGCAACGTCCAGGGGTAGAGCATTCTCTGTAGGTGCTCCTGTCCTCTGGAATGAATTACCCACTGAGCTTCGGATGGCGCCTGATCTCCGCTCCTTCCATCGGGACTTAAAGACTTGGCTGTTTCAACAAATGAGTTGAACCTGATCCTTGGGTTTTATTATTTTATTGTCGTTGTTTCAACTGGGTTTTAATTACATTACCTTTTATTATTGTATGTTTTAACCTGTGTTCGCTGCCCTGAGTCCTTAGGGAGAAGGGCGGCATATAAATTTTTGGAAATAAAATAAAATAAATAAATATTCTTTATCTCCCAGCTTATCAAGCATGTAGTAAATCCAGTCATCATTTTTAAGGAACATGTCCTCATGATGTCAACTCTGTCTTATCCCCAGTCTGCTATGGATACAACCTAGATTTTTTTAGTTCCAGTATGAAAATGGTATTCTTCAGTTACAAAACTTGTCACAGGGCTAAGAATTCCTTGGTCTCAGTTCTAGGGATTATATAATCAGGGCAATAGTGAGATTCAAATCCCAGTGCTACCGGTTTGCTATTGGGAGTGTGAGGGTGCGCTCACTCGCTTTGTGAGCACGCAGCGCTTCTGCACACATGCAGAAGGTTTTGCACATGCGCAGAGCGTTTTTGGTGATGGGTGGGCGGAGCCTCCCACTGCTGCTACCAGTTCACCCGAATTGGGGCGAACCGGTAGCAACCCTACCCTGAAATCAGGGACAGGGATCCATCCACCTCTTATTGGCCACCTAAAGTCTACTGAGATCATGGCCACTCCCTCTTCAGGTTGCTGGCCACTGTGACTTTATTTGTCTTGATTTTTTCTGAGAGGGCTTGGGAGCAAAGTCAATTTACTATTAGTTCTGTTGCTTTATATGCATTTTCTCTTGAATGACTATAGCTCCACAGACCTTCTGGGCAGGAAGTATTTTCACTGGTGGGAACTCTGACTTCACCCTGCTCTTCAGAGTTCTTTTTTCTCTTCACATAACATGGTTCTTTAGGTTAACTGTCGGGGTGTGAGGATAAATGAAGGTCAGCTTCACATTGCTTTTGAGGGGTTGAAAACTAGAAGCAGTAACAACATGGAAGTGCCTTTAAATTGGATTTAAGTCTCTGTGACAAAGACAAACCATATCTTTATTTCAGAAGTGAACATATGTAGATTTAAAAAAAAACATGGGAAAAAGTCTTCTAAGTTGACTGTAAAAGCTTCTGACAAATCAGTCCAGAGTACTGCAGTTAAGGACTCAGGACTGAAATCCAGGGTCCTTTAACTTGGGGGTAGGGGGCTGGGAGATACAACAATGCGGTCCAGGAATAGCAAGTAATAGATATTGTGCCAGATGGATCCAGTCTCCTAACTGTAGGCTGCAGTTCAGAAGAGTTGATATTGTTCACTGCTGCTTGCTAGCTATTGAAGTAGAGGTGGAAAGTGAGGGAGTAATCCTCTCTAAAAAAATTTGATTAGAAGCCAAGGAATGATGAGTATCATTTGGGAAAGAACGAAATGAAGAAGATGAAGGATGAAATGGTGCATTGTGGAGGAGAGCATAGCTGGATAGGTATGTTCCCATGCAGGAACATTCCTTTTTCAAAGGTGTGGACATACTTGGACAATTCATTGCAGGTCTCACTTGACCATATTTATTTTTCCTTATGATAAAAAGAAAGCCAGAATTGCCTTAGAGTTGGATCTAGAACATTAACTTCAAAAATCTCAATGTTAAAGCAATGAACTCAATGTTAACTTGCTGTTGCCACTGTGTCTGATTGAAAAGTCCAAAGACATGAGTCAACTGCAGCCTGGGAATTGCCTTGCTCTGGTAAAAAGGGCCATAAAAGGAAGCTTCCCAAAGAAAATGTAGAACTAAGAAGTCTGAACTGCTAGCAACAACATATGGATCTGAAATCTGCTATTAGTAAAAAGTTAACGTCACCTTCAAGTCAGGATTGACTCTTGATTTTTCTTCGCGATGATGGTTTGCTCTCCTTTTTTTGTTGTTGTTGCAAGTTTTTATTTGTTTTTATTTTTCTGTCTATTCTACATCTCAGGCATTTCCTGGAGAAATCCCATCCAAATATTAACCAAGACCATCCTTATTTACCTTCTGAGTGCTACTAAACCAGGAATTGTCATCCACATTTTTTAATTAGATCACAATTCTAAAATTGTCTGGTGAGGCATTTCTATATCATTAAATAACTGCTGAAGTAGAGTTAACATAGGTTAACATCTGGGGTCTTAGCCTACACTTGCAGGGGCAGAGTCTCTGTTCCCGTTTTCATTTGAACAGTCGTGTTATCCTGCTATGTGGTATACTCACAAAGATCACTGTGCTTTCACATCCACTTTTCTTTCATAACACAGGCAGCCATATTATGAACACAGTGCTTTAAGTGATTTGGTTGGTTTTGGCTTTGTATGGTATATAAAACCAATAAATCCTGGGTTATTAAACAATAATGATAAAAAAGGTGGCTTGATTCATTTAGAACCCATTCATTATCAAATTTCTAAGTCATGGCTTATGATTTAGTGTGATGTAAAAATCTAGCCAGTTGAGGCAAAATCATCACACTACAGTTAAAAATAATCGTGCCTTAGTGCAATAGTGAACCCGAGTGTTTTCTCACTGAGGTCAAAGAAACTTCCCAAGCCCTGTATTACTATTTGACTGGCTCCCTTATTGGCAAACCCTAATCTTTTTTTCTCTGTTATAATTATTGAGGCATTCTACTAGTTCGATGTTAAATATTCATTCTGTCTGTCTTCTATGTAATATAAAGCTGTCATTTTTCTTTCTAATCTTGTTAATTATCTAATTGGGCTGTTTGGCTGACAGAGAGCGCATAATATAAATTGCACATACCTCCGCAAAAGATGGACAAAAGTTTAGCTCAGGGTCTGCACTTAAACACTCAAAGAGCCATTTGGACCCATTTCCCACAGGAAAAAAAAACACCGGGAGCCACAAAACCCTTTCTGTGCTGACTATTTCTTGAGCACCCACAAAACTAGCATATGTAGTTGAATTAAACATTCTGTTTTCTTCTGAAACTTTTCTTTTCTTGGATTTATCCATGGTTGGCCTACCAGGGGTTGAAAAGCTCAATAAATTGCGTGCCGGCAGGTGTCGCACATTGGCGGTTGTGATGCATATTTTGAATGACAGGAAGCCGCAGCAGAGGGGTGAAAGAGCCACATGCGGCTCCAGAGCCACAGGTTGCTGACCCCTGGTCTAGCTTTATCACCAGCTGTATACTCAATTGGACATGCTATTTATCACGCACTTGTAAATCAGGGCCTTCTGTGATAGGAAAGTGCAGAACTTTGAATTTGAAGGCTCTGAACTGTGTGGAGCAGGTGAAGGTGCGGGGTTCCTGTCTCCAACTCCATAAAGTAACTGCTCTCAATCCCAGGAAACTATATGTTTGGTTTAATTGGTTGTTGATGCCCTTACATCCCTCATAGCATCTCTGGGTTTCAAATCCAAAGTAATATATACAGCCCTATTCTACCAGAGTCCATGTGCAAATGGAACAAAAGTTGCATGTTTTGCTGAACATCTTTTTGTATGTAAATGCAACAAATTCTGCACCATATTTAAATGTTCAGCTGTGCATGCTAATACAGTGTATCAAAATAAGTATTTATTAGAAGATAAGAAGCAAGAGAGCTGCTAGATGTTGCACATGTGGTAGTATGTAGTATGTAGAAAGCTGACACTATATGTATAACCTTTTTGCATTTGATACTAGCTGATCTATTACGAGAGCATATAGCAACAGCAATAGCATTTAAGTTTATATACCGCCCCATAGCACTTTGAAGTGTTCTCCGGGCAGTTTACAATGTAAGCATTATTTGCATATTGCCCCCAACAATGTGGGTCCTTGTTTTATCAACCTCGGAAGAATGGAAGGCTGAGTCAACCTGGAACCCTGTCAGGATCGAACGTCAGGCTGTGGGCAGAGTTTGCTTGCAATACGGCACTTTAACCACTGCGCCATCAGGGCTCTATTTTTTACAGTCCTTTTGTAAATGACTTCTCATGGAGTCCAATAAATTCTAAATATTATTTTTTTTTGTTGCATACAGAGTCAAGAAATTCTAAATATTTTTTGTTGTTGTGTAAGTTGTAATTTGAGATCCACTGACACACTTGCTATAGAAGTTAATATAGTCTCCCATTGTCTGTATTTAAATCCTAATACTGACCATCCAAGCCAAGGTGGATCAAAACTTTCTAAACAAAGAATTTATTTTCTGAAAATATTTTCCAGATATATGAATGGGACCTTCTCAAAATGTGAATTAATTTAGGAATAATATTCATTTTGAGAACATTCATCTTTCTCCATAGAGTGAAGCTTAATAATTCCCATCTATCGATATCTGAAGAAATCTCTCTCTATATTTTATATACAGGACTACTTGTAATGTGAGGTTTAGAAATAGACAAAAGACAAAAGACAAAAGAATGTCACTTGCAAATAAGAATGTCCTTTGTATTTGTATTCAACTGAATTATGCACTACTACTCCATAGAACGCCCTATGTTGTCCAATAGCACAGGCCAAGATTTCCATGCAGATATTAAAAAGCAAGGGTGAGAGTGGACGTCCTTCTCTAGGTCCTCTAAATAGTGGGAAAGTAGGAGGAATCATACTATTAACCTTTATTTTAGATGTGGGTGACCTATATAATACCTTGATCCATTTTATGAATTCCAGGGGAAATCTGAATGTACAGC
Source organism: Pantherophis guttatus (assembly GCF_059756535.1). NCBI lineage: Eukaryota > Metazoa > Chordata > Lepidosauria > Squamata > Colubridae > Pantherophis > Pantherophis guttatus. The sequence goes on along the minus strand of NC_142065.1, from coordinate 36,476,537 downwards.
AAGCTTATACAGTTTACGTACTTTGTCAAATGTATTTTTTAACCATTTAATGATAAAATTAGAAATTTTTCTTTATTCAAGTCTATCAAATCTACAACTACAGCTAATCTTCAACTTATAATTGGTTGCTTAGCAACCATTTGAAGTTACAACAGACTTTGAAAAAGCTAATTACAACCCAGATTTGAAGTTCCAAAGTCCTTGCCATTTTGGGCATTCAGCAACTGGTCTTGCATTTATGGCAGTTTGCAGCACCCCACAGTCAGGTGACTGTGTTGACAATGTTTTTGCTGGAAACTGGTGTTTACTTCCCGTTTCTGGCAAACCCACTTCATAGTGAATAATGGATTTGCTTAACAATGGCAGCATTCACTTAATGATTGCTGCAAAAAAGGTCAGGCAAGGTCAAATGGCGACCTACTTTATAACCGTCACAGCTTACAACCAAAAGTGCAGGCTTGATTACAGTCATAAATTGAGGACCACCCATAACTAATAAGTCTTGGACGTCACCAAGATCAGGAGTGTCAAACTGGCAGCCTGTGGGCTGGATGCGTCATGTGCAGGCCACACCCACCCCAGCTCCGCAAAGGTAAAAAACATCACAATACATCACGTGACGGCAACGTGATGGCGCAAATTTGACAGTTGTGATCTAAATAAAAATACAAGGAGACTGTCTCTGATATTCAAAACAGAAAACACCTACCTGCTTCTGTTACCAATAGGTACGCTTAAAATGAAAATATTGCTAGGAATGCCAGAAAATATAGGTACAATGGCATCTTGACAGAAGTTATGTTGAGAAGAATCACCATCTTGACTCTGTAAGTCACCTCAGGCAGGTACTTTGTAAGAGCTTTCCCCAGAACTGCATTACACAGAGCAGGTTGATAAACTCCAGTATTCTGTGCTTTCTGAAATCCAGTTTTGCCTTTCAGAGGCCGTTCAGCTAATATTTAATCTGAAAAGCACCAAACAGAAAAAGCTGATATTCTTTATGCGGATTACTGCTTGAAGGCTATATATACTGTCATAGATTTTGGTCTGAGGAGCCAGATAAATATTTTAATTTTCTCAGTTGTAATTTCTAATACAATACAGAATGATAAATGCAACACAGATAATCAAAAGCTCTTTGGGACCCTCTATCATTTTTAAAGAGATGTGGTGGCTCAGTGGCTAAGACGCTGAGCTTGTGTATCGAAAGGTCGGCAGTTCAGTGGTTCAAATTCCTAGTGCCACATAACGGGGTGAGCTCCAGTTACTTGTCCCAGCTTCTGCCAACCTAGCAGTTCAAAAGCACATAAAAAATGCAAGTAGAAAAATAGAGACCACCTTTGGTGGGAAGGTAACAGCATTTCGTGCGCCTTTGGCATTTAGTCATGCTGGCCACATGACCACGGAGACATCTTCGGACAGCACTGGCTCTTCGGCTTTGAAACGGAGATGAGCACCGCCTCCTTAAATTGGGAACAACTAGCATATATGTGCGAGGGGAACTTTTCCTTACCTTTACCTTATCATTTTTAAGAATATAAAGAGCTTGTAAGACCAACATGTTTGAGAACTGCTGCATTAGAACATATTTTTGTGCTGGAGCCTTCAAAGCAAAAGGGAGCTGCACAAGAGATACTGTAAATATTCCTGGTGAGCTGATAAACTGATTCTGGCCAGGTTATGCAGTCCTGTGGGACTAAACTCTGCATTTCTTATATATGGGTATTTTTTTCCTCTCTCTTTCTTTATCATGCAGTATATACCTAATCTTTAGAAAAATTGTAAGCTGTATGAAATGCATGGTTTGCATGGTTAGGAATCTCTGGGAAGAGGCAGAAGTTTTAAAACCACCTCTCCTAGCAACATCTTTTGTAAAATTCCTCAAGAAGAGTTTCGTTTTAAATCCATTGGTACCATTGAAGTGTTTTGCTTTGTTTTTAATATCCTCAGGAGGAAGAAAAAATGTTGGAAAAAATGGCTGGAGGAAAGAGTTAAAATATTTCTCTAAACTATTTGTGAATGCTCCAACACTGGAAGTTTTTAAGAAGAGATTGGACAACGATTTGTCTGAAATGGTATAGGGTTTCCTGCCTGAGCAAGGGGTTGGACTAGAAGACCTCCAAAGTCCCTTCCAACTCTGTTGTTCTGTTCTTTTCTGTTCTGTTTCCTTTGCAAGTGGCAATATCAGTTGGGATCAATGATTAGGTTAAAGCATCACACTATACCCGAATGTCCTAATTTGGTTTGGTTGCATGAATCCAGCTACTGTGGTTTGTAAAGTATGATTTATGCTTATTCAATAAACCATTGTTGCACAAAACAAGATTAGCATGATGTGTCAATCCAATCATAGTTTTTATTCACATTTATTAGAAAACAGGTATTATTTATTAACTTTTGATTGTTAACTGTTCTTGAAACAAATTCATAATTTATATTCTTTTCCAACTTCTGCAAAGTTTTGCAGCTCTTTTGAATAAATTTATTGGTATAGGCTAATAATATCTAAATCATTTGTTCTCTGGGTCCAAATCCAGCAGAGTAGCTGCACTTGAAGAACATCAAGGCAGGATTAATGCATCATTGTTTAGATTCCAAAACAAGACATTTCCAAAGTTGCCTTTTCCTTTTAAGGGAACATTGCAGTGGAGTAAAGTTCAGCATTTGCCAGCAATTACCAACAGTACTTCAGTGCTTTCGTATGTTTAAGGAGAAACTAGCTCCATTTTAGTTTGTCAAAACATTTGTGATTAATCCTAAAGGACTGCTTCTTTTTAAAGGAAGTGCAGGGGCAAAGAATGGAAAGTTTGTGCCAAGAGTTATAAGACATGGTGAACCTGGAAGGCATTTTCTGCATTCTCAACATGGCATCACATATAGGATGGCAAACATGAACAAGGCTTTAGTGTTATAATTCTGGGTTGTTTATAAATTGACAAGATTCAAAAGCAACAAGAATTGGCAGCCTTCAATCTTTTAAGTATTTAGATGGCATAGGAATCAAGCTTTTTATAACAATAGTTGTATTTGTTCATTCATTCATTTAACTTGTATACTACTAACTCCGACAGGCTATGGTTAATGATGCTGAACAGATTAAAAAAATCTATAAAAGATGTTCTTAAAACAGAGAGAAACATCAAAAATTAAACAAAATCAGCCCTAATAAGAACACCTTAATAATACCCTATTTACCCCAAAATAAGATATCCCCTGATAATAAGCCCAATTGGGTTTTTGAGCACATGGCAATAAGGCCAAGCGCTTATTTCAGGGTTCCAAAAAATATAAGACAGCGTCTTATTTTTGGGAAAACACAGTATATACATTCAGATTAAATGGCACCAATCAGCCTACTAACGCTTCATTGGAAGAGCTGAGTTTGAACATATTCCTGAGGGGTCAAAATTACATGTGCAACACAAATTTATCTGTCTACCTATCTCTTTCTCTATCCCACTATTGTGGAATTATATGCAGATATTAAAAACAAATCCAAATACTTGCTAAGATGTTTAAAAATCAAATAATAACTGGAAAGTGCAGACCAAAGAGGAGCTGTATTCTAAAACTGCTTAAAAATGGAAAACTAACTCCATTCGGTAATTGTAATTTGTATAATGAAAGTCTCATAGGAGAATCACTATTCTGTAAATTAATTTAAAATAATGTTGAAAGTCCTCTCAAAATGTAATCTTATTTTTAGATTAATCTTAATTACATTTATCTTATTCCTAAACTCAAAGTCAAAGTCAAAGAAATTCTAGACTATCTTTCTGGGTTTTCTTTCATTTATATCATAATGGGTAAGTTTTGATTTACTGTTTGAGATTTCTTGGGGATTTTTATATCAATTTTATTCTTCTCAAAAGCATTGATACGGCAGTGGCATGATGTGGTAATGAAATAAGATGTTCTAACATATTTTAACTCAGATCATCTTATAGTCGAATTTTATGTTCTTTCCCCCTACTCTAGTAGTGTTGTTATTTGCAAGCATGCCAATTATATAGGCAAGAAATTTAAAATAATGGGAAAAGAGGTTTAAAGTTTAAGAAAATTAAAGTCAAAATGTGCTTCAAAAACTTCCAAGGTTTTCTGAGCATAAAAAAAAATTACAGTGGCTGGATTTTGATTGTTCAGTGTCATGCAAGAGCATTAGTTAAAATCTGATTTTTATCAAAATTTAACATCTCTTTATTATAAATCCTGCCTGAATTTGATGCACAATAGTTGGAAGAATCAGCTACGGTATAATCTAAAAGACAAAGTACCCGGCTAAAAAATACTGAATCAATACAGTGTAACTACCGTATTTCTTTCCTTGCTCTGGGCAATGCAATGTTGACGGCAAGACAGGTCTTGAATAGCCAAGACTCCTTGCACCTTAATTATTAAATTAACAAAAAGGACATTTCTGGATTCTCACATTGCACCATATGATAATGTTAGCTGACAATGGAATAGGCTAGTCAAGGTGAAACTGTGTGTAATTATGACACAAACAATCAACCTATCACAACTTTATGATCTACTGTATCATGTGAATTAAAAAAACTATGTTAATTGAGAAAACTAGAGCTAAATACTATAACAGAGTAACTGCCTTTTTCTTTTTTTTTGAACAACAAGGAGGATTGGACTGCAAATTGAGGAGAGGGAGAAAAGGATGATGGTGTAATTCTAGTAAGGCTGCATTTGAGCTTCAAATATGGCAGCAGCAAAGAGAGGAGAAAAATATTAAGTGATCCTTGGGATGTTTTACTTCAGATAAATGAGATCATAAACTGTCCACCCTAAATACATTGAATTGAAAATGAAAACAACAATGGAGTGGGAATGGAGAAAGGAGTAGAGGTACGGATAGGAGAGGAGAAGAGAGGAAAGGAGAGAGAGGGATAGAAGAAAGGGAAAGGGGGAGGAAGAGAGGGATGGGAAATAAGAGTAGGAGAGAGGGCTAGAAAGGGAGGAAGAGGCAAGGAGTGGGGGAAGGGAAGGGGAAGGAGAGAAGGAAAGAAGAAAATAGAAAGGGATAGAAGAAGGAAGGGAAGGGAAGAAAGAGAGGAAAGGTTGTTGTAAAATAAGAGAGAGAGAATGGTAGAAGAGCAACTCCGAATATACCTTAATTTTTTAGGATGAAGAATGAACTAATATGAAAGTCAAAAGATAATATGTATGATTAACAATGGATAAGAGATTGTACATTTAAGTATATTTATGAGAAATAAAAATAAAAAACTTTTTTAAAAAAACTGTCCTCCCTGGAATATTTTGTTTGTTTGTATTCCTAACCATGAAGAGCAACTCTAGATACTTACAGTGCAAATAAGGCCAAGTAATCTCAAACTAATTACAGATTCTTGTTTTCCAAAAACGGAACTTGCTTATTTCGGTATATAAACAACAGCTTAAGGCAAACTCTATTGAATCATGTGATCTGTTATTTCAACTTCTTTAGAACAGATGGCCTTTTCTGTAGATTTTCTTGAACCAGAAGGTAGAGAATCACTGACTCCTGCTAATGCCAAAAATGAAAATCCATATAAGCCTGGGGATTCAAGTCTGATACTTTAGCTAAGCTATTCTTACATGGGAATGGAGAACTAGATGTTATGTTTAATACATCGTGATTCCACTCCAAAGGACAAGTTTATTGACCAGAGAATTTGGCTTAATCCATCCTAAACAACTGTTTTATGACAGTTCTTTCTCATTTTCAGCAGAAATAGCAAAACATAATTTAAGTTCATAATCTTTGTACTTTATTTGCTGATTCTTTTAACAAAACAATGTTTCTCATGTATCTCTCTTTATTGTGTAATTTATGTGCCTGATTCACCTGGTTCATGGAATTTAATTGGATCTACACAACACTGACAAGTTGTAACATTCCTCTGTTTTCCAGTTGCCTCTGCCATCGTTTTAGTTTCTGCTTAACATTCATTAAGCAGCACAGTAGTTTTGCAGGAATATGGATACAATATGCCTATAGTTCTTAAACAGGAGATAATTAAGCTCAAGGGGTTAATTTGGACAAATCCTGAGGGTCACAGAGCAATGTATAATTGCTTCTTTGTGAGTCAAGGATCCAGTTTGGGACTGCCATGAGACACTTGTATAAAAATCTGGATGTAAAGGAATTATTTAATATTGGGGGAAAGGTTAAATGTGTCAATTTAGGAACTACTGCAATATGCAATAAATAAATGGTGAGGAAAATGTCTTTGTAAAAGATTATAGAGTTGTGGGGATTTTTCTTAATTCTCAGTTATTCAACTTGCACTTTCAGTCATATTATACACTGATGAACAAGTATTCTGAGAAGCACTTGGCACCTTCCCTGTGTTATTTTACAAACAAATGAAATGAAGCTATATTATGTAATCCAAAGCAGCTGATATTAAGAGTGACAGCTGTAATTCTAGTAAATGAAGGCAAACATACATGTTCCAGCATAATGTTGCAGGATCACCACGCCCAGAGCTTTAATCTTCCGAGTGTCAGCTTTGGAAGCCATATTAGCACCGGAAGCTTCCACGCTGCCACCTTCTTGTGTGTGGGAAAGTAGGAGGGGGGATTTAGTAGAGGGAATGTAGTTCGACAAAATACCATTCTTCTTTTCGGTCAAGGTCATGACAGGCCTGCATCTGGAGAAGGAGTAGTTGGAATGATGTCTGGAGATGGGACGGATGGTGATTGGAGCATGTGATGGATTGATGGCTGCAGGGAATGGATTTGGGGGCTTTGATTTACTGAGAGAAAACCCAGAACTCTCAGATTTGGATTTCCCCAGATGTGCCAGTATACCTACTCTAATAAATGGAACTTTGAGAAAATGCTTGCCTCGGAGTTAAATTGGAATTGGGTTTTTCTGGAACGCTGACACCGAGCTTTTGGATTTGTGCTGGAGCCCATCCTCATGAACCTCAGAAGACAAAATCTCTGGTCTAGTCTTCAGAGCTTTTGGACATAATGCTGGAGCCCATCCTCATGAGAATGGGCTCCAGCACAAGTCTAAAAGCTCGGAAGACCAAACCTCTGATCCTGGTGACTGACTCAGATTGGGTCTGTAATTCTAGTGGCAGACTGAATTCCCATTTACCAAACTGGCTAATTTCATTTTCTACTCTGTCTATTTATTTGATCTTTTTGGGGGGGAGGGGGTTCCACTTATAAAAGTGTTCAGAGAAAGGATGCATATTGTGTGTTTAATTGTGCTTCTCCTCACAATTCTGGCTGTCATGGTAAAAAGCAGAAAGTGCAGGCAGCAATATCAATGAACAAGGTAAAGCAGTAGGATCAGAAGGCTTCAGATGCCCCTTGAGCCTCTAAAGCTGTTGGTCCACATGTTATTCTTCCAATTTTAAAACATGCTGCCGATTAGTCACAACATTCTTGTCTGATGCCAATTATTTATTTTGGCCCATGCTTATTTGAAGGGGTACCTTATGCCCAAGTAGCTTGGTCTAAGGATCAAAATAGAACATAGCTTGCACAGCTGCATTTTCTCAATTATATTGAGTCCAAAATGGGAGATGCGAAATTACATTTTAACAGTAAATGAACCAAGGGGCTTCCTCAGTTGAAATACTCAGTTTCTGGTTTTGTGCTTATTGATTTATTTAGCTACTGTTGCAGAAAATATATACCAAGACTAATCTTGGAATGCCCACAAAATATTCTCTAAATCACTGACTTTCAGCATAAATAATTTTGTAATTTTGGAGAGTATGTTTTTTGTAAGTGGTGAGGAGTACCTTTCAACTCTAAATGTATCATTTCTGCAATGTATTGGGTTATTGCCCATGATCGTCTGCTGTTGCTTGATTATCCGTGGTTGCCTGTATGTCTTGCAATTCTTGCAGATTCACTGGAGTTCCTTTAGGACAGCATTTCTCATCCTTGTCAAATTCTTTAAGTTGTCTGGAGCTGGACTCCTGGAATTCCGTAGGCAGCAAGGGGAATTCTGGGAGTTGAAGTCCAACTATTAGCAATATCTTCAAATTGCTAAGAACCAATATTGAGAAACGCTGTTCTAAAGGTTTCAGAAAAGCAGCAGAAAGCCTAGTGAGTGCTAAGTCTAATGAGTTTGATCAACTGTGTGATTAATCAGTTATGTGATCAATAACACAGTAGTGATTGACGATATAGTATTGTAAAATAAAAGCCTTTTAATTCTTACTTTCTGAAGGGAGGAAGAGCAGCAAAAACAATAAACAAGCAGATATAGGAAGAGTAACACTTATATGATTATACATATACCAGCTGAATATAGATTTAAAGAAAACACCTGCAGAAAATGAAATAAACTGGGCTCTATTGATGAGCCTCTTATTTAAAACAACAAATCATTTCCTAAAAATAAGCAACCAGAATATTAATTAAAAGGAGTGCACTATTGTATGACATAGATAAGTATTTGATAATGAAAACGTATCAGGGAGAGTAACCCTAAAAAGCTACAGCATAAAAGGTGAAATGCGACCAACAATATGGCTCATCCCAGAAACAGTAGTCAAAATATATCATAGCAATCAAACACTGTTTCTGCACTCTCAGGAAAATCACAGCATGAATTTGAGCAGCATTTCAGAGATGCTAAATTAAATCCATCAATGCACTGAAGAAAAGATTGGCCTCACACATTTCAACTGAAACTAACCTAGTTAAGCAGAATAACTTGGATCCTACAAAAGTAATCTTTATGAACACCTACCACCAGCATATCAGGTTCAAAAGTCATCACATATAGCTTGCCCCTTGCAAGAATATGGTTTCATTCCATGACCCTGACCATTTTTCAAATATCTTGCTTCAGTATCTTAGCATCTAGTATCCATCATATTTATACAGGTAGTCCTTGACTTACAACTTGCAACACAATTGGGTTGTGCTGCTAAGCAAGGAATTAGGCAAATCATGCTAAATTTTACAACATTTTTTGCTACGGTTGTTAAGCGAATCACTGAAGCTAAGTGAATCATGCGATCATTCAGCGAGTCCAGCTTCCCTCATTGCATCTGCCTGTAAGAAGACAGCAGGAAGGTCACAAATGGCAGTCACATGACTCCGCAACCATTGTAAAAGACATGCCAGTTGTGAAGCACCTAAATTTTGATCATGTGACTGTGGGGATGTTGTGATGGTTATAAGTGTGAGGAATGGTCACAAGACACTTTTTAAAGTGCTGCTGTAATTTCAAATGGTTTCCAAACATGGTTGTAAGTTTAAAGTGCTGTTGTAATCCCAAATGATTGCTAAACATGGTTGTAAGGTTGTACCAACTTCTACCTTTCTCCCAATTCATAACTGAGTGGAGCTTCAGCATAAAGCATCCCAATTTCAATAACTGGTACAGTTTGCCTGATAGCTACCAATTCTAGACTTCTTCTGTGACACTCTGTGCTAACAACACCATTGTTGTATGCAGTTTTTATTTGAACTAGGCATCTATATAACTATCTTTAACTAATATTTGGAAATGGCAATAATATTAGTTCTGGTTTTCATTGACTGGTTGCTGGTTTTTATTCTACTAAATGTTTATTCCTGCGTATATATCTTGTCTTTTTTCTGTAAACTCAAGATGACATGCATAAGATCCAGTGGTGGGTTTCAAATTTTTTTACTACGGATTCTGTGGGTGTGGCTTGGTGGGCGTGGCAGGGGAGGATACTGTAAAATCTCCATTCCCACCCCACTCCAGGGGAAGGATACTGTAAAATCTCCGTTTCCTTCCCACTCCAGGGGAAGGTTACTGCAGAATCCCCATTTCCTCCCAATCAGCTGGGACGCAGGAGGCAAAGAATAGATGGGGGCGGGGCCAGTCAGAGGTGGTATTTACTGGTTCTCCAAACTACTCAAACTTTCTGCTACCGGTTCTCCAGAACTGGTCAGAACTTGCTGAAACCCACCTCTGATAAGATCATTCTTTCTTACCAAGTTTTTTTTGTTGTTCTCCCCACTCACAAGGAAGCAAAGACAACAGAGAAGAAGAAAGAGGCAAAGGTTCTTGAAGACAAACGTAAGGAGCCTTACAGCAGAGATCTGAAAAAAAGTAGAACTCCCGATCCAATAAAGGAAGAGAAAAAAGAAGAACAGGTGCAGAAAGCAAATCAGAAGGGAAAAGATGAAACAGACAGCAATAACAAACTAGGACAAGGAAAAGAGAAAACCGGTAAGGATGAAAAAAGGTTTTCCAAAGAGAAAGAAAAATCCACGGCGGCAGATAAACGTGTAACAGGCCAAGTGAAAGGGGAAGAAAGGGGTAAACTGCTAAAGAGCAGGTCAGTAGATGATAAAGGAAGAGAAGAGAGGGCGGCAGAATATAAGAGAGGGACTGGGTGGGACAGAAAGACTGAAGATAAAAAAGAATGTGAAAAAATAGGAGAAAAAAGATCAGCTTTAAAGCCAGTCTCAAAGAGAGAAGATAAAAAAGAACCCACCAAAGCAGCAGAAATAAGTTCAACTACAAAGCCAGGCTCAAAGGTTGACAACAAAGAGAAACCCTTGAAGGATAGTAAAGGAATTCCAGAAACAAAAGCCCCAACTGTAGAGCAAGAGGACATTATCCAAGAGCCTCCTGATAGCAGCCCCTCTAAATCTGCAGACAGTTCTTCAAACCAGAACAAGGAGGATGATGCCACCAGCATCTTTGATGAACCCTTGGAAAAGATCAAGAATAATGACCCAGAGATGATAGAAGTTAACGTCAACAATTCTGACTGCATCAACAATGAGATCCTGGTACGCTTTGCTGAGGCCTTGGAATTCAACACGGTGGTCAAGGTCTTTGCCCTGACCAACACGCGTGCTGATGATCATGTTGCATTTGCCATTGCCATCATGCTAAAGTCCAATAAGAGTCTGACAAGTATAAATCTAGATTCCAATCATATCACAGGCAGAGGGATCCTGGCCATCTTTCGTGCGCTGCTGCAGAACAACACTCTGACGGAGCTGCGCTTTCACAATCAGAGACATATTTGTGGAGGGAAGACCGAGATGGAGATAGCCAAGTTGCTGAAAGAGAACACCACATTGCTGAAACTGGGCTACCATTTTGAATTAGCTGGGCCACGCATGACGGTCACAAACCTGCTAAGCAGGAATATGGACAAACAGAGACAGAAACGCTTACAAGAGCAGAAACAGGCCCAGGAAAAGCTGGAGAAGAAGGACTTCCTTGAGGTGCCAAAGGCAGGATGTTTGCCAGCTGGCTCACCAAAGATTTCTCTAAAACCATCCCCCAAAACCTCCCCATGGTCTTCCCCTAAAGCTCCTCCTAAGAAATCTGGCACCCCAGATGCTCCTCCTCCTCCACCCCCACCTCTAGCCCCTCCACCTGCTCCTCCTTTGATTAATGAAAATTTACGCTTGTCCCTTTCTCCGGCCACTCAGAGGAAGATGGTGGAGAAAGCACTTCCTCCCCAGGAGAAGAATTCCAGAGATCAACTTCTGGCTGCCATTCGCTCTACCAACAAGAAGCAGTTGAAAAAGGTACATCATTATAGCACTAAGCTATAATGTACACATTGACTGAACCTTGTGGTTTATACTCCATATTTTATGCATAGTGCCATATATACCATGCTGGGATGCAACACTTGACAGTTATTGCTAGGTTCAATAAAGCTATCACATTGATAATGCTAGTTATTTTAATGCTTACTTGCACATAGTCACCTCACATTTCTGTGTCTAATGATTGGAGCATTTCTCCAGGGGCTACATTCCTTAGGCATTTACTAACATCTCCTGTTGGACTTTATGTTTACCGACAAAGAAATAAAGGGAGACTAGTATAGATCTATTTCAAGCTATTTAGCTCTCATCAGCTAGCTTCTGGATTCAAATCCCAGAAGAGTATGGCTAGCTGATGAGAGCTAAATAGCTTGAAATAGATCTATACTAGTCTCCCTTTATTTCTTTGTCAGTAAACATAAAATTCAACACAAAAATAGTTTGTCGTGAAAGCGACTGCCTGCAAAGGTTCCTGGATTGGAGCTGAAAAGCTGAAGCAATATCCTCCATGTCATAATCAGGTTTTTTCCCACCGGAAAAAACACTTCATCTCCTGTTGGAGTTTCACACACAAACGGCCTCCATTTAGCAATTCTGTGGGAAGATGGATAGCTAAAACACCACCTCTGTTTACCCACTTATTAAGATCATCTCTTCAATTATCTTCTGGAGATAAAACAGACAGCAATTGAGACATGATATCAAGATCTTTTAGGTTTCAGCATCTGCCTTTAAAAACACTATTCTCAACAGACAACCCCTTTTTGACAAAGCTATTTTAGGACTAATCTAAATTAGGATGTGCTTTTTAATAATAAAGCTATCTAAGATGGGAGGGAGCCACAAAGGGATGATGGAAGAGAATGAAAGAGGAGATATTAACATGCTTGTTTGTCTGATGAACTGTTGTAACTTTGAGTTGCTATTTGGATCTCCATTAGATGCCTCTAACTTGAGAATTTGTACTAAGTTCATGTCTTATTTTGGCAGGTGGAGGTTCCCAAGTTACTTCAATAGTAGGGAGCGGAATCTTGGACAGTGGAGATTGCCAAGGCTGAATCACTGTGTTTGTCTCTCGGGTGACTGTTTACATGAGAAGAACGCAACGGAGCAACAGCCCGCCCTGTGTTAGTCCCAGATGAACCGTGTTCTCTGTGGGATTAATTTGGATACAAGAATTACATGGATTGCCAAAAGGCGTTGTTATCAGGAAGAAGTTATATTTATTTTTAGTCCTTTTTAATAACAAAACTTGTTTTTGTCCTGAAAAGAAGGATCTGCAGATATGGTATATTTGGGCTTTTTGTCTAGTTTTTCCTTGTGGGAGCTCAGAAAGTAAAGGGGCAAATGTGATCAACCTTGAAGAAGTCTGAATTTGGGGTATCTCTGCTTATCTCATCATTTGCCAAGCAGCAACGTTGCAATCGCTTGCCACTAGGAACATCTAAAGAGCTACACTGGAGCAGCAGCATCATGAGAAGGTGTCCAGCATACTGTCGGTACAAGAAGACTCTAAATGGAGCCATGTCACATTTATACCCATTGCTGCTCGATTGAAATGGCAATGTCATGTTTTGTTTTGCCTGAATACTGAAGCAGGAGGGTGGGGGAGGAATCGTGGAGACAAAAGTCATTGTTCAATGTCTCTGTGATTTCAAGGATTCCATTTCTCGGATAGCAAAAAACAAACACAGGTTCTTACAGGCCATGGCTCCTTTGGTGAAAAGAAATGGGTATGTGCTCCACATTTGATTCCTAAAGACTTGTCATGGTGCCATGATCTAGCTGTAAGCAAAGGCAGCTGAATGGACTGCGTTCCTGCTGGGTCTGGGGCTCTGCTGCTTCTACTTCTGAAGTAAACAGCAGTTTCCCAACTCATTTTAGAATTTACAATACTTAATTTTAGAATTCATGTAAGAGAAAAAGAGCAAGCTTAGCTGTCAGTGGGAAGTAATGAAAAAGGCAAGGAGTCCACATATATAATCAGCTGAACTTTGGAAACTCAAATTTGAAAAATTCAGGAGCATCTTTAGGGCTTGGGGCAAACAATCAGTTTGAACTTTATTTAATCAAGTGGGCCATAACTTAGAAGATCACATCAAATATCTTTCAAGACATTTGTTTACTATAGACATGGGAATAAATTTGGGGACCAGAAGGTTTTTGTAACACTTTTTTAAACTATGCTGATTTGTGGAAAGAAACACTCTCAAGGAAGAAACATTGTTTTGGAAATGTCCATCAATATGCCATGTTATGTGGACTTTGAGAATGCTATGTGCTCCATCTACTCTGTGTCAGCTTCCTTTCCTTGCAAACTCGGTCTTCCTTCCCTCCAAATGAATCCCAGTTTCATGAATTATATTTTTAGCATAATAGCTGTCAAATACTTTCTGGTAATATGTGGCTCCTTAGCATCACATTGCGGTTGGATCACATGGGTGTATACACCCTCATCAGTCCTGATGAAGGGCATGGGATGCTGACAGAACACTGAAGTCTGTCATCAGTAAGGAGTCTTGACATGGCAAATAAACCACAAATGGAATGTATGAAGTGATCCTGAGAGTATTCTCCAAAGCACCTGAAGGCAGAATGGCAGTGGAAGCAATGGATGGAAATTAACCCTAACCTAGAAATAAGGAGAAATTTCCTGACAATTAGAACAATTAATCAGTGGAATGGCTTGCCCTCAGAAGTTGTGGGTGCTCCATTACAGGAAGTTTTTAAGAAGAGATTGGACAACCGCTTGTTTGAAATGAGATAGGGCAGGGGGTTGGACTAGGAAACCTCTAAGGTCCCCTCCATTTCTGTTATAGTAGAGGAATGACAGCAATATTTTGAGAAAATTGTTGAATCTGTTTTCAGTCTCAAGAATCTCCCCCCCTCCCGCCCCCGCCGCCCCATCTGGCTTTTCTGTACGTACTGGCTACACATCCCCATTCATTGGTCATGCAAAATATGACAGTGTAGCCCAACACTTCAAGAGGATATCAGGTTTGTGGGGTCAGCTTTGAATGAAGTAGATACCACAAACAGCATGAACTGGACAGGGAGCACCAAATACTTGACCTGAAGAAGAACGTAATAGACAACAATAGTAAAGGGACTATTTTCTTATTATTATTTTATTTGCTCTATGAAGGGTAATGAAGCAAGAGCAACTCCATCAGCAAACCAGTTTAGCTTCCTGGTAGGCTCAATAATTTCCTGTATCTAAATCCAAGTATTGAATTCAATTAATTTCTGGCTTGGGCTGTAAATTAAAACATATTTTTGCGTTTAAGTGACTTTAAGAGATTAATATATAAATGAACAGATAAATCTAACTCTCTTGGAGCCATGTTTCATGGCTCACACAAAATGCCAAAGTGTATCTGAATTGAGATAATGCAGGCTTGTGTGCAAGTGTATGCAATTACATGTTTTTCATCTTCTTTCCAAATAAGGAAAGCACTGAAGAAATCTCAGCAGCCTGATAGAAAGCAGCAAGAATTCACAGCTATTAACAAAAATACAGCTCCCTCTCCCAAACTGCATGTCTTCGTATTTTCAAACACAAGTGGTATACCTACCGAGATATGTTGGTTTCCATTTCCCATCATCTCCAACCAGAATGACCAGGCTAATGTATGGAGATTATGACTTGACAAAGGTCTTCTTGTTCTGACCAAATGAAGAAACAGAGACAAGCAGTTCTTATTCACATTTGTGAAATATCTGAAGAGATGTTATGTGTGCTTCAATTATCTTTTAATAGGCAGAGGATAGGGGAAAGGTATGCTTGCTGAAGAGAAAGGTTTATATTTTCATCACATTTGCAAAAATAATGGAGGGAAAAAGAAAACCAAGAGACAAACCACCTGAGCACGTGATCTCAAAATGCAGACATTTTTGCCATTTTCAACTGTTTCTCTTGAATTTTGCATGATGTATAGCATTGCCTGCACTTTCATTAATAAAGCTCACAAAATGTCCCCCGATTGTGAGTAATGAAACATTCTGGCCCAGAGGCTGTGAAACTCTTCAGATGTGCTAGTTTGTACAGAAAGTACAAACTTGATTGATGTGTGAGCTGGACTCCACAAAGTGTGCCTAAAACCCTTCAATGGAATCATTTTCCAACCTGTCTCCCAACTGTTTAAAATTATAGCTATTTCACAATGGGTAATATGGTTCTGATTGGTCTGATCACTGAAGCCAGATTTCTTATTTTAGATTTTCCATTCCCAGGATCATTTCGGCTCTAAAACCTGAGACGACAAAAAGGTTGCTCTAACTACTGACCAGAGTATAGAATTTAATATATACTTTTATTGTGATAAATTACCTAGATCTTTAAAAAAAAAGATACAAAAGTATAATAACCTTGAACTCAGGATCTGATGATGCCTTTTTACTTAATTTAAAGCTGCTCAAAATTTAGCCACAATACAGTTAATGCTAGCATTAGAATGAAAAAGTAGCAACTTTATGTATGTACAGTATAGTAAGTGTTTGTAGAGGATATTGTCACAGAAAAGATGGAAGTAGGAAAATTCCTTACATCCCTGTAGAAATTGCAGTACAGAGCAAATCACAAGGGCAAACTGATTAGGATAGGGGACTTTTGGTGTATCTCCTCAGGAGACAAGCACTGATGGTCATAAGTTGTTCTGTGCATAGAATTTTAAGAAATTCTATTCCACTTCCACTGGAGTGGAACATTCCTGTTTGCATACAAACACAAATCCTCCGTGTGGTCTGAGTGTGCGGGGCGTCGTGCCAGAGGGAAGTAGCTTCTCCCTCACTGCCAGATCACTGGGTTGCTGGCCAACACTGCAAAAACTGAAGATCCGACTGAGTCCAAGGCAGCTGAGTTATTTCTCTGAAGCCCAGAGAAATGTCTATATTTGGGCATTTTGCATGGAGTAGCCCAAGCAAAGCTTCATTCCTTTGCACTCCACAAGAGTGGGAAGCCTTCCAGCTGCCCAGAACAGCCCGGAGGAGAAGAAAAACAACGCCTGGTTTGACACAGCTCTCCCTTAGCCATTCACAGCCCCATCTTTTCTTTATTGGTTTTCATTCTTGTGGCTCCTCTGCCATTGTCACTGCATGTGCATGTCTGTTTATTGTCAACCAATACACATTTGTTATTGAAATACCTACGGACTTGTTGCCGTCACAGATGTCCCTGATTTTGTAAGTTTGTACCACATTTGGCAAATGTTCTATAGATAATTATCATGGATAATCAGGAGAGGCTGATGCTTTCATGATACACAAATGACAGATGGTATGAAAACAATACCATATCTTCTGAAGTTTCATTTTCCCACAACTTAGAAAGTATTTTTGATTTATGGTTATAACAGGCTGCAGTCTGGTTTACTGTTTCTTATTCACTTTCTGCACTGTGTCATGTTGCTTACCATGGGTATCGGGGTTATCAAAGGAGCAGGGAGAAGTCAAGAACTATGCTGAAAGGGCCCAGGTTATTGAAGCCTCACCACCTTTTCGTGTGTGAGAGACACACAGCATAAAGCATAGGAAAAGGGGTGGTCTGTGATAGCCTGATCATAGCTGTGATAGCTGTGGACCTACTGATGAATGCCTGCTGGTGCATGCGTGTGAGCATATGCTTATAATTAGTCTGGCCAATCCACTAAGGGTGAGAGTCCAGATTGATGATCAGTCTGGTAATCCTGGAAAAAGAAGGAAAAGTGATCTTTGTGGCTCCTTCCATACCTCTATATCTGCAAGGAGAGGAGGTTCCCGCTTTCTTCACAGCCAGGCTTCCTCTAAAAACAGCAGGTAGAATTCCAACATAATTTACATCAAAAGAAAAGTCTTCTGGAATGTCTGTTATTCCAATGCATTTTATCATATGACATGACATGACATTTATAGTTCCTTACATTCAAGTATCTTGAGTAAAGCTGAAATGTCTGGCACCAAAAGACACTTTGGGCTTCTTCAATGCAATTGGAGAGAATGCTATAATTTAATATAGATGCACAGAGCCCATTAATCCCGAGTAGTTTAGCCAGGGCTGAAACAACAAGTATAGAAAAATTATACATAACGATACTTGGTACCCTTGACTGAAAAACAGGCTTCTGGTTTTTATAGTCTCATATTGTACCACTTTTACATCAGAGTAAGTAGATACTGTTTCATCAACCCTCATTCCCTTCCTCCCTGAAAGAACCCAAGAACCTACCCAGAAGTAATGGCAAGAAGCTGGGTTGTTCAATGTAATTTTTCCTGAAAGCATGAAACAGTAAAGCCAAAATGGCACAAAGCCCACTCCAGGCCTTCATTCCAAACAGGTGTTCTAAAGAAACAATTTGTTGTGATCAAAACATTTCTGTATAAAATGCTTTTTCTTAGTTGACACGAGAGCAGAAATTGGACGACAGGCAAAGTTTTGGGGCACTTTGTTTTTATTTTCTAAGCATTAGAAACAGAATGGGAGAGTTAAAGCAATGGATCTTGCAATCATGATCAGAAAAATCTACGTAAAAAGAGTGAAGCAATGGATTTTAAGTGAGCTTTGTAGACGGAATGCTGAAATTGCTTATGCCTTAAACCGGAAGAGCTCTCTGCTCTCTATTAGCTGGTTTTTCAATTTTGGTAATAACTCAGCACTGTAATGAATGAAAAAGAGTTTGGGACAGAATGCCCTCATGTGGCAAGATTTTTACCTCATATTATCAAGAGACAAATGTTGCTTTCAAGTGGATAGTTCCTAGTGCTACTACCTGCAATACTTTTGCAAGTATTCCATCTTTTCCTCCAAACACACTTTTGAAGAAAAAGAGTATAAAGACATTGGGGAAAGTACTATGACACTGCACATATGATTCCATATTTTGTAGCATTTGTTGTTGGAGAAGACCCCGGAGAGTACCATGAACAGCCAAGAAAACCATCGATCATCAAATAAATCAACCCAAAGCAACTCATTGGAGGTATAAATGACCAGGCTCAAATTATCCTACTTTGGACATATTATGCAAAGACCGGTACTCTGGCTCCAATACTGGGAAAGGAAGGAGGAAAGGATGATCAGCAGCAAAGCAGACAGACATTGTAGCAGTGAGTGTACCAGTGGTGGGTTTGGACCGGTTCGCAAGAACCGGTAGTAAAACTGGCGGGAGGCCCCACCCACTGCCCCGGATGTCATCATCAGCGATCTGTGCAAGCCAGATGTTTAAACAGTTGTAAAGGTAAAGGAGTGTACCATTGGGAGACCTGACAACAGATTGTTGTGGAGAAACTCTATGCTGTCGCTAGAAGTTGAAAAGTATCTGATGGCACATAACCAATAAAAATACATTTTGTAGCAAGGAAAGATTCTGACTATGGGGCCTCATGAAATCTGTGAAGCAGAGAAATTCATCTGTGCAAGCAGACATTATCACAATAAATTTAATTGCAGTAATATGTATCTTCAGAAAGAATACACAGACTCATGATTATTCAGAGATGATTAATTCATTTAATGCAGAGGTGGGATTCACTTACCTTCCCTACCGGTTCGCTAATGGGAGCGTGTGCACATGCGCACTAGCTTCGTTTGCATATGCCACCTCTGTGCATGCACACGACTTTCTGTGCTTGTGTAGTAATACCACATTATGTCCAGGCTGGTGGGCGGACCCTCCTGCGGTCACCGCTACCAGTTCGCACGATCCAGACAGAACCGGTTGAATCCCACCACTGATTTAATGGCTTTAAGATATTTTAATAGTCCAGCCATTATTAAGATCTGTAATTTCTTTAGGATACTCTTAGCCCTCTCTTTGGAATTAATGTAGTTTCAAGAAAGCAATGCTATACACACACCTGGAAATCAGACCCACTGAACTTTTTAGATCATTCTGGAATGGAGCTGAGGGTGGGAATGGTTGATTCTTGTATGTGCCATTTTCTGGATCTGAATAATTTTTTTTGTAATACCTAGAACATTTTAAAAGCTGCTTTAAAGGTTCTTTTGCAGTGGCAGAGTAACTATAGCTCTGGATTTTCCAGAACATGGCTGCATTCCACTGCTACCTGCTCCAACTGGTCAAGAATAACAACATTCCCCAACTAGTTCAGATTGAGTCACCAGAGTTGATGGCAGTGGCACCCAACGGCAGTAGAGGTGTCTTGCTCAATAGTCAGGAGGGCCCTTCCAAGCTATTGGAAAATGGCAAGGTTGCATTCTGGCGGACAGAAAGGAAGCAGATTGCAAGCAAGCAAA
Source organism: Pantherophis guttatus (assembly GCF_059756535.1). Lineage (NCBI taxonomy): Eukaryota > Metazoa > Chordata > Lepidosauria > Squamata > Colubridae > Pantherophis > Pantherophis guttatus. Next base: position 36,456,784 of record NC_142065.1, on the reverse strand, counting down.
TCAGTGGTGGGTTTCAAAATTTTTTACTACCAGTTCTGTGGGTGTGGCTTGATGGGCGTGGCATGGCATGGCTTGATGGGCGTGGCAGGGGAAGGATACTGTAAAATCTTCATTCCCACCCCAATTTCCAGGGGAAGGATGCTGCAAAATCCCCATTTCCTTCCAATCAGCTGGGACTCGGGAGGCAGAGAATAAGATGGGGATGGGGCCAGTCAGAATTTTTACTACCGGTTCTCTGAACTACTCAAAATTTCCGCTACCGGTTCTCCAGAACTGGTCAGAACCTGCTGAAACCCACCTCTGAAGCAAATGTATTTATCTCATTTACAAACTGCTGCAGTCCCAACATCCCACACTAAGAGAGGGCCCCATCCAAAGTATGGCTCAGTATCTAAAATTATAAGAATCAGAACATGTCACTCAAGGGGATAACATTGCTGCAAGTTTTAACCAGGCACTAAGAGATATAACTCTTTGCCTCCGCCACGAAAATCAGAACTCTTCCCCAATAAGACCAGAGAGAGAGAGAGTCTGAAAACTGCCCCATCAAATTCAGCTAAAGCTAAGATGGGGGCAGCAGCAGCAGCAGCCCAATTTTGTCTGATTCCGAAACTTAAACTACGTTATGCCTTGTTGGTACTTGGATAGGAAACCCCCCAGAAATCCTAGATCCACTTGCAGACTGGAGCGGAAGGCTGCAAAACCTCTTAGAACAGTGTTTCTCAACCTTGGAAGCTTGAAGATGGGTGGACTTCAACTCCCAGAATCCCCCAGCCAGCTGGGGGATTCTGGGAGTTGAAGTCCACTCATCTTCAAGCTACCAAGGTTGAGAAACACTGTCTTAGAAGAATGCAACAGCAGCAGGCCCTTTCTCTAACGTTACCGTGAAAACTATATTACATACGCGAGCAGCCGCACCGATCCTAACCACGCGTTGCTTATGGAGCTGTTACAGTACTCGCCTCTGCTTCCCCGAAGGTCGCCTCCGCCAGGGGGCGAAAGAGCGGCGGCCGAAACAGCGGGGAGGCTTTAGAGCCGGGGGTCTCCAACCTTGGCCACTTTAAGACTTGTGGACTTCAACTCCCAGAATTCCTCAGCCAGCAATGCTTGCTGAGGAATTCTGGGAGTTGAAGTCCACAAGTCTTAAAGTGGCCAAGGTTGGAGACCCCCTGCTTTAGAGAAAGGGCCTGCTATGGGCGTCTCTTCCCACAACGACCCCAATGCTTTCGGCCCTCTGCGCCGTCGTGCCACGCGCTTTGCTGCCTGGAGCTCTCCCGCAGGATCGGGTGCGGAGGGAGAGAGCGAGGAGGCGGACCAGAGCCAACCGGCAGGCGACAGAGGCGCCCTGAGGGGACGGTGCGGAGTCGGCAGCGCGAGTCGCACTTCATCCCGGAGGAGGTCCGGAGCGACATGGACGAACAGCTGCTTTTTGGCGCGACGTCGCCAGCAGGAAGACCATGGAGGAGAACATCTGGTGGCGGATTTGGCGAGGACAAGAACCGCTGGCCCCCTCACTCCCGAGGGCAGCCGAAGGGCACTTCTGTGGCGCGTGCCCTCTGGACCACGTGACTGTGGGGCACCATTGGAAGTCGGGGCAGCTCCTCCGGGTGGGTATTTCCCACCAAGACTGAGCCTTGGATTGCTATGGGGCAGTGACGGGCCTTGCCTTTTTCCTGGGGGCTGTTTTGTGAGGACCGCCCTTTGGTAGTCCTGACTTGCAGCTGTTCATTTAGTGACCCTTCAAAGTGACAACGGCACTGAAAAAAGTGACTTATGACGGTTTTTCACAATTACGTTGTTGCAGCGTCCCCATGGTCCTGCGATCAGAATTCAGACGACTTGGCAAGTGATTCAAATTTATGATGGTTGCAGTGTCCTGAGGTCATGTGATCCCCTTTTGCGACCTTCTGACAAGTCAATGGAGAAGCCAGAAAGGTCATAAAATGGGGCAAAATCCACTTAGCAACAGTCTCAGCAACGGCCTCACTTAGCAACGGTCTCACTTAGCAACGGAAATTCGGGGCTCAATTGTGGTCATAAGCAATGGTGGGTTGCCCCCGGTTTGGACCAGTTCGCAAGAACTGGTAGTAAAACTGGCAGGAGGCCCCGCCATCGCCCCAGATGTCATCATCAGTGATCTGCACATGCGCAGAAGCAAGGCGTTTGCTCGCGCGTGTGCTCGATCCCATTGCGAACTGTTGGTAAAGGTAACTAGAACCCACCCCTGGTCGTAAGTCAAGGACTACCTGTACTGGGAGCACAAAATAGTTCATGACTTTCAATCACTCATGTCCCCACCCCCTTAGGCAATGGCCATTTAGCACAATGTCCTTTTTGCAACAGGAGTTAAACAGATGCCTCTTGAGAAACATTTTAAATAGGCAGGGATGAAGTCCGTTGTCTTTCCCAACAACACTGAATCCTGTCAGGCATGGAAGGATAGATACCATGGCTTGAGGAGGAGCAAAACAAGAAGAGCGATTACAGGAACTGGGCATGGCTAGTCTAGTGAAGAGAAGGACCAGGGGAGACATGATAGCAGTCTTCCAATATTTGAGGGGCTGCCACAGAGAGGAAGGGGTCAAGCTTTTTTCCAAGGCACCAGAAAACCAGACAAGGAATAATGGATGGAAACAGATCAAGGAGAGGTTCAACCTAGAAATAAGGAGAAACTTTCTGACAGTGAGAACAATCAGCCAATGGAACAGCTTGCCTTCAGAAGTTGTGGGAGCTTCATCACTGGAGGCTTTCAAGAAGAGATTGGACTGCCATTTGTCAGAAATGGTGTAGTAGGGTCTCCTGCTTGTGGGCGGGGGTTGGAATTGGAAGGATTCTGCGAATCACTTGAGGAAATCCATTGAGCCATCTCCCACTGGTAGTTATTCAGCATCCATCTGAAAACCTGTAGCAAGTGTGTTATCCAGTGTCAGGCAGTGACCAGATAAATAGCTCTTTTGAAGATCCAGAGACAATGATCACACTGGTAGGTAAGGAGGATTTCAAGTTTTATTACTTTACTGTAACAAATAGAAACATGAAAAGCAACTTACCAAACAAAATGCTCTCCTTTCAACTGCTGGGGGCCTGCTTGAAGCAATGAAGATACTCCAAGGAGTTTTTGCACAGGCCTGGCACTCAATGCTATACACCAAAGGCCTTGGAAGTGTTTGCTATACCTCTGATTGCACCTGGACTTGTTTGTTTTGCTCTGTGACACTGTGGGAACTTGACTTCTTTTTCTGAAAATCTGCAAGACTTAGGTCTTGTTGAGGAATCTTCCTCTAGAGAAGGAAAATTGCCAAGAGTTGTTACTGAAAGTGAAGATGTGATTTTTGTTAGCAGATGACAATAATCTAGTGAAAATGATCTAAGACTGAAGTGATGATAGATATGGCAAATGCCTATTCAAGGTTCCACCCAGTTATGAAAAGACTTGTGAAAAATAGCTTTTAAAAAAATCAAAAAGGTCCCCTCATGATATATTTCAAGAGCCTGATTTGGAGGAAAAAATATCCCGTTAACCAGGATGTAGGATATTTATGTCCAGTTATATAATGAACATGAGATCTTTGAAAAACAACACTTGTGCAACTTAAAGCAATTTGCATTCCTTTCAGGAAATTACTATTTAACAGCTGAATAAAGTATTCATTGCATAGTTTCAGTGCACATTTCATCATTTGACGCTTCCCCTTGTAGTTGCCTAAGTGTGTGATTCAATAAATCAGTTAAGAGTTTGAAAAAGAGGTCAGAGGATTATTATGATTGGTCACACTGTCAGCCAGATGTTTAAACTCGATTTGGCATTTTTATCAACCCATCGAATCCTTCCCAAGAATGTGGCAGAGTCAGATGTATGATGTTAAAAGTATCATTGCAGGATATAAGTTGTTCCAAGTAAAGCTATTTTTTGCAATTGACTGATGATGATTTTGTCAATGTGGTGTTAAGTGGTGCTCCAGAAGCTTTGAAATGTCACCTAAGGCACCTAGTATATTACAGGTAGTCCTCAACTTATGACCACAATTGAGCCCAAAATTTATGTTATTAAGTGAGAATTTTTTAAAGTGAGCTTTGCCCTATTTTACAACTTTTCTTGCCAGGTTTGTTAAATGGATCACTGCAGTTGTTAAATTAGTAACATGATTGTTAAGTGAATCTGCTTTCCCCATTGACTTTGCTTGTCAGAAGATTCCAAAGCTGATCACATGCCCTCAGGACACTGCAGCCGTCATAAATATGAGTCAGTTACCAAGCATCTGAAGAATAAATCATGTGACCATAGGGATGCTACAACGGTTGTGTGAAAATTGGTCCTAGGTCACTTTTTTCAAGGATGTTGTAACTTTGAATGGTCACTAAATGAACTGTTGTAAGTTGAGGACTACCTGCATTGGTACTACCTTTATTTTGCCACAGTCATTTTACTTTTCTGTGCAAGTCTTTGTATTTTGTGATTTTCTCCAGGTTTTTTTTTACTTCTATTGCTCTCTCTTCTATTGGTTTCTGCTCTCTCAGGTACTATAACTTTCACTGTCCAGACTTTGTTGGGTTTTTAAAAATCAAAATTCTTAAATCTGGGTGTTATGTGGCAGATACCTGTAAGCTTAAATTCTAAAGTCCTAGAGCAGTGATGGCGGAGCACTTTGTGCGCACTTGTCAGGGCCGCGACCAGGAAGAGGAGCTGCCCAGGGGGCATGCATGTGCCAGATAAGATACTTTCGGTTTTCCAGCAAGTCTTCCAGTTACTGCCGCACATGCACACATGCCGATCAGCTGCCCAGAGTGCATGCTCACGCCGGAAAACGGAAGACCAGCTCTTCCGGTTTCTGGCACTGCCGGATAGGCCAGCTGATCGTAACATGCACATGTGCGCTAGAAACCCAGAAAAGGAACAGGTGATGCTGCACGTGCCAGGCAACATAGCTCCATGTGCCACTTTGGGCACGAGTGCCATAGGTTCGCCATCACGGTCCTAGAGGACTTTAGCTTCTTCATTTCCTGTTACTTTGTCTATTTTGTGGTCCCACCAGTTCTTGCTTTCAGGCAAACAGTATTTCTTGCAGCTGTTCAGTGCCCCTATTGTTTGTACTTTGTCATACTATTGTTTGTAGTCTGTCTGCTAACTAGGTGATCTACTGTTTCATTGGTTTCTTGCAGAGATGACAATTGCTGTCTGTGGTTATTCTTATTAATTATCCTGTCTTTTTATATACTGCATATCTCAAAGTGGCAAACAATCCTGCCTCCAATGCAATGGTCACTATAGGTTACATCAAGGAAGATGGCTTTGTTTCAGAAAGACCAGTCTAGTTAACTTCAAAGCCCATCATCTCTGGCCATTTGCAGTGTCAACTACAGATTATGAGAGTTGAAGTCTAATGCATTTGGAGAAAGCCAGGGTTTGGAAGGCTGTTCCAGAGTGAAAGAGAAAATAATATTTGGAAATTCTGCAAGTGAACAACCATTAAAACCTTGGACTGGGCCAAAACTTTTTCTGAACACCAACAGTCTTGATCCAAACAGAAACCCATGTTTCTACGGCAACCAGACCATTGTTCAGTATTTAAGACATACCAGATGGGATGATCTGGCATATAAATTAAGTAAGGAGAAATTTTAAATTTAAAAATCAGTAAAACATACTCATTTGAAACATTAAGGCTCTTTGTTCCTTTCCCTGTGGACACCTTCCTCAATGCATTGGAAGCAACGAAAGAACTTGCTTTCTCTTTTCTGTATCAAATATTAACATTTTCCTTTATCAAGTTCTTAATTGTTGACAAAGGAAAGTTTATTTCTCCTGTTAAGAAATTATTCTAGGACTACCTATCAGCTAACTATACAGCAGAAGTAGAAGAAAGACACACAAACACACATAGCAGTAACTTAATCAGTATTTACAACTTTAATTCACATTGTAACGAACATTTTGCAAAGCAAACGTTTGCCATTCTGGTTAGAATAAGAGACAGCGGTGCAACTGTTGCCGCAATTCAGCATGCCATTCCCACACAGTGGGAATGTGGTTTGAGCAAAAGGACTGACTCAATTAACTCCTTCCTCCAAAATTTTCTTGCAGGACTCAGAAATGGTCAAACGCATGGAGAAGATGTCTACATTGTGTTGCTTCAGCATTGCTAAACACTTTGGTTTTGCAGAGCTCTGTGCAACATCAAAAGGCATATGCCCAATGCATGGCTTCTTCAACTGGGCTAACACGTTTTCCCAGTTACTGGAAGCCATGAAGTTAGTGGGCATCATAGCACATGGTGGCGTTTTCATTTTCTTGCACAGGAATTGTCTTTATACTCTGGTTGAAGCATCATGCATTTGTTTTGCTTCCTAGCCCTTCTCTGTGTGCTCCAAATAATTTAAATACAGCCTTTGCAATACTGGAAGGTACAAAGTTAATATCCCTTTAGCAGGTGGGGAGGAATAGGTGGGACTGTCCAACCTTATCACATTAAATCTTGCTGATGTTTGGAAAGAACAATGAGATGTAGTGGCAGATTGATAAATTGGGCCATGCAGCAAGAATGCAGCAGGAATGTGCAAAACTCTACTATTCTGCAACAGCTTCTAAACTACACCACAAATGACTTTCTGTTCTGGAAATCTCTGAGACTGCCCTAGAATGGCCAGACTGACCATAGTCAGGAAGAAAACAGAGAACTCCAGTGTTCTCGGCAACATTCCAGTGGCAGAATATTAGATTTTGCACACAATAAGATGCAGATAGAGCCACAATAAACAAGGATTTTCAGGAGAAATAGGCTATACTGCATAAATAATAGGCACCCATTTCTTAATTAATTTCTTAATTTCCCATGCCTCAGGAGTACAATTAATTGATCAGAGGCAAATCTGAGAGTTTGGATTCAGGACAAGTAAAGGGGCTAGCTAATCTTAACTAATCTTTCTTAGTGAAAAGAAAGGAATCTAAACTGAGTTAGAATATTATGAAAGAACATGTATTTATGTACATGAAAGGGGTCTCACCATGTGAGAAAACACTTTGAAAGAAATTCTTACAGTTACTGTTGGGCAGTGATTAAAAACAAAAGGAGCAAGTATTCTAAATGATATTGTCCTGTCTTCACATTTGCATAAAAACAAAAGTGAAGGATGTTGGCTGATGAGTTCTGGGATTTGAAAAAGAAACCATGAAGAATGCCCAGATTGGGGAAAGCTGTGTTAGCCAGGAATGCTGGAAACTCTAGATCAACCCATTTGGATGTTAGGGGGAAAGGACTTGTATAGAAATGGAACTAACCAGGAAAGAATGGACTAAGATTTCAATACTCCTCCAAATGGCTACCCAACTACCATATCTGTAGTTTAACCAAGGCATCTCCCTAATGGCATTGCAGAACCATTTTCAAGCCTGTTTAAATTCTGCCCCTGCTCATCTGAAATGCCAGGTCTTGGCAGGTTGTTTTTGTTCCTTGGGAAATGGGCAGTATGATTTCTTTACAGTAGGGTAACGGAGTTAACATGTGAAATCAACCTCTGCCATTAGAAAAAAAATAATCTGATTTAAATGCTTACTTTATCTTTTCAAATATCGAGATTTCATATTACTATGAGGGCAGTTTATACTGAAAGTTATAATATGATGGTGAAAGGTTAACTCTCATTAGAATGGTGTGGAATGCACAAGAGAAATTTCAATCCAATAGAGAAATCATTAAAAAAATCCCTTTGAAAATCAGAATTATGCTCAATTGAGAAGAATTACTTTTATCACCCTTTTTTTCCCTAGAAAAACATAGAAAATCTGTACTTTCACTTGTATATGAAATGCCCACAGTTTGATCTCTATATCTTCAGATATTGGACTTCTTATCATTCTGTGCTGTGGAGCACCAAAGACAACGTGCCTTCTCTTGTCTATTCCTCATCTCATCTTTAAAAGAGTCTATCTAGGCTCATCTGCTTTTCCTATGTATTAATTGCACTTACAGCTTTATTTGGGAATCTTTATGGGCTTTCAAACAGCTTCTCCTCCAGATTCTGATCAAGATCTACTTAGTGTAAGGATCTTTAGCAGCACCAAATATCTTCAGACTTTCAATATGTATATCGATCTTAGGCCTTAGGGCTTCCTTAAGACACAAAGCATCACCTGGAAGTTATGAAGAATGGAACTAAAATTGAGCTCCTGGCAGTTTAGGGAAAGAGAGTTTCACTTAGTCTTTGCAAAACCCTGGAGGCAATCTGCCTACCACTCCCTCTGAAAAGGTTGGTTTCAGAGAGGGGAAATCTGTCAAATTACACAAATGGTGCTTGCACCAGCTTTGTGCACTTGCATTTGTAATCATCAGCTACTTCCTGAACCACATAGGAAGTGAGGAGGACAAGGTGCTTCTCTCAATATCTGGATTGAGTGGAGAAAAGAATTAAAAGTCACAATGCTTCCTACCATGCAGAGTAACTAGTTTAGAAAAAACACTGGCAAATACTAACACAGGCTGGAGTTTCAGGACAGTAGGAGTTCCCCTACTTTTACAAGTTCTGTAAAAAGGGAGTTAGCAGGCCCATAGAGAAAGTCTTCTTTCAATTAGTCCTCCAAGATTCTTCTCAAGTGCTAGGCTGGGTTGGTTGCGGTGGGATGTATGGTGGGGGAGCTGCAGAAGAAAGAAACTGACCATTAGAATAAGCTTAGCAGCACCTTGCCAATCTTTACTGGTCTTGAAAAAATAAAGCAAGGTTAGACTTTAGTACTTGGATAGGAAACTAGTAGGAAGGCTTAAGTCAGTAAATTGCCATACAAAAAGTTGAACTTGAAGCAGATTTTTACAGAAATGCCAAATGTGAAACTGGGTCTAATTCAAGGTTAGCTGTTCTCCATATATATATGAGGATTATAAAGTTACCATACTTTGGCCTGCAAAAATCCAGATAACTGCTAGGTGATAGCAAAGGGAACTCTTTGTTGTCATCTAGTGATCATCACCTTTGCAGCCCTGATATAGAAGTCCTGTGGAAATGTCATATTTCGATATATTTTATTCTGTTACATTGCTACATTTCAGGTTACTGTAGTATTTAGGGGGAGAAGCCTCTTATTTTGCCTTGCTTTACTCATATCCATTTGGGTTTTATAGGACAAACCTATCTCCATGTTTTTCTTTGTTCTTGTTCCTCTAACCTTAATTTTCCTTTCCTGATGTTTCATGTTATTTCAATACATCCTCAGTTTTAATCAATCTTTGTCCTACCAATTAAGAGATGCTGAAGAGATTAAATCTCTCACAAGAAACTCAATTAAAGCTCACCCTTGTCTAATCAGAAACAAGCATTAATAGAATTTCTTCTAACTACACTTACCAAGATTTGTTCTGGGCCTATGACTCAATGAATATTGTGGATCATTTGTGTGTGACATTTTCTTAACAATGTCTCTGGAGAATTGCAGCTCTTATAATTCCTTGCCCATGCTTGAATGACATTTTGAGAGTTCATACCGAATATGTCTGCACAATACCTGCACAGGAAGTAAGTCCAGCTTATCATTACTTTATACTTTTTTCTTACCTGAAGGATTGTAGTATGGTGGCCCAGGTGGATATAGAGGATACTGTGCTGGAACTGTAGGTGGGTAGGGAAACACAGGGGCATATCCAGGATGAAATGCTGGCCCTGCTTTTGGATCCATGGGATAAGGGTCTGGCGGCTGATCAGGATAACCAGAAAGTGGAATCTCTTGACCTGGATTTGACAAACTTTTGTTAAGTGCATGGTCTGTGTTGATAATAAATCTGTGGAGCAATCTGGATTTGAAGGAGAAGAGGTGGCTTGGAGCATGCATGGACACCGGGCATCACATCTGTTGGAAGCCGCATCTTTTCCCAGCCTTATAACACAATTCCAGGAAAAGACATGTTTGATTTCAGGAGATACCAGTAGTTATAATCTCTTCTCTGGGGTGCATCACCTTTCCTCCTTTGAATCCAGGTCACCACAAACATTATTGATAATTCTCCTCCCAATTTGCTAGTTTGTAATAGAGATATGTTGGATTGCAGCTGCAATCATTTCTCTGGCAGCCTGACTCTGGAAAAGATTCTCCTATCAGAATGTTCCTCTAAGCAGCATAAGACTAATTGAAGTATGGTCTTATATCTATGAGAAAGAAGATTTTGGTATAAAGCCCAATGTAGCTGGCAAAATCAAGAAAACAAGAATGACATAGATTTCAATAAGATAATGCTACTTTGAAGTAAAATATGGAGCTCTGGAATTGTACTAGGAAATTCCCAACTTCCTTTGTAGCGAGAATTAATTAAAACAGATGTCTCCCCATCTTGAGTTGAGTTGCTATTTATGACATTATCAGTCAACTGACTCCCTCTCCAGCATTCCCAGTTTCCTCCCAATCTCTCCCAGTAGGTCATAACAGAAGGGCATTTTCTACCTTGATAAGGAGTCTGCATGTGATGCCGTCGCTGGTACAAGTAGCAGCAGGAGCACAGGAAGCAGCAGACAATGGTGGCAACAATGGCCACAAAGAGAATCACAGCTGAAGCGATGCCAGCAATGGTCCTCGGACTGCAGAGCACAGACAAAGATAAATTATGTTCATGCTACAGAATCTGCTACTGAAACAGATACTAATGACTCCTCTACAAGACAGGGATGGATGAATTCTAAAAAATCCAGTCACTTCTACTGCCCACCTTCTACTGCCCACCATCCTTGGGTCCAGTTAAAAAACAATGAAAAAAAAAACCTGTCAAATATAGCAAATATATTTTAAAAACACAGCAGATGACCAAGGAATCTCCTCCCGATTTATGTAATATTTTAAAATAAATATGTAGTAGCAATAGCACTCAGATATTATTTGAAGAAGGCTTCTTCCTTTCTTGAGACCTTGGATGGATCGGGGTGTCATGCACTGTCAAATGGACAGTCCAGGAAATGATGCACAAAAGAACCAGTGCCTGGGCTGATTCTCACATTGTTGTGATCAAGGTGGACTTTTAAAGCAAAGATGGACTTTAACAAAGCTGCTTTAAGAAATGCACCATTTCCCCAGCCCTTCTGTGACCTGTTTGGGCCAATACAGGGATGGAAGAAGAGGAAAGATGAGAATCTTGTTGGTAGTATTTATTTGACCATGAATTCCTCAAACAATACCCCCCTTCAAAATTCACTTAGAGGAATTCCTAAACACATTTGTGCATTCCTACTGAAGATTAGATTTAATTAAGATACAAACAAATGGGCTTATCTTAAAAATAATTTTAAAAAACTATTTAAAATAGTTTTAAACTGTCCCACAGTTACAAATATAAGAATCTCCACTTTATGCTTCAGAAACCATTGAAGGAATAGATCAAATTATTTCAATATTTCAATGCTGTACTTACTATACTTAAATTCAATAGTTTTCAATACTCTTGCTATCATCATTATGGTTGAAAATGAAAATAAAAATCACAACTTCATTCAAAAGGATATCAACAAGAGAGTTGGCCAATCTAAGTAGAAAATTCTTGATAGCAGAAGAAAATATCTTGCTTCAGCATTTGAAAAAGGACGCTCTAATTAAACTTTAAAAAAAAATCGTTTCAGGATTATGGAGCTCTGTAAGGCCTGGTCTCATTTGGGAATGATATCCAATATCCACCATTTATTCTTGAACAAGACTTTTCTAGCTGTACTTTGGATCTAGTTATAGGAAATGTGTGAAGGTATATCAGGTATGTGTTAGAAACTTCCTACTCAGCATTCCTAAAAAGGCTTGAAAAGTTTAGGCAAGTAGATCTACGTATCAAAAATTATCTGTTAGAAGTTCTCTTAACAACACCCAATGACCTTTATATACATTTGTCTACAGTTTAATTGGTCTCATGTTGCTTTAAAAACAGTTGAAACGTAGACGCCACATGATTACTTACTTGCCTTTGGAAGTTTTTGCTGTTCTCTGATAATGACAATTAGCGATTTCAACCTCTCCACCTTCAACTCTTATAAAGTGTGCAACTAGTGTCTCAGTTCTCAACTTAATCCATATAGCATATCGGTTCTGGCTTAGCAAGTTATGTGAACCAAGCTTCATGGCTTATAAACCATGGCTTCATAATCAAGGCTCAACTACCACGTGTGAGTCATGAAAACTTTGGTTGCTGACTCCATCATTCAGATTTAACTGCAAGGGAAATTGGATTTGATCAGGACAAGGAAGAAAGGAGAGCTCATCCCTTCCCCCATGGCCTTTCTTTCCAACCATAATTACCATTACTGCAGTGGCACAGTGATTAGAGTGCAGTACTGCAAACTACTTCTGCTGACTGCCAGCTGACTGCAATTTGGCAGTTCAAATCTCACCAGTTCAAGGTTGACTCATCCTTCCATCCTTCCAACGTGGGTAAAATGATGACCCAAATTGTTGGGGGCAATATGCTGACTCTAAACCGCTTAGAGAGGAATGTAAAGCACTGTGAAGCGGTATATAAGTCTAAGTGCTATTGCTATTACTACAGCTATTTAGGAAGTATTTTGACTTCAGAAAACTGGACACCCTCCTGAGAAAGGATGAAGCATGTCTTCCCCACTCCATTCTACTCTGATCAAACTGAACCCCTAGCTACAGTATATCTCAGTCATAAGAACAAGTATATCTATCTATCTATCTGAGGGGTTGCTTATATCCCTCTGCTCTGTTTCTTTTGGCACTTAAGAGGTAACTCAAGTCTTCAATCACAATCTTGATGCTTTCAACCACCTACTGTGGCTATTACATATTTTTACCCAAAGGCCATGCAGTGCTTCTGCTGCCGTTCAGTGAGAAGGTTCCTGATATCAAAACAGCAGAAGCGATGGTAGCAGTCACCACAGCAGAAAGAAGGGAAGTTGCAGTCTATGCCACGGTGCCAGGAGCCATTTCTGTCTATGTACCACTTGCAGTCTTCATCAGCTGAGACTGAGACTGAAAGGAGAAAGAAGACACTCCCTTTATCAATTCCATAGAAAATAGAAAGCAGTGAGAAATCCTCTAAGACACGGGTGTCAAACTCAATTTCATGGAAGGCCACATCAGGGTTGTGTTTGACCTCAGGGGACTGGGATGGGTCTGGCCAGGGTGGGCATGGCCAGCTCGATGTCACCCCTGTCGGGGGCACCTGCGGTGTCCTGACTGCTCTGCCAGTGAAAACAGGCTCCCGAGCTCAGTTTTTGGCTGCCGCGGGCCCTCCCGAGCCTAGTTTTCACTGGCAGAGGGTTGCAGGACGCCACGGCAGCTGAAAACAGAGCTTGGGAGCCTGTTTTTGTTGGCAGAAGCACCGTGCGCTGGTCCTTTGCTGTTTCCAGGGCGGCCCCGCGGGCCAGATCTAAGTACCCCGTGGGCTGAATCCAGACCCCTGGCCTTGAGTTTGACACCCCTGCTCTAAGAACATTGTACAGGGAACACCCTGAAATTTCCTACACATCAGCCTCTAGGAATACCTCAGGGACCCATAGTCAAAGGCCTTCCAGAATTTTGCAAGCTATCATTACATGGCCTTTCACAATAGCAGGGGCATCCCAACATTTAAAATTAAATTTGAAAAATGTTTGTGAGATCATTAGATCTTACAAAATCATGTAAGATGTTCTCTGATATTAGGTAAGAATGCCAAAATCTCCTTAACTTGTAAGATTTTGGTTTTCTTGAAATCTCACACAATTTGCGTACTGAACTGTATGTTTTTCCAATTTTTTTTAAAAAAATATTCAATTAATTTAATTATACTATTTATGGCTTTCTCATAAGTTATACCATTCACAATCCCACATTGCTGCCACTGGCTATAAACATCATTCTATCTCTCTCTTTTTAAATATAAAAGCAATAATGTAGAAGCAACATAATGAAAATGGTTATTTTCTTTGGAAGTTCTAAGACTCTAAGACTTAATATTTTTCAGATCTTTTTAAAAATAAAAAAAGTTTAGTAGGAAGCTGCTATATAACAAAGTGCCAGCTTCTAGAAATACCAGAATGACTCAGAATAACAGAAATTATAACATATATTTATACAATTTAAATATACTAGAAGGACATACAGGTAGTCCTTAACTTACGACCACAATTGAGCCCCAAATTTCTGTTGTTAAGTGAGACATTTGTTAAGTGAATTTTGCCCCATTTTAGAATTTAACTTGCCACAGTTGTTAAGTGAATCATTGCAGTTGATGTTAGTAACCCAGTTGTTAAGTGAATCTGGCTTCCTCATTGACTTTGCTTGCAAGAAGATTGCAAAAGGTGATCACATAACCTTTTAGACACAGCAACAGCCATGAATAAGAACCAGTTGTCAAGTATTTGAATTTGATCACATAATTATGGGGATGCTGCAAAGGTTGTAACTGAAAAACAGTCATAAGTTGTATTTTTCAGTGCTGTCGTAACTTTGAACTGTCACTAAATGAACAGTTGTAAGTGGAGGGTTACCTATAGTTCATTATTTTCTGGGAATTTGCCTTCTACAAAACAAAAGGAAATTAAAAGCTAGTATAAGAGACAATATCTTCTGGGGGCTGATCCACATCATTTTGTCTTCAAGGAAAAGGGTTATTGGCAGGGGTGAAATGCTCCCGGTTCGGACCGGATCGCCTGATCTAGTAGCGATGGAGGCGGGTGGTTCAGAGACCCGGTAGCAAAAATCCCTGCCCACCCCATTGCCCAGCTGAGCCGCGCAATCATCAGAGGCTTTTTTTTTATTTTTAAAAGCATTTTTTCTATAATCTCTTTGGCCGAAAAAATGCTTTTAAAAGTAAAAAAAAAAAAAAGCCTCTGATGATCATGCAGCTCAGCTGGGATTATCAGAGGCTTTTAAAAGCATTTTTTCTATAACCTCTTCAGCTGAAGAGGTTATAGAAAAAATGTTTTTAAAAGGAAAAAAAGCCTCTGCCGATCAGGCAAATCAGCTGGGATCGTCAGAGGCTTTTTTTAAAAAAAAAGAAAGCCTCTGCTGATCAGGCAAGTCAAATGGGATCTCAGAGGCTTTAAAAAGAAAGAAAGAAAGCCTCTGCCGATTAGGCAAGTCAGCTGGGATCGTCAGAGGCTTTAAAAAAAAAAGCCGAAGAGGTTGTAGAAAAAATGGTTTTAAAAGTTAAAAAAAAAAAAGTCATATTACCCCCACTACCAAGCCATGCTCACAGAACCGGTAGTAACAAATTTTACATTTCACCACTGGTTATTGGTTATGATCATCACAGCAACTATGTTCTATAAAAATTACAGTATAAACAGAAACAAAAACGCTGCTTAAATTTGTAGATTATTGCCCCAATGCATTGTTTCTTTTAATAAAATTAAAACAGATTGTGAACTACATGCAACATATGGCATATTCAAATATAAGATACATGTTCTTGATCATTGTTGTAACAGGTAAGTGAATATGTAAATTGTCATCGTTATCTAAAGTTGTAGTATTTGTTACTTTAAAAAAAACTTTACAGACAAAATGAATTACATGAAACCTTGTATCATTAAAATAAAGAGGGATACATACTCAGCTTGCTGTATTTCTTAGAAATACTGTTGACTATGCATTTATAAATGCTGTCAATAAAAAATATACATATGTTGATCATGTTATGTCAAATTTAGCCAAGCAGAGGAAGATAAAACTGAAACTCTTGTACTCTCTGGCATGCTTAGGTTTGGTCACGGCTATGGTTTTTTATTACCACCCAGAATATCAGATGAGTTCATTCCTATGATTCAATCCCCTTCATTTAAACATGTGACCTCCACATATAGAACATGACCAGCTGTCTTCAGATGACTGGAAGTGCTTACCCTGCACTCTAAACATTGCAACCATTTTACTAATTACAGTTACATTATGCCTCTTTTCCAAAAGCTCAAGGGATGTATACAATTCTGACCCTTCACCCATGTCTTTGACAAGAGAGTGAGGCCCACTGCTTTATTATGCTTGTCATATTTTACTTGTTATTGATAAAATTATAGTATCTTTCATTGTTGTGAGCTGCCCAGAGTTATTGAGGGTTGGGTAGCATAGAAGATTAATATGTTATTATTATTGCTATGGTTGCCCACACAGTCAGCCAGCTGTTTAGACTGGATTTGGCATTTTCACCCTTCCCAAGAATCTGGGACAGGTAGACGTTATTAATTGATGATTTTAAAGTTATTGCAAAATGTACTGTATTTTTTGCACTATAAGATGCTCCTAGCTTTTGGGGAGGAAAACAAGAAATAAAAAAATCTGCCTCTGCCTCCCAGCATCCATTGGTATTCATCTGGCTAGCGTCCTTGCAGCATACAGCAAACAGCCTGGTCAGGTTCAGCATGTTATCGCAGCCCGATTTAGCACGAGCAGCTGACTGGCGGTTGGATCGGCCTCCCAGAATACCACCAATCAGCTATTCCAGGCTGCTGGGATCTCTGCTGCCTATCGCCGCCTCCACGCATCCCATTTTTGGCCTCTGCACAACCCATTTTTGGCCTCTGCATGCCCTGTTTTCGGCCTCCATGAATCCCGTTTTCAGCCCGTTCCAGGTGGCGGGGATTGCTGCCGCCTATCGCTGGCGATTGCTGGTACCACTGATTGCTGGTGGCGGCAGCAATTGGCAGCAATAGGTGGTGGTGGCAGCGGCGGCGATCCCTGCTACCTGGAATGGGCCAAAAATGAGATGCATGGAGGCCGAAAATAGGGCGTGCGGAGGCCGAAAATAGGGCGTGCGGAGGCCGAAAATGGGGCGTGCGGAGGCCAAAAATGGCCAAAGGGTGGGGAGTGGGAGGTGGGTGGGGCTTTGGCAACATTCACTCTATAAGACGCACAAACATTTCCACCCACTTTTGGGGAGGAGGTGCATCTTATGGACCAAAAAATACTAAGTTGTTTCAAGTAAAGCTGCTTTTGCCACAGTCATTCTACTTTTATTTGCAGATTCTTATATTTTGTGATTTCTCACAGTCTTTCTCTACTGTTTTGCTGTCCACTATACAGACCTTTTTGGGTTTTTTTTAACAATCACAGTTGTTAAATCTGGTATGTTATGTGGCAGATGTCAGTCTGCTTGAGGACTTTAGCTTCTTCATTTTCTATTACTTAGTCTACTTTGTTGTCCCATCAGTTCTTGCTTGAAGGCAAATGGTATTTCTTGCACCAATATCCCAATGCACCACTGATTTGTCATGCTGTGGTTTGTAGTCAGTCTGTGTGATCTTCTTGTAGCCACTAACAGGTAGTCCACTGTTTCTTCAGCATCTTTGCAGAGGCAGCATTTGTTGTCTGTTGCTTTCTTCTCAATGCTGGCTTTACATGCATTTGGCTTGGTCTTGTGTGGACAGAATTTGCCCGTCTATCTCTTTCTTCAAGTTTCCTGCTCTTAATCATTGCCAGGTCTGCCTTGTTATCTGCTTTGCCTGCTATTTTTTTGAAAAATATTGGTATATAATATTTTGCCTTTCCTTATCTCTTTTCTGTTCTTCATTGGGTAGGCCAGTTTGGTCTCTCCACTACTCAGTAAGCCTTCACTGGATCCCAACTTCAGTGCATCCTCTTCAGTGTCCTTCATATATTGTCCCAATGTCCCTTTCTCTTATTCAACTGCCTGGTATTATTTATCATTTGTCCCAAATTTACTGTTCAGACAACCCCATTAAGTAAATAGATTTGTTGCAAGAGAGTATCATAATCAAGTGGATATTTTAATTTGGATATTGCAAATCTGAGACAATACAGTACTTTAACCCATTATATAATATGCTGTATTTTAGTACAATGATTCTAAACTCCTTGCACAGGATTCGTAATCTTAAAACCAATTTCCTTACATATGAAGATATTTCTTTTATACGGTAAGATAACTACTCACTACTATACACCACTTATTAAAAATAAGAAGAATACCTCTATTCTTTGCTTGTTTATATGAAACATAGTGTCTTTTTTCAAATATGCACATTCGGTGCTACCTCCCACCACACCCTTCCTCTAATCCAGAGGTCTTGTCAGCTTTAAGACTTGTGGACTTTGCTGCTGGAGAATTCTGGGAGTTGAAGTCCACAAGTCTTAAAGCTACCAAGTTTGAAGACCTCTGCTCTAATCCATGTAAGGTTCTTGATTATTAACTGGATTAACGGGAATATACAGAAGAGTTCTGCAAACTGGATCTGTTGGAATGAATCATGTTTATGAAAAGACTGGTATTCAGAAGTGAGACTCAGGAAACACAAAATTGCCCCATTCAGTCACTGAACAAGGACAAGCAGGACTGATGTTTCGTTTTATGTTACCTTTCCTTTCTTTGATTCTCTGTTTCTGTAAGAGAAACAGTTGCATTTCTCTTTTTCTGTAGAGAAAAGCTGCAGCCTTCTTTTTTCCCTGGCACCGGATGACTATAAGAAACAATTAACAAACAAGTCCTTTAACGTGGTCTTATTAGTGTTTTTGTCATTTTAAAAGATGGAAGAAGGCAGCTGGAATTCCCCTCCACTGACACAATGAAGAGATGAAACGGCAAGGCAACGTAAACCAAATCTCCTGAAATGTCAACTATCTGGGAGCAGAAAGATGTTAATGCATATTCATCAGGATTATATTTGTATTTTCTGATTTTCTTCAGTTTTTTTTTCTCCCACTGTGCTGTCTATCCAGACTTCTTCATCTTTTTTATCAACAATTGTTAAGCCCAGGGTGCTATATGGCAACTGCTTGTCTTTCAGCCACCATAACACATACATCCATATCCATTTGAACCTTAGATGATGAACTCATGAAACATAATTGGTTTTTCTTAAATTATTTATTGTTGAATTTAATTACTTTTTTATATTTTATTCAAGGATATTGCCAAGTATGGGAAAGGCTTTCCCATAACAGAGTTTGAATAATTAAAATTTCTGGTAAAAGCAACTGCCCCTTATTGTATGTAGAACTGGGAAAAACTTTTCTTCCTCATCAATTATTCTGGAGGAAAATGGGCATTTGCAAGAGGTCTGGATTCCTGACTGAGTTATATCCTCCCTCTTTGTGATGGGAAAGGGTTATCTCTAGTCCAGTTTTCTTAACTTCCCTTTTTCATTTCAAATCTTCAGAGATGTATTCACCCTCAATAAACAGTTTGACAAATGTGCAATCTTTGGCAAGTAAAATTATTTTGAGCCAGCATGCCCAACGTTGTTAAGATGTTAAAACTTGATTATAGAGACCCAGATTCCTCAATTAATCATGGAGCTCAACAGGGGATCTTGAGCCAATGAAACAAACTCAGACAACCATAACACACAGGATTGTTTCCAAAAACCTTAAACTCTCAAAAAAGGCAAGTTATAAACATAATAGTATGTTAAGAAATGCAACAATAATAAATAAAATGTCCAGGACTTTTTCTAGCATGACCAAAGCCTATATCTGCTAGAAATCGTGAGAAAATTAAAGTCATTTAGAATGCATGAAGCTAGGAAAGGTTGGGCTAAATAGTTCAATTATTGCTTTGACTACAGGAGTCAAAGTACTGTTAAGTACTATTTGTAGACTCACAATAAGATTAGATCCCTTTAGCTCCACTTCTCTAAGTTTGTAACCCTCAACTCTTATGATCCCTAGCCAGAACATCCATTAGCTATTGTATTAGTTGGACACACTATCTGGGAATTAAAATTGAATTATACAAGACACAGTGATGAAACATTGCATATCCTGTTCTTCTCAACAATTTTTCAGCATATAAAGCCACTATCAAGAGGCCAAGAAACTAGCTACCAATAAAATATCATTAACATAGTTTGCAGATATAGCAATCCCATCACAAGCAGGGCCTCATTGGAGAAACACCCTCAGGTTGTGTGAAAGAATGCAGAGATCAGCTGCAGATGTCAGCACCATGGACAGCACCACACAAATGAATGACCAGGTTCCAGATACAAGCAGGTTTCTTTTGTCCCAATAATGAGTCCAAAAACGAACAAGGGATATTGAGAACTGCTGTACATCCAACTGCTGGACAATGGGATACGAAATACTTTCAAACTGAATAAATTGTTTTAGGCATTAAAAATAAAGCCAGCTAGATCCTTTCATCAAGTAATTACTGAGTCAGTGGGACTTCAGTCATCAGCCATAATTTCGATTTCATTCTACAATCCATTCCTTCCTATCTAATTTTAGCTTCTCAATGGATAGCTTAATTTTTTCCTCCTTGTTATTGGAATGTCCTGATCTTCAAGTATTTTGGAACTTCCTTTCCTTCAAAGATCCACAGCAAATTCTTATTTATCCCAGATTCAAAGAATCCAAAGTTCCACTATGGTATTCACCTTGGAACTGCCTTGAATGTGTCTTCTCAATTAACGCTAGCAATCTTGGGCCAACAGCTCCATCCCTCCATCCCCCATGGTAAAAACAGAATTAATATTTTCTAACTTTCTGTGAAGCTGACAAGAAGCACTTTGGCTCTAGTAATGGAAACCTCATTTAATGATTAGAAGTCTGTCCTTTCGGATGCTGTTCTACAGCCAAAAGGGATATTACAGTTTTTTTTAATATGTCAAGATTTCATTTTAATTGTATCTATTTTTATTATGATTACAAATGGTGTAAAATAAAACAAGACCCAAGCAAGTAGCACTTTACTGCACAAAGATCAGTGTAATTCCCAACTATCAAAATATTTAAAAAGAAAAGGGTTCTAAACACATTTTGTACACAAAAGCTCAAATTTAAAAAACCCTATCCTCAAAGGAACCATAGGAAGGGAAAATTCCAAAGAAAAGACAAAACTCTTCTACATTGTTTAGGGTTACGAACACCAGCTAAAACCAAACCTTGAAATTTCTCTCTCCCACCCAGTAAATTACTCCGTATGTCACACAAAAGTGTGTATCTTTGGCTGTCAGAAGCAACATTCCCCTCCATGAAGGCTTATTTATAACTTATTATAAAACAGCTTTATAACTTTATTATATAACTTATAATATTAAATGATTCCCCACATGAACTCACACATATAAACAACTTTCACTTAACAAACAACTTCCACTTAGTATGCACACATGCATGCCCTTTCAGCAAGAGGAGAAACTGGATGAATATTAAGTGAGAGAAAGGTAACTACACGGAGATGCAAACTGGATGTGTGTGAGGCACATGAACAAGATAGCTGGACTAAGAAGAAAAGCAAGGAGAAAGAAGGGTATTGCACAAAAATTCTTCTACCCAGTATCAATATTCAGCTTAGTATTAAAGCTTTGTAAGATGAGGGGTGTGGACCTCTTTTTGGACCTCTTGCTTATGTATTGTTTTCAATACATTATTCTACTCATTAGGGAAGGTAAAATGATACCACAACTCAGAGGTAGTTATTTGGGAGGAAAAAATATTCATCATCTAATAAAATGTTATTAGAGTTAACAGAAGTACAATATCTGTTATAAACAAATGGGAAAAATCTATTATGGTGGTTTAACTGAGACTTGGACGGAAGTCAGCTGGGGTTTTTAAAAGATTTTTTTTTGTCTAAAGTATCTTTTAAAAATCTTTCTACAGTTGAAAATGTTAGCCTGAATCTACATCATAATCAAAATTGTCTGAAACAAATTCCTCAGGAGCCAGAATTTTTAACCACAGTATGTTGCAATACCTAGATTTCCACATAATACCTTAAGTCATAAACCGCCAGAATGGTCAGAATTCGCCAATCAGGTAAAAACAAAGAAACTATGGGATCACTAGACACATTGCATAAAAGTCAATTATACTATCTGGTTGCCAGAACTTTTTTTTTTAATCTGAATTATCCTTATATCTTGAATAATGAAGTATTCTTCTCACAACACAATTTTTCTCTTATGATAAGAAAAAAAAATAAGCCTTTGTCTGTTGTAACTGTTTAAACCAATAAGAAATCTGTTTTCAGTAATTTATTCAACTTCAGCCACAGTAGCGTAATTAGCAAAATTAGGGGATAACTGGTTTATATTAAATGTTCTCAAGTAGGTATGGAGCAATACTCTGAGAACAGACCACTTTCAGGACTAGATATGTTCCATACCACCAATACTTGAGAACACATTTCTCATCGTGAAATGTGTTTCATGAAGTTTTGTGCACAATTTCTTTTTTTTCTTTTTTCTTTTTTTTGCAGGATATATGATATACTAGGATTAGGACATGGTCCGTCTCTGTTCATTCTGGCTGAGGATGAAAGAAATTGCAGTCCACCACTTGAATACACTAGATCAGGGGTGTCAAACTCGTGTCATCATGGCAGCGTCACATGACGTTTCGGGACTTTTTTCCCCTTCGCTAAACCGGGTGGGGGTGGGGCTAGCACTTGATCCATCCGGCCCGTGGGCCGTGAGTTTGACACCCCTGCACTAGATTCAGAAAAGTGCCTTAGAAACTAGTGAGTTGGTCTTCCTGAAAACAAACCATCCTGTTATGTTCATGAACATAAGGATGATCAACATACTCAGTTTATAAATGATTAGAATTACTAGCATTTCACTTCATGGTCTTTCACAGAACAACTTAGTCTGATTTCTTTTAGATATTTTATGCAGATCTACAAATCCATATTTTTGAAAGCATTAACTTGGAGACTATTCTATGGTATCTCCCTGATTTGTTAACTTTTCATAAATGTTGGTAGATTATAATTTCAAACGCACATGTCTTTTCCGAACACTTGGAATCCCATAGTACAAAAGTTGTACATTGCAAAAATAATACTGTTAACACTAATATCAGCAAAAAGACCATTGGTACAATTGTTGTATCAGAGCAACTTTATATCTGGTTAGGTGACTCCGCTTTTCCAGGGATCAGCAATGCAGTATTGGGAGTAGCAGACAGCAACATGTTCAGTCACTAAACATTAAGTCACCGCAAGCTCTTCAGTCCAGACACAATTTCACCTTTCTACAAATAGCTTCTTTATTTTTAAATCTCATATAATTCAGGTTATTTAACTCCCACAGGTTGCTATAATTATCGGGTTAGCATCCTTCTTTAACCACAGACAAAAATAATTCTCACGGAATCATCATCCATAAACATTTCAGGAAAAAGAAATAGACCCAACTATGATTAGATGCAGGCATTTCTGTTTGTAAGTCTTTCCAAGAGCCTGCATTGCTCAAAGGAGTGGGGCCAACTGTCACAAAGTTCTGGTGTGTAATTGTCAAGTGCTGTTTCTCCCCATCCCAAAGTCCATGGTGTGGACACTTTTGCACAGCTCCTGTGTATGTTCAATGGAATACACTCCAAAGTTTCCCCTTATTTGTATGACCTTTTTTTTTATTAATGATTATTTTTCTGGTCCTCCAGTTTCCATTTGGGGTGATATTCCAATTGAGGGTTTCAATCCAAAGGACACAGACAGCTACCCCTTCTGGCTCTCTTATCCTCTACAGAAAAAAATACAGACCAGCTCAAGAGAGATCAATGTAGCTTTAGATGAAACATCAACCGGACATCAAGGCAGCAAAATAACACAGCATGTCCCACTCTTGAATCACAGATATAGAGAAGGATGAATCATGAGGGGTTTTTTTTTTCCCCTCTTCTAATTCTTCTAGCTGTGATGGGGCATTTCACACATGCTCAGGAGCGCCCTTGTTCCTTTACTTTCAAGAGGGAATACAAAAATACTTTCCAAAGCAGAAAGCAGGTTCAACCAGAAAAAGCCCAGAGAAGCACCATCACTCACCCCCACCCTCCCCTAACCAGGCGCAGACCCGGCGTTTGCTTCACGCAGCGGGTCTGCGCCTCACTCCTATTCCCCTCCTGCCGAGAGCCTAGCCTCGGACCCACGCCGGGGAGGCCTCCCCCCGGCCTTACCCAGGGTTGCAGCGACCAGGCTGCAAAGCACCGTCCACGCCAGGGCCCAGCTCCCCATCGCCGTCCTTCTGAAAGGCTTCCAGATGCCCGGCCGACGCTGCGGGAAGGGGCGGGCGCGGAGAAACCGGATCCGAGGTGGGGAGGGGACGCCTCCTCTTCTCCCAAGATGGGAAGCGCGAACCGCGGTGGGAGGCTAGACCGAGCTGTCTTCTTGCGTGCCGGGCCGGGCTGTCGGAGCTGAGGGGCCTGTTACGGGATTAGCGAAGAGCGTAATTTTCGTCGCAAACCGGTTTAGTCGGCAGGCGGGGGGCGGGGGCGGGAATGAACTATGGGTATTTGTGTTCTCCGAGAGTCTCAAACTGATGCATGGCGTGGGGAGGGGGTGGAATGAAGGGAAAAGCAAGGCAACAGTTCCTCACTATACAATTTGAGGGAAGTGTCTTTAACTCTTCGTTTCTCTGCCTTCCAAGTTCTCTGAACAACGTTTTGTCACAATTAAAAACTAAAGGATCATAACAAAAACTTAATGGTATGCAAGAGGGACGGGGACACTAAATGGCATTAACTCATAATAGGAACGCGGCAAGAAGTAACAGCTATTTTGAAAACCGATTTTAAATGGGAAAACATAAAAATGTTTCAAACTTTCAACAACTGAAAAATGTGTCTTAAGGACCCCCTTCAAGGAAAGCTCCAAGGACAGAATTTGACAGCTCAGCCATCACAATCTTGGGTTTGCACAGTAAAGTGTCTCTACTTTTTCTAGTTGTTTGCTCCATTCAGGGTTGCCTTAAAATCATTATTGGAGCCAAATCTTTCTTAATCAAGATCTCCATGTTCCTTAAAAGCTGGTGCCTCTGAATGAAGGACATTTGAACCCCTAAATAATCATTGAAAAACCATGAAATTTACACTCTTATCACTAGAAAAACTCTTATTTTATCATAATTGCATCCAGACCAAAGCTTACTTTTTATACAAGTCAGTGAACATAAGGTGGGATTTTTTCCCCCTGAAAGTCTGGAGCACAAGGCTGCTTCAAAATCCTTTGATGCTTCGGGTGGAGCCGTCAGTGATGCTCTGGCCCAGCCAGCCAGGTCAAAGTGCAAAATTAAGCCAAGCAGCCAAGTATCCAGAGCATGTGTTCATCATCCACAATTGTTCGGGCATGTCTCCATATGCCTTATTTTCTGACTTGTAATCCCACTTCATTGTTGCAGGTTTATAATTGCACTATAATAGCATACCTTCTCTCCTGCCATTGTGGATGCCAGTGTGTTCCTAAACCGCTAGTACCTGTCTTGCCCTCTCCCTGAATCATCGCTCTTTCCACCCCTTAGCATGAACACAGATTTCACTTTTTAGCTTTTGATTCCCCCACCCCCCCTCCATTAGCTTTTCCTCTCCCTCTCTGGGCATCGTTTGTTTTGTGACTCTTTTGCACTTCCTCTGTTCCCCAAATCTCACTTTTGCTGTTCCAAGTTTAAGAACATATGATTTCTGAGGCACCAAAAAGGGTTTTGCTTTATGATTCTTCCCTCCTCTCCATTTCTTGCATGTTGGCCCACATGTCTGAAACATTTTGTTTTATGGACTTTGGCCCTCTTTTCTTTTTATCTTTTATTCTATTTCGTCTTTAAAATATAACAAACCCATGTGATTATTAAGATGTGAAGAGAGGCACATGGCAGAGACCTGCTTTGATGACATGTGGGAGACAACCTGTGTTGCTGTCAGACTGTGGAATATCTCCCTGAGTTGTGGATGGCCTGCACTTTCTCTCTATTTACAGAATCATTAAAGACATCTCTTTCACCAGGCTTTTAAGAGTTAAAATTGTTTTCAATACTTCTTGTTATTACTGGGCGAGATAATGAATAATGCGCGGGGGACTGTAGATGTTATAGTTTAAATTTCAAAACTTTGTTACTTGGATTTTTGAGATCACATTGTATCATATTCCTGTATTTTATAAATGAGTACTATATGTTGAAGTATGGTCCAGAAAATAAATGCTACAATGTTTTTGTACTGTACTTACAAAGTATAGTACCTTGGGATGGTAAAGCAAAATCTGGGATAAAATATATATTTTCCATAGATATCTCAGCTATGACTGAAGCACTGTGTCACCATACAGAAGCAAAGTTTTTGATTAGGGCATCATTAAGAAGACCAGTAGCCAAAGGTGGAGAGATACATGATGTGAGATGATTTATAATTCATGTCAGGTGGAAAAATATCAGATCCTTCTTCGCAGAATGAAAGGATTTGATTTTGGGAGAGCTAAAAGCAAACTGAGTCTTGATCTTGGAGCATCCCATCCGAAAGACGTTTGAAAAGAATACCTAATGCACCAAAGCTTATGCTATTTATCTGTAAAGTTCAGCTCATTAATGTTGCTTGAAAATGATTGGCTTAATATCTGGTGCTTGTGTCAACGGAATGGGACAATTCAACACTGCTAGCTTGATGCAGCCAGCTGGGAGCAGCCTTCTCACCACTGCCAAGTCCCCTCTGCCAACTCGCTGCCACCACCTCTTTGCAGGACATCTCAACACTGGAAATTTGCTGTGGGGATAATTCACTGTGTGTGCTGGATGGAAAGCCAGGTGGGCAGGCAAGTGAGTGAATGGGTTGTCAGGGGGGCGGTGATAAGCAGAGAGTGGAGTTGGAGGCAACTGCACAAAGGCAAAGGCAGGGGGTTGGGGTGTCACCGCTCTGCAACCTCACCGCCCTGCAACTTTTTTTTTAAAGGCCAAATTTCTTAATGTTTGAGGGTATCTTGCTGGGAAGCAGTGAGGTGGGATGTCAGTTTTTTTACAGACTAAAAAGATTTTTTTGAGTTGCATTCAAATCCTTGCCCGTCAAGCAGATTGCAAAGTTTGCAGCCGCATTCAGTCTGATGTACCACAGAAATGGGGCTGCATGGACAAGAAAGTTTGGAGTCCAAACAGATTGGTAAACGCACACACAAACTTTGGAAACTTTGTTGCAATTGCCACTTTTATTTAAAAAATTACAATTGTAAGGATAAATTTTACAATTCATTATAAAGTTGGAAGTTGAAGAAGTGCATACTCTCATGTCAAAGAAAGCTGTTTTATAAATAAGGGGAAGATGCAGGAATTTTCAGGAGCAAGAAATCAGTAGCCACATGATTATTGAGTTGAAAAGATGGGAAGAGAGAGTCAGAATTCAAGGTCTTGTTAGAGAATTTCTTCTGCGTATGGCATCTTAATTTTCTGCAGTAAATTTATCTATATAACATTCATGAGATTGCTTTGGAATATGAAGAGAAAAGACAGTCTAGGCATCATATCTGGTATAAAGCCAAACAGTGATTGCTTTCCCTTACTTCCAAACTAAGAACAGTATCATGGTACAGTACCAATATTAAAAAATAGCTGTCATTGCTGCATTTAAAGAAGATGGAGTGATCAACAGACATGAGAGTTAATTATGCTTTTCCATTTACTTTGAAGATTCATCAGTACTAGCAACAAGTATAGAAAGCCTTGCAAAGTTAATGAAGTCTTTCAAAATCTTGCCACTCTATACATGCTCCATGACTGGAGGCTTTTAAGAAGAGACTGGACAGCCATTTTATCAGAAATAGTGACCTCCAAGGTCCCTTCCAACTCTTGTTACTGTTACATGTGTGTCCCTCCAATGCAGACTTGGGCATTTTATGATTCACATGCCTCATCTGGCCCTTTTGTTGTCCCTGTCCAGCCTGCAGTGTCAGAGGTGTCAGGGCAGGGGTAGGGCAGTAGTGGCAGCGGGAGAGGAACAGGGTGGAGGCAGGGGCAGTGATTGTGATGGCAGCCCTCCACAACAGTCCCAGTTTTTAATGTGGCCCTTGGGAAAGTTAATTGCCCACTTCTGCTCCAATGTATTTGTAGCACTTACATGGATAAATAGTTTCATATATTGGTCTGCCTAAAATCTTTATCCCTTTCAAATATTTTTGGTGGATTTACAAAATGTGGACCCTACTTAAATATATTCTCCTTTGGAAAATCCATAATGTTCATTGGATGTTTCAGTATATTTCTAAAGAATGTTCATAAAGCTGCTTGGCAAACATACATGCTGTAGTAGTAATAGTAGTGATATTGGTACAAAATCCACAAATCAGTCTGCTTTTCTGTAGTTTAATAATGATTTAGTGCAATGTTATCACTTCAGCTACTAATGCAAGACTTTAGATGCCTTTTCTAACACATCTGTAGTATTTATATTGCATATATCTAAATAAGCATAATTAGTTGCTACTTTATTACAGATATTAAAAGGAATATCTCTTGGCTGTATGCAGTTGTCAGTGATCACATTATAAAGAGTTTTTGAACAAATCATGAATCCATTAAGCAAATACAATTTTTAGGTTAATTGTAACTAGGAACGATTGCCACCATATATTTCTTTTTACAAAAATCTGCGTGGCCAACTGCATTGCCATTCAAAGTTAATAAAAATCTGGTCTGGTGGACAATCCTTGAGCTCAGTGTTCCCATCGCAGCAAACATAGTACTTGTGTGGATCTGGTGGGTAACTGTAATTGCCATTAAGTTTGTCTTTACAAAACTCATCCACAATCAAATCACTTGGCCAATCCTTGATGGCATTGTAGACCAAGCCTCCTGGACAGTTCATGACTACTGTCTGCCCATTAGAGCATCTGTAATATTTATGTGGATTTGCTGGATAAGCATAGTTACCATCAGGTTTGTCATTACAAAATGTACTTGGATCAGAGATGTGGAGTCTAGGATTCAAAGTGGATGCAGGAATAAGTGTGATAAAAGGGCTTCCTGTTGGTTCCGTAGATTCCAAGGCAGCACATACTGAAAGAAATATTTGAAGTCAGATCTTTAGATTCTTGTAACAATTCAATAGCCTTATTACAATCAGAAGTATCTACCAAGCACTGATCAAAAGGCAGGACTGTCCCTGAAACCATGCAATCACTCCCACCCCCACACCCTTTTTACTATGCACCATATGCAGATAAGAGTGGGTTTTGAACAGTCACACCCACCTTCTTGACTTCTTGCTTCCCTTTTCTATAGATGCTTCTGATTCCAACCCAGAAAATCCATTATGAACTGGCATTATTAAAAGAAAATACTAATGGAAAGCATTTATGCTAGATGCTAGATGAGTTCTGCATGACTAGGGATAAAATCTAATAATCTTATATTAATGTTTTTTAGAACTGTGACTATTATATAAAGAGTCTGTACTGTTTAAATCAGAGTAATGCTGAGGCTTCCAGGATAAAGCTTTGGCATTCAATTAGAAACAGATAGAAAGTTCGTTTAATGAGGAGAGATATATGCCGTACCTTTTGATATGGACATCTTGATACGTTTTGATAAAATATTTTATAGAAAAAATTAATAAAAATTCAAAACTCATACAAAGAGGATGTGCCCTATACTGGATTAGACTTCAAGCACTATCAGATTAGTCCCCACTCTTAAATGTAATTCTACTTTCAGAGTTTCAATTATCTGATAGAGAGGAAAGGAACTCCTGGCTCACTCCCAAGACACAGAGTGCATGTCTTGGGAAGGGCATTTAATTCTCCATAAGTCTACTTCCAGAAATGAATTCACATCCTTTCCCCAGTGTTTTGAATGGTACAGATTCTAACTTTTGCTGGTTTAATACCATTTGACTGTACATTCTATTTCAGGTTGTCTATAAGGTGACTCTTTCTCGTCTCTACCTCCAGATTTCATCAGAGATCTTTCTTCCCAAATATTTAATCAAATTATCTTGATTCAAAATGTGTTTTAATTTTGCTATTGTATAAATTTTGTTTAAAATTTTCCTTAATATTTCAAATGTTGAATTACTTAATAAATATTCTTATAATTAATATGTAGTGCCCTAGTACCCAGATTAAGATCCAAATATTATTTTATTCCAATAATTTCCACAATTATAACTCAAGATTCTCAAACTTCTCTGCCCTCTAAAAGTATGGGCAAACTCCCAGAATTCCCAGACAGCATGGCCATTTCTGAAAATTTTGGGAGTTAAAATCCCTATTTCTTGAAAACACCTAGAATAAAATGATAGATCTATCTTGTACTTCTTTTATTATTAAATACTGCATTTGATGGTAGCAATTACAGATTCAGTGTCCCTTTCATTCTTAATTTTGCTTTATGTAGATTTTAGGTGGCAGATCCAAATCTTTCCTATTTACTAGGAGTATAAATTATCAAATTATCTTTTGATAGTAGTAGAGTAGTATAAAAATATTTTCTAATGGCATTAATCAACTAATGCTATTATTCTAATATTCAGTATCTTATATACAAATTAAATATTCACAGAATTTAGTACGATTCCATTATAACACTGTACAATATCTAGAACTTTTTGTCTTGTAATATTGTCATAATTCTGTTAATTATATTAATTCTTATCCATTTTTCCCATTGATAACACCAATTACCCTAAACTGCTGCTCATTTAAGAGTAATGTCAGTTATAAATATCTGGCGTGGTCCTGGACATCATATCACTTGGTTGGTTTTTTTATCTTTAAAGAAGAATATTTGTAACTTGGGGTTGAAATGAAGGGTCCTTGGTGCTCTCTGAGCTTCATTGTTTTCTTGCAGATGTTTCATTACCCAAACTAGGTAACTTCAGCAATGCTAATGTTTCTCTCATCTTAATGTTAGCTGGCAGAAAGTGCTCTGAGCAGAAATAAAATATGCTTAGGCTAAATTCTTCTGGGTAACATATTTTATTTAGGATTATGCCTGAAAGAATCAACACACAATTTAAATGTGGTTGCAGAGCACAGCGCTCTCCTTCGCAAACTTACCACTGTGATTCTTTTTCATCAACAGGATAGATGCATATTTTTCATTCATCACTTTATTCTGATTCAAAGCATAGACCGTTTTAGCATGAATATTGCGGTTTTTCCCAAATACAAAAGTCCACACAGGTATGCTATCTAAACACACAGTAATTAGTTAATTACATCTTTTTAGGACTGTAGCACAAGAATTACATTTATAATTTATCTAAAAAGGACTTAATATGTTTCACTAAAAGCAGAGATAATATTTTTTTAAAAAATCTGCATATTTCTCTTGTAATAATGTGAAGTATTGCTTAGAATCTTGGAACAAAGAAGCTTAGCTAATAAAAACAGGCATAGTAATTACCACCAAGCTCTCAAATTTGAACATAGACTGACACCTGAACATTCTAGACTGATTTTCTAAAGTGAAGTGAAAGATGGGTGTTTCTCCATAAAAGCATTTTGTCACTTTTTAAATTTCTGTTTCCATTATTGAAAATATTTTATAAAAGTAAATTCTGTTTCTTTGTCATAATTTACTAGCTCTTTTATAGCTCTTCAATGGCTATATGTAGTACAAGTTCCAAATTAGCCAAATATATTCACTTTGTGTACTATCAATGTCTTCCCAGCATCCATATGTGTGTGTATTTGTTTGTTTTTATGGGTAATTATAAATGTATCTGTTTATGTATAGATTAGAATAGTTTATTGTTTGTTTATTTATTCAATTTATATGCCACTCATTATTGATATAAATGCTATATGCTTATATACATAATGAGAGAGAAGAGATTATAGTTAAACTAACTAAAGCAAAAAAAGGTAGATAGATCTCTTTACACACAAAATAAAGTAGAAAAAATATTTTAAATACTACAGAAACATTACACCTTCCCAGTTCAATGATTTTTTCAGGGTATAAAACACAGTTACCTGACATCAATCAAACAGGATTTAAGCAGCTGATGTATATAACATCTTTGTTGATCAAAATAAAGGATCCACTTCTCCATAATCTTCCTATTCTTAATTTAAGTAGAAGTACTGAATAGATTTACCTGGTGCTACATAAGGATCTCTTGCAACTCCCCAAACTCCAATATTTGTATGTTTTACATGACCAATCTCTTCCCAGATTGGACGAAGTTTTCCTCTTACTAATATAGTTTCATTGACGCATCTAGAAATTGATCAGTTTACAATGCACTTTTTAAGATCATTTTATTCATAATTGTAATATATCTGTTCTGCTTCTTAAATAAGAATTCAGAATTCATTCTAACTTGTAGTTTCTATTAGTTTAAGCTAAATTATTTTTCTAGTTTATTAAGTTAAGAAACAGATAATGGTTCTGAATTATGGATTATAGCCACAAACACTAAAATATAAGGGCATAAATTAGAATCATAACATTTAGCCTACAGATGAGTGGCTTCTGGGTATACGGAAACTATACCAGAAAATAATGTTTCAGAATATGTGAAGCTACTTTGTGCCTAATTTCAGGCTTTTAGCAACCAGGCATGGATTATGTTTTTGTATCTTTGCTGTACCAAAAAGCATTTGGATAGAAAAGGTAAGCTTAGCACTACCTAACAGACAAGGCTGTACTGCAGATATGAAAACGGAGAAGCCTACTATCTCAAACTTATTCTGAAAAGATTTCCATCCAAGTTGACCCTAGAATTCCAGCCTAAATTCAGGAAGGTGCAGAGTGCTACTGTTTTTCATTCCACAAATCTCTTATTGTGAGACCAGTTTCTGGAACTGATTGATCGATGTAGAATAGCTACATTTTCACTAGGAACCTTTCTACTACCAAGAAAGCTAGAATCTTGAACAAAGCTGAGATACTCATGTTTTGAAACAGAACGCATATCAAATGACTCATGATAACACTAACTTAGGAGCCTGCCCATTCCTTCCTAAAGATGATACCTGGTAGTGACTGCTGCAGCAAGGATGTTCTTTGACTTCATTAGATGTGTAGGAAATATGTGTAGGAAATAAGATTTGCCTACAGAATGTTGAGTTAACCTCTCCCTGCAAGTGTCCCCGGCCTTAGGAGCAAAATGTGCTGTATGACTCAAACTACTATAGTTCGTGTTATGAACTATAGTAGCTTGACTCAGCCTACTGTATTATGCACACCCAGCCAGTTGTGGTTTACTTTACAAACTACGCAGGGGTGGGTTTCAAATTTTTTTACTACCGGTTCTGTGGGTGTGGCTTGGTGGGCGTGGCATGGCTTGGTGGACTCGGGAGGCAGAGAATAGATGGGGGCAGGGCCAGTCAGAATTTTTACTACCGGTTCTCCAAACTACTCAAAATTTCCACTACCGGTTCTCCAGAACTGGTCAGAACCTGCTGAAACCCACCTCTGAAACTACAGCGAAATAAATAATAGGTTAGCAACATATGTGAATTTAATTTTCATGAGTTATCTCTCAGCATAATCTATTTTACAGGAGTAGGCAAAATAAATATGGGTAAAATAGGGAATTGTGCAGCCACTTTGAATTCCTTGGAGGAAAAATTAGATGTAAGAATAATAAAAACAATAATAATAGATTTCCAACTTCTTTTTCAAAATGTTAGCCATTTATTTTTTACTTTTACCCCAATATTTTATGTTATTATTTTTTTTATATCTACACATTATTTTTCTAATCTAGTTTGGAGACTAGAGTCAACTCATACATTTTCCATAGTGTTTGCTATCATTATGGTTTGGCTTTGAGTTTTAATTTCTGAAGCAACTTTATTATATTTTCCAATCTTTTATTGAAGTCTTGTTATATTATTTTAATGGTATCATTAAAACCAAATATAGGTTAGTCCACTTTATTGGGTTCACCTTAGCTATCTATGGTTGTGAAAATTGGATCTTAAAAAAGCAAGACAGGAAGAAGATGTGGAGAGACATAGCTCATAGAATCACCAAGAGTCAGACACAACCGAATGGATAACATCCACATCATCATTAAAATGTTTTAATTAAAAAAAAGAACCACTAAAAAAAGGAAATTTGACAACCAGGCTTACCTGTAGCTAGGCAGATCAGGAGACAGGCTAGAGCCTTTAACAACTACATTTCCTAAGGCTTTGAACCCATGTTCACAATCCATCTCAAAAACGGTAAAATTGTTATTGCCTGAATTTCTCCATATTTCTCTGAAAATTCGAGATACGAAATCCATTATTAAAATGAAAAGTCAAGGTTGCATACTTTTTTTTTTTAGAATTGTTAACTGTAATTGTTCACTGTAATGAATAGGATGCAAATCCAATATTTACATACAAGAAATAAAAAGTGCAATATAACCGTGGTACAAGTCATATTTATTTATATGTGTATTGTTTCTGGGCCATGCTGTTGCTTTAGAAATGCAGTTATCTGCATTGACAAAAGAAATAATGTAATTATTTAATATAAAGAATAGAATAGAAGAGTAGAGTAGAGTAGAGTAGAGTAGGTTAGAGAGAATAGAATAGAATAGAATAGAATAGAATAGAATAGAATAGAATAGAATAGAATAGAATAGAATAGAATAGAATAGAATAGAATAGAATAGAATAGAATAGAATAATATTTCCAATTAATCCTGTGAGTTTTTTAGTTTGGGCAGTAGAAGGTCTCCAAATGAAATCTTATGCAGAATATAGCCACGTTTAGCCTGGAAAAAGAAGACTGGAGAGACTTCATTGGGCACCATATCCAACAGTATTCTTTATGTCTCTGAATCCTCAGAGAAGGTTTTCAGGCAATATCTATAGCCTCTTTGCCAAAGCTTTTTGGCCTATCTTTTTCAGGCAGGCAAATTATTGTATTATTGTATTTTTAGGATTAGTAAACAAAATACTAATGTTCAATATTTTATATCTTCTAAATACCTCAAACCTTTGGGATGTCCAAGAAGACCATTATTCTCATCCTTCACTATTACAGCCCTATTATGAGGTTTACGTTTACCTTGTACAACTATGTCTCCAAGAGAAAAATAATCTGGGGGGAAAAAATAAAGATTGTCATCACAATCCCACTATCCACTATCCTCTGTATTGCAGGCTTGCTAATCTCATCTGGGTTTAATTAACTCTTGGAATTGACACATAATCCAAGGCTTTTAAAATATTTGAGCCAGGAAGATTTTGTGCTCCCTAGAAAATCCTTCCCTTTTCAAAGAACTTTAACATATTCATATTCTAGATATAATTAAAAGAACATATAGCTAATGAATGTGTTTTATCTTTCTTGGGAGTTAACATTTCCTTCTTTACAATAGACTGTTAACATCTAAACAATGACTTGAGGGAACACATGCATCAGAGGTGAGTTTCAGCAGGTTCTGACCAGTTCTGGAGAACTGGTAGCAGAAATTTTGAGTAGTTCAGAGAACCGGTAAATACCACCTCTGACTGGCCCCAGCCCCATCTATTCTCTGCCTCCTGAGTCCCAGTTGATCAGGAGGAAATGAGGATTTTGCAGTAACCTTCCCCTGGAGTGGGGAGAGAATGGAGATTTTACAGTATCCTTCCCCTGGAGTGGGGTGGGAATGAAGATTTTACAGTATCCTTTCCCCGCCATGCCCACCAAGCCATACCCACAGAACCAGTAGTAAAAAATTTTGAAACCCACCACTGACATGCATTATAGTTTTCCTCACTACAAATGTGTTGCATTTTTATTTAAATTATGAAATTAATTTAATTAACATTTCCTTTTTTAAGTGAACAGCTACCCATATCTTTTCCAGAGGACCTACAGGAATAATTCTATAGAAACTATTAACCTTGATCATGACAGTCCACATGCCAGAATGTTGTAGGCTTCAGCGGTCCTGTAAGGTATACAATCTCCGCATAACGTTTGCAAAATTTATACTTCAATTTTTCTTCAGTTGAATATTCTGCAGGAAAGATAAAATACATATGAAATTATTTTATACTAAGTTAGAACAATAACCCACCTATGCTCTGTATTGACTCCACATATGACTGGTTTCTTAGCGACCACTCAAAGTTACAATGGAACTACCTTAGGGCTACTTCTATCATCGGGCAGAAGACATCGAAGCATAGCCAGCCGAACAAATAGGTTTAAAAATAGTTTCTGTCCTTGGGCTGTCAGACTCTTAAACACAACCACAATCACTCCACGTACACGCGGAAACGTATGACTAGTTTTTCTTTTTCTTTTTTCCCCCTAATTACTTGTACAGTGATTATTCTTTATACTATTTATGTTGTTTGTATTTTTTGACATGGATTGCACCAGTGAGGCTAAAACCAATTTAGTTGTATACATAATGTACAATGACAATAAAGGCTATATTAATTACTTATGACCCGGAATTGAAATCTCAACAGTCAGTCTCCCTATCGCATGGTCACATGACTGGGTTTCAGATGCGTGGCAACATGGCCATATTTACAGCCATTTGCAGAGCCCCACACTTCCAGTGTTTGGCAAAATTGCATCCACAGTAAACCATTGGTTTGTTTAACAACCACATGTTCACTTAACGACTATGGCAGCCACTTTATATTCATGGCTATATTCACATAACGAATGCTGTAAAAAAAGGTTGTAAAATCAGAGTCTGGGAAGACTAACCTATTTTATGACCATCATGACTTATGATGTTGATGGGCATTAAAATTCTAAAAAGGACTACTTATACATCATTGTTTCTCAACCTTGACAACTTTAAGATGTGTGGAATTCCCTAGCCAGCACTGGTTATTGCAGGATGTGTGAATTTAGCCAATTGTGGCTTACTTAACAAACCATGGTTAAGCAAACCAAGTCTTATCCTGATCTAAGAAGCCAAGTAAACCCTGAATTCCAGTAAGTTTTAATTAGTGGAACAACAAGAGTAAGTGCAACTATTTTATAAATGTAAGAATTAATTTGTAATGTATCACATTAATAAGTACATTTAATAATATTACAATAAGATAATAATTTATGTTTGTTACTTGTAGCAGATCCTGCAATCAGTAAACAAAGCACAACAAAAGGCCCATTTGAGAAGTTCCCCATCCCTGCTGAAACTGCAGTCTTGGTTAGATTCTGCAAAGAAAACGAACAAAATAATTAGAACTTTGTCAAATCAAACGTATTAACATTAGTTTTGCTAGAGAGTAACCCTTAAATTATATGGTCTCACATTATTACTGACAGACAGAATTGAGAAATGTCTTCATCCACTAAAAGTTTTGTGTCAGTTAAGTTAAATATAGGAGTTAAATAAATGGAGGATGGAAATTATTTAGCATCATAATATGGCATGAATGGAATCACTGTTTGACAGGCTTTACTAAAAGGAGAAAAGAGGTATTGATTTTCAGCTATAAAGAGCTGGCTTGCTGTTACTGGGAGAACATTTAACTGTTGTTATGAATGATAAATCCTGTAGGCATCATTAGACAATTTGTGCTGAAGTTGGGAGAAAACGGTGTTGGTTTAGCCCAACACAGGTCCATTAGCCACAAGGATGATCCTGAATTCATTCTTATTTTGGGAGTTGAGATGTTATCCTTTATAATCTCCAGAGGAAACATTTCACTGGGCTTTTTTGCCTGCTGATATTAGTCAAACAGTATATCTATACTGGCTTCAAATTACAGTTGAATGTCATCTGGAAGAATTTTCTTGGCAGCAGTCAGAGTTCTATTTAGCACAATGCCAAATACTTTATTCCGGCACTCTAACCCTCTATTCTGGAAAGTTAATATTCTAAACAATGAAAAGCTTCCATTTCATCTCTGACATGCTACTCTTTGTTGTGATGGAAGTTGCTTTGCGATGTGGTTTGCATGTAACAGCTGAATAACCACATATATAGTTACTGTTACCCAAGCATTACTCCTGAACTTGTTCAATCCAAGAAACTTTTCACTGCTTGGCAGTGCCTGTTATGTATTCTAAAATAAAATTCAGATAACTCTTGAAGAGTCTATCATTCACATATTATCTTTTCTGTTTTCTTGCCTATTTTCATTAAAATTTCTATTTCTCCCCTAGTATATTTTTGGGAAATGGTACTCTTTTGTCTGCTTTTTTTGTAACGGCATCTCTAATATCTATATACTCACCACTATTTCCTTCCTGGGCAGCTCATCTACGGGTAACTAGAATGAAGAAAGGCCAATGCCAAAAAACTCCCTAAATACATGTTGTCGGGAAAACAACATTGACTGTGATTGGATTATGAAAAAAAAGAGGGGAGGGGGAAAATTTGGGAAGTGTCTCAAGATTGTTGAGTTCTTTTCAGAGTAATGTTTAATGAATCAAGTGACTGTTCGCTTTTATAATCTAAAATAAACTGTAAAAGAGCAAACTGTATATTTATATTGGCTGAACATAGAGTTTAAATATCTACTGTATATTTACATTTTGCACAATTCTAGAATGGCTCAGTGACCTCTTTTTTCTGTTCTCCTGCTAAATGTCATAAATTTGAAGATAATTCAGAAGGAAGCATAGTCCTTCTGTTGAGCATGGATGATCAACTTTCACAAATATCTTTTAGTAGAGTAGGTGTGAACTACAATTCCACATTCACATTGGTATTTCACCAGGTATATTGTTGTGGCCGAAGTGCTGAATTTGGACAAGGAAAGCTAGATACAGGTCTCTACTGAATCAAAAAGTTTTCAGAATGGCTATGAACCAGTCATTCTCTCTCAGACTGAGCTTCAGAGTTGTTGTTCTGAGATCTCTGTACCACCTTGACTTCCATAAAAAGGCAAGGTCATCATCATCATTTTAACCATTGTCTATCCACTGCAGGATGAAGGTCCCTTGCACATGTTTCAACCAATGTAGTCCTGAGATTTCTTTTGCCAGTTGGGTCCTCAATACTTGCTGATGTCGTCGATCCATCTTGTTTTAGGTCTCT
This sequence comes from Pantherophis guttatus, assembly GCF_059756535.1. Lineage (NCBI taxonomy): Eukaryota > Metazoa > Chordata > Lepidosauria > Squamata > Colubridae > Pantherophis > Pantherophis guttatus. The sequence continues at coordinate 36,418,227 of NC_142065.1, read as the reverse complement.
TTTGTGGATGCTTTTTATCAAGTGGGATCCATTCTATGATTGCCTTGGTCCACTTTCCATCAGTTATTTTTGCTATGTGACCAGCCCATTTCCATTTCACTTCTTTTACTCTCTTGATGATAACATATACTTTTGTTTGTTCTCTAATCCATGTGCAGGTAAAATGGCAGGCAAAAAAGGAAAGGTATAAATGCAAAAATTAAAAAAAGGTATTTCCAGTGGGAACTGGCAGGGCTGCGTTGACACATTTTTTGAAGTGGTAGAACTCTGACACCCGCCAAAATCATATTTCAAGAAGAGTTCTGGCCTCAGCCATACACAATGTCTACAAATTCTCTGTAATGTTATATAAACTGACTGACAGACAGATTTCTTTGGCTGACCATGAAATCTTGGGTCACCTTGGCTTTCAAAACTCCAAAGCACGCAACAGTAGAAGATTACTGTATTTTTTACACTATAAGACACACTTTTCCTCCTCCAAAAAAGTGGGTGGAAATGTCTGTGCATCTTATAGAGCAAATATTGCCGAAGCCTCAACCACCCACCGGCCTCCACCCTTCGGCCTCTGCCTCCCAGCAATTTGCCTCCTTGCAGCAAACAGCAAACAGCCTAGTCAGCTTCAGCACAGCTTGATTTAGCACGAGCAGCTGATTGGCGGTTGGATCAATACTGTTGATCAGTTATTCCAGGCTGCGGGGATTGCCACCGCTCATCGCCATCACCACCCAGCGCCGCTGCTTATTGCCACCTCATTTTTGGCCTCTGCGTGCCCAATTTTCAGCCATTGGGCATCCCATTTTCAGCCTCTGCATGCCCCATTTTCAGCCTCCACGCATCCTGTTTTTGGCCCATTCCAGGTATCAGGGATTGCTGCCGCCGTCTATAGCCACTGAACGGTGGTGGTGATCAGCAGAGGCAGTGATTGGCAGTGTTAGGCAGTGATTGGCACCGTTAGGTGGCAATAGGTGGTGTTAGGCAGCAATAGGCAGCGTTAGGCAGCAATAGGCCGCCTGGAATGAGCCAAAAACGGGACGTGCGGAGGCTGAAAGCGGGGCGCATGGAGGCAAAAAATGGGGAGCACAGAGGTGGCGATAGGTGGCGGTGACAATTGGCGGTGCCATTAACGATGGGCGGCGGCAATCTCCACAGCCTGGAATAGTTGATGGGTCGTATTCTGTGACACCGATCCAACCACCAATCAGCTGCTCGTGCTAAATCAGGCTGTGCTGAAGCTGACCAGGCTGTTTGCTGTTTGCTGCAAGGAGGTAAATTGCTGAGAGGCAGAGGGAGATTTTTTTTTTCTTGTTTTCCTCTCCCAAAGCTAGGTGTGTCTTATTGTCTGGAGCGTCTTATAGTGCAAAAAATATGGTACATAATAATACATTGAAAAATGGACAAAAGCTGCACTCTTCCACGATCCTGCTACATTAAAAATTGAAAGAGATTATTAAAATTAAAAACTTAGAAGTTTTGTATTATTTTTTATTATAGATACCAGTTTTAGGAGGAAATAGAGAAATGGACTGAAATATATATGAACATGTGCAGACATTCTTCCTTCATGTTTTCTTATGTTCTTTTATGTCCATGCACACATTGAATTAGGGGTGCACAAATTATATCATTTTAAGATTATTTGGGTGGTAGCCGGTTGTCAAAAATAAGTAGGAAAATGGGCTGCTTTGGAAGGTGTTCAAGAATTCTAAGGGAGAAAATGGTGCCTTGAGACTCACAGAACCTTAAGCTTCTTCAGAGTCCTAGCCTCCAAAAAAATATAAGTAGGGAAACTGGGCTCCATTCATTGGGGGAGCTGTCTGTAACCCCACACCTTTTGAATAAAGGAGAGGAGGAAAGATTCAGATAGGGATGCTTGGACAAGGCAAGAGTTTCCATCATTGAGAAACCATGCAGCTCTAGAGAAAATGCTGTGAAAGGGCCTTCATAGCATTCCTTCTGGAGTGGGAGCTGAGTTGAGTCAGGTTTCTGCATTACTTTCAAAGCTTACTATGATAAGAGGGTACAAGGAGACAATGTGTTAAGTTCGAAGCGTGGGAAAGAAGAGACGGGACTCCAGAACTTTTCCTGTAAATTTATTTAGCTGGTCACCGTAAGGAACTGCTGGTGCGGCAGCCGTGGCTCGCCTTTTTCCCGCCGCGAATTCCATCCAATCCGCGGCGGTCATGCAAATTCCTACGTACGTCTGTACGTAACTCAATGCCTGTATGAAATGAGCATATTCCCCTATATGTGAAAAAGGCCAATGTATTGTAATATAATGTAATGAATTATTTCTTTGTAATAGTTCTAAATTTCTTTAGCATTTAACTTAAGTTAGAGAGCCTTGCCTGATATTCTGGATTCACACATCATGGTAAACAAATAATGGAAAGGGATTTTGTTTCACTACATCTGGGAAATTCATATTAAATCAGAATTCTTCCCACTTCTGACTTACTGGGATATATGGATCAGTGGTGAAATCCGAACCAGTTTGCTACTGGTTCTCTGGCTGTGCATGCGTGCTGCGTGACAAATGCACACTGTGTGCGCATGCACAGTGCACACCAAACCTGCGTGCTGCACGCATGCACGCATGTGCAGTACATGCCAAAAGGAGGCTTGGGAAGGTAAGTAGAAGTGAGGGGGGGATCAGCTGTGGCACGCGATTTAGCTTCACTAGAAAGCAGGATTTAAAAAAACTACCAGTTCCTCTGAACTGGTATTTCTGACAATCAGCTGTGCAGTGGGCTTTAGAATGCTTAGTACACACCAAAGGGAGGCTTGGGAAGGTAAGTAGAACAGGAGGGGGAGGAATCAGCTGTGCAGCACAGTTTAGCTTTGCTAGAAAACAGGACTTCCTGCTTTCTAGCAAAGCTAAATCCCACTGCACAGCTGATCGTCAGAAATACCAGTTCAGAGGAACCTATAGCTTTTTTAACTACCGGTTCGCCTGAACCGGTAGCTTTTTAGACTAAATACCAGTTTGCCCAAACCGGTAGTTTTTATCACTACCGGTTTGCCCAAACCAGAGCGAACCGGTAGCATTTCACCCCTGATTTGGATGTGAGATATATGGACATGGCTATTGTGTAACGAATAACAATAATTTTTATTGATTAATCAGATGAATATCTTGTACAGTGTTATTATCTCTTTTGAGTATCAGAATAACTTGTTCACTTGAAAGATAAGCATTTGCTAAACAAAACAAACAGAATACATGCTTTAGTTAGATTTGAAGCCTATGTGGCAAGAAGAGAAGTGGCATACCCGTGTCCTCTCCAAACTCCCAAACACACCTTGATCACACCAATTATTAGCCACCTCACTGTGCCTTCAAGGCAGATGATGATGAAACATAATACATTTACATAATGTGAGGCTGTGCTTGGATGGTGTCAGAATAATGAAGGAAATATTACCTTTATAACAGTGTACTTGGTGATATCTTAAAGCTTCCTCATTCATAGATGTGACAAGATGAAGGCGAGTACTGTTATACAGTAAACATTGCTATTTCTATTGACAGTGTCCAAATCTCTTGTTTATTTAATTAGATTTACCAGTATTATTCCTCAAACATTCAATAATTGCCCCCTTCTATCATATTAAAACTACATTTTAATGGCAACTTTAAAGAGGAGATTGAGAGAATGCACTGGAGAGAGGGTCAGCTGCAGATTGTGCACCTCTAATATAAGATTAGACTACAGTTCTTGGTTAACAACTCTAATTAAGACTGGAATTTCCATTACTAAGTGGGGTGGCTATCAGGTGAAACATGACATGACCACACCACTTAGCAACAGCAGTTCCAGTAGTCCCACTAGCAATTGTTAGGTGAGGACCAAACTGTTAGGTGAGGACCTCATGCTTCTTTTGCTCTGCCTTATTTGCCTCTGATTTAATTCCTCCCATCTGCCTGTCTCCCCCCATCTCTACCCTTTTGGCTGCCCTGCACTCTATCCCCACCTATTCTTGCTACCCCCACAAGCCCATTATGTAGGCTGCACATAGGCTTTGCAAGGCTTGTGGAGGTCTCCCACAATCTCACTAAGGGTCAGCAGCTGCCTTGACCAAGAGGCCTTGTCAGCAGTAGGAAGAAGAAAATGCTGAAGGTCAGCTGGGGCAACAGGTAGGCAGCAGTGGAATCATAACTTTGAACAGTCTCTGAATAAATGGTCGTTAAGCAAGAACTATCTGTACTTTTTATTATGATTTTATGTTCAATCTAAATATTTTAACCAACTTGGCTTTTTCAGATATCGAGATTTTTTTCAAAATTTCTGAATTCAAACAGGTCATGGGGTTCCAGGAACTGGGATTCTGCCACCCCTTGATCGGTTGTTTGTGTCATTATCTTGCAGTCAGGGTCACAGTGTTCTGATGCTCTATATTTTGCAATGTAACTCAAACCACACGGAGGAAAAAAGGTCTTTAGGCAACCCCCCCAAAAAAGTAAAATAAATAAATCCAGCTGATTCAGGAAACCAGCTGAATAAATGCCAATATATTTCAAGATGGAATCCTGCCTATCAATATTATGATTTTAAAAAACCCTGAAATTATGATTTTCTTCTGAGAAAAAAATCAGGAAAATCATACAATAAATAAGTTTTTAATTACAATTCTGTATATATAACTTGGAAGTAAAATTCATTGAATTCACTGGATTTACTTTTAAGCAGAAATACAGTGATACTCTTATTTCCATTTACTGTAACTGGGAGTAAGCTCTACTAAAATCAATATGATTTGATTTCATTGAAAATGTCTAAGGCTGACAGATTTGTTGTAAAAATTTAATTGCCTGTAACATTAATATTATTATATTAAACAAAGAAAATTAATATTATGTTCAGTTGCTTATAGTGCACATGTTATATGTGTTTCTCAATATATACATGTCTGTATCTTATAAGTTTTTATCGTGTAGAGAGAGAGACATATGGTGGATTTTGATTTTCTATGCTTTCTATGTTCTCCTGATCTGAAAAGATTGGCGGCATACTTTTACTTTAGTAGCTAAACAAATAAAAGAAAGAGCCACCATGTATTTCTATACTGTATGAGGTTCAATTAACAAGTAACAGAACAACAAAATAACCAAGTTGCAAGGGGCCTTGGAGATCTTGTAGTCCCTCTGCTCATGAGGGGGACCTATACCATTTCAGACAAGTGGTTGTCTAACCTCTTCTTTAAAATTTCCACCTACAACTTCTAAAGGCAAGCTGTTCCACTGATTATGTCAACCATCCTATTGGCATGCACAGCAAAAGAAACTCCTGGGACATTTTTATTACCAAGAGTAAAACTTTACTGATAGATCCATACAGGAACAGAAGAAGCAAAGCCAATTCTAAGGTTTTGGCACGAAGTACAGTATAATGAAACTCCCTTTTCCTTTCCCCAGGCCGCCAGTGTTCATTGTCCACCAATCCAGGTTAAGCATTTTATTTTGGGAAAATAGTCTTCTTCTTTCGAAAGTCTTCAGCTCATGACCTTAGGGTTGTAAGATTTTCTCAAGTTGCAAATGGCTCACATAAATCCTTTCTCTCCCTCCCAGCTTCCCACACATTCAAATCATACCACTCCTTTGCTTCACTGTCACGCTACAAGCAGAAAGGTGTTTTGTGAGTCAGCCATAACAGATTAATTGTTCTAACTGCAAGGAAATTTTTCCTTATTTCTAGGTTGCTTCTCTCCTTGATTAGTTTCCATCCACTGCTTCTTGTCCTGCCTTCAGGTGCTTTGCGGAATTGTATTATAGTTGCAATGACAACCAGGATTTTTAGAGTCTTAGATTTTTTATTTCTTATAAAATAAAGAAGGCTGTATAAATGAAGCCTTTGGACCATCATTTGAAAATATTGCTGTATGCAATGTTTTTAAATAGAAATTTTAATGTGGCTTTTAAGGAGGAAAGTATGTAGGCTAAAACAAAGATGAACAAGAATGCTCCAAGAATAAATACAAGTGAAAAAAAATGAAATTAGGCTAATTTGAAATTGAAAAATGCTTTCTAGGTTCTACCAGCTTCTTTAACATTGTTCTTCTTGATCATGTTATTTTAGTTGGTAAGCTTTTCTTCTCATTTTGGATATATATATATATATTTACTCTACATATTTTAACTGACCTTCTTTCATTGTGAATCTGAATTACCTCCAGTTTTTCTAAATAAATTTTACCTCACGATTGTCTCTTTTCAAATCTCCTCAGTTGGATCTCAAATACTGCATTACTGTACTATTCTGAGCAGCTTAGAAAACATATTGTTAGATACTAACAGTGAAGCAATATACCTATTTCATTGTATGAGCCTGGCTTCCCGTCTCTTCATTCGCCCAATCTAACACATATATTTAAATTTAAATTATATTTAATAGAATTATGGTCAAATTAAACAGTTTCACCAAATTAATTTTCATAACAAAAAGGATTGCTTCAATACAACAACAAACATAATACAAAGTATGCAAAAGAGAAGGGAAAAAAGCACTAATATTGTCTATGATTAAAAAGTAATGCATCCATTTTGTGCATAAAGAGCCAGTTCAAAGGTTGACAGTGCACACATTTCATCAAGCCAACCTTTGGTTTATGTTGCACAATTACCATCCTAAGAATATGTAACATTTTTTCCTCTCCAAGCATGATAGGTCTAAATTTTTTCATAATTAATACATTACAAATTTTGGAGATATATATTTAACCTTAATGTCTTTAAATCTAATTTCTCTGATGAAGAGCTCATAGGGTACTAAGGATATGGAAAAACCAGAGGATATGACTAAATCTCATGTATTAACATATCTTTAAATGTTTGTATCTCCAGCATAGATTAATAGATAGCCAATTCTTTTTAACATTCTTTGAAAAATTCAGTAGATACCAAAAAGAAATGTATCATCAGTTCATACCATGTTACGTCTATATGTCTATACATATTCAATATTTTTAAAAAAAAACTGAGGCCAATAACTTGCTAGAACTGGGTTTTCAAATTCTTTCTTCCAAATTAGAACAGTCCTCAGCATTATTTAACTCCAAGGTGACCTCAACTTTGTCTAGTATGTGTGTCACACTCATGTATGCGCTGGCATGCCTTCAAGTCAGTATTGATTCCTGGCAATTACCTGGACAAGTCCCTGCAATTTTCTTGGCAAAATTTGCTATTGAGAAGTGGTTTGCTATTTCCAACTACTTAGAACTGAGAGAGAGTGATTGGCTCAAGGTTATCCAGCTGTTTTTGTGCCTAAAGTGGGCCTAGAACTCAGGATCTCCTAGTTTCTAGTCTGGTCCCTTAACCACTACAACAAACTGGCTCTCAAACTTTAGCTAGTCTATGACTCCCAATTTTCCAAGGATACATTTTTTTCAACTATCATGATTTGAACATGTATACAACCAGTCTAAATCTTAAATTATTGCTACATTTTCGTATTTGGATGTCCCCCTTAATTTAATTCTCCATCTCTATATCACTCTCTAAGCATTTTGCTACCATGTTTCCCCGAAAATAAGACCCTGTCTTATATTTTTTTTGAACCCACAAATAAGCGCTTGGCCTTATTGCCATGCGCTCGATTAGGCTTATTATCAGGTGATGTCTTATTTTGGGGAAAACAGGGTAGTTGTGGTGTTTAATTCTTATTTAAATATAGTCACTGGAAGCTTTTGACTAGACGCTTTTTTAAAATTCAAAATTCATAGTTCTCTTTATTTCACAATGCAATTTATCAATAATAATAAAAAGTATATTAGAGAAAATCTATATGTATTTAGACATAAAGCTAACATTAAATAATACATTCTATTAAAGGAGATTGTTTACAAAGACCATGCTTTTTTGAAATAAATTTGTGGGACGAAATATGGGAAGAAGAATTTTTTTAAAATTGAAGTACTACAGAAGGCATTAAGTTATACTTGTCAAATTGTTTCTACTTATCTGGAGGGAGGGGGAAATCACCTTTTATATATTTTATTTCTGTTTTTTTCTACCCCTTCCATTTTTCTGTTTTTTTTTCCTTTACTTTTTATACTTCCTTAGTTTGTTTTAGTTTTTCATCTTTGTATTCATAAACATTAAAAAAAAACTATTGCAAAAGAAATTTATGAATAAATCTTTCAACGAACTCAATTTGACAGCTATATAAAAAAGGGAAAATGAGAGAAGGTTATAGCTTACCTGTAAATTTATTGGTGGGAAAGAGATAATGTAATCCAAAACTTTTTGGATACTTTTTTTTAAAGAAAAACAATTTTTAAATTTAGTTTAGATGGATAAGATTCTTCATCAGACTCATCTGTTTATATTTAAAGAGCTTGCAACCATTTAGCCCTTTAATATTAATACTATTTGCTTATGTAGAAGTTAACAGATGAAAATATTCCAGAGAAATGTTCTGAAAGAGAGAGGAAATCCAATTGAATGTATTATTTTGTTCTTTCTGTTTTCATGTTAGACAAAAAGTGTATGTTAGATCATGTTGTTGCTTTTCTATGAATTCTGTGTCTCTCCCAAATGAAACATACAAATATTAGTCAGGAGACCATTCTGCCATCTGCTGGGAAAAACATTCAGAACAGTGTACCAGTTTTATTAGGCCTTATCAAAAAAAGAAAACCCTCAGTTTAAAAATGTATTGTTTATCCAGAGCAAATAGCATAGATTCAATGGAAGAACTAAGCTAGCAATGCAATTAGCATATGCATTTCTATATTTGACATTTTTGACCTCAGAACTAAATTATCAGTATATATTATCAGTAACTAATATATGATTCTGAGAATTCCATTCTCATAGATTTATGAATATATATTGAGGGAAAATGTAATGGAACAAAATGATGTTTTAAAATTGTATGGGAAAAAATAAATAACCTGCACTATGTTCACGATACTACTGTAATGATCCAGAAGCTCAGACAATGAAAGTGAAGGAGGACAGTGAAAAAATAGGGTTGAGATTAATGTATAAAATAAATATATTAAAGAGAGAAATAAAGCCTAGCACCTAACTAACTTCAATCTTTTACTCTTTTACTGGTAGAAAGCATATAACTAGATTCTAGGATTTGGCTATCCCTTATAATGTATTTTATTTATTTTTATTTATTTTGTTGAGTACGTATTAGATAATATATATTAGCATAAGCATGAATTGAATAAATAAAATGAATACATTTTTTTGTACATGAATATTCTGCTATAAAACTTCTGCTTCCCCACAAGGGCAGAACTCATACAGGAAAAAAAACACTTTCATCTCCTACCAAGGACAACAAAAGCAAACATAGAATAGAGCATGCATTTTTCTTAAAAGAAGCAACTCAAGGAATTCCTCTATTCCTGATCATAAGGCTGGGGTGTTGTGGAATGGAAGGACCAAGCAACATTCCTAGGTCAGCCAGAGACAGTTTTATTGCGCAAGGTTCAGAGCCAGTTTTGTACATGAAGCTTTGAACAAGGAGAGAACTCTGATACAATGGTTTTATACATTTCTAAGACAAAGGATTCAGTGAGATCATACATTTTCCATATATGGTTAATCATGAGATCATACATCCGATTTTCCCTATATGGTTACATACATTGGATAATAAGTTCATCTAATTACTTAAAGCATTAATCTTAGTTTATAAAATTATCTTAGCCACACAACTTTTCCTTAAGTGCTCGGAGTTGCTAATGGGAGAGTTACTACTGTCCTTGGGTAAATTTATTGGATTAAGTAACTCTTTGTAACATATAGGTCTTTGTGTCATTCATAGTGAGGTCACTCAGATGTTTTCCCTATGGTGGTCCTTTTGTGACATCTAAGTCTCAGAAGATATATTACCACTTAATGGGGTTTAACTGTTTGTTAATGTAATTTCCAACAAGCACTTTCTTCTCTTATAATAATGTGAATAGAGAGGTTCTCTCAGAGTTCATGTATCTAAGCACGTCTTCCCCTTATAATAATGTGAATAGAGAGGGTCCCCCAGAGCCCATATATCTGACTCTGTATGATTCCTATTTTATTCACATTATTTCTTATTTGCTATAATTCCTACTTTATTCACATCAGGGGGAATATTTAATCTCTTCTTCCACACACAAATATTTTGTTAAAAATGTAGCCCAGTTGCTACTGTTAGCCCAACTGAGGGATCACAAGCACAGATGGATGAGAGATAGGCAGACAATATTTCTCATCATTCCTTCTCCGGGCTCCTCTGTCTCTTTGAGCCCTAAAGCCTTATCTGACCTTAGCCCAAGGGACAGATTGCAGGCACAGAAGATAAGACAATGATTAAGCTCCACACCTGAGTTCCAACATGCCCTGCACCTGCCTATATTCTCTCAGCCTCCCTGCACCTGAGCAGTTAGTGACGCTTTTCCAGGCAGCACCTGATGCTTCACAGTTAATCCTCAGTGAAAGGGAAGCAAAGCAAAAAGGTTCCTGGGCCCCAATGGCTTTAATTTGTGTAGCATTAAAGCAGTAAGAAAGCATCGTGTGCCAGCTTTCACAGAAGAGGCCTCAGCAAGGGTGCCAGTGCAAAGTGCTTACAGCCTGTACAAAATCTGACCCCCGACATTTAGTTGCATGATCCTTAGATGTCCTTTTCTGTTATCATCCACTTTCGGTGCATTTAGTTTGTTATTTGTGATTGTTCTTCTGTACTTCCCAATGTTTATCCCCAAAGGGAAAAACGTAATGGGTTTATGTCAAAATATTATACGTCCTATACTAGGGGTCTCTAACCTTGGCAACTTTGAGACTTGTGGACCTCAACTCCCATAAGTCCTCAGCCAGCTGGCTGAGGACTTATGGGAGTTGAGGTCCACAAGTCTCAAAGTTGCCAAGGTTGGAGACCCCTGCCCTAATATGACTAGAATAGTTTTTACTAGTCCAGGCAGTCACCGGGAATCAATAACTGAATCGAATATACCCCCCACCCCAAATCTTTATTCCAATCATTTCTTTAGCGCGCCTTTGCTGTGTCCCCCGGAGCTATTTAAGCAGTGTGATAAAGCAAAGCAAAACATTCAAAGCCGAGGAAGAGAGAAAAAAAGAGCAGCCACCTTCCATCCTCCACCCCCCCCACCCCGGGGAAGGCCCTGAACTGAACGGAACGGAGGCGGCGTGGGACGACAATGGAAGCTGTTTCGTTGCTTAGCAACCAAGGCGAAACAGATTCCCTCTGTTCCCTCCCTTCTTCGGGCCGCAGTTCTTTGCTCTTGAATTCAAATAGAAATCAGCCTCTTTTTTTTTTTTGGTCTCTGCCCCGGCGCGAACGGTGACGCAATCGGCACGCGCCTAATGTTGAAAGAGGAAGGAGACGTGTTGGGGCTGAGGAAGTGGGAGTTTCTCCCCTCGTGAAATTGTTATGGTGGAGGAGAGAGATGTTTCGCCGGCGGTTCTTTTCCCTGCTCGGCTCGGTAGAAGAGGGACCCTGCTTTGACTGCATGGCTTAAAAGAGCTCGCCGGTATCCGGCAGGGCTCTGCAGATAAAGTCAAAGCGTAAGAAACGGAGCAGGTGAATCCTCTGCCCCGGTTTGCGGGGCTCTTTCGACAAAAAATTGGTGCCAATTAGGGTTTGCGGAAGGCGTTCTTCCCTCTCCGCGGTTATATATGAATATACAATTGTATCGCAGCGTTCCAGGTTGGAGAATAAAGGTATTGTCTTCCGGTGGGTAGTGAGATCAGTATTGGCAAAAATTATTTGCGCGGGTGACTAAATCTGTTCGTTGACGTAGAGATGGTTGGGCTGGGACAGAAGCATCCTTTCGTTAATTTGGGTCTTTGTATCCCAATCGGGCATGCTGTCCCTGGTGTTCTTCCAGAGGTTTGTTTTGGTTTTGGTTTTTTTGCTTTAATTTATATGCCGCCCTTCTCCGGAGACTCAGGGCGGCTTACAATGCGTTAAGCAATAGCCTTCATACTTTAGTATATTTATACAAAGTCAGTTAATTGCCCCCACAATCTGGGTCCTCATTTCACCTACCTTTGAAAGGATGGAAGGCTGAGTCAACCTTGAGCCTGGTGAGATTTGAACTTGCAGTAATTGCAAGCAGCAGATGTTAATAACAGTGCTTTAGTCCACTGTACTACAGGCTCTTGTTCATTTGGAAGCTTTAATTGTGAATGCATTTCCTGTTGAATTAGCCGGAAAAGTTTATATTTGTAATGTGGATATGGCCTTGTTTTTCATTTGCAAAACTTCCAGTCAAGCCTATTCTATAAGAGGGCATGTTTGCGGAAGTACTTTCAAGTGTGTGTTGAAGTAGCCTATTTTTCATTTTGAATTTGAAAATTTGAATTTGAATGAATATTTTCAAATTTCAAATTTGAATTTGAAGTAATATTTTTCATTACTAAATTTGAATTGTGCAAAATCCCCAACCTTTTTTTTTTTTTTGAGTTAAAACAGATCAAACTCAGTATACTACTCACGTGTATAGCACTTTGTTATAGCTGTGTAACTATAGGTTGTAGCCGTACACCCTAAAAAAAACCCCTTTTCTTCACAGGTTATTCATACTCTGAACCTGCCTTCTCAACACTCTTGTTGGCTGGGCTAAGACTATGGCTCCTAAAGATATAATGACTAATTCACATGCCAAGTCTATTCTTAATGCAATGAACTCTTTGCGAAAGAGTAATACGCTATGTGATGTGACCCTGCGTGTGGAACAAAAAGACTTTCCAGCTCATCGTATTGTATTAGCTGCTTGCAGTGACTACTTCTGTGCTATGTTCACAAGTGAGGTAGGTAAGATAGACATCAAATATATTTTGGTTTTTTTTTTTCATGCGAGTAACATGTGCCAGAGACTTAACAGTTAAAAATATCACTGCAATCTAAGTATAAACCTTCCTGGAAATAAGACTCATTGCATTATTTGAGATTTACCCAGTACATGTGCATAAAATTATATTGTACAGCTGCAGTTCTATGTGTAATCTGGAAGTAAGGCAATGGGATTTGTTTCTAAACAAATGTGTATGTGTTTGGGCTCTGGGTGTGGGTATTCTTATACAGAGGTTAAAATCGGTAGCAAAAATATATAAGTCAAACATTATCTAAAGTCATGTTTTTCTGAAGTTCCATGTTGCCCAGTAACTTTAAATTGTTACAGTGTAATAATCATAACAATTGACAACAGAACAATAATGGATAGGTAACAATGTTTCTTCTCCCTACAATTTAATTTCCAGTATATATATTTGGGCATATTTCAACTTGTATAAAAGTTAATATGAAGTTCAATATTAAACCTTGGGCCCTTTCATAACTTGGGCCCTTTCATTTGAGCAAAGATTGGAAGGCCACATCATTTTGCACAATGATATATCTTCTTATTGGCTTTTCTCCTATAGGGTTATAGAGAATAGGTCTTTTGGGGGTATTTGAGAATTTAATTCGTTTGTATCTTGTTTTTGCATAATATTTTCCCTCTTTCACATTTTATATACTTTTTTGTATGTATACTACCCTGTTTCCCCCAAAATAAGACATCGCCTGATAATAAGCCCAATCGGGCTTTTGAGTGCATGGCAATAAGGCCAAGCGCTTATTTCAGGGTTCAAAAAAATATAAGTGTCTTATTTTCAGGGAAACATGGTATAACATATATAATCAAATAATACATTAGTATTTATTTGATGGCAATACATTTGAATTAGAGGATCCTTAACTTACACTCTTATGTGATGCTTTGGTAACTACAATTCTAACATGTATTTGAAATCTATAAGCAAATAATTTAAAAAAGTATTTATGTTATACTATGGTTATGAATTCTAAACTTATAAGACAAAAGTCTGTTGAAGTACTATTAAAAAAAGATTGAAATGAATGAAAGTTAAATTGTTTTCTAAAAAGAATCAAAATGTTCGTTTGATGCTATATCTTATTTCTCCAGTTACACTTCTTGAAATTTTATTTGTTGTAATTTCATGCTTGTAATAAATTAATACTTAGCGAATTACTTTTGCCAAATGTGTCTATAGGTGACCTAGGCCAGAAATAGTACATATATTAACAATAAATATATTTTATTTAAATAAATTATATTTTGTAGACTAGTAACTATTTTTTACAGAAGGAAGATTTTGTTGTAATTTATATATAAAAGAAAAGTTCCTCTTAATTGGTATGGTGAATGAAATATCTTAAACTCCTGGGGAAAAGCACTAAGATATTTATGTCTTTGTTGTAGTCTTTCAAGGGTGCACTTTTAATGATAATCATTTTTATAGTACATGAAAAGTTTGAATAAGTGCTTATTTCCTCTTACCCATACTTATGTTTTCCAAATTAGTTTTCATAACCCAGTAAAGATCATTAATATAAATCCTTGTAATTAAACTTACTTTACTTGTAATGTGAAGCTTTCAGAGAAAGATAAACCCTATGTGGATATCCAAGGGCTAACAGCCTCAACTATGGAAATACTGCTGGATTTTGTATATACAGAAACTGTCCATGTGACAGTAGAAAATGTTCAGGAGTTACTCCCTGCAGCCTGTCTACTTCAGCTGAAAGGTAATGCCAGAAACAAATTGTATAAAGCAGGAATTGAGGATCCGATGCATTGTCCAGACACCTTCAGAGTACAAAAATGAATAGAACTTTACAAACATACTAAAGTTAGTAAATTAAAGATGTATTAAAATAATATATAGTCCTTGCTTACCAACCATTTATTCAGCAACTTCTCAAAGTTGCGATAACACTGAATGAGTGGTACTTACGACTGATTCTCAAAGTTCCAGCTTTTTTCCATTTGCTTAGTTCTGAATGCTGAATATTTTGAATGGCCATTTAATAGTTTTCAAATAATTGATGATCTTCTCCTAGTACAATCAGTATGTGATTTTTCATTTTAGAAGTGTTTAAAATGTCAAAAAATATCACAGCTATAAATATTGATCATAACCAGATTTATATCAGTAGTTTTGTAAGATGGAATTAAGAAGTGGTGTTTATGTCAAATACAGCTTATTGAACTTATAAAAAGAAGTGTTTATGACTCATAATGGCAACATCAACTTGTAAATATATGAATTTTCTTGACCACACTTGAAACCCAATATAACATTACATTTGTTTGTGTTGCTGTTCAATAGAAATAAATATTGCTCCTTTTCACTTTTAATTTAAATTTGATTCCCAGGTAATTTTTCAGAATTATGATTTGACCACTCAAAGTGCCAACCATTATTTTATTTTCTTGTAGGAGTAAAGCAGGCTTGCTGTGAATTCCTGGAAAGCCAGTTGGATCCTTCTAACTGTTTGGGTATTCGAGATTTTGCTGAAACGCATAATTGTGTTGATTTAATGCTGGCAGCAGAGGTTTTTAGTCAGAAGCATTTTCCAGATGTAGTACAACATGAAGAGTTTATCCTCCTCAGTCAAGAAGAAGTGGAAAAACTCATCAAGTGCGATGAAATTCAGGTAAGAAGTCATCCGTTACTGCAGTTTAAAGCAAATAATATTTAATTGTGACATGTGATGAATGCAAACCGATCATATATTTGTCAAGCTGTATAAACAGGATTTTTGTATTCTTTTGAGAATCACATAATGTATACATTTAAAGCAGCTTTTTCAATGAAGTGTGATAGATTGTTTGCACACTAGTCATTCTTTCCTTTTCATGTTAATATATTTTTCTAATGGGAAATATGGGAGGATCTTGTTTTTTATTATTTATTTTTATCTCACCTTCATTATTTTTATATATAACTCAAAGTGGTGAACATATTCCTTCCTTCTCCTATTTTCCCCAACCCAAACTCACCCAACCAACTTTCATGCCTAAGGGGGGATTAGAATTTACAATCTCCTGGTTTCTAGCTTGATGCCTTAATCAACAGAGCAAACTGGCTAAAAGTCCTATTTGAATGCTTCAAAATTTAAAAAATGAAAATTTGTGAAATTATTATTATTATTTCTTCTGGGGCTGCCAATGAGAACTGCCCCACAGCCTTTAGATAGGATTAAAAAAAATAAACAGAAAAAGCCCTAAAGTCCTTTGCCTTTAATCATATGACATCTCTACATGTCACATGTTCACACTTTATATTTGTGACAGTCATAAGACAAAACTAAAGATTTTCATTGGAAGACAGATACTTGTAATATATGATTGGGGTTTTTTGAGCAATCATAATTTGCTAAGCAATTTTCCCACAGTAGAGGTACAACCTGTGTTTGGGCTGCCAGGAAGCTATCTTGAATCATAGCCAACTCTTTTTGCAGAAGTCTGAGGAGTTTTGCTTCTTTTCTTACAGGTAGCGTCTGAAGAGCCTGTCTTTGAAGCAGTTATTAATTGGGTGAAGCACTCAAAAAAGGAACGGGAAGCCTCTTTACCAGAGCTTTTGCAATATGTGCGCATGCCACTTCTAACTCCACGCTATATCACTGATGTCATAGATACTGAGGTTGGTCCAGGTTCTGTATTACTCATCTTTTAGAAATGTTTAATACAGTTAGGGTAGGCAAGCTGTGTTTTTCCAAATGTTATTACAGTGCAAACTATGTCCAACTATTAAACTTGTCAGAAGAGCGTCAGTTTAATAATATGATCATAGTTAGGGAGGACCTTGTCCATTTATAGTAATACTACATCTGAGAGTATTCATTATTAGTAGTATCACTATTGCACTACAGCATTTATTCACTTTGGGATATTTTCTGCTTTTCATGAAATGCTTGCAATCCATTGTACTTCCTTCATTGAGAAATGTCAATGTCAACGTAGCAGATATAAGGGCATTTGTTTCAGCACTGAAAGAAATATTCATGATTTTAAATTCACCTGCAGTGAATACAGATCAATACATTTGCAAAGGCCTCTTCAGACTAATAAAAATTCAGTCTCTTTATGGGTGTGCGTCCATTAAAAAATCTGAAGCCAGTTAAACACAATATAAGAATATAAGATGAACCATGTAGGATCAGGCCAGTAGTTCATCTAATATAATGAATACCAATCAATTTGATATATTTAGGGTGCTCAAAGTCATGGAGAGAAGGGTAATACTCTTCTTCCACTGTTGCTTCGTAGCAGCTGGTATTTAAAGTATGTTGTCTATGATTCTTAAAATAAGAAGAGCTAATTGGAGCAGTAGAATCTAAGGCTGTGCAGTGCTTCAGATTTCATTCCAAAAAGATGCTTCAGAGCACATGTACATCTGACCTGCAACTTACTAAAGCAGCTACATGCCTTTTCAGATCAGGTGGCTGCCTGGAAAAAGACTCTTCTGTTTTAATGAATCGCAGGCAGGTTCTGCATTTGTGCTTCCATGCTTCTCTGCAATACATTTATGGAATTGTATCCGACAAAAGTGAGGATCACTTTTCCAGTCCCTTTTAAAATTGTTTATCTCAATAATCATCAGCATATCTGTTTCCAGCAAATCCTGCAATTAATAAGCATTCGTTCCTAATCACATGCCAAAATAGAGAAATGTTTGTCAAACTGCAAACTATCTTTTTGTACCTGGGGAGTTCTTGGTGCTATCTGAGCTTAGTTGTTTGCAGACATTTCATTACCCAATTTAAGTGACATCATCAATGCTAGAAAGTGGTGTAAACCCCTGCTAACTAGCTGTTCTGGTATTTTGTTCTGGTACTTCTTAGCTTTTTTGTTGTCTTTTTCTGAATGGTGTGTAAATGTTTATCTCTGTGTCTGTTGATGGCTCATTTGAATACCAAGCTTCCAGGAATTCCCTAGCATTTTATGGGTTTTGTATTTATATTACAGCATAGCATGTAAATACAAAAAGAATTAAAATCACATCAGAGTGCGTATTTTGTTAAGCATCCCCTCCCCCATGGATTCCTGAATTTAGCACATTTATATCAGTTCAGGTTTCAATGAATGCTACTATGTTCTAACATGTGGGGTGGGGGTGAGGGGGAGGGAAGCTTTCTCTCCATGTTTTTCATACCATGTGCAATTTATATTAGTCAGGCATTACTTCCCTTTGCTCCATATTGAAGAAACCACAGGTACAATTTCTTTGGGAAAGTTATTTTGATTGCTTTTTTCCCAGTTTTGCAATATCATTTTTCAAGTGAACTGAAAGCAGACCAAATAAAACAAATCAGGGGTTCTCTTAAATACACTGAGAGTAAAAGTGACTTTTTCTTATGTTTTTGGTACTGCATCTGTCCTTCAAAGATGTCTTTCGCCCAAGTGGTTTCATCAGGATTAATACTTGTGGTACAGATGATTCATTAGTGTAAAAGAAATAGTCTAAAACTCAGCAATTTTATAGTAGTGTAATTGTTTAGCTTTAGAATGGGTTCCTTCTGCTAATGCAACACAAGTTTGTATATGTCTGTACATGTCTAATTATTCCTTTTAAAAATACTGTTTTAATATAAATACAAATGTTCTTTTTATTATTTTCATAAGGAAGTGTAGGAATAATAAACCTCTGTGGTACTGCAAACTTGTATATATTGTAAAAATTATATAGTCTTGTTATATTTCCCCAGCCTTTTATTCGATGCAGTTTACAGTGCAGAGATCTTGTAGATGAAGCTAAAAAGTTTCATTTAAGACCTGAACTCCGGAGCCAAATGCAAGGTCCCAGAACCCGAGCACGTCTAGGTAAGTGGCAAAAGATTCAAATTAACATTTAAGAAGAAGGAAATGTCATGTTCCATTCTTATGTTTATTGCTTTTTGTCAGTTGCCAGGTTTAGGGCTTAATAGATTCATAGTATTATGTTAATACTGCTGCAAAAGATACTGGGCTTGATAAATTAAAGATTGCTGCGCTGCCGGTGTTGGGATGCCCCACCGGCCAGCTGGTCTTTGGGTCTCTGCTACGCATGCATGCATGTCTGCGTGCATGTCCGTGCATGCGCACATTTGTGCATGTGCATGTTTGTGCATGTCCGTGCATGCGTGCAATTGCACGCGTGCTGACCTTTCAGTTTGGGCATGCGCGCCCACACAGTTTGGGCACTCGGTGCCTAAAAGGTTCGCCATCACTGGTATATATCCTAGAAAAAGATGCTGTTCCTTTAAGCAGTTGCAGATAGTTATTATATGATTATGTACTCAGCTAAAGTGCTGCACAGCCCTAGTATAAAATACTCTGAGAACTTTATGCTTTTTTTTAATTTTAGATGTTTTGTCACACCTTTATTATTTTTATAAATATATATAATATTACTTCCTCCTCCTGTTTTCTCCACAATAACAACCACAAATAGGGGACTAGTCTAAGGTCACCCAGCTAGTTTTCATGCCTAAGGTGGGACTAGAACTCTCAGTTTCCTGGTTTCAATGCATCGTATTTCCTTCAGGAAAAAGTATTTGAATATGGTAGAGAATTTGTTCTTCTTTATTTAGAGTGTTATTTTCTTTGCATTTATCCTGCTTGGTTGCAGTCTTCACTTGTTTCATACTGCTGTAACATAGCTTGCATACAAAGCTTTCAGGGCATAATGCAGCAGTGAGAGTGGTTTTCAGCTTGCTTTTCCCTGGCCTCGATTACAGATAAGTGACTAGTGCAAATTTATCCATCTGGTTTCGTGCCTAAGGGAAGTGCTAAATCCTAAATCTTCCCACTTCTAGTCCAGTTCCTGTGGTAGTATACCAGACTGTCTTTCAGTTTATTTAAAAGTTATTTAAATTTTTTATCCCATTTTTAGTTGTAAAGCTTACTGATGTGTAACATTATGGTGGTCTCTTTCATTTAGGTGCCAATGAAGTTCTCTTAGTAATTGGGGGTTTTGGAAGTCAACAGTCTCCTATTGATGTGGTGGAGAAATATGACCCCAAAACACAAGAATGGAGCTTCCTACCAGTATGTAATTATCTGCTTCATCATATATGTTTAAAACAACAACATGCTATTTACATATATAAAATATTAGGTGTCCATTGTGGGGCAATTTGCATATAATTCAGTAAGGAATCTAAGATTCCTAGAGCATTTTTCCTTTTTAAAAAAAAGCAAAAAAAATTTGGCATGAAGAAGTTTACTGCAAAGAAGCATTAGGTTTTCCTTGCCCAATGCTTCTGATTTCACAATGTTTTTTCTCTAGTTGCTTTCCGCCAGTAGTGTTTGAATAGGTAAAATCTGTCAGAGGGAGAACTTTATATGTTTTTTTTAGAAATCTCCATGTAAGAATGGATATAAAACTGGAACATCCTATTTGTGAATAGTAGAAGATAACTGTCTCTTCCTGTCTATACTCCTCAGGGAAGTAACACAGTAGTAGTCTACTACATGAATGGATTGTAATACAGATGGATGCAGACAGGAACAGATTCAAGGTCAGACCGTTGTTAGCTGTCATCTCAGTATTTGTTAATGGAATGACAGTGTTAAGCAAACCACTTTCTCACATTTCTAAAATTTGCTTCCAGAACGATTTAAGGATTACTGAGAAAACCATATTGTATGTAAGATTGCTAAATTAAGATTTAAGAATATTCCAAAACGAAATATCACTTTCTTATATTTTCAAAGTACATAGAAGACATTTTCCTGTTTTTTGTAAGACATTTTTCTCTCTGAATTAAAATTCTCCAGAATTCATTATGGTCCATAGGGATCAGGTTTATCGTATGCTGAGAAAAACACAACTGTGCTGCATTTTGAAGAGGCAAGCATGGGAAATTGAGTATTATTGTTGCAGATTAACTGGACACCTATAAATAAACCCTGTCACATTAGTCCAGAGGTCTTCAAACGTGGCAGCTTTAAGACTTGTGGACTTCAACTCCCAGAATTCTCCAGCAAGCTGTGTTTGAAGACTTCTGCATTAGTCCATGTTGATACAGTTTACATTCTTTCTCCCTGATCCTGTATTCTAGCACTAGAAAGTTAGTGCCAATTTCTTTTTTAGATACAAAAATTTGATTCTGTTTTCTTTCTTTTAACTTACATAGAGCATCAGCCGCAAAAGACGCTATGTTGCTACAGTTTCCTTGCATGACCGGATATATGTAATAGGTGGCTATGATGGTCGTTCACGTTTGAGCTCTGTGGAATGCTTAGATTATACTTCTGATGAAGATAGCATTTGGTACTCTGTGGCTCCAATGAATGTTCGACGGGGTCTAGCAGGAGCCACAACTCTAGGAGGTATGTATTGAAAAACAACCAACTAATGATTATTCTTGGAAAAAAATCTACATGTGGGAAATAAGTATTAATGAAGGGATCTTTAGTGCTCTCTGAGCTTGGTGGTTTTCTTGCAGATTCTTCGTTATCCAAACTAGGTAACATCATCAATGCTAGTAAGGAGTTGGGGTTTGCTCTCAGTTTATGTTCTGGTGGCTTGCCTTGTCAGTGTTGATGGGAATGGTCTTGGTAGTTCTTTGATTGGGCTATTCACTGTTAGCTTGTTTGGAAGTTCCTTGATTGGAGTATTGTTTACTTCTTGATTGTTAGTCTGATGTTAATCCTGGTGTTAATCTATGTTCATCCGGTTGTTGTTTACAGGTGTGGAGTTTTGATCTTTTTCTTCCTTTGGCTTGTTGATTGTTTCTTTTGCACAGTACTAGATGTTTATGTCTATGTATCTATTGATGGCCAATTTGTCTGAAAGCCAGGTTTGCAGAAATTCTCTAGCATTTTTTAACGTAGCTTCATCTAGGATTGTCACAGTTTCCCAGTTGAAACTATGGTTAAGTCTGCCCATATCTTGTGAAATTAAAGAGTTTTCATCATGTCTTCTGTCTGCTAATTAGGGTTCATTGGGTTCACAATGAACCCTAATTAGCTAGTCTTCTGCCTGTTTGTCCTACATATTGGCTACTGCAGTCTTTATATTGTATGTTGTAGATGACTCCTGTTTTTCTTCTGAGGCTGCTGGGACTTTTGCTTTACTTGGGATGTTTTGGAGGGCTTTAGTTGGCTTGTGTGCTATGTTGATTCCATGTGGTTGTAATAGTATGTTGGTGCTTTCTGAAATGTTTTTGATGTATGGCAGCATTATCCTTTTTACAGCTTGAGTTGGTTGTGCTATATTGGATTGAGTGATCAGGCACTTTGTGATGAAGGTGCATGAATATTCATTTTGTGGAAGATGTTGTATAGATGATCTATTTCCTTTTTCTGCTGTTCAGAGTTGCTGCAGTATGCTTGTGCTTCTCTAGAGTTATTATACAG
Source organism: Pantherophis guttatus (assembly GCF_059756535.1). Classification (NCBI taxonomy): domain Eukaryota; kingdom Metazoa; phylum Chordata; class Lepidosauria; order Squamata; family Colubridae; genus Pantherophis; species Pantherophis guttatus. Next base: position 36,396,078 of record NC_142065.1, on the reverse strand, counting down.
CTTCTCTTGGAGGAGTTGGAAATAAATATGACCAACAATAATAATTAACCAAAGTAATAACCCAACCTCCCACAAGAGAATGAATACATGGCAGAAATGGGGGATGGAAAAATGTCTGCATAAATTCCTCTGATTGCCATATGTTGGGAGGAGCATATACTATATTTGACTTGTGCATAATTTTTTTACATGATTCAGTTACACATGCAAAGATCAAGTCTAATTTCATTTTGAATGAGAAATTGAAACAAATGATAGTTTGACTTCAAAATCATGTTCAGTATTTTTATCAACGTTGAGCCTTTTTTACCATTTTCTTTCAAATCATTTTCAAAATGCATACACCTTTGTCTGTTTATCTAAGTGTCGTAAATACACCTTTTGCCTTTTGCCGCAATTTTCAGTTTGTGTACCCTGAAGATATTAGGACAAAATTTTTGAAGTTATAGAACCAATCATTTGTGTGTACAGTATTTTGTCTTCCTGATTTAGGGGGTTAATTTTAGGGGGTTTAATACAGAGGTTTGAACAGTGTAACCCATTACTAATTTCATAAACTCTAAAAAGTATCCCAGCCCCATCTACTTTTGCATGTGATCCTCAACATGGCAGGGAAATTTCTAAATTTCTTAGCTTGATTTCTAAACCAATGGAAAATGCAGATTCTTGATATAATATTTACTCCCTTGGTAGTTCACCCTTGCTTTTATCATTTGTACTTGTATTTATTTATAAATTTCTATATTTCATTTGATACACTGTGGGGTGCTTTAGAAATAAAGTAAAACAGTAATACACATAATTTAATAAGACTTTTTAAGAAAAATTGTGATAAAGAAAAACCTTTCTCTTGAAATAACTGACTCCAGTTTGTTATGTTATAGATATGATCTATGTTTCTGGAGGCTTTGATGGAAGCAGACGCCACACCAGTATGGAAAGATATGATCCAAATATTGATCAGTGGAGTATGTTAGGAGATATGCAGACAGCTCGTGAAGGTGCAGGACTGGTTGTGGCCAATAATATTATCTATTGCCTTGGTATGTAAACCCTCTTCCCATTTGGATGTCCTAGTATTAAAAATGTTAATCAGACATATTCCAGCATCCACAGATTTTCTGTTGTATGTAATGTATCAAGTATGAAAATATTTTTACCTAGAAAGCCCTTAATACAAGTTTTCTGTATCTCAAAATTGTAACTGTAAATGGAGTACTGCAAGATAGGAATGGTCAGATTGCATCAGTTCTTTAATATTTGTGCATTTAAGAGATACAGTGGTACTTTGATACTTGTTGTTAATTGGTTCCAGGACAAAAGTACCGAGACAAAAATTTTCACATCAACATTTTCACATCATTTGACTACCAAACGTTATGAGTTTCAAAGCAGTTGAGTACTAAGGCACTGTATAAGAAAAAACTGTTCTAAACTATTGGATAGTTAAAAATTTATCAGCATTGTAACATAATTTCAGCTAGAAAAGGAGATGTTTCTAAGATTTTTTTTGTAACAAATTAAAGTCTATTTGAATTGGGTTTTATGAAATTAAAATGAATCTCCATCATCTTTCTTGGAACATTAAATCTAATATATTCTGATACCTTATGTATGAAAAAAACCATTAAAGCTAGAGTAACCTTTCTTCCACAAGTATGCCTAGATACTGTAAATTGGCACTATAGCTGTCAGAACATCCAGGCAATTAGAATAGTTATGTAACAAAATATAACACTATTCACTATACAGTATTTGTCCAAGCCTGGCATTTGTAAATCAAATCAAATCTTTATTATGGTCACAGACTAGTATAAAGAAGGGGAGTATGATTGTTAGCTATAAGATATAAAAGATATGTAATTAAAAACTAAAAGTATATATAAAGAGCAAGACTGTAAAATAAGGAATTGAAACATTAAATGGGTATAGGAGCATAAAAGGTTAATAGGTGGAAAACTATTATCAAATTACAAAATATTTTGTTATTTTTTGTGTTTGTTAAATCTAGTTTATAGTGCAGGTAATCATCCAAGGAATTTTGAATGCTGCCGCACAGAACCAAAAACGTATGTTGTAACAGGGTTGGTATCTAAAAACAACAGGATGGTATAAAATTGTCTTGTGTGCCTTGGATATTTATTTAATAGTAGTAAGATGAGGCTATTGCAAGTAGCCTTTGTAGTACAAGCACTGGGGAGACATATGCTCTGCAGTTCTGTGCCTCCAGCGTCAAGAGGCATTGTCTCTCCAGGCAAGGAATCTTCCTATATCAACCTTCAAGGACAGCATGATATCGTACCAGAGTGAAGGCCCTTTTGTGTTTAGGGCTGATATTTGTAGAATTTCTTTTTGCAGCATCCAAATACTATAGGTGGGTAAATTAGGACCTCTAATCAATATGGTTACAAATCTGTGTGGTTTTTTGTTTTTATTTTTTTTGCTTTTTATGGGTTTTCTTCATTCTGAGTCTGAATATAAAACAGAAATATTTATTTTACTTTTTCTTGTGTATGCATTTAGGTGGGTATGATGGTCTAAACATCTTAAATTCTGTGGAGCGATATGATCCCCATACAGGCCATTGGACAAATGTGACTCCAATGGCTACTAAACGCTCAGGTGAGGTTTCTGATTGGGTTAGGGAATTATGGAATAAAAACTCAATGCTTTCTAGATAGAATAAATCTAAATAAGAGAAAGAGATAAAATAAAAATCTACATCTTTCTGTAAAATATATACAGTACTTTACTGAAATCCTGTCAGACACATTTAGTTGACAGTATCTGTTAAGCAAAAATATTTTCCTCAAGCAGCCTTCCTGAAAATATTTAAAAAATACATTCAACTATGGAAGTAGAATTCCCTAAGCTGATCATCTCTTTCCAAAATCTCTTCTAAATCATATTAGAGCAATCTGTACATCATAAACCAATTATTGTTTCTCACTGTATTATGTTTAATAGACATTTTAAAAGTGAGCTTCCTTGATACCCTGAAACAATATAACCTCACAAATTAATTTACTATTAATTTAAACTTTCGGTAGTAATTATGAATAATAAAGAAATAGTTGTTAAAAATAAAGGCGTATGCAGTTATTAGATTTTTATTTTGCTTTTTATTATATAGCTCAGGGCAGCAAACAAAACTTCATACTCATGCCTCCTATTTTTTTCACAACAACAATCCTGTGAGGTGGGTTGGGCTAATGACTTTTATGCACAACGATAGAAGTTAGCATGTCTTACGGAAAGCAGACTATGCAGTCTCCTATAATCCCCTCATGTCTAATAGAAGACATTCATCTACTTTGCTATCATATTTCATTACTTCTCTTTGCAGGAGCTGGAGTAGCCTTGCTGAACGACCACATCTATGTGGTTGGGGGGTTTGATGGAACGTCTCATCTCTCCTCTGTGGAAGCTTATAACATTCGTACAGACTCTTGGACAACAGTAACAAGCATGACAACACCCCGCTGTTACGTGGGGGCAACAGTACTCCGTGGAAGGCTTTATGCCATAGCTGGGTAAGCAGATGGTGCCTATGGAACTAACATTTATGATCCTTAAATGTTTTAGGTACCCCTGACACTTGCTTTGTTTTATGGAATTATAGGCTACATATTCTATACCTCTCCAGATACCATTTATTTTGGTATAATTAGATTCTGTGTGCATACATGATCTGTCATCCTATTCAAATCCTTTAAAGTTATTTCTGCTTTGATGGTTGCTGTGCCTTTGAAATATGGTATATATCACAGGCCAATCACACTGCTGAACTGCTTTGTATCTTTGCTTATGTATGTCTTGCTCCAAGTTACTTAGATCACAGGGTTTCACCTGAAGTGAAACCCTTGGAGGGGACCACTTTGGGGGAATTCTAATGTAGGTTTGAAACCAAAGATATTAAAAAATAAGACTATTTTATGTCTATATCATGTCGACAGAACCAACAGCTTACTGAAGTATATAAGATGTCAGTGCATTCTGGGTCCATTGCCAGATTATATATTAATAAAATGCACTTGTCTTCATTCAGAATTTTACATTTGCCCTCATTTCTCTGAGTTATCCAATCATACCATCTATTCCATGCTATATAATATTTTGAGTCTGCCTTATCTTTCAATTCGAATGTTAATTTATCCATTTCCACACAATTATAGATTTTTTGAATTATCAGTTGGTCTGTTGGCAGTAGATCAGTTTTCCAAAATTGAGCTAGCGCCAATCTGGCTGCAGTGACTATATATAGTATTAAATACTTTATTTATTTCTTATAATTTTCTTTAATCGTCCCTAGTAGAAAAATTTCTGGTTTGAGTTCTATTTTTTCCGATGTTATTTCTATTAGCCAAATCCTTATTTTTTCCCAATATTTCCTAATTTTTGGGCAAAGCCGCCAGACATGGAAAAAGGTGCCCTATGCCTGTTTGCATTTCCAGCAAGTTGGACTTAAATTCGAATACATTTTTGCTAATCTCGAAGGGGCCAGATACCATCTATACCACATTTTATACTGGTTCTCTTTATAAACCACTGATTTTGTTATAATATAATTATTTTCCCACACTCTTTCCCAGTCCTCCAATTCTATGTTATGTCCTATGTTTCTTGCCCATGCTATCATTTGTCCCTTTACTAATTCTTCTGCTAAATCAAATTCCAATAAATATTTATAAATTTTTGAAATCAATTTTTCCTCTGTGGCTTCTAAAAGTTTATCCAATTGATTGGTTTTAGTTCAATTCCACCTTCCTCTTGATCTTTTTTATATCTTGTTTTTATCTGTAAGTAGGGCCACCAGTCTATCTGTATTCCTTGCTCTCCTAGTTCCTCTTGTGTTTTTAGCATTCCCTGGGGATCTAATATTTCATAATATCTTACCATTTTTTGAATTGCCAGGGTATTGGGGTGTATCATCGCCTCCATTGTGGATAGCCATCCAGGAACTTTCATATAGTGTTTACTTTTAATTTCTTGCCATGTATGAATTAATAAATCTCTTAATATATGATTGCAAAAATACCTATGTGTTTTGTTCCTGGTGTTCCATAAGAAGGCGTGCCACCCCATCATCAAATCGTGTCCCTCCAAGGTTAGCAATCTTTGATTTTTCAAATTCACCCATTCCCTAATCCATGTCAAACTCGTTGCTTTATAATGTTTCCCATGCTGGTAATCCAAATCCACCTCTGGCTCTGTCGTCCTGCAATATACTTAATTTAATTGTTGCCTTTTTTCCTTCCCATACAAATTTTGTGGTTATTTTATTCAGATTTACAAAAAAAAAATTGTCCAATTTTACTGGAATTGTCTGAGATAAATAAAGCAGCCTCGGCAGGACGTTCATTTTTATCACTGCTATTCTCCCTAATAATGATAATTTCAGTTTCCCCCATTTTTCTAAATCCTCTTTTATTTGTTGAACTAAAATTACATTATTATTCTCCTTTATGGTTGCACATCTGGCTATCAAACATATACCTAAACATTTCACCTTTTTTACTATCTGTAATCCTAATTCTTTAATTAATTCCTCTATTTGTTTTCCTGTTATATTTTTCGTTAACATTTTGGTCTTATATTTATTAATTTTTAAACCAGCTACCTTCCCAAATTCCTCTATTTCTTTTATCAATATTGGTCCTGTTTTTAATGGTTCTTCTATGAAGAATACAAGGTCATCCGCAAATGCTTGGGCCTTATATTCCTCTCGTTTTACTTTTAATCCTTTTATCTTTTTGTTTACTCTGATTTTTATCAATAGATTTTCCAATGTCAAGATAAAAAGTAAGGGTGAGAGTGGACATCCCTGCCGTACTCCTTTTTTTATTTCAAAGAATTTAGTAAAGTCTCCATTTACCATTATACTTGCTTTAAAAAAAAATGCACTGTCAATAAGATAACGGATATGTGGCTAAAGTCATTTTTTCTTTTTATGTAGTGTTGTTTATATTGATATAGATGTGTTTTGTGTACACATGGTGTAGTATTTTGCTTTTATATGTTTAATAGTTTGTTTTTTAAAAAAACATTTTTAAATTTTTTAATTTTTTTTTTAAATGCACTTGTCCTTATCCTAAATTTCTTATAAAAATGAAAATTGGTCTATTGTATAGTAATAGTATGAGTAAAAGTAGATAAGAGACCTCGACTTATGATCACGATTTTAAATTTTAGCCCAAAATTTATGTTGCTAACTGAAACATTTGTTAAGTGAGTTTTGCCTCATTTTACGACCTTTCTTGCCACAGTTAAGTGAATCACTGCAGTTGTTAAGTTAGTAATACGGTTGTTAAGTGAATCTGACTTCCCCATTGACTTTGTTTGTCAGAAGGTCGCAAAAGGGGGTCACGTGACCCCAGGACCTTGCAACTGTCATAAATATGAACCAGTCGCCAAGCATCCAAATTTTGATTACGTGACCTTGGGGATGCTGTAACAGTTGTAAATATGAAAAACGGTCATAAGTCACTTTTTTCAGTGATGTTGTAACTTTGAATGGTCACTAAAGGAACTGTTGTAGGTTGAGGACTACCTGTATAGCAAGCTTTGCCTTATGCTAATTTCTGAATACCTTTAAAAAGCTCTTAGAAGAGCTTTATTTTCCTCTTGACAAAGGTATTCTGACTCCAAGAATCTGGACCTCAGCAAAGTTTCATCTGTAAATCTCTATTGTATACAGGTATGATGGAAACTCACTCCTGAGCAGTATTGAATGCTATGATCCTATCATTGACAACTGGGAAGTGGTGACATCACTAGGAACCCAACGTTGTGATGCTGGTGTTTGTGTGCTACGGGAGAAGTGACTTTAGGAAAGGCTTGGGAAAGAGCACTTCCATGGAACAATTACCAGAAAAAGCATTGCCTGACTTGGAATTATTGATTCTGTAGCTGTGAATTAAGTCACTTTTAATATCTGGACTATGCTGCAAATTATCAACAAATCTACTGATTCTGGTTTGAAGAAAAACCTAAACCCAACGCACTTTGACTTGACAATGGATGAACTGCATGCTTGTGTAGACTAACTCTGTAAAAAATGAATCATCAGAGCTGCAAGAATGTTTGCCTGCTGAATATCTAAAATCTGAGTTGTCTCTAATCATCAGCATATAGTCATTGAGCTTTGACCACATCCAAAGTTCAGTTTGTTCCTGAATATTTTCATATACCAAATATGCTGATGAACATCATATGAGCAGACCAAACTTTTTTTGGATATTTTTTCAGATTCTGCACCAGATTGTCCATGTTCTTCTGGAAAGCAATTGATCTATGAAAATGAAAGATTATGTATGTCGGTATATGAACTTGACATATGCAATACATAAGGTGGGGCAAGGGGCAGACATAGAGGAAAATTACCTGCTGGGAGATGCAGTTATGTCTATTGGGAAGAACAACAGGCAAGCAAGCAGGCAGCACTAGATCTTTAAATATTTTTTAAAAATACCAGAGACTAGAATCAATATGCACTAGAGAAAAAAATTATGTGCTAGTGCTTAAGCAACAACCAGGTTTATGTTTACATTTGCCTTCTAAACTACAAACTCTGGCCAGTAGCAGAACAATGAAAGATGTCTGTGGCATCTTGAGTGCAGCAGTTATTTATAAATATGCTTTTGAAGAAAACCTCTATCCAAGGTACTTTTTAGGGACCGGATGTGCCCACGCACTACGAGTTATTACTTCAAATCATAAGAGATTCCCAAAGTTACAGTGGTCACCTTCAAGTTGCACTGCAAATAAGGTTGAAATGTGATACCTATAAAGGGATTGCAGTGTATATGTCCAGAATGAATGTCAGTACACATTTTTTGCATTTCAATTTTGTTATTCTGTATTTCTTATGCTTTCAGCCAGAAATGCTAACCTCCTTCATATCCACTAAGGATTTCTGAATAATCATCTCCAAAGTGAGCCGGAACTGTTGACTTGCTCAAGCCATTCCTCTGTGGTGGCACCTAAGATTCCCAGCTCCCTATCTCCTTAATATGCCTCTGATATATAATGCAGCTTGTATTAGATATGTGAAGACAAGTCACTTTCCTGGTGGAAACATAACCCTGTGGATAATGCTCCTCCATCCCTCAATTGTGTGCTGTGGCTTTCAGTGTGACCTTGGCATTTTCTCTCATGAAACTACTGAGGCTTTGTGTGTGTGTTATCCAATCAGAAATCAAGGGATGAATGTATTTATTTTCTTGGGTGTGGGTGACTCCTTGCTTTGGGGATGAGGATACAATAGACTAATTATGCACTTTCAAATAACATTGATTTAAAAACCCTGACCTATCACAGTAGTGTTTGATTCCTTTCATATGTATTTTTTAATAAAAGGATGGCTGGTTCAAATATTTGATATATCCATATAGGTTGGTTATACTTGCACTATTTACTAAATACTGTGTTAGTTTCTAGATGTCACTGATTTAAAAAAGGCCAAATGTAATGTTGCCCAAGAGCGTATCATTTATAACTCTTTGAAGGCTTACCTAGATTTCCAAATGCAGCTATGATTATATAATAGGGATTTTAAATTTTCCTGGCCTCTGGGTTTTGAATTTATATTTTATTTCGTTAAGAGACAATACCATTCTTTAAATCATATTTCCATTTTTAAAAAAAGATAACTGAAACCTTCATCACCGTCATTAATATAGAAGGGATTTTATTGTGAAAATTAACTCTAAACTAATATTGCTATGGCTATTACTTAAAAGTCAACAATGTTAATATTGAAGTACACTTTTTACAACTAGAAAATAAGTAATTTCATAATAGTTTTCGGACTAAGCATCATGAAAAGATTTAAGACCGCTACTAAGCTACATCTATAGAATTCCTGGATTTTATTAGTTATCTGCATAACTTCATGTTTATATTATAGGAGCTCTCAAATTGGGTGCATAGTTTGTTAATTTGCTTTTGGTAATTACAATAAAATTTTGGAGACTTTTATGAGACATATGATGACATATTGAAAGAGCAAAAGAGGAGGTTACACCATAATAGTCATGCAATGAGTTCATTCACACATTGATAAAAATACTAAGAATTAAAACCACTTGTTTTTTGAAGATGTTTAGCATCTACAGTATGTAAAACCGTATTGAATTGGCATAATGAACCGTTTTCTACGATAACCCGGACTTCAGGATCAATATTTGCAGCTTGCTCCTTCCGAAGCGAAGGTGGCATTTTCATAGGAAATTATGGGAAATTGGCGTCTATGCTAAAGTGAACTTCTAATAAATAACCGACCGCTTTTTATTATGTCTATGAGCTGCCCAAGTCACCTAATAGGTACTAAAACCTACGTATAGCTGTAGCCACATGTAAAGTAGGGACCTCAAGTCGAAGCCCTGCAATTGTCGGAATTGAATCAAACTGGCCGGTATCACTAGTTTTACTTTTTAATTTCTTCCGGCGTCCGATGTTGGACTAGATTACCTCCAAGGTCCCTTCCAACACTGTTATGTTATTACTAGATTGTTACGTTGATGGTTTACTTGAAATCTGAGGTAGGACTCCAGCGGCAAGCACAGCAGAGGCACCTGTAAAGCTCAGTCCCCGCTCCTCCCCTCTCCAGGTTTCAGTAGCCACACCCACTTACACAAATGTGGTGGGTGGGAGGGTAACCCGGTCCCGCCTATCCGGTAGAGCAGGATTTCCTGACTTCAGCTTCGTTAAGCTTGTGGACTTCAACTCCCAGAATTCCCTAGTCGGGTGGAGAGTTGAAGTCCCCAGTTTAAAGTTGCTGAAGTCGAGAAACGCCGCCGTGAAGGCTCCCCTCCCTTGCTCTATTGCGCTTGCGTAACTATGGCGGCGCCCAGTTCGGCGATGGAAGCGGCTGCGCTGGGACCGGAGGAGCTTGTGTGCGCGAGTGGGCGAAACCGTAAAACCGTGCTTTGCCAGCGCTGCGGCTCCCGCGTCCTTTTGCCCGGAGCTGCAACCTTCACACGCAGAGAGGTAGGGCGTATTCGGCCCGCCGCCTGTGCTGTAGTCCGTGGTAGTAGCTAGCCAAAGGGCTCTCCTCCCCCGTGTAACTTTCCGCCCCGGGTGAAATCGGAGGTGCCACTTCCTTGATGGACAGGTGGATTTAAGCAAAGCTAACCTTTCTGAGGATGGAAAATTGTTTTGATTAGGTCCCTAATGGAAAGGGATCCCTTTCCTCCTAGGCCTTCCAGTCTATGGCTGAGTGGGATGCAGTCATGGAAATGAAATATACCTGAAATTAAATCAAGGACCTAGAATCTAGCAGCAACTTGAATACCTTTGCTTGCCAGCTTTGTATTTGATGCCGTCCTGGAGCTCCCCTCTCCATTATGCCAGTTATATGGCTGCTTTCATAATTGTATCCCAAAGTAGCTGGCTTTGGGGTCTCCTCATTTCTCACTCTCAGTAATGCAGTAGCGTGGGTTAGTTTGGCCCAAAGACACACTGTAAATGTGATTAAGTAGAAACTTGAACCAAGGCTACCCATCCATCTCCAATATCCTCACCAATTCCCTACATTGGCTCAGTAATAACAAATGTCTTTTGTTGTTTGACAGCTGTTTCTTCCTGCTATGAAGAAGAAGACCGCTTTGGTGACAAACGGTGACCTAGAAGGGGATGTTTTGCAGGACCACTGGCTAGTCGAGGACATGTTTTCTTTTGAAAATGTTGGTTTCACCAAGGATGTTGGAAATGTAAAGTTCCTGATCTGTGCAGACTGTGAAATTGGCCCTATTGGCTGGCACTGCTTGGATGATAAAAAGAGTTTTTATGTGGCCTTGGACCGTGTTTCTCATGAATGAAATGCTCATAGGTGACCAAAAGTGGCTTCTACGCACCTGATTACACCACATTCTAAATAACTTTCCAAGTTTCTCAATTTGTAGGCTTGAAACATGGCCTCAATATGTAGGCTTCAAACTGGCACAAATGAAATACCCTTTTCAAATGCATCAATGGAAGTGCTTATATTGCTTGTTGAGTTGCAACCCATTTGAACCTGACCAAATTTGGACTGATATTTAATAATGTGCAATTACTGGTATGTGCATATACTTTGAAACACACAATTCCATGCAAATTGGCAATTCAGTTTCCTTAGTGAAAAAGGAAAGATAATCCTGAATTTTGTCCTCTGTAAAATAATAGTGTAATACAACAGGGAATAAGGCTTCTGATTTATTGGGAGAGAAGGAAGCGTACCATATTGTGATGTATGGCTTTCTACTCTGTTCTGGATAAAAGAGTAAACATTTGTGATTTTGATGTTTACTGATATCTAATGTTTACAAATATCTGAATTTTCACTTCATGATCATTGTTAATTAAAAGCCAGTCGTTAGGTACAGGTCATCTTAATTACAAAAATAGTCAAAGTGCAGGAAGTAATAATGGAAAATGGAAACTGAATTTTTAAATTGAATTGAAATCATGCATTTTAATTTATATATTATATGTATTGGAATTACCAATAGCTAATGAAAAAGGGCTCATTCTAATAGGTGTAATCTTACATTTTCTGTATAGAACCTCCATTATTAATCTTTTTTCTAAAGCTACTGTAACACAACTCATTACTGATGTCGCTTGGGATAATATGGTCAATCAATCACGCAGAATCATTTAGTCTAGTTAAGAATGCTATCTGAATGTGGGCCCTTTATTTTTCATCTGTCTAGGAGAAAATAGAGAATAGGCCATGTTTTGTTCTCTGGTTTCTATAATGTACCAAACCGCTCATTTAGATGTCAAGTTTAGAATGTTCTCCCAGGCTTGGGAGTAGGGTGGATATTGAACCAATCAGTTGCCTTTTGTTATATTGTACTTTTTGGCAATATGCCTGCTTTTCTGTTCAGTTTTATGATTCCTTTTAATTTTAATTGTAAAATATCCAGGGTTGTTTGGACTTGGGCTGCCTCTGAATTTCAATAAATAAAAATAAGCTGTGTGAAAGATGGTCAGCTTATTAGCTACATGCCCTTCATAGGATGGACAACTCCCAGGGAAAGGGCATGTTTGTAGCTTAACCTTAACCAAGCTAAGTATGACATGAATGCTGTTAAAATGCTACAGTGATTTTGGTTTCCCTGTATCAATTTAAAAGAAAGTATTGTTAGGTGAGGTTTGTTTTTTCTTTGATTTAAATTTCTCGGGATTCAGTCTTCTCCCCAGTATTCTTAAAGTTCCAGGGGAAATCACTTGAATTTTGTTGTTATACGTTATGTATTGCACTGAATTCTGGAATTTGTAGAATTTTTAAGTGCATGTCTTAGTATTTTAAAAAAAGCATATGTAAGAGCAATCTGAAATGTAATGCAAGTAAGGTTGCATTATTGTGGAATAGACAGGTTAGTCATTCTGTTACAAGTATTTATTTATGGAAAGTTAATATCTTACTGCTTTCTTATTAGTGATGGAGAAAAACAGACTACTGGCTGGTGCCACATGGGTCAGTTGTTTCCATCACTATTTTTAAAAATACATGAAACCTCTGGAGTTCATTTGGAAGTGTTCAGTAAGGTTTAATCAGTATGGTGCTCAGTTATCCATTGTTACTCCAGGTGCCATGAACTTTTATCTCAGTGCCTGAAGGTTGTTAGTATCTGGCTGTATAAGCAAACATATTTATTTTTCCTGTTAAATATCCTACTGCCCATAATGTTCCCACTCCAACCAAACATCAATTCATGTTTGTGAATTGTACATGTATAGGTTTTTCATCTCTGGATATCTGTGTAAAAGTTTGGACATTCAGAAATAAAGATCAGTAGTACACAACATTGACAAAACTTCAGTGACTTCAGTTTCACTGCAGAAGTAGCTTTGTTGCATAACCCATTCTTCAGACTACATTCATAATTTCTAAATGCTGTAGGTAGCAAATATGTACAGAGTAGGAGTGCACAGCTTCCATAGGTGAATGACTATAAGAGACTAGTATTGTGTCTAATTTTACACTTGCATGTCATTTTATTAGCTAGCTGGAGAGCAAGCCTAATTCAGTGAAGAAAATTTGGGGCTAGAGATCTCAAAAGATGACTTTCTGTGTTCTGCTGGATAATTCAGCTGTCATTGCTCTCTTCCAAAAAAATGTCTCCTCCTATTAACCAAGTCTGTTCCCTTGAGTACATTGTTTCCCTGGGAAACAATTTGACAGAATGAAATGTTTCTTCTTGCTGCATAGAGTCTGGTGACATTTCCATGTTAAATATCTACCACATGGTGGCACCAGTATTCTACGAATGGGAAGATACTTGCTGGGAGATCTTATACTAGCGCTGCAAAAATGAAAAAGGGCTTTGTTGAATCCCTAATGCTACAGTAGCAACATTTTTGTCATGTCTGTTATCTGAAATATTGCTACAGTTAAATTAATACATAGAGCATCCTCAAGGAATATTTTTCATGGTTTTTTTAGACAAGTTTTATTAAATTTTTCTTTTACGTACATATTTTATGAACAGAGTATTGACTGGGTCACATCTTTTACAACATAATTATATATTGATTTTTATAATCTATATTGATTTTTATAATCTATTCCAAACTTTTTTGTTTTTTCCAGATACAATTTACATATTTTGTTTTCTGCCATAATATTCTTTTTTCTCTATTATTTTATCTTAATCTCTTCTTAATACTTAATATATAAACAGTATCACTATTCGCCCTTCAAATCCTAATTTCTTAGCATTGCTTCAATTATCTTATTTTTCCATTTTATAAAATATATTTCTTATAATCCCCATCATATTTTTTGGTTATAAACAATAAACTTCATCTTATTCAATTCTTACATTGAAACCCTTTAACTTAATTGATCTTCCACATCTTATCTCTTCTTAATACATAATAAGCAATATCACTCTCCGCCCTTAATTCCTGACTCTATTATAGCATCAATTAATTATTTTATTTCCTCATTTACAAAATATTTCAAAATCCTCATCACACTTTTTTTTACATTTCAATTTTGTATCTTAATTTCAATTATTTTCATAATTAAACCTAATTACCGTGTTTCCCCAAAAATAAGACCCTGTCTTATATTTTTTGAACCCCAAAATAAGCGCTTGACCTTATTTTCAGGGAGGTCTTATTATTTTGGGGCACATGGAGGAAACCAGAGGAAATGGCGGGGACCAGCTGCGCATGCAGTCAAATATTTTCGGGGAGGGCTTATTTTCAGGGAGGGCTTATTTTAGTGCATGCACTCAAAAGCCCGATTGGGCTTATTTTCAGGGGATGTCTTATTTTAGGGGAAACAGGGTACCACTTCATATTTCATCTGCTATTCCATTTTACAATACACAATAAACTTCATCATATTTACTTTTTACATTCACAATTACTATTAATACAGTTCCCTTAGATCTACTAATATATATCTTAATTCCCTTCCTCCTTTCCACCGTTCTTCCCCTTTTAGCCATTTTCTCCTGGTCTCACCAAAATTCCACTTCTTAATGATTTTCTCCTTTCATCCCCTTTTCTTATCTTCTTCTTTTATATATATATATTTATTATATCTTTTCTCCTGAATCCTTTCTCAAACTTCACTCACATAATTCGTCCCCTGCTGTTATCTAATCTTTCCCCATTTCCTTCTCTTCCCTTAGATTGCTTTTTTCTTGGAAAATATTCCGTCCATTCTTTTTTTGCCACTGTAAATCCCAGTGTAATCATCTAACATTTTGCCTTCAATTCTTTTTATTTCAATATCATTTTCTTGTTTCTCATTTATATTCTTTTTCCTGTTTTGTGTGCTCTAATAAAGTTTCTGACTTTTTATTGCCCTTTATTGAGTCACACACGTTTTTAAGCATCTCAATTAATTCCTCACACATCCAAGACTCTATATTATTAGTTTAAAAGATTATTAGTATTTCCACTTATATTTAATTAAAATTTTAGTCCATATAATCTCTTTTTTATTTCTAGATAATATCCAGTACAAATGTTTGTCCAATCCACTCCAACTTAAAGCTTTATTATTATCCACCTCCTTTAGAAGTCGAGACCAAGCAGCTTAAAACAAAACAAATACTCCTTAAAATTTCTCACAGCTCCTGGAGTGATCAAGGTCACTGTTGTAATTTCCTTGAATTTTCAGGTCAATCGTGGTTGTGCTTTCTTTCCACCAGCAGATGTCTCTCTCCAATCCACACTTCTCAGAACAACAAAGTATCCAGTTTACAAAAGTATTTTAAATCCACATAGAAAATACTTTCTCTCAAATTGCTTTTCCTTTGTTTTTAATTTCTCCAAATTCAGTTTTAAATCCAGTTGTAAAGTTTCCTTTCTTGGGCTTTAATATGTTAACCTCCTCTTTGTTCTTTCTTCATACTTCAGAACTGTCAAGATTCTTTCAAAAATTAAAAAATACTTTCCCTCGGGTTTCCTTTTCTTATATTGGATTTAATTTCTCCAAGTCCAATTTTAAATCCAAATATAAAATTATCTTTTCTGGGCTTTAATACTTTGATAATACTTCCTCTGTTCTTTTCCCTCCATTAAAATTCCCAAGTGCCAATTAGCCGCTTATTTCCTTGCTGGGATCTTTTTTTAAAAAAATATTTTTTTAAAGAAATTTCCTTTTTTATGTGTGAGTTGGCCAATCACTCACCCAGTACCAGTACTCCGTCCAAACACCGCTCCTACACAAACTCTTATTCTAGTTGCCCCAGCTTCAAAGCAGTCGTATTTAATGGCCGCCACCAGATCGAAGAGCTGCCTCCGACCTTCTGAGGAACTTGCCTGTTCCTTTTAGTCGTCCGAGGCGCCTCTCCTTCTTCACCGTCCCTACAAGACGGTTCTGGTCCAAAGACCTCCCAACAGCGGTTTGTCTGGTTGGATTTTCGCCGGGCTCATTGGAGCCTGCTAATTTCCAGCCAGTCTCGCCGTGATGCTTCCGGTTTCTCCGGAATATTTTTCATGTTTTGTTGTCTCAGTAACTAGGTTCACCAAACATGCTAAACCAGAAGTAGAATAAATAAGTTTTAACATGTTACATAAATCCATTATTTATAAAATGATTCTTGGGCCGAATTTTGAAACAGAAATCAACTATACATCACATTTTTCTGCTTGACAAAAACAGGTTTCAGATTTTTGCAATAGATTTTAATACTTTAAAAGAAGAGGAATTAATCTGATACACCATCTCAGTCCACATGGCAAACCAAATTTACAGAATAAACTAAATTGCAGCATACATGAAGCAGTAAGAGGAATTTTGTCATATATGTCAGATGCAAATGAGAGGTACATTGCTTGCTAGCACCATGATAGATACAGTATCAGGAAGTGCAAGGCAACTGGAGAATTCGTGGTTTTGTTTTTAAAAAAACTTAAATCCTGTAAACACTTCAAACATATTAACCTCTTATGTAATGTATGGGGGTGATATTGTAACTGGCTATAGGAAGAAATAGACGTATTTCAACACTTTGCAGGTTTTTTTAATAAAAAATAAAATTCTGGGAAAAGAAAACACTCTTATAAAGAAAACAATTCACAAAATGATAGTGCAGTGCTTTTGAAAAGGGATAATGATTTTTATGTTCATTTTTGTTATTTTCACATTTTTAAAGGGCTGCATGCTGAGCTTCCTATTGTGATAATAGCTTTTTTAGAAATAAATGTCTGAAAAATTTTAAAAATCCTCCTTTAAAAGTGCTAAAAATGCTGCCATCTAATGACCATAATCTTTGCAGTATATTCTATAGCAATTCAATTACAAATGAGAGCATTAAATGACATCAGTCCTATTTTTTTTTATTGTGGAAAATATTGTGAACTTTAACCTGTGAATGTAGTTCTTTTCTACAATACTTCGGAGTAGAAATATTTGAATCTTGCACAATCAGATTAAATCAAATATTGTATAATGAATAACAAATGAACTTTCCTCCTGCAACAAAACAGTCATCTTGCAAGATCCTAAATCTCAAAGTTATTTTCTAATGAACAAATTAGAAATTAATTTGAACAAATTAAAAGATTTTTTTTTTAAATGTACTTTACAATTAGAATAATTTTATTTGCTTGGATGAAAGGTGTTAAAAAGATGCTTGTATCTAAGTCAATAATATGATGGTGGAATTATATCTATGGAGATTCTCAATCATCCAGGTCATGGTTGTCCCAAAGTTGCTTTCTCCAAAAGGCAATTGGAGGTTTTTGGTTTTTTTGGGGGGGGGGGGGGATTCTTTGGAAACATTTCACTTCTCATCCAAGAAGCTTCTTCAATTCAGAATTCAAGAAGTTATTGGATGAGAAGTGAAATGTTTTCAAAGAAAAAAACCAGCAAAGTCCAGTTGCCTTTTGGAAAAAGCACCTTTGGGATAGCGGAATTGGATTCATTCTTTTCTACTGACATAATGTATAACAAAATATATTATAAATTTACAATAAAGATAAAACCTCTTAGGAGAAACATGAAAATCACTTAGATTCAAGAGAAATACTGCCGTTTTATACTTTAAAATAAACAGTTGTTATTTGGTCTTCATTCTAAATTTGCTCTAGAAAGAAAAGTATGTGCGAATGCTAGTTACACTTTGAGAATATCTGAAAACAAATACTTAGGCTCAGATCCCTTTAAGTCTCTCTCTCAAGAACAGCCCAGTGGGTTTAAAGGTTTTTTTTACTATTCATGAAGTTGAATCGCCCAGTCAAAGCCTGCAGTTTTTGAGTTAGACAGATTAAAGAAAGACAAATGGCTATGACACCAGATTGGGCATGATAAGCATTTTAAAGCGCTAATTACCTTCCTAGAGATATGATCTGCCATCAAAGGGTGGTATTGTATTGAATCCATCTCTCAGCTCAGCCTAGAATCACAGCATTATTGGAAGGGCCCATTCAAACTATGCAATCTCCTGCTGATATATCCAAATGAAAATGGTTCTTGATAGGTGGCTGTCCAGTCTCTTTTCAAATATGCTCAGTGAAGGGGAACCCTCTATCTTCTTTAGTGATTAGTTAACTGTCAAATTGCTGTTAGTATTATTCTTACATTAAATTGAAATTTATCTTCCTACAATTTAAGATTATTATTCTGTGACTTGTACTCCAGTACAACAAAGGAAATGGGTTTTGAACCTCTGCATGATACCTTTACCTAACAACATATCTATTTTAACCGTAATCAAATACAGCAAATCACATTTATATTTTCTTTCCTTTTACTTTTAACAAGTTTGATCTTTAGCCTCTTCAAATAATGTCCTAAATCTTGATTTCATTTTTCCTCAAAATACTTGTTAAAGCTTTAACAAACTTCTTTATAAGTCCAAATAGGAAAACGATCCAGGTCATTCTTTTGGTTTGTTATGTGTATATACTTCTTAATTATGAAGACATTGCCAGTTTCTTCTGTGTGTGAAATATGCCACATTTTCCATATCATTCTTGTTGCCTGTCATTTTAAAATCCATTTTCAGATCAGTTTGTCTTGTCCAGTAAAATGTGTTCCTCTTTCATAACATATATTAAACACAGTATTTATACAGGTAGATACTTTAAAATTAACTTCTGGGTCCATTTGTTCAAAAATATCTAATATGTCTACTGTTAAAATATTTTGCTCCTTTTCGTATTCAGTATAAATCAAATTTAAGTGTTCTTCTCTTTTAGTTAAAATCTTAACTTCCTTCTAGTTCCCTCTAGTGTCCAACCTTCAAAGAGCCATCATACCATTTTTAAGGATTCAAAACAAAAGCAGTTTCACACAGGAAGGATTCTTACAATTAATTGCAAATTCTTATTTCAAATCCATCTAGACCAGAGGTCTTCAAACTTGGCAGCTTTAAGACTTGTCCACAAGTCTTAAAGCTGCCAAGTTTGAAGACCTCTGAATTTAGACCCTTAGTTCGTTTGCAGCTTTTCAAACTCAAAACTCTAATTAATCTTTTGTTTTTTTACACCATAAACATTTAAATCCTTAAACTTGTATTTGGAACTTCTTTCGCTAAGGATTGAAGGAAGCCCACCTGGTGTTTTCAGATTTATTGATCCAAAGGTTCTTAATAGTTGAAAGGCAGATAGCAAGCCATTTTCAAAACTGATTTTAAAAGGAAGTGTACAAAGCCAGGGTTCTTATGAAGTCACTTACTGTGGTTTGAACAAGATAATAATTCCCTTGTCTCCCAGAGTTCCAAACCCATCAGAGGCTGCTCCAGTCCAACTTGAGGTCTCCTCACCAGGAACAACTGTATGGAACACTCTCCTATCATTTCCTGTCTGGAGAGGCATTATGAAGAGCTACTTACTGGCTCTTGATTCTGTTGTGGTCGTTGGCTCTACTTTTAGTGAACCATCTTCAGTTTGCATTTTCTTCCTCATATGTTGCTACTATGGATTTTCAACAGGAATTTTTTTCAGGTAACTACTAGGTTAGGGAAAGGAACTTCTCTTTAAATCCTCTTTTTTCAGAGGATTAAAAAAAACTTCATAAAACAACTTGATAATGCATTATAGAACTATTATTCCTAATATAAATATTTGCACTTTTTCAGTAGCTTAGATTGGGCCTCCTATTTTGTTGTCACAAACTCTTAAAATGTTTATCACAAACAGAGCAGTCCAATTATTGGAAGTGAATATTGCAACTCTCTACTGATGAAACAGTTCCTCAGGGAAGACAGCTGTTCTGAGTTTAAAAGCCCCAACCATATGTGTTACTAATTGTAGCTCTAATACTCTTCTCATAAATGAACTCCTTTTCACATGTTGGAACACCTCCTTAATGAGTATGTAGCATACAAGGTCTCTACATGAATTGCAACCTTGCATTCATTCCAAAACCCAAATACTTTCCTTAAAAGTGTCAGGTTCTCATCAAGACCTGAACTGAAAAACATTTTTGTGAATAATTGAGTCAAATGTTCAATCTTCATCCTTTAACGATTTTCAGGTAATTTCACAGATCATTGAGAATTATTCTGGCACCAGCCCTCTCCCTTCCAAATCTATCTCTATATAAATATGGCAAAATATACATCCCATATGAGAAATCTGAAAATACAAATTAAATGTGAACACACCCATTCTTTCCCTGTAAGACTGTAGAAAACACCCCAAAACGATTTCTTGATATTATTCTTCTATTTGAGAAATAAAAACCAGAACGCTACATGTAAAATTTTAATAATTTAGTGAGCATTGTTAGCTTTCACAATCACATTACAAAACATATATTGTTAGAAATTATCAAAACATCCACAATCCTACCAACTATTCTGACACATATGCCTATTTGATTTTTATACTATTTATTCTGAGATTTAATGAAAAAAACCTAATGAATCATTCAGTACTGATTTTGATAGAAGCCAAATTCAGATTGCCCCAGGGTCATTGTGTCTGAGCTGGATACAACCCAATGAAAGTATAAAATTCACATTGCAGCATGTTAGAAGTTATCCTAGCATCACTTAGAATCTTCATGATTGCTAGAGCAAAAGTCAGACCATATATTAATATGTGCATAGTGTGGCAAATACAATTTGCACTAATGCATATGAAATAAACTAGATAGCCAAAAACAAGACCTGTAATTATCTACCCATGATAAATCTACACATAAATCAAATATCACACCCAAAATCAAGCAGAACCCAACAGCTTCCTACAAAAAGTGAGCATATAAAGTTACCATTTGAAATTCATTTTTGTCTTTCATTCAATTGCCCCCAAAGCCATTCATGAGAGAGATATTGTCACAAAGCCTATCACTGAGATTTATTTATATCCCTGCTTTTTGCTCAAAGAAGCATAAAGGTGTTTAGTTTTTTTTTAAAAATAAAAATGTAAAAACTAAATAATACTGATACTAAAATCAGAGCTGTTATATCTGGATTGCAAAACTCCATATAGTCATATGTACCGGCCATCTGGATTTTTGCAGCTCAAATCCAATTGTTCATTCAGTGTTTGACTGTGAGCTGATAAGTGTACGGTACTAAATACAATATAACAACTGATTGTTTAATTAAAGAGCTACAATTTTACAGCTATTTAAAACTTGAGAGATTTGCAGCCAAACCCAACTTCCAAGGAAGCATATTCCATAGTTTGTGAGCAACACAGGTATAGCCACTCTCCTATGCACAGGATGACAAGCTTCGAACAGTGGGGAATCTTCAAAATATCTCTCACCAGAACTTAATGCCTGTATTTATGAGAGAGGCTGTCCCTTGGACAGTCAGATCTCAAATCTTTTAGGGATTTGATGACCAACACCAATATTAAATTGTGTACAATAATTTTCCCAGAATGTTACTGACCAGATACAATATGTGGGTGCTTAAAGTTCCTCATCCTTACCTAACTTATTCAAGAATGTGAAATGATCCCTAATCTCTCTCGATTAGCCTGTTTTACCAGTTACTAAACAAATCATGTACTGTAATTACAGCAGGTAGGGAGTAAACCTCCCTCCAATCTTCCTCATCGGTCATGTTCATACCCAACCCAGTTCAGTTCTTTTGCAAAGTATTGACAGAAGATGAACAGAATTCTTCACGAGAATAAGCTCATACAGACTGATGCCCCAGTATAAATCTGATGGACTACAGTACTTCAAATGAAAATGTGGCTCCGAGAGATTTGGAAATACCCCAAACTTAATGCAGCTTTTCCTAACCTAGCAGTCTCCATGTGTGTTGGAACTACAATATATCTCCCAAAATTCCTTGACAATGTTAAATGGAATTTTCATGCCAACACATCTGAAAACTTCCAAATTGTGGAAAGTGATCTAAAATATCTCACTGATTACAGCATTTTGTTTCTTTTTTTTACATAAACTCAAAGTGAGGGGAATCTTATGGGTCCGTACTCAAGACAGAAGCTTGTGGAGCTGGCTCTGTCATGAGGTCCTTAGAGGATGCTAATGCTATTCATTTAGCACAGCCTGCATTTTTTCCAGCTTCTGCCCGAGCTGAAAAATGCTGCTGCGATTGTCACTTCATTAATGTTAATGCATTTCTTCAAGTTGCCACATCTTTTTTTTTCCCAAAGCACACAGGGCCCTTTTTTTATATCTACTAAAAAATTTTTAAAAATATAATCTATATATACTTGCAGCAACTTAATAGATGATATTGCCATACTTGAAGAAGACAAGATGAAATGACGAGTGACAGCTGCCTTAGATGAAGAAGCAATCAGAATTGGCCTCAGGATAAGTGCCGAGAAATCAAAGATCATGTATGTGAACTCCACTGCACAGATACGAGGAATCATATTTGGATCACAGCAACTTGAGAATGTAGAAAGGTTTGCTTATTTGGGTAGTGTAATCACACGAAATGAATATGCAGATGGATGTCAAGTGCCACATTGGAAAAGCAACAGGTGTTTTCCAGAGGATGAATAAAATTTAGTCATCATCTATATAACTACAATTTAAATTCCATTTGCTCAGTTCTATAGTGATCCCAACAGCCAGTGGGACCTAGAAGGTATCAGCAAGTATTAACAAGACACTCCATGTCTTCCAACAAAAATGCTTTGCTGAATCCTAAAGATTCACTATTTTGACCATATTATTAACAAAGAAGTGCTTTGAAACAAAGAAGTAACAAAGAGTTTCTCCTGCAAATTGCATAACATTGTTGCAGGCAGAAGACTCCAACTTGCTCTAGGACAGGGATGTCAAACTGGCAGCCCACGGGCTGGATGTGTCACACATAGGCCACGCCCACCCCAGCTGCATGAAGGGGGGGAAAAGTCACAAAACATCACGTGACAGCAATGTGACGCTGCGAGTTTGACACCCGTGCTGTAGATGACCAAGCTGAGCCCGAGGGAGGGGTCAAATACTTCGTAAGTCACAAGCCCATGCATGTCTGCAAGAGATCTAAGTCCAGCCCACCTTGAATGCCTTTCTTATTTCCTGCTCATTTCCTTTTTTTTTTTTTAATTTGATTTATATGCCGCCCTTCTCCAGAGACTCAGGGTGGCTTACAATGTGCTAAGCAATAGCCTTCATCCTTTTTTATATTTATACAAAGTCAGCTTATTGCCCCCACAACTGGGTCCTCAATTTACCTACCTTAGAAAGGATGGAAGGCTGAGTCAACCTTGAGCCTGGCGAGATTCAAACCTGCAGTAATTGCAGGCAGCTGGTCTTAATAACAGGGTACTTTAGACCACTGTACTACCAAGGCCCTTGACCATTAGTTAGTAAATTCTTGTAGAGATCTTAAACTTGCAATATTTTGAACTGCCTGAATTGATTTCGCCAGGGCTTGACAGTTGCATATCATATACTCTGTATGGATAACAATCAAATTCCCAAATGGCAATGAGTTGAACCCCCCATCCCCACCCTCCTGATGCCAAATGACCAAGAGGACTCCCTCAAAATACATGGCCAAAAATGTCAATTGATGACTTAAAGACTTCAAATATCACATGGGAAGATACTGAAGTACTCACCCAAAACTGAAAATACTGGAGATCCCTTGCTGCCCAATATGCTACATACAGTGGTGGGTTTCAAAAATTTTTACTACCAGTTCTGTGGGCGTGGCGTGGTGCGCGTGGCAGGGGAAGGATACTGTAAAATCTCCATTCCCACCCTACTCCAGGGGAAGGATACTATAAAATCTCCATTCACTCCCCAATCCAGGGGAAGGTTACTGAAAAATCCCCATTTCCTCCCAATCAGCTGGGACTTGGGAGGCAGAGAATAGATGGGGGAGCGGCCAGTCAGAATTTTTACTACCGGTTCTCCAAACTACTCAAAATTTCTGCTACCGGTTCTCCAGAACTGGTCAGAACCTGCTGAAACCCACCTCTGGCTACATAGCATGAGAGCATCTAATGCTAATGCTAAACTCAAAAGAAAATGGAAAAATACAATCAATGCTGTAAAGCTAATGTAGATGTTGTTACAATATGATTGGACTAATACATTAACAATCCCTTACTAGTAGAGCTATGTTTGTTGGCAATTACAGTTCTAAGAATGAGGAGGGAATCAGGCAGGAAAGGCTATTTTACAAATGTTATTAACAAGAGAAACAGTCTCAGGCAGTTAAATATTACCAAACACTATTCCATCTGAACTCAGGTAGAATTAAGTGTTTAATTTTATGAGGAACAGAGAACTGGTGACTAAAATTAGAGACTGATTATACAAAGTCCCATCAAACATCTGTTTTTATTGTTTCACCCTAAAAAGACTAGTCACTTTCAAGTTGGGCTTTATTTTTGGAGACTTAATGTATACATTCATGTAATACATACATTCCCAGTTTTCTTGGGAACCTACAGAAATGGTTTGCCATTGTCTTCTCCCAGAATGTTTCAATTTCCCAATCTAGACCTGGGATTTCTTGATCGACCAACTGGTCCCTAACTGGCCTTGGTCCTGCTTAATTTTTTGAAATCAGCCAAGGTAATAGAAGTGTGGCACACTGAACAGAGCAGCTTTTTATAGTTAATTATCAAGCCAGCATAGAAGTATCTTCAGAAGTCCAGATAGTTAATCTAAGATGACAAAAAAAATCAGGAATCTAATAGTACTTTACAACATTTATGCCACTGCTCATAAATGCATACTTTCATAATATCCTAATTGGAAAATATGTCACTAGATTTGTTTTTAGAAACCCCCATAAATTTAATAAAGTTCCTGTTTAAATACAAGCTACCTTATTTAAATTTAGCATCAAGCAAAGACACGGAAATGTGACATATACTATTTTAAAGCATTCTGTTACAAGTTATATGTTCATCAGATCCCAAGGAGTCAGTGATCAGATCCCAAAAGAGGCAATGAGACAGTCTGCCTGAAAACACTGCAGTTTTCTTACGATCTGGGTTTAAACTTTCCGACGTTGCCACGTTGACAGTCAGAATCAGGATTCTGGCTCTTTCTAGTCCCTAATCCCACCAGGAGGCCCCTATCTCCTTCCATGCTCACCTCCCCCGGCCCCCAAATAATGGAGAATTGAGTTTCATTGAGGCTTCGGTTTTGTTTTGTTTTTCACTTCGGCTCTCTGTATTTTTCATCCAACTCAACAGATTCAGGAAAACCCTCCTCGAAAGGCCGCCTTCTCTCTGCGAGACATAAACAGGCAGCCATCAACGGGGAGTCCCGAAAGAAGCAAATCACTTAACCCCGGCAACAGGGCGCATCTGCGTCTGGCTTTTCCAGACAAGTGCAGGCAGATCCGAACTTGGCCCGCAGGAACGCGAGCTGATCAGACGCGGGAAGGAAGCGAGACGACCTCGGCCGCTTGCATTTGGCGGGAACTTTTTTTATTTTTTATTTTAACTTTGCCCCATTACGAATTGCCCTATGGCCGCCCGCGAATGCATACATTCGTAGTTCTTACCCAATGACGAGGAGAAGGCCGCTTCCCTACTTTCGCTTCCCACTCAATAGCGCGCCAGGGGAGGCGTGAGGAGACGGCCGAGCTACCCAATGCGCTGCAAGGAGAAAAGCGCTCGTTTGGGGGTCTCTATATAAAGGCTGCCCAGAGAGCGAAGCAGCTGTTTTCGCGGTGCCGCTCAGACCCGTAGCGCGTCTGCTGTCGCCAGAGCACCGATAACTTCGGAGAGCCGTAACCTGCCGGAGAAATGGTAAGGGCCGCTTGGCTTTATTTATTCATTTATTTATTTATTTGCTCTGGGACCGTTTTGTCCTTTTTCCAGGGACTTGGTTAGTAAAGCCTCCGTACGGCCACAGGTGGGGCGTTATGTAATGGGTAAAGGGCCCCTTTACCAAAAGCTTTTCTTTAAAAAAGAAAACCCCGAGTGCTCCACTTTCCAGGCCTCGTAATTGCCGCGTCCAAATCCCTAGCGAGAGCAGGGCACGACCTGAACTTGGGTCCCTCTTGATAGCCTGGGCAGCCTTTGCTTCGAAAAAAGGGGCTGGGTAACGAAGAGGTCCGAATGAAGGCTCAGGCTTTCCGGAAGCAGAGGTCGCCTGCCGGGGAGCCTACGTCTTTCCCCCAAAGATGGGGCCTTTTCCTCCCAAGAAGCGCGCTCGTCTTCCGCGAATGCGCCTTTCCCGATATCAATGGCCCAGCTGTTCCGTGAGAAGGCAGCGAACGACAGTAGAGCCGCCGCCGCCGCCGCTTCGGAGTGTAGTGATTGCGGTGGGGTCGAGTTACGCTTTACTCAAGAGTTTCCTCGGGTGAGGTTCTTGCATTAAGCTTTTGAGATGTTACGTGTTCAAGGGCTGCGTGTATCTCCAGAAATCGAGAAGAAATGAAGAGTTGGGGAAGCCGAGACCCGGGCGGATTTAATCCCACCTGATCTCTGGAGAAAAACTTCTCTTTGTTTGAAAAAGAAAAGGGGGGGGGCCGGAAGGGATGCGAAAGAAACTTTGATCAGCCACCCTCATGCCCGGCTCTTTTAAGTCCCGCCAGTTTTAATGGCTGTTCAACCAGCCAGGTTTTTTTCTGTAGGAGTTTGGGCCTCTCTCTCTCTAAAGTTGTAACCGACTGGAACATTTCTGGCCGTTTTGAGTTTCGTCCTTCAACTTTGTACAATGCAACTTTGTGCATTGACATAAAATGGTGGAAAAGTTCTAAATAAGATGGCTGCCTCTGTTTTTTCTCTCCTGATATTTCAACACTCTTATGACAAAATCTGGTAAAACTGTTTTTCACAATGCAATCTGGCTCAGAGTTCATGTTGTTTAAGTTATTTATCCTTTTATTCTAATTGTTTTGTTTATTCCTAAATTGAGGTTCAGATTCTTAATTCTTACAATTGTTCCAAGATATTTCTGTTAGATTGTAACCATTATTTTTGTTACATTGATTTCACCAAAAATAACTTCATATTGCAAGTCTGGTGAAAAAAATAAGACAAATCTTAAATTAGAATCCTAAACCCTTTAGAACAATCAACTAAAATAAAAATTCTTCTCTTATCAGACATTTTTGAACATAATTAAAATGGATTTATATCTACAGTATTTAAGCTATGGCCTTTAATGACAATTATGCAAAGAATGAACTGATGACTAAAGGGTCCTGTGCACAGCCACAAATTATTCCAGATTTATAATCCTCTAGACTTGATGCAGTCAAGAACTGATGACCATGAGATGCTTAACTGTAATACTAGTGCACTGCTAGATACATGGGTGCAACTTTCACTGCTCTATTCCACTTTTTGGAAGTGGAAGTGAAATTCCACAAAATTCCATTGGAATTTTGAAAACCCTCAGCCAAACAACTGTCAATAATAGAGACCACCTATTTTTTCACCAAATGTTTGGTCCCAACAATTGCATCCCTTTACCAGAAAATCAAATGAGTAAGTTTCATTTACAGCATTCAAACTATCTGCTTTCTTTTTCCTGCACAAATACTGTATGACTATAAGAAGAGGGGTGGGTGGATATAGTAGGCATAAAGAGGTATCTTTGGACTCACCTGGCACTCCTCTAAGTATCTGTTCAAGGCCTCTACACATGGTGGAAATAGTTTTTCCCCATGACTTGAGGGAGTAAGTAAATGGCTTTACATTTTTATTTTTACAAAGTATATATTTTCTTTGACCAGAGGCACTGGGTGTAGGAAATGATAAAAAGAACATAGGTTGTCCTGACATACATAAAGGGGGTGAAACTTGCAGCATATTGCTGCTTTCATCATTTTGCTAAAAACTTAAGATCCTACAGATACTTCTGGCCAGATTATTTGTGATGTCCAGGTCATAAAATGTATCTACACTTACAGGTAGACCTTGTTTAATTTGAAGTTATGATGGACTTCATCAGAGCTATTTATAACCCATTTTTAAAATTCTGATGGCTGACATACACACACCCAAAACCCCTGCATGGTCACATGATCACATTTTGGGGTCCTTGCAATTGGCTCACATTCATGACCATCTGCCACATCCCATGGTCACAGGACCATGATATTTGTAGGGTTTTTTTGCTAGTTTCTGGTGAAGACCAGAAAACTTTAACTTAATGATCCTGGTGTTCACTTAACAATGATTGAAAACAAGGTTGTAAAATTGGTCACTGGCTTTGTTGACTGCCACAACTGTAATTCCAGCCTCAATTAGGGTCATAAGTCAAGGACTACCTGTATTATAGCTTTTCCCACCCTGAAGCTTTCGCAACGCTGGCCAGAAATTCTGGGATGTGAATTCCTATATTTATAACCAACTGTTTCAAAACAATTAAGGGCTATTTTATAGAGTGAAAGTTAAATATGTTTTCATAGAATATGAAGTAAATTGTGGAGTCTTATTCTAGCATTGATGCAAAGTTTCAAGGAATTGATAACTCCTTAAAAGATGACTATCCCTTAAATTCAAAAGAAGCTGACAGTACCTATTTTCCATTTGGTGAATTAGCTGGCACTTTACCTTTTAGTTCATGGTAAAGAAGAAAGAGGAAACCTTACTAATTTCCTGTCTGTCTCTCTCTCCATAGCGTGAATGCATCTCAATCCATGTTGGCCAAGCCGGTGTGCAAATTGGCAATGCATGTTGGGAGTTGTACTGCTTGGAACATGGCATTCAGCCTAATGGCACAATGCCAAGCGACAAAACAATTGGTGGTGGAGATGACTCATTCAACACCTTCTTCAGCGAGACGGGGGCAGGAAAGCATGTTCCTCGTGCTGTATTTGTGGATTTGGAACCAGCAGTCATAGGTAAATATGGCTTACATGTCTGCAGTAAAAGGGAGAAATGTGGAAGTGGTTTAACAGAAAGGCTAAGATGTAAAAACCTCCTGTTTTCTATGTTACCTTCTGGACTTTATAAAGGAAATTTATAGAAGTGTGTTACCCCTAATATACATTTGGATGAAAGGACAGTATTTATTTCCAAATTATAATCTGCTTTATTTTATTTAGACTTTGATATTTCATAACTTGAAAAATCAGATAGTGTTTCTCTTTGCCCTCTGCTACTATGTATTCTCATGATTAGTTTGTAGCTTTTGGAGTACTTGGCACAATGAATCATGTTCCTATTAAGTGTCCAGTTAAGATATAGATTAAAATCTGCAACTAAGAAATAAGAATATTTATATGCTCTTTCAATAAGCTTATCTCCCATCTATTTCCCAGACAGGAAATGTCAAGTAGCAAACCAATCATATTCAAGAGAGTCTTAAAATTAAATGAGAGTTTTTTAAGTTTAAAATGTATACTTTTGAAACCAGAAACCAATATTTATATGAAGGGAAAAATAAAAATATAAATGGTTGGAATATACAATCTGTATTTCCTTATCAAACCTAAAACCTGTATTGACTACAAAATGGATTACTTACAGAAGACTGGAAATTGCTTGGAAAGGTAAATAAAACCATTTTAAAAATATTTTTTTCAGTCTTCAAACCTCTGCAGGATATTATTTCTAATACCTTATTAGTTCTTATATTTATAATTTTATGAATTATCTTAGGTATTGACAGGTTATGGTGTAAACAGTGATACTCGGAACCAATGAGGAAGTAGAATATGAACAATAAATTCTTCTAGATTTTCACTGTAAATAATGTATGTATTCTATTGCAGATGAAGTGCGGAATGGGATATATAAGCAACTCTTCCATCCTGAACAATTGATTTCTGGCAAGGAAGATGCTGCTAACAATTATGCAAGAGGTCACTACACTGTGGGGAAAGAAATAATTGACCTTGTATTGGAGCGGATTAGGAAACTGGTATGTCCTAATGTTTTAAACCTGTCAAACATACACTGAAATTTACCTTGAGCATAAATTGGATCTAAACACAAATTGTGCCATAGGCAGATTATTTTATTGGCCTGGGGGCTGCAATATATTAAGAAAAATGTCATTGGCTGAAATGAAGAAGATAACACGTGATATGGAAAGGCGCTTATCACAGGCATTCTTGGAGGCTTCTCTGCCCACTTGTAGTAATAGTTACACCTACATGGCTAGGCAAGCAGTGATTGATTGGGTGACAAAGCTGCTGTCCCTTCCCCAGCTCCTCTCTTCTGGGAGGGAGAAAGGCTGGGCTCCAGGATGCAGTTGTTGTCATATCAATATAACAATATATTATAATGTGACCATGACAATCAAGGGGAACTTATCAGGTGAAGATGGCAATGACCTCTGAGCCTGTTTGGGGGCACCATTATCCAGTCAACAGACAGTATAGGACCCAGGTGGAGAAATGAGAGCTCGGAGAACAAGGGCCCTTTTTGTGATTTGGGGTACCCGTGGATAACACTTTTTCTACTGCTAACATATTCTTTCAATACAAATCAGAGCAATCCTAGAGCCAAAAGTTGTTGGAACTACTCATTTGTCTGTTCATTTTTTCTTTTTGACTTCCCTTTCATTCTCTTCTGATACTATCTTCTCTCCTCTCCTTCCTGGGGACAAGGGTCAAACCAATGTTGCCAGTGGTCTAAACTGACAATTTTAAATAACTTTTTGATATTAAGCCAAGCCTCTTTCCTTACAGATCACAATAACTTATTTCTTGGCAAGGAAATTCTTGCTACTTTATAGGATATAAAAAAGAAAAGGGCAAACTTAAAGGACATAAATCTTGTGTGTACTGTTGGAATGTGTAATATGCATATTCTTCTTTCAGGCAGACCAGTGCACCGGTTTGCAAGGGTTCCTGATCTTCCACAGTTTTGGAGGAGGCACTGGTTCAGGTTTTACTTCTCTGCTGATGGAACGCCTTTCAGTTGACTATGGAAAGAAATCAAAACTCGAATTTGCCATATACCCAGCTCCTCAAGTTTCAACTGCTGTTGTTGAGCCATACAATTCCATATTAACTACGCACACTACTCTTGAACATTCTGATTGTGCCTTCATGGTTGACAATGAAGCCATCTATGATATTTGTCGAAGGAATCTAGACATTGAGCGCCCAACATACACCAATCTCAACCGCCTCATTGGTCAGATTGTTTCATCCATCACTGCCTCTCTCAGATTTGATGGTGCCTTAAATGTGGATCTGACAGAATTCCAGACAAACCTGGTGCCTTATCCCAGAATTCATTTTCCCCTAGTCACATATTCCCCTATTATTTCAGCAGAGAAAGCCTATCACGAGCAACTCTCTGTCTCTGAGATCACCAATGCTTGTTTTGAGCCATCCAATCAGATGGTGAAGTGTGATCCTCGCCATGGCAAGTACATGGCCTGTTGTATGTTGTACCGTGGAGATGTTGTCCCCAAGGATGTCAATGCTGCCATTGCTGCTATCAAGACAAAGCGTACCATTCAATTTGTTGATTGGTGTCCTACTGGTTTTAAGGTAAGTATTGCTGATGTGTATTGAAAATGATATCTTGTCTAAATGTGTAGATTTCTGAATAAATGTAGTAGAAACATGAAACTTTGAAATAATATAAACAGCATCATGATTTACAATGCAATTAAGATTATATTTAAGAGCAAATAGCTGAAGGGTTTTGCTCCTAGTTCTGATAGTTAAGATGCTACCGTAGATATATAGAAACTACATGCTGGATTATGCAAATTGAACTCCATTTCTTTAACGGCAGAATTGCTTTTGGGGATAATGTTGGGATATTTTCTGACAAATGCAAATAAAAATTATTTGCAATAATTGAAATTTGCTTATTAAAGCAAAAATTATTTCAATTTTTCTATGAAAAAGGCAGATTATACAGATCCAGTTCTGGTGCTTAAGCACAGAACAACCTTTATAGGATTTCTGTTCTCTATGTAAATGCAGCACATTCTGATTTGCAGTGTAGAAATGTCACATACTACTTGGATGTAGGAAAGCCTGACAATGTCTATTTCTGTAACTTTATAGGTGGGCATTAATTATCAGCCCCCAACAGTAGTTCCTGGTGGTGACTTGGCCAAAGTCCAACGTGCAGTCTGCATGCTCAGCAATACCACAGCCATTGCAGAGGCTTGGGCCCGCCTGGATCACAAGTTTGATTTGATGTATGCCAAGCGTGCTTTTGTCCACTGGTATGTAGGAGAAGGAATGGAGGAAGGAGAATTTTCTGAGGCCCGAGAAGATTTGGCTGCCCTTGAAAAGGATTATGAAGAAGTGGGCACTGACTCCTTGGATGGTGAAGATGAAGGTGAAGAGTATTAAAACTCTTTAAATATTGTGAGGCTGTTGCCATTTGCTACTTTGCCTGTATTACCAAGAAAATGCATTTTTACATCTCAAATGTAAACATTTAGCATTCCATGATAAAGTGCTTGGAATAAATTCTTATAACCAAAGAAATTTTCAGTTGTTGGTTCAAGCATTAAACGTTTAGCTGGGATACAAATAAAATGATCTTGCATATCAATATGGAGTGGTTTCGTTACAGCAAATTCTTAAACACAGACATTTCCACTCAGTATTTGCATATAGTAAAATTTTTCTATTTTTTTATAAAAATTTTATAAAATATTGCTTACATAAAAAACATGTTCTTAATATCACAAGTAATCTTTATACATCTTTATACATAAATATCTTTATTCTCATGCATTTAATATCTGTTCAATTTAAACATTCTCAATTTTTTTATCATACAGTGCTGTTAACTTAGTCAACAACTACTTACATCAAAAGTTATATAATTCAAACATATATTTCCAGACTTTCTCTAATCCAAAAATGCACATTTTTTTTTACATATATCAATAGCCTGCAGCAGCAAAAACCTTGCCTGCACTCCTGCCCGACATATAAGCTCCATTTCACATATTTTATGTCCCATCCAGTCTCATGCCATTCTCTAAGAAGATAATTTGGGTGTAGTTGCAACCTTTGAATCATGGTGCGTTTTTTTAAAATTAAGATATTTAATCTTAATGAGCTGGAATGATAGAAAAATTGATCATGGTGATAATACCAATCATCTCCTGGGATGAGCCCACTTAGATTTCTTGTTCCAGAATTGGAAGATATAAAGTAACAGGTATTAAGCAAGGCCTGGAAATATCAATCCTTTTCTGAATTGCAGGAGTTAAAGAGAAAGAAGTAATGATCTAGTAAATCATGTTTTATTTGTATGTTTTCCATTTGTTGTAAGCAAAACTAATTTTCAGTCTTTCAGACTGAATACTAAATGGTAAGCACAGAAATGATAGTTCATAGCTTTCTATTCCTGCTTGTTACATGTCTATTAAATACACACTCCACCTCTAGGTTAAGGTATTAATATGCAGATGACACCCAGTTACATATTTCCACCTTCACAGCCAGGCAGAGATGCAGTGAAGTATCCTAAATCACTGCCTACAGTCTATTAGGAACCAGATAGGGGGGGGAAAGCAGCCGGTTTGTGGAAAGGCTGCTCTTGGGAATAAACACTGGAGTGACCCAACAGTAACAAAAATCAATTCAATTTTTATATAAATTATGCAAAACATACAACTTGCATGCATGTTTTCCTTGAATAACTTTAGTTAACAAGGGGACAGAATCTGTCTATGGATAGGTTTGTTGGATGTCCATGATGTCAGTCAGATATTGCCAGTTTAGGCAGGCAGAAATATTTTCAACTAATGGGTGCACAAGAAATTTGGAGAGCTTTCAACTGGATGCTCTCAGCAAATGGTTGCTGGGAGAAGTATCTATTCACAACATGTCTGCCATAAAGCACAAGGTCAGTTACGTTATCAGTTACGTAAGGCAAATGGGTGACAGCTATCTTGCCAATCTCTTAAACCCCAGGAAATATCCTATCAACCTAGGTTATATTAGCAATTCACGTTATTTCTATACTACATTACAAAGTCTAAAAGGGATCCAACCAAAGGGTGATTTAATGGATTGAGGATTCTGTATCACTTAATGTTTTAAAATGTAGCAGGTATCCACATCATGAGGATCTGCATTCAAATAATTTAGAATGAATGTAATCCCCAAACTCATTTAACACCCTCTTTATTAGCCTGGTCGCTGTTACTAGTCGGTCTTGACTGTTCTTAAAAAAAATGAACAGGGTTAGTACTTGGATGGGAATGCACCAAGAAATCTTTAAACTATAAAACACATAAAACTATAGAATATAGAAGCTTTTAAAAAACTCTGGAAGGAGACAGTACGGGTAATCCTTTTCACACAACCAGTGCAGCCTCCTCATGGTCACATGATCAACATTCTGTCATTTATGACAGTTGCTGTGTGCAGGAGTCAATCACCTTTTGCAACTTCTGACTAGCAAAGTCAATGGGATTCACTTAACAACTATGGCAAGAAGGGTCATAACATGGAACAACTCACTGTCTTGCTTAACAACAGAAATTTTGGGCACAATTGTCATAGGTTAAGGACTACCTGTAGCAAAAACTTCTGTATTCTTATAAAGAAAATAAATACTGTAGTTGGATAATTTAGTCACCAGGAGATATGCTCAGCTTCGGAAGACTTCAAGAATAAAAGTCTTGCCTACATTATGAAATAGAATTTTTGTGAAAGAGACAAATTTACAATGGGTGAAAATATTTTTTTATTTTGCATTTACTGGCATTTAT
Organism: Pantherophis guttatus; assembly: GCF_059756535.1. Classification (NCBI taxonomy): domain Eukaryota; kingdom Metazoa; phylum Chordata; class Lepidosauria; order Squamata; family Colubridae; genus Pantherophis; species Pantherophis guttatus. The sequence goes on along the minus strand of NC_142065.1, from coordinate 36,361,595 downwards.
ATTACCTTCATCTTAATGGATTTACAGCAATATGCTTATTATAGCGTGTTAACCATACTGAACTATGAAATCTTGTCTTTAGACATTACTGGTATATTATAGCAAATTCTCACTCCTCCACCCACATTTAAATAAAGTCCTGCAGAAACCTGTTAAACCTGATTATTATTCTTTTTGTATGTGATATTTTCATGCTGTTCTCCATCTAATTTCCTGCTGAGGTCTGATGAATGTCAACTGTAAATGAGTATATTTTGCAAAGGGGTGCTTAAAAGGGATTAGCCCTTTGGGTTTAAGTTGTGCACTGTTATTAATGGATGGCTCTTCCTTTGAAGTGCAGTTGGGGGAAGGGAAGTTGCCTGTAAAAGAGAATCTGGTTAGACAAACTGCAAGTTCCTGTCACTGGTAGCTATTTCATGTGATGTGTCTCGTGACTCTGGCCATTATTGTTTTATTGAGCTAGTCTTGTCATTTAAAAAAAAAAAATAGCATAAAGTAATAAACAGGATTAGAGGTAACCCAAATTTAATTTCACTTTTGCATTCAGGAAAATACTCATGATGATTGGTGCACATTTGTCCTACATTTCACCTAGCAATGATTGATAGTGTGGAGAAAAAATGCCATCTGCATTAACAATTTTCTTTGTCATTGCCCAGAGCAGATATATCTTTTTTAAATATGTCACTTTCCAGTCACAAGTTGTTCTTGGCAAAAACAAACCAACTAAAACACTTATAATATTTCTGAAAATAGGTCAACTTCTTATTTACAAAGGTTTCAGGGGAATCACTGAACAGAATGGATTCAATTAACAGTTGTCTCCAATCTGGTTCATTATGTGTTGGAGATCTATTTCCCCATGTTCTAGTCAACACTGCCTTTGGTTAATTTGACTTGGACCGATGATCTAAATCAGGGGTGTCAAACTCGTGTCACGTTTTTGTCACGTGACATATTGTGACTTTTCCCCCCCTTTGCTAAAACGGGGGTGGGCATGGCCAGCATCTGGGCCGCGGGCCGTGAGTTTGACACAAGATGTGGCTGGGGAATTCTGGGAGTTGAAGTCCACACATCTTGAAGTTGTTGGGTTTGTTTGTTAAATTTGTATGTCGCCCATCTCACTATCAAGCAACTTGAACTAAATCATCTAGACGTACTAGGTTGAAGTTTACCGTATTTTTTGGAGTATAAGACGCTACGGACTATAAAACGCACCTATCTTTTTGGGAGGAAAACAAGAAAAAAAAATCTGCCTCTGCCTCCCAGCAATTTGCCTCTTTGCAGCAAACAGCCCGTTTCAATTTCAGCTTCAGCACAACCTGACTAGCACAAGCAGCTGATTGTCGGTTGGATCGGCCTCCCGAAGATCAGTTGTTTCAGGCTGCAGGGATTGCCTTAGCCTATTGCTGCCTCCGCACACCCCATTTTCTGGGGGGGCCAGTGGGTGAACGGGGCTACATTTGGTGTATAAGATGCACCCAAATTTTTACCCTCTTTTATGGGGGAAAAAAGTGTGTCTTATACTCCGAAAAATATGGTATTTCACCTTCTCATGGGAGAATAACACTACAGTTCAGTGTTAGTATTATTCAATGCTGGTTTGAGAAATGTCATAATATATAAGTATCAGATTTATATCATGCATTATTACAAACCAGAATGACTGGATTGGTACATCATGTTAAAATCAAAACAAACACACAATTGTTTGCTGATACATGTTAATTCAGCTATGAAAAAAAAAATACTCGCAATTAACATTGTTTTCCCTATGGATTTTATTAGATAAATTCCAGACTTGACTAAGACTTGATCTAGTCAATTAATTTTGCACTAATTCTTCTGCTACTTTTCCAAAATAGATGAACTGTATTCTTTCACTGTGTAATTTTATTTTAAATAAGTAAAGTAGCAATGGAGAATACCTACCGATGAAATTATGATCCTGTCTTTGACATTTGTGGCAAGTCCAAGTTTAATCTTTGATTAAACATCTACCATTAACATCACTTCTCTTGGAGCACACTGTTCTTAAAAGAAGTTTATATTTTTACTTTTATATACTGTACATACTATTAATTTTTAAAATATAATTACAATCCATGAAGCCACCCATTTTAAGTATATGCTGCTCTGTTAAGATCAGAAGACATAAAAAACATTTCAAACGCTTTTAAGGTCTTGCATAAGTTTCATATATGCGGCTCTGGATAATTCTCCTTTAATCTTGAACTGAATATGCTTCTTCTTTACATTTCTGAGCCACTAAATACTTCTGGAAGGTATTTGCTGCATGAGCAGATTTCTATCCAGCTGGCTTATACAGTACATTAAGGTGGTACAGTACTGCAGCAGTTATTACCACAGTCAGATCCTTCTAAAGACAACTTTGGAGTTTATGGGAAAGTTTGGGGCACAAAAACAGTTCTGCTCACCACAGCATATTTGAAGCTTTTTGGTACAGGACTACTAATATTTGCTTTCATGAAATAGGATACTGATCAAGCATTAAAGAGAACATTCCTTTGTATAGCCCTTAGGCCAGAAAGAGAGTTGAAATTAACTTTCCATATAAGCCCAAGTACTGTATTCTCTTTGAGAAAATATTGCCAGAAATGTTAAAATTCCATCCTTTATTGAATACAGGCCTGAAATGTGACTGGGTGACTTTGGGCCAAACTCTCTCTCTCAGCCCAACCTACTTCACAGGATTGTTATTATAGGGAAAATAGGAGGATAAAGGAATATTAGGTATGTTCACCAACCTGACTTATTTGTAAAAATAAATATTTGCTGCTTAAAGGATAAGATTGCATTTCTCCCATTCCACATATGGAAGCAAATTCCAGAAATAGGTGAACTTTACTTTCCCAATAGTAGAGAAATGGTTTCCTCCACTGCAAGATAAAGGGTTAGAAAATGAATGGAAGACTACAATGCTTATTCAACATCTTACTGTTCCCTACCCTATGCCACAAGATCTTCCTGTCCAATGGCAACCTTAAACCTGAGAACTCAGCAGACAATGCTGAGAACTCAGCAGTCAATGCTATTATTTAAAACTCCATAATACAATTATACCAGTTCAAGTGCAATTGTTTTATTTAGCTCACTCTTATTTGCAAATTCATGCATTTAAATATTTAAATATTTCATTAAAGCGATAAACTGCTACAAAGAGGAAGACAATAAACACATATAAACAACTAAATAAGTATGATTCACTACTGACCTGATAAAAGAAAATTCACCTTGGGAAAGGACATGTTTTCTTGGCTTCTAAATACAATCCAGGCTATAGAAATATAGCCAGCTACAGGCTACATAGAAAAGAGGATATAGTGGAATATAGAGGATATAGTTCTCTTTGCTAGAGCTGGCAGACGTAACAACAACAAAAAGTAAGGCCAAAATATTCAGAGGACTGTGATATGCTCATAACAAACCACTAAAGTACAGTAAATGAGATATATCTGGCTTGATTTTATTGTGTTCTGGATTTTGTTTGAATTTATTTACTAGACATTAGTTGTTTAGAGACTTATTTTATGTTAGTCTTCATGGGATTAAAAGACATTTTTAAAGAAGCAGAAGAGAAAGCCTTAACAAAATAATTTTGCATCCCTGTATTCCTTCTTTTGTTAAGAGTTTAATCTTTCCCTTCGTTTAGAGTTATGTTTTGTCATGGCTTGTGTTAATCATATCAATACTTCGAAAGTTATACGTTTTATAAATAGGCTTGTCTGTGTTCATTACTTCCACCTTTTCATTTGATACAGGTATTGCCACATATTATAATAGCACAGCAAAATTGACTAAGTTCCTGGACATACTATTTCCACAGTATGTTTACTGATAGTTTACTTAGTTAATTTTACTGCGTTTGTATGATACTTAACAATGAACCACTGACCTACACTGAATTCACATAATCCACCAGGCTCAATTATGGTTAGATAGTTTGTAGTTTGGTGTGTACTGCGAAATCAGTCGGTGTCTAGAGTGTATTACTCTCCTCTGATTCCCTGCCACTTTATACATCTGATATAGATGAGCATCAATTCTCCAGAGACTCTATATCTCAATGCTGATTTTGTCCACCAAATGTGGTTTATATTCAACAAAAGTGAATAGAAAACATTACAATGTGGCTTCAGGCTATTAAATATTTACCTCATATTTTTTCTCTATTTAAATGGTTTAGGAAGTAAATTAATTCCTCAAGTTCAAGTGAAATTGTATATAATATTAAAGCTATCAAGTTCTCAACTAGGTCCTATACTTCTGACTTCTGATAAATATTAGCAGGTGACAATCATTACCTTCCATTGCCAATTTTAGGAGATAAAACTGCATTTCAAGGCATTAGAGCAGATGGTAACGTTATTGATAATATCACAAAACTTAATCTATGTAACAGATTGATGGCCAAAACCCCCTAAAAACAAAGCAGCCCTCCCACATCATTATCAAACCAACAGCAGGTAATTTATATGAGGAACTAATACAGCTTTCTATAGAAGTATAACGTATAGAAGATGTCAAGAATATTTAATATATTTACATTTTATTGCCAAAGCAGAATAAGCATTTTGTGAAAATTAGAAAGATAACAGAAAATTATTTGGGTCATATGACCAGAAAAATCAGTTCACACTTTTAAAATCTTCCAAAAAAGTAACATATTAACCCTAAAAAGGAATGAAGGTTACATTAAAGGAAAAAATGATTAGAGCAGAGAATAGAACAAAAATACAGATAATTTATGGCTGCATATGTGTAGACATTGAAAACCCATGTTACATTTTTCAAGGGTAAATATATTATTGATAGCTACTCTGTTTCCCCCAAAATAAGACATCCCCTGATAATAAGCCCAATCGGACTTTTGAGCGCATGGCAATAAGGCCCAGCACTTATTTCAGGGTTCAAAAAAATATAAGACAGGTTCTTATTTTTGGGGAAACACGGTAATAGAAATAGTTGCCCAAATAGTTGCTGCAGCAGTTTGTATGTGTATTAGTAAATGAATGTATGAATAAATTCTTGAAGTGTAAAGTTCATCCTGTCTCTAAACTTACTTTTATCATTTCCATATTAGTGACATACTTTTATTTTATTTTGAAAATTTAGTCAATCTGGGTGGCTTATAAAGAATAAAAACCCAATTATACAACAATAAAAACAATAATCCCAGTAAGACTTTTATCTTATTTTAATGTCATGTGCCATTATTGAAGAAATACAAACCTTGTCCTCTTTACTGCTCTATTGACACACTGATCGGCTAACCCTGTAAGATGCTCTAAGTGAATAATGGGAATTAGTTTTATGTTATTCTGGCTTTTCTATTTCATGTTCTAACTTTTAACTGGGTAATGAAACAATGTCCTTGTACAGCACCATCTAGTGGGACCCTCAAAGCTCTGCACTGCAGAAGTAGTTCAAGGGGACTGGACTGGAGTAGGCGAATGATGGTCTCCGTGCCCTGTGGTGTGAATTATATTGGTTACTGATATGTAATTCCAATTCAAAGTGCTACATGTTCACCATATAAAGTCTTATATGGCTTGGAACCAGGTTACCTGAGGGACCGCCTTTTTCTAAGAGTCTCTACCCATTCTGATCTAGCAGATTGGCCATGCTGCAGATTCTGTCAGCCAATGAGCATCAGCTGGCAGGAATTAAAAGATGGCCCTTTTCTGCAATAGCCCCTGCTCTGTGGAATATCCTCCCTTCGGAGATTAGAATGGCCCAAACCCTGTCAGCCTTTCCTGAGGTCTTAAAATTCTGGTTGCATTCCCAAGCCTGAATATGATAAGGACCCCATTTCTTGGCTTTACTGTTAACTGGCCACATCTCAGTTGCTGTGCATATTTATTTTGGATGTTTTTTTAAATTGTTTATTAAATGCTTCATTTTAATTGTTTTATACTTTTTGGAATTTTAAGTTGCCCAGAGTCCTTGACTGAATGGGTAGCTATAGGAATTAAAATAACAACAGCAGCAACAACCATAATAACGACAATAATAAATATTACCACAAAATGTAAAATAATTATAGTTTAACCATACTCCTGCAAATTGTTTTTTCTTACTGACATACAGAACAGTTTCGACTCTCATTTGCAGAAGAATCCTGGAAATTAAATTAATTAATTTTTTGTTGGTTTTGGAAAGCATATAAAACAGGATTCATTCTCCAAGCATAGAAGCACATACAGCTAAAAACACCATCCAGAAATATCCTAAGCAAAAAATTCTGTTTAGGGTCTACTAGACAATAATATGTCCACTTGAAATTCTTTATTGATTAGATATTATTACTATACTGAATTAGGTTTTTGAAAGGCAATTAAGGGTTAAATATGTTAAAGTTATCTTAAACTATATCCCAAACAACTTGAATATTTCAATTTATGAATAATTTTGGAAATACCAAATTCAGACTATGGTTTGTTAAAAATAAATTTGTATTTCAGTATTTACCATTGTTAACTTAACCTCTGCTAATCAGGTTTTGAAGTCATATGATACACAGAACCATAAATTAATCACACAGCCTGGGTTCAAGCAACACATATTCCAATGTGCTTGACTAGTTTGAGGTTTGATATGTTACACAAATACGGCTTCTGATCAACAAAGTCAGTGGGGAAGCTGGCAGGTCACAAAGGTGGATCATGTGACCATAGGGCGCTGTGACTGTGTGTGATTCACCCAATGACAGCAACTGGGATTGCTGCTGTCATAAAACAGCATGGTCACATGACATCACACTTTAAGACTGCTTCACTTAGCAACAAAGTTGCAGAATTACCATCATTAAACTGGGACTACCTGTATTGGCAGTGTGTTTTTAATTATAAGGTTTTGTGTTGGTTTAATACTTTGCCATTATGCTTCTTTGAGGAACAATTTTTGACATTGACCTTTCTTTTTCTTTTGGTTTATTGAAGTTGCAAAGTGAGAGCTGTTCCCCAACCTCAGTCAACCAACTTTCCCAGACGTTTGCCAATGAACATTAATGATGGCAGCTACAGTTTCATATAAACTTAAGGGTACCAGGCTTAGGAAGACTATTTAAAAAAATACATTAAGCACCACTTTGTTCTCTAAACAAAGAATAGTTTATCCACATTGGTATTAGGCCTACTTTAATATATCTGAATTTCTGTCCTTAATGGGACTCCTTTTGTAGCTCCGCCCGCCCAGATAGGCTTAAATAAAGACTATTAACTCGTTTTTTTTCTATGGAATAGAAAATGTGCGGAAAATTCAACTACCGGTATCTTTTAACTACCAGGTCTTTTAAAGTTTTGTTATCTACACTGCTTGGTATATAGTTTTTTACTTAATCCAGAGAGGGCAAAGGCCATTAAATAAATGTGCAAATATTAGCCTCATTATATTACACATATTGTATTGTAAAATGTGGTGTTGCAGATTTTAGGGTCTGAGTGTAATATTTCCTGCTTATTTCTTCTTATGCCCCCTTTAGAATATGGTGAGAACTATTTGAAATATAAAACAATTAGAAAGTTTCCTATTGCTATTTTCTGCAACTTTTAATTGCTCACATATTAATATAAAAATTGTGGCCAACCTTTGAGTATTTTTATATTTTAGCAACTTATGATTATATTAGTGAGTCTTGTCATGTCTATACATTACTTTTTGTACTAGAAAGGGCTAATATAAAATGATAATTTGTTGCAGCTAGATAGAAGATTGCTGTTGTTTTAAATAAAAAAGAATTCCATAGCTTCTCTGGAAGTGAGACTCGGACTTCCTCAGGCTGTATCACAGCTTTAAGACACCATGAGATTCACTTGTCATTTGTGCATTGGATTGTGCCCACACTTTTGTACACTACCAGTTAGACCCTTGGGCCTTTTCTGTTTTTAATCAGTCTAGAATAAAACCACTCCCTGCTTCAACCCTTATAGTCGTTATTCCGGATGATCAGCTGCATGGCTTTAGCACGCACTAAAAGGGAGTATACTGTCATCTTTCATAACTCATTAACTCTCGAGTATGGCAAGAGGGCAAAAAGGAGGAACCCTACCATGCCCTGAGCATTGGCATAAACCTCAAGCGCTTAAAATGTGCAAATTATCAATCCTGAATTCCGACGGGCGCAGTACCGTAAAGGCCTGGGTTCCCCAGCTGTTGCTACTTTGGCAAACCTACTATTGCATAGCTAGGAGCTGAGGTGCAGAAAGGGACTGGCTGGAATAACCCACCCCCCCAAAAAAAACTTCGGATAAAAAGGGGGGCGGTACCAGGCTGTGTCGAAAGACTGACGACTTCTCCCTTCGTACGGGGGAGGAGCAGATTGGGCCAGAAATACAGGAGCGAATACACGTGCGCTACGTGCAGCGCCTGCTGCTCCCCCGGGTCCTAGAGGGCAAGGCTCCTCTTTCCCTCTTTCCCTACAGGTGGGTCTATATTCTATGAAAGGTGCTTTGGCCCATCCTTTTTTGGTTGGGTCAGTACCTGAGGATAGGGTCGGTATCAGTCACAGCACCTTGGTAATACATGGCCTATATTTATGGCGCTCCTGTTTTATCCCCGCCTTCGTACAACAGGAGACCACTGGTAGATGCTGATGAAGGAGGGGTTTGGACTTCGTTCACGGGTCTGGTTCTATCCTATGTAGGTTGTACTTCCCTTTGATAATCTGACATCAGAGAGGATTGTCCTTTTGTTCTACTAATCGTCTTCGAGTGGACCCAAATGACATCACCTCCATCGCCATCCATCCCGCCTTCACCATATTTTGCCAGTAACAGAAGAGTGGGGTGGGGTGGGATTATAGCAGCAAAAGAGCTTAGACGCCACGTACCACGCTAGTTAGTAAAGTGATTTGGACAAAGCCCCAGGCTCCTGAGTTATAGGGTCGGGAATCTTGTATTTAAGTATCCCGCACAATGTAGAATAGTACGGGATCCCTGAGCTTTGTGTGAAACTGAACCAGAGGCATAGTCGTTAGGGAGGGCAGAGAGTAAGGATTAAAAATGATTGCATGTCAAGTTTCGAAGGATTGCTGGGTGATATTGAGGGAGATGGTTTGGACTTTTGTTTATAAAGAAAACATCCCCTTACCCCCCCCCCCGAAGTGCAAAACGATTAACGATCATTAACGCCAGAAGTCTTCATATAATTTAACAGCGGCGGGGAAGAGAACACAGGAAGAAACCTGTTTCTATAAAACTTTTTGGAAAAATTCCAAAATTCCAACCCTTCTTGAAGAATTCTGCTAATGAGTGAGGCTTAAACATCGATGGAATGAAGTAGGGAGAAAGAGACAATTCTTGACACGGTGAAAACATGAACCATTTTTGGAGAGCTAAAACTTGGTTAAAGAGAGTTTAGTCGGGGTTTAAGCGCACCCTGCATAATATGGAGTGTTCAAAGCTGTATTGATATTGTGAGAAGCCTCGCCAGAAGGAAAAGTATGTTAAAAAGCGCCAGCTCTCCGGTTAATTTTTCCGTCTAGGAACGGGGTAGATTTCACAGTGTGTCCTATTAATCGCTTCTCATAAATTAATTAGATTGAGATTTAATTGGGGTTGCCTTGTTTCCAGGTAAGTGGATGTTTACAGTCCCCGATGCTAAAGCTATAATCCTCCACATACATTTGCACATTTACTAGGAAATAAATATATCTTTCACCTTAGTAGAGGATCAAAGTAAACCCCTTTTAAATTGGAGTCGCAGCATCGGTTTTTAATAATTACTCGGATCGTCCTCTCCAATCACTAGTTTCCATTGTCCTGGAGACTCCAGTGATCTGCCTATGGCCCGTACTGAAGAGCTTCGATTCTTCTATGCGGGCTTGAAAGCCACACATAAGAGCAGCGCTCCAGTTTACACCCCCTCCATGCAGTGATTTACACTGGAAAAGGCTTCCCCACTGCACAGCACCAGGCGCAGACAATGAAACAGCTCAGCCTCCCTCCCCTTATGACGTCCCTCAAGCTTTTGGCCTATCCGAGAGAATAGAGAGGCTCTTTAAAAAAAGAAGTGCCGGCATTGAGATGGCTGTCAGCTGTGAAAGATCGCTCCGCACATGTAAACATAGATCATAAAGGCGAAGGTGGATTAGAGAGTAGAGACCTATGTGCTTGCGTTCTCTGCGTGCAACTCATTAGCTTAGGGGTCTCGAGTGATCTTCCGTTGGAGGAACTCGAGCATGGCAACAATCCCATAATAGGTTTCTGGAACAAAGACAAATCCCAAAGTTTTATATGGCAAGTAGGCCTATATGAGGAAATTACTTAAGTTTATAAGAAGCTTAAGTTTAGATATTTTTGTTCAGAATAAAATAATCTTAATATATCTGTAATAAAATTGCCCTTCTTTTAGAAGTCACACACAGCTTTAGTATCTTTTTATAAAATTGCTGTATTCAATTTACTTCTGAAAAAAACTAATAAATGGTTCTGCTTTGTGATAAAGTTCCATTTTTCTAAGGACATTTTCTCTCCTCCCCTTTAAAATAATATTGAAGCTTTTTTATGTGCACATTTGCCTCTCCTTCAATATTAGAATCTCAGCGTTCTTTTCAATCTAGAATCTTCAATCTAAATCTATGTTATTTTGCTTTGTACATTGTTTAAGAAGCCAAGGTTAAGACAAAATTGGTTTATTATAGTAGATTTCATGGGCCAACAAGTAAGGCATTAAGAAAATCTGCAAAGTAAAACAATTACCAGAATCACTGAACATGCATTATGCAGTATTTTCAAATCTTATTTGAAAATAAATATCACTGAATTCAGTAGACCTCATTGCCATACAAGCAGAAGCAAGTTGTTATAGTGAATTAATAAAAAGATAGATTAAAAACTACAATTATTGTAAGAAAATATGGTTTACCTTTTTTGGCCTCACTTCAATCTCCATTCTGAAACACAACTATAGACTATACAAAGAAATTAAGTTCCTTACTGTGATACTGTTCAAAGTATGAATGTAAAGAAAGCAGTTTTGAAAAGACTTGATAGTTGCATGTACTCTACCTTTTTGGAATACTTTTTTCATAATGCCAAATTTTCTTTAAAGAGTTACAAATACATCAATCCCATCCCTCTTTGTGTGCATTCTGTTGCATCAGACATGTATCTTTTTACTAAAAGTTTTATTTACAAAAAAGATTTCACTAAAGTCCTACTTATGACCATCTGAAGCTTAAAACTTGATAAAAATTGCTTATCAGTTCAACAATAGCATAATAAAACAAATGTAGCTGTCTATGGCATTTCCTCATCTCAGGGCTGGTGGAGAGGAGGCAGATGAATTATTGTATTTGGACTGAATGATCAGAGGGGTGTGTGCACCAGAAATTTGCTTTTAAAGTGAAAACTATGAGATTTTGGCAGGCTTGTTTTCATGTGTCATGTTTTCTTATATCTAGAGAACCTCAGTAGCTCAAAGATACAAAATGGCCTTATTCAGACCAAAATAACTACTCAGATTAATTTTATAACTACTGGGGGGGGGGGGAGAAGAGGTAACAGGACAGGCATAAATTAAAGCTGCAGGTAAAGTATGGACTGAATCCGTTGTGCACATGGCTGCAAGAGTTTGTGCACCCAGGCCAAGCAAGACACACCCGTTTTCTTAAGCAATTTCAGTCACAGCAATTTAAGCCAAGGGCCTAATCTTCACAGTCCCATGCATCCTCGACTGGTGGTGTATATATTTATACCAACTAAAGTTAACTACATTTATTTAGTAGAAACTGGCTTGACTGAACCAGTTCGAACAATGGGGGGCCGCTCGTCATTGGGCCTTTAAACCCGGCCCTCGATTCCAATTCGTCGCCGTGGAAGCCACGGTACCGAAGCCGAGAGCTTTTCTTCGCCTCAATCTGCGATCCTTCGGGCCCAATAGGCCCTAAACTCCAGCCCAAGTAGCCGGAGGGGGAAGAGACCTTCTGCAAGTGGGAGCATAGTACAGCCCCATTTTCTGTTAACTGCTTTGGAAGAGTCTCGCAGCCCGTAATCCCGACCCACAAACAAAGGGGTGAGAAGGAGAAGGAGGGCTTGGCACCCCATGTGGCGAGAACGAACGCCAGCCCCTAAGAAAAAAGCGGCGTGTGTGTGTGTGTGGGGGGGTGTTACTTTTCATAGAGCGTCCTCATCCGCGGACTCTTTTTCCTCCTCCCTCCCTTTTGCGCGGAGGCACATCGTCCATTCTAGAGGTGTTCAGCGACGCTTTGGCTGTTGGGGGATTGTTCGGAACGGTTGCCCGAGTCGGAGGTGCTTGTCCTGCCGGCCATCTAGCTGGCCATGGCCGAGTTCCTGCCGCCGCCAGAGTGCCCTGTTTTCGAGCCCACCTGGGAAGAATTCGCGGACCCTTTCGGCTTTATCCACAAGATCCGGCCCATCGCCGAGCGGACCGGGATCTGCAAGGTGCGGCCACCACCGGTGAGTAAACCGCGGGAGAGGGTCGATCTCTTGCCTCCCCATCCCAACCAGGCATTGAAAGGGGTGTGTGTGTGTGTGTGTGTGTGTGGAAGCCGTACGTGAAAATAGGCTGGGGGGGGGAACTCGTCCCCCGGACCACTCGACCCCTTTCGACGCGCTCCTCCCGGGACTCCAAGTAGTTCTCGTCCTCCTAGGCTTTCGCTGAACTCGCTTGCCGGGCGTCCCCCTCCGTGCCTACTCCGAAACTTTCCCCCAACTCCCCTTCCTTCCTCCCTCCTCGCACGAAGCTTCCACTCCTGCCGTCGTCCCACGCCCGCGTCGCTACGTGGGGGGGTGGGGGGGTGGAAGTGCGCCCTTCCTTCCCTAAGAGGGATTCCCGGCTATCCATCTGTTCAGGGTCGGTGGGGCTCGAGGCTTTCCTGCGTGGGGAGGCTAGCGAGGAGGGGAGGAGGGAAACAACGGAGCGGGAGGGGGGGGAGCCACTTCCTCGCCTTGGCCATCCTAGGAGGTCCGGTGTCCTAAAAAGCTTTGTGTGCTTCAGGTGGGCTTGTTTTTGTAGCCCGGAACAGCTCCCCCCATCCTACCCCACCCGGCTGAGAGAGGAGAGAGAGAGGGGGGTGTCGCTTGGCCGACCTTGTAAGCAAAGCGGGTTTCGAGGCTCGGTTCCCCGTGGGAGACCCATAAATATGGCTGCCGGCGAGCTCCCCCATCGCTCTGGCTTCGGTCCCCGACTCCACTCGAGAAACTCTGCTCACTCGCAATCCTCTGCCGTCCGAATAAAGTTCCTTTGCGAGGTCCAACCGACGATCTTGGAAGCACAACACACACAACACACACACACACACACACAAAGCTTACTTTTGTAGCGTTTCTTCTCTCTCTTTCTCACTGGGCCCCCCACCCCCCCGTTCTCACGCACGAAACAATTCTTAAGCTGCTGCGTTTTTAGATGAAAAGGAAGAAGTTATCTCGGGGTTGTTTTTGAAGGGCCTCCTCTGGATGACTTCTCCGAGGGTCGCTAGTGGGCCGTGCCTTTTAAAGAGCAGTTGAAGCTTTTGTTTCTACCCAAGAAGAACTAGCAACGGTAGGCATCATGGGTGCAGCAGCTTTCAGACATGTTTTCAACTTCATAAAGGGTTTTTAAAAACTTCCCTGCATGACTAGATTTATGTTTTCTTCTTGCAGGCAAGTAATGGAACATGTATGCTAGATGGTTTTTTTTTTTTTGTTTGAAACAAATGTGGAGTTCTACAAGGCAGTAGCCTCAGAAGAAATTGTATAGCTATAAAGAGACAGCCAGTTCATAAAGTTGGATATTTTGAAAGTAGTTTTGTGCCTAGTCAGGTACTTTGTCAAACAAAGTTTAAGCTGTGTCAAATTCTTAGAGTTACACTACTGCTTTCAATATAAATACTTAGAGCAATCATTGTGTAAAGACCTAAATGAGACAGCTGCTTGGGTGTTGCCCTCCATGTTGGCATTGTGGTTGAGCTAAAGCTGAAGATTTCCTTATTTCCCTCTTTTCTGTACCTATAAAAATAATTCTGTGGACATTCAGGACCCATCTGGCTTGATTTTAATAAAAGTATCCACAATTTAAAGTTGAAAATAAATATATTGCATTGGAGTTTGGAGAAATCTTTTCTTTTAGAATCCTAGGCAGACATGGCCACCATTTTAGAATGCAATACATAGTGGGAAGGGTGATAAGTCTCCATCATTAAAAATATTATCAGGCACTACAGCAGGCTGCAAGAGGGTAGTTTTGAGTAAAACAGCTGTTAATTATTTTTTTATTGTTACTGGCTGTGACTTTATTACTATAGTTACTTTAATTTGGTGAAAAAGATTAAATATGGATCAGAAGGAAGTATCTGAAAAATCACATGTTTGGTTCTTAAAAGGAGAGTTACCTATTCCTTCCACCAAAAATATCTTCATTTACAAGACCAAATGGCCTCAGGCAGCATTCATTATAGTGAGGGGTCCTTAACAGCATTTAATTTGGAAACTAAGACGTTTGATTGTTAGAAGTTCTATTAAAATTTATCTATGTTCTGTTTTGGATACATTTGAAAATAACTTTTAGTTTTAATTACTGTTGTCAACATAACTGGAGAAAGTGGTATGTAGGACTTCTGCTAATTAAAAAATACTCATCTTTGTTCCAGTCAGTGATCCACTTATTTCAATAGTTTATTTAGAAGTAGTACTCAGTGGGATAGCACTTACATGTTATACAGTTTCTGATTTAAAAAAATATATGAAATATATATTTTGTAGATTCTCTAAATTATTTTTTTCCATATTTAAATTTGTTATTAAATCAGACAAAATTTCTATATTTAAGATTGTCATGCAAGCCTTTATTATATTTTACAATCACTTTAAATTCTGGTGTTTGGGGGCAGCTTTGTACATGTTTGTGAGATACAGTTCAAAAACTGGGATGACCAAATGGCTGTTGAATTACTGTTACCTGGGAGTTTTGTCAATTAAGGCCAGGTTTTTAAAATAAAATCTAGTCTATTTTAGAAAAAGAACTGAAAATAAGTGAGATGCTTATTGTTTCATTTAATTGGTGCATATTGTGGGGGAAAAAACTAATTTGTTTTGTTAAGGTATTTTTCAAGAAAAATACTATTTTCCATGCCTGGTCTCTGAATTTGTTATCTCACACTGTCAGAGAACATGTGTTCCACATTGAAACTCTTTTTGTAAGTAATACCACTTTTATAATAAAGCCTAGTTGTGTATAATAGAGGTCATATTGGACAACACATCTGATTTATAGATCAGTATATGGAATATAAGGTGTACCATGATTACACAGCCATGTCTGCTTTGATGCATTTATTGCTGATACTTAAAATAAACAAACTCCATATTTTTTCTGGACTTGGCAGTCAATTGTTCTAGAAAGTGAGTATATCATTTTGAAGAGGCACACTACCCATATGTGCATAAATAGCTTTCATTTTCCATAATGCGTGGAAAAGTCTAAAATTATGTTTATCTGGCCTGAATGTTTGTGTGGATCTCTCTTCTTGACTGTTATTTTTAAATAATATAAGCTAATGGAAAAATGTAAAGTATGCTGACATAAATTAAATGTAATTTTCCTGCAGACTAAGAAGAAAACCTATCCAGCAAGGTGGCGTATGTTCCTATGATGTGGAAAATGTGCCCATGGATTTTTGTGAATCCAGATAATGACTCAGTATTTCAATCTGGTCCATTTGTTGTTTAAAATAATCTAGTTTCTGTTTCTCACCTTGTTATTGAAAACAATTTTTGTAACAATTTAAATTCTTGATGTTAGAGGCTATAACCCCAAATGCCACATTATTTAATGATATCAGTAAAGTTAGCTGCTCCTAACTCTCACAGGATTTGTATGATTATACAAACTTTAGATTTGTTGAAATAATTGTAAGTACATTGATTTAAGTAAATGTTTATATATTGGATAGCATATGTACATTTAATAAATATTTATGTACTAGTATGGACTTATGTAAAGCACTGAACCTGCTGCAGAATGCAAGTTTTTAGAGAAATATCTCATCTAAAATGTTCAGGGAAAATGGTCCCTTTATTATCATGAACAGTATATACATTCATTGGCAGAAAATACCCCTTTCTGGCTAAGAAGTAGATATCATTCAAAACTGGGAATTCTTTTCTACCTTCTGCTTTTAAAATTAACGAAGTTCTCAT
Organism: Pantherophis guttatus; assembly: GCF_059756535.1. Taxonomy (NCBI): domain Eukaryota; kingdom Metazoa; phylum Chordata; class Lepidosauria; order Squamata; family Colubridae; genus Pantherophis; species Pantherophis guttatus. The sequence goes on along the minus strand of NC_142065.1, from coordinate 36,345,435 downwards.
TTGTAGTATTAGACCTTTATCATTCATGTTCACTTAGAGGTTATTTTAGCGATTAAAATATTGAACATTATACATTTAGACATACTTGGAGCTATTTTATTTTAATATTTATATTTATTAGAACTGCAATTCATTTTTCAAAATGCTAGACAACAAAGTTTTCAAAATAAAAATCTCAAAACAAATATGTTGCACTTCATAAACTGTGTGTCTGTGCACTAGAGCACTAAATTATATTCCTGAAACGAGATTTTCAGTTATAACAATTGATTACAAACCCTATTTTATTGAGTCCTTTGTTAAATTATTTTCCTATGTTTCTTGATTTTTCATGATATCTGTCTCCCATATTTCTACTTAGGACAGGTTTCCATATGTTGCCTTTTAGATATGTGGCTTTCAATTCCCGGAATTTCCTAACATAGTCTTTGGTGAATATTCTGAGAATTAGAAATTTAAATTATTACATTATTTTTTGTGTTTAAATAGAATACTTCCTCATCTACATTGTACTATTCAGTTAGTCAAATTGTGATTAATCAAGATCTAAATCTTGAATTAAAGCAGCTGTAGCAAGCTTGGGAATCAAGTAATTCTAGTTAGCTGTAACCAATTATGTTCTGATGACATGGCAAAAAAAAAAATAGTAAAGGCTGTTTAGTGGAGTTATTTGCACCGTATTTGATCTTCTGATTTAAGCAGAATTGATAGAAAAGTTAGAGTTTTTTTCTGAGTATGAATAGATCAAATTTAAACAGTCTAGTCATAATTAACATAAAATCCATTTCCAAAAGTGGAAAATCTATCATACTTTATATTACTAATCCAGAACTCCATCTAAAGAACTGCTTTTTGCTGGCTTCTGCATCATAAATGCCAGCTAATTAAAGAGCAGTTAGTTAAATGGGAGGGATGATGGTTTCTATAGAATTCTGCCCAGGTGGTAAATGAATCTTCACTTCCAATCTTGAAACGTTTTACAATTCTTATGAAATAAATTAAATTGGGAAACACTTTGTGAACCACTTAATGTGTTAAATGTTGCTTTAGATGTGTTACCCTTTATCCTCTTAATATTTAGAAAATATGGTGGTGAATTTTAGTATGTGCTGACCCAGATGTTTTTCTCTGATGTTTTGAGAGTTACTTCTCTCATAATTGTATTATTGTTTACCTCAGTTCACCTTCAAGCTCATTTTTGCTATAGTTTTCTATACATTGTTGAACAGTTTTATAGCTCATGAAATGTGAATTACCGTAATTGCTCACTGTCAAGATTTGTATTTCCTAATATTAAAAAAACCAATTATTTCTCATTGAATTTACATGACACCTAATTTCAGAAGTGATAGCTTATTTCATTTATCATTACATCTATTTTCTTCACTATGAAAGAGATGGCAAATTTCCTATTGCAAGTTAAGTCCAGAAGTTGTCACTGAAAACACCAGGTCCAGATTATAAATCATGAAGTGACAAAATATTATTCTTAGATTATGGTTGAAAAAAATATCAAGAAACCATAGTTGCTGATAGGGTAATTAAAGCTTTAAATTTCTCTTTGGTGTGAAGAAAAGGGAAGTGCATAAACCCAGGCATATGCCACCTAATTCATGTAATAATCTATAATGGATCTGAACCAGGGCAATCTGAATTGCCCTGGTTCTATCCCATCTGCTGACAAGTACATGAATCTTGCTTCATAGCTGAATCAGTCTCAATATCATTTGCCTCACTGTATTTTATTAGTCTTAAAATATTAAAACATTTTAATCTTTATAATATTAAAATTCTTAAAAGAATAATCTTTGTTTCTTGATATGACAACACGTTGCTTACCATCTTTTTAAGGAAATGAAATCTAGATAAATCTAGATAAACTGACCAAAACACTTGTAAAAGATAGTCTAGTGTTATCATTAAAAGCAGGGTAAGCATCTGATTGGACGCGGTGGCACAGTGGCTAAGACGCTGAGCTTGTCGATCAAAAGATCAGCAATTCAGCGGTTCGAATCCCTAGTGCTGCGTAACAGGGTGAGCTCCTGTTACTTGTTCCAGCTTCTGCCAACCTAGCAGATCGAAAGCAGGAAAAAAATGCAAGTAGAAAAATAGGGACCACCTTTGGTGGGAAGGTATCAGTGTTCCGTGCGCCTGTGGCGTTTAGTCATGCTGGCCACATGATCATGGAGACATCTTTGGACAGCGCTGGGTCTTCAGCTTTGAAATGGAGATGAGCACTGGCCCCTAGAGTCAGGAACGACTAGCACATATGTGCAAGCATCTGATTCTATGGTGATCTGCATTGTAGTTTCCATTATTCCTGGAGCAGGGTTTACAATACAATGCTGCTTTCATCAATCTGCTCTCCTTCATTCCCAGTGGATGGCTATGGATCCAGTCATTCCATTATTACTTGATTAAAAATCCATTCTCATTTCTATTCCAGATCCCCTTCCTAACTACCATTTCTCTCAGTGACCTGGATTTGATTGTTTGATTCCTCAAGAAAATCTGTAATTCCTGCTAAAGAGATTGTTACACCATTATGTCTCTCATTTATTCAAAGTCCTTTAAACAAATATCCTATTTGCAGTTCTGGTGAAGCCATATATAGACTGTATGATGGTTTGGATCTGATCTGTAAACTTTTCTGTACAATTTATTCAGAGGTAGTATTTTTCCTTCTTTTCAGCAATGTAGAAGATAATTTTGCAGACTGACAATTCTTGAAAGTTTTATCTCTGATTATATTAATGCTCTTAGCTTGCCTTTCCATTACAGTACTGAGAAGACTTCATAGTTTTTATGTATTGCTTCATCTACATCATATTAAAGTTTGGAAGTCCAGTATTTCCTGAAGGAAAATATATTATTGTCTTTCATAATATAAGATTACATGTTCTACTATTGCCTTTAACAGATATAAACCAACCTGATGCTTTTTGTGAATTAAGACATGTGGAGGCATGCCTATTTTATGAAGTAGAGAGCATCTAGTGAAGGCATCTAGAGCTGTGAGGACAGCCTGGAGTCATGCGTTGCATACATTAAGAAACTTGGTATACATATAAACCTTAAAATCCAAGGATAGAAAAATAAATATTAATCAATAAATACAGTACAACCTGTGATATTGTACTGTATTGGATTTAGCATTATTACATAATGAACCATGTTAGTTTTTTTGTATGCAAAGCAACAAATAATTTAATACTTAAGTTAGTGAATGTTTATAATGATTTACCAGTAGTGAAGCAAGCTATTTTTTTCAGAAAAAGGTTACTGCTATATCCTGATTATATCAATCTCTAATGATCTGTATGAATGATCAATAAAAGAAATAAATACAGAACAAATAACTATTTTAAAAAGTTGGCAAAATGTTTTTCCAGGAAAAGAACTGATCAGAAGGTTTTTAAATCTTTAGCAAAGTAACCTACGTAAGTAATGCATTAGATGTACAGGGAGTTATTGACTTATAACCATAATGGAGTCTGCCCATTAAGGTTATAAGTTGTAATGGTTATAAAGCAGGGCATCATATGACTGACCTAATTTTATGGCATTATTTGCCATAAAACCCCCAGTCCCTAAGCAAATCCATTGATTGCGTTGAACGGTTTTGCTGAAATACATAAATAAACTCCAGTTTTTGGCAAAAACAAAAAATGCAGTCATATGACCTTGGGATGCTGCAAAGGCCATAAATTTCAGCTGGCTGCAGAGCACTCAAAATGTGGTTAGGTGATGGGAGGCAGTCATCAAAACTTTGGAACCAGGTCATTAGTATCTTGTGGGGGAATCTGTCATACTTTGAATGATTGATAACAACTGGTCATAAGTCAAGGACTATATGTGTACTGTTTGCAGTTGGACTGTAAAATTGAAGACCTTACTTTGTGCAAGTTTCAGAAATAAGATATTAATAGGATATAAACATAGAAGTAGATAATAGATTGACCATATACTGTATCAGGGAACATTTTCTTAACAGATTACAAAATCCTATTTTGCTAAGATCATATTTATGGTTATATTCTTAGAGAAAAAAGATGAGAATAATATTTCAAAGGGACATATAACATGGTGGAGGAACAATAGGCTTTTCAATCATTGGAGGTTTTTTTTTTTTAATATAACAATAATAGAAAGATGAACTTGGTAGAGAAAACTAGGATTCATTGCATAAATTCTTCCTTGCTGATATATTTTCTGAGTGTTTTTCTTTTCAGATCAACTTCTGAAACCAAAAATGAATCCAAATGGGAAGGAAGGAAATGGTCTTGTGGGAGGCATTACTAGGAAAAATGGGCAGGCACACAATATTTTAATTTTTCTTCCTTTTTGTATGCTGATTTTGTACAGCTCCAGTCTTATTTTTGGCATTTTGTTCTTCCCCAAATCTATAAGATTGGGACCACATTTTTGCTGGAAACAGATTTGAAGAATATTCATATATCATATAACTGGCAGATGTTGGATTGCTTATTCTATGCTATGAGGCATTTTTTAATCTGCTTTGATAGATATTTATACTGTACATTGTCTGTAGAGCGATGCAGGTTTTCAAGGGGGTGTTTGGCTTCAATGAAGGCTTGAAGCTATTTTGTAAAGCAAGGTGACCCTCTCATTTTTAACACCAAAATAGCTATGTTGCTTTGTTTTGCTTTGAGAATTTTCCAGAAGTTCTAGTAACTCGGTGTTCCCCAAGCTTTCTGTTCGTTGGACTGGCAGAGGTGGCAGCAAGGGGGGATAGTTTTGCACTCACACCCACCGCCCACTTGCACAGCCCGGTTCCAAATGGGCTGCGGCCTGGCATCAGGCTACGGATCAGAGATTGGGGATCCCTGTAGTAACTGGAAGACTCTTCTGCACATGTGTAGAAGCCTTTCCATTGTTACAAGAAAGCTACTAAAAGCATCCTTCAGTCATTGAAATTATGATTAAAATTTTAAGAAGCTATGAAACAACTAACCAATAGCAAAAAGAGCCTTGGTAGTACTAGGGTTTAAGGCACCCTGTTATTAAGCTGCTTAAGACCAGCTGCCTGCAATTACTGCAGGGTTCGAATCTCGCCAAGGCTCAAGGTTGACTCAGCCTTCCATCCTTTCTAAGGTAGGTGAAATGAGGACCCAGTTTGTGGGGGCAATAAGCTGACTTTGTATAAATATACAAAAAGGATGAAGGCTATTGCTGAGCACATTGTAAGCCGCCCTGAGTCTTCGGAGAAGGGCGGCATATAAATCAAATTAAAAAAAATAAAAAAAATAAAAAATAAAAATTGCATTATGTTTTGGTCTCAAGAAGGAGTGTCTCATTACCTGTGCTGTATAGACAACTTTGTAAAGGTAAAGCCTCATATGGAGGTAACAATGTATTCTGTGCCTTGTAGTTTAGCTAGTGGTAGCAAGGCAGGGATCCAAAGTTATTGTGACTGTGATGGAGCATATTCCATATTCTGTTGTTCCGCTAATTGTTGTATGCTAAATAAGTATAAATAGCAAACTGTCATGAAAAAAAATCAAAATAGCAATATGTATGGATTAAAATCTGAATGACTCAGTTTCTAACCCCCTGCCAGCAATGAATCTTAATACATAAAAATATGCCTATCATTTTCTCTCATTCTCAGTCACTTAACTATGCTGATGGGATAAGGATTGAAATATAACTATTTAATTGTATACAATTGACCTGTATTGAGAGAATACAGTCTTTTGAAAATTCATGTGGAATAAATTTCAGTAGTGCATAGGTGATTTTTTTTTTTTGGCCATATAAAGAAGTTCATTATTTATTTATTAGTCCAGTTGAGCCCTGCTCCCTGGAAAAAGGTCTCCCACAAGATCCAGAGGGTCTCCACTCTGTTGCTATTTAGAAGAGCTGTGAAGGACTGGCTCTTCACCCAGGTCTTTGGCAAGGAAGAATGAGACCCCTCCATCATGCTTGCTATATTTTATATTTTATTGATTTTATTGTAATTTGATTGTAAGTTGGATGGAATACTGCTTTAATAAAAAATATTGTCATCCATCTGTGTAAGAAATATTGGTCAAGTAACAAAATAAAAACAAGGTATTACAGTAAAACAAAGAAATCAAATAAAGCTATATCAAGGCTCAATACAGGTAGTCCTTGACTTTTTATGGTATTTGCAGTGTGGTCACATGACTGATTTATGAAATTTTGCTGAAAACTGGCATTTACTTCAGCTTTTGACAAAAAATACTGATAGTGAGCGAATAAAGGGGAGAGATTTTTTTTTATCCTACCTTTGCTATTTCTATGAATAACTTAAAAGTGGTGAACATATCAAATATTCCTCCCTCCTCTATTTTTCCCACAATAACAACCGTGTGGGGTGAGTTGGACTAAGAGAGAATGACTGGCCGAAAGTCACCCAGCCTTAGGCATGCCTAAGACCGAACTAGAACTCAGTCTCCTGGTTTCTAGCTTGATGCCTTAACACTAAACCAAACTGACTCTTATTTAACGACCACAGCATTTGCTGACTGATCACTGCAGAAAAAAGTCATAAAATTGTGTTTGTCACATGATGACCTGCTTTATAACCATTGCAGTTTACTACCATAATTGGCAAGGCTCCATGACAGTTATAAGTCGAGGACTACCTGTAAAACTAGAAAGTCACTAGTCACATAAATTTCTACCAGGCTCCCCATACTAACATCCCAACTCCATTGTCTGGAGGAAGAGCTGGGTTTTCATGGCCTTTTGAAAGATCAATAAACTGGGAACTGTCCATATTTCAAACTCTTCAGATAGGTGCCATACAAAGAAGGCATGCTTTCAGTGACTCATCAGTTTGTTTTAGCAATAATGATTGTTTTAGCAACAATTGCTAGATCTGGAAGGACAGACCAAAACCATCAGAGAAAGATAATTTTGCAAGTAACCTGGTCCCATGCTGTATGGGGCTTTAAAATACATTGAAACCCAGAAATCTACTGGGAGCTTGCAGCTCATATAGTGGTAGTGTTCAAAAACACTGAAGACGATTTGGGTTTAATTATACAAGTTCACTTTCTGGTGCTGCATTTAAACTGAGATTTAAAACAAGTGAAGAAATACCATATTTTCCAAAAAACCAAGGAAAATTACTTGTACTATATTTAAAACTAATCTGATAGACTAATTTTTAACACGAAGTCATTTAATTATCCGATTGTAGGCAATATTAAAATATAAAACAAATGTTCTTAGTACTTCACCTGTTCCCAGTAGATAAAAGGCGTCAAAGATAGGGCAGTGAGCACTAATATATTTGTTTGATCGTCATTGCTGTGATTTCCAAATTGCCCTTGTCAACCATAGCGCTTGTAAGATGTAATCCACTATTATACTTTTTTCAGTTAAATTTCTAAATATCTGAAAATGCAGTAAGAAATGTTTCAGATCAAACTTACTATTTTTCTTTTTTTTTTTTTAGGACTGGCAGCCTCCATTTGCATGTGATGTTGATAAACTTCATTTTACTCCAAGAATCCAAAGGCTGAATGAATTGGAGGTAATGACCCCAGAAATATAAATTACATTAATAATGAATTTATACATCATACTATACAGATAGAGAACCTAGATCTGTGATGGCAAACCTATGACACGCGTGCCACAGGTGGCACGCATAGCCATATCAGTGGGCATGCGAGCTCAGTTCCGACGCACATGTGCGTGCTGGCCAGCTGATTTTCGGGCCTTGTGGGACCACCGGAAGTAGGGAAACAAGCTGTTTTCTGTCTCCAGAGGGACTCGGGGTGGTGGTGGGGAAGGCCCATTTTTCTCTCTCCCCAGGCTCCAGAGCCTTTCTAGGAGCTTGGGGAGGGTGAAAATGGCCTCCCCCCCGGAGGCCCTCTGGAGGCGGGAAATGGCCCAAGCCTGGGGAGAGAGAAAAACGGGCCAAACGGGCCCACCATGCCAGAAGCGGAGGGAGGGGGGGTCGTGGGGGCGGGGCGCATAGAATTATGGGTGTGGGCATGCATGCATGTGACCCCCTCCCCCCCGCTCCTGGCCCGCAATGGCAAAAAGGTTAGTCATCACTGACCTAGATCATTAATGAATAAGTTAGAAATATATGAGCTTGAGTACAAGGGCTGGAAAATCCAGTGTTTACATACCTCCTGGTTTTCAAATTGAATTTGACTGTAACTGTATACCCAGTATATCAGATTCTAATTTTATTTTTGATAATTTCAGTGAGACAGATTTTTAAAATAAATATTTTTGTACTTCATTAGAATACTAGCTGTATTTAAACAGAAAGTGATTGTCCAAGTATCACATATGATTGTTTAGAAATATATCTAATATTTCTCTTACTGCTATGTTAAGCACTGAAATATGGATAGGAGAATAAATATTTATTTATTAAATTTGTGTGGCCGCCCATCTCAATTACATGATTTTGGGCAGCTAATAATTAAAAACACAATACAAACAATATGGTAAACAATAAATAACATAAAATAGCAGCCAGGGAATAACATGTGGCAAACATTCACTCTTAGTATACCCAAGAAACAAGCTCAGCCACAGTAGCAGGGCTCCAGGCTCAGTTGCAAAGCCAGATCTTTTTTCAAGGCTTTCTGAAAAGCTAGCAGGGTTGGGATGAATATGATCTCTGAAGAATGATATTCTAGAGAGTGGGCAACAAAGACTTCTCCATTTGAAAAGCCAAAGGCCATCTTTTATTTACAGTTTCTTTTGTTCAAAGTACAAAATGACTTGAAGAATTGATTGAAACAATCAAAATGAAAGCTGATTTCTGTATAATATATCCACTTTATATTTTAATAGGCTCAGACTAGGGTGAAGCTGAATTTTCTGGACCAGATAGCAAAATTCTGGGAACTCCAGGGATGCGCATTGAAAATTCCACATGTAGAAAGAAAAATTCTAGATTTGTTCCAGCTTAACCGGGTAAGTTATGTATTAGACTTTTTGACAAAATTTAGAAATGGTTCTTAAAGCCACTGAAAGGATGCATTTTCTAGAAATAAAATTCAGATTATAATGTCAACCTTAGGATGACTGGGGGCATACAGTTTTTTTTGCCATGGACAAGGTGCACACAAGGCTTTATTTTATACTGTATATGGGATTTTCAGTTTCAGTTTTCAATTGGTTTTATGACTACTGATTTTTTGTTTTTTAAAAATCGACATATTCTAAGGCAGGGGGTCCCCAACCCAGGTCCGTGGACCACTACTGGTCCGCAGCCTGTTGGAAACTGGCCTGCTAAAATTGCAGGCAAGCGTGCAAAGCTCTATTGCACAGGATTAGGTTGTGTGTGTAAAATCATCCCTCCCCCACACCATTGTTGCCGTTTCTGCTGCCGGTTCATGGAACTGGGAAGATTGGGATCACTCTTCTAGGGATTATAGAACAGGTTTTTGTTCTCTATTAGAAAATGATAAGGAATTGTACCTTTGCCAGAATTAAGTGGAACATGTTGATTACTTAAAACTTAGTTTTTCTCCAGTACATCAAATTACTATTTTGTTATTGATAACTTATAGGTTTCTGATAAAGCACAAAACTACATACTTAGACAAAGTGCCATTTATTAGCTGTATTTTTATCATTGTTTTCATGATACATTTTTACTTTATAGCTAGTTGCAGAGGAAGGTGGATTTGACTTGGTTTGCAAGGACAGAAAATGGACTAAAATAGCTACCAAGATGGGATTTGCTCCTGGCAAAGCAGTGGGATCACATATACGTGCTCACTATGAACGCATTCTTTACCCTTACAACTTATTCCAATCTGGAGCTAGCCTTCTGGTAAGTTCTGCTTTTTTAGTCCAGATTTTTAATCAACTTTTTCCCATTCTGCTCTAAAACATTCTAACAGCACTTTAAAGTATAAAACATTTGTCCTTAATTTAGAAATTTTGGTGCTGGCTGTTGGATTCTCAAAGTGATACATAATTCAGTGTGGTTTGGGAAGTTTTTATAAAACTTTGAAGATTTCCATGATCCCAAAACACAACCATTATTTATCAAGAAACTGATTTTTATAGAGGGTATTTTTATCCTGTGAAAAGAAGAACTGAATGAATTGATTGCTTCCTCACAGTTGGGAGGAAGAGTGTTCTTGGAGCTGCTTGTCTTTAGAACTCTTTGCCCTGTATTCTATAGTACACGTGTTTCAGTATGCTACTTTTCTTTTCTATTTCTTTTCTTTTCTATTTCTATTTTTTCAGTATGCTACTTTTCTATTTACTTATTATTTTTAACTTGTTTTAGGTATTTTCATTTTCATTATATAGGCATAAAACCTTTTTCCTGTTCTCAAATCTGAGAGCTAAATGTAAAAGCAATCTTCTGAGATACAAAGTGAATATTGAGTAGTCTGATTTTCTCTGAAATAATCATATTCAGACCCAGATTTTGGTTGTCTGATAAAATTGTTGAAGCATAAAATTCTCTATCAAAACCAAGATAACTTTTTTTAGACTAAATCTTTATGGCCAGCTTGGTTATGTCTGTACCATATTAGCACAATGGTCCTTTTCTATGGCTGTCTTGGAAACTTCATATTAATGAAATTCATCTTTCAAGAGTATTTGATAAGCATTGTGATCACATCATTCCAATTTAGCATTGGTTTTATTTATGATCCATTTCTGGAATGAATTAAAAGTGCTAGTATTGATCTTCAAAGTCCTGAGTTGTTTGGGATCAGTCTATTTGAAAGATACCTAGTTTCTTAATAACCTTTCCAAGGGCTTAAGGTTGTCCTTAAACTCTGATATCAAATCTTAACTACAGTTGATGAAATTAGAAAGTATTAAAATAGCATCTTATTAATGTAATCCCATTTTTCAGAAACATTTAAACATTTACGATTCTCTCTTACTGGTAATCTTTGAAAGAACCTTGAATACATTTTATTTTGCTAAGCTTTTCTTTTTCATTTATGGCTGGCCTGGTTTTATCTGCTCTTTAAACAATTAGTAGCCTATTTTGTTTTAATTTTTTAATTGAATAAGTTATCTTACGTAGAGACCATTTTGAGATCTTATCCTACCCTGTTTTCTCCAAAATAAGACATCCCCTGATAATAAGCCCAATCGGGCTTTTGAGCACATGGCAATAAGGCAAAGCGCTTATTTCAGGATTCAAAAAAATACAAAACAGGGTCTTATTTTCGGGGAAACACGGTAAAAGATTGATATAGTTAATAAAATGCATGGAAAGAATACAAACCCTGACTAATGTTAGTCTCTCTTCAGATGCATATACACACACAATCCGCTCATTTAATTATGGTTTATATAGATGCATGGGCTTTTAATAACTAATTTCTTACGATGAATACAATGTTAGAAAACTGAGGTAAAGTGCATCTCTGCTGAACCTGCCTTTTTCTCCTTACCTTTTTTCTTAATCATTTTTTTAATTATATGCTGATATTTCTTCAATAAAAGAAGGAAAGAAAAGCAAGAGAAATAATTAGCTTCCCTTTTACAATTAGACAGTATCATTGATTTAACTACAAATGGGTGTTTCTTAATGGAAACCTACATTTATCAAAATAAATTGTCACTTAGTAAACCCTATACTGTGTTTGCATTATTACACATTTGAGTACAGTATAATGTGAATACATTTTCCATAATGAATAAGTGTGTCAAAATATTTTCTAATGGTCATAGTGTTATAGTTCTGAACTAAGGACTAGTTTTTCTGGGTCTCTATAGCACTATATTTTATAGTTTATGAGCATATAGATAAGACTTTGGATATAAAGTAATAACTAGTGGCAATATAACTGTGCTTTGTTCTTTGCATTATTAGGGGCTAAATCAAATATTAATATATTGCATTAAAGATTATGCAAAATATTTTAATGTTTTTTTAAACTGTTGTGACGAACTTTTAAGACCAAAGGATATTGTGTTATGAGCCCAAATAAAAAGTGAGATGGTGGGGAGTGGGGAAGAGAATATCGGTTGGACTCTGCAAAATGATATTGGCGATAAGACATGAGATTCATTCAGTTTCCATGTTGTTTATACAAGGAAACTGAAGTCCAATTTCATTGCAACTTTCTCATCCCAATGGAAGGCAGTTTTAAATTGAAAAGAAGTAGTGCTTGCATATTACCAGTAGATGAATCCAATCAAACTGGTTGTTGTGATGGTAAAATTGTAAGTGGACTGAATTTAGTCAATTTGCATTACATTGTCTCACTGTGGGAAAACACAGTTGTAAATCCTAACCAGTTGAGGTCTGTAGCAGCTCATATCTTTCTTACATTGTTTTACAGTTAGGTATTTAAACATGCATACAGTATTTACTCTTTCTCAGTTAAGCAATATGTGTCTTTTGGAAAAAAAAAAGTGAACGTTTTGGTTAGTATAGAAATGTTAATATTGAAAGACTCTCTCAGTAAAAATGTCTGGTTTTGGACCAGAAAAATGATCTTCATTATTCTGTCTTAATCATTTCCCTATATTTCTACTGATTAGACTAATTAGGCAAATGCTGCAGTTCATGTAATCATTGTGTGTGTGTGTAGCTATTGCTATCGAGACTAATAGAATTGGGAGGGATATCTTGTGCACATTTTCTTCATTACCTCTTGTAGTCATAGTTACTGGGACGGGAACATATAAACAATTTTCCATTTTCATCCTAAACTGTAGAGCCTAAACACAGGTTACTGTGTTACTCAAATTCTACTTTTTGCAGATGTGTTTGAAAATAAAACCTGAAGGATTTTTTTAAAGGGCCATTCTAAAAGTGAATGATTTTCAAATGACTACTTGTGGCCTCCATTTACAAGGTCACAGTTCCTTTAAGTTGTAACTCTCCAAGCTCTCTCTTGCAATAGGCACCAGACATTTGTTCCAAACTGATGTGTTTAGTGGATGATGCAGTTCTGGAAAAGGTATGTTTGACATGACTTTTTGAATGACATCCCTTCCCATCTTTGTTCTAAACTATTAGGATGCTCTTTGAATCGTCTCCTATGCAAAATATTTAAATTGCATATTCTGTTAAATAAATCATTATTTAAATGAATCTTACTGTTTTTTTTTAATCTTACTTGTTCTTGGTTCAATTCTACTTTTGATCATAAAACATTTTTTAAATGTTTATGTTTATATATATGGTATATAATCCAAGGATTTGGATCTATAAAATCTATTTTATTTTGTCTATGTACACATATTGGTGAAATATTTCTACTTAAATAAAAGATCAAATTCTGCTGATCAATATAATATAGGCAAATGCTAGTATAATGACGTTTTAATACATACACATAAAAAACTTTGGTACAGAAGAATTGGTGAAAAGAAACATATCTGCTAAAGTTACTTGATACAGAAGAACATTTATGGTGTTAAAACATATATTTCCTTATTTCAGTAGGAATTATGTTCAGCTATTATAATAGAAGAATGCTTATGGCTCTTACTAATTACATCCATATCTTGGATTCTGATATTTTCTCTGAAAAATTCTAAGCATTTCCTCTAGTTTTCTCACATTAAATTCTAAAATGAGAAAAGGATAGATTGAGTCATACTTTTCACATATCCAAATTAAAACATTTCTGACTCTTTTTTCCTCAATGTTGAAAATATATTAGAAAAAAAACTGATTTTAAACAGTATGAAAGGTTATATGAGTCCCTTAGGAATAGGGCGGTATATAAATTTAATAAATAAATAAATAAATAAATAAATAAATATGCGGTTTAAAATGAAATGCACCAAATATTCTCAATTTTAAAGTATGCTTTTGAGTTAAACTGTCAGCATTTCTGATTTTTTTTAAATAGAAAGATTATAAACAAGGTAGTTTTAAAGATGTTCAGGGAATTCCTTTTCTTGATAGAATAGGTTGCTCAGCTGAAGCTTATATTTAGTTTGATTGTTCATTTATATTTTTTTTCTTGAAATGTAAAGAGATGAACAAGTTCTGACTTGTGATAAATGTTTATCAGAAGTTGCATGTTCGTATTTTAATTGTTTTATGTCAGAAGAGCTATATGGAGTTTTTACTCCAATTTGTACTCTTAACTAGTTCCTGACTTTCCATTGTTGATATATGTGCCTATCTTTGCCTCATCTTTCTTCCCTTTTTAACTTGGCAATAGTTTTCCCATTTCATTCTCTTTAATACTAAATTTTTAAAACTCCGCAAAATGAGCATTTGCATTTTGTAGAACTTTGCTATAATATTTTTTCCCTCAGAATAGACAGACAGACATGATTTCATTTGTTCTGATACTCTTAGAATGTAATGATTTGCAAAAATATCATGGATAAAAATGTCTGTGCTATTATTATTTATTATTTATTAATTAAATTTGTATACTGCTCTACTCCTGAAGGACTCAGGGCGGTGAACAGCCATAAAATAAAACATATAGATACAAAATTTAAAATAGAGATAAAACAAATTAAATAAATTTGGCTGAACCATTTTAAAATACCAATAATTTAAAACCAAATTTAAAATTCCCATTTAAAAGAGGAAAATTTAGGTCAGGCCACCTTGATGAAATAGGAACGTCTTAAGCGCGCGACGGAAGGTACGCAGATCCGGGATCCTCCGTATCTCCGGGGGGAGCTCGTTCCAGATAGTAGGTGCCCCCACAGAGAAGGCTCTCCCCCTGGGGGCCGCCAGTCGACATTGTTTGGCCGACGGCACCCGGAGGAGCCCCTCTCTATGGGAGCGTACTGGTCGGTGGGAGGCTATTGGTGGTAGCAGGCGGTCCCACAAATAACCAGGTCCTAAGCCATGGAGCGCTCTGAAGGTGATAACCAAAACCTTGAAGCGCACTCGGAAGACCACTGGGAGCCAGTGCAGCTCGCACAGGAGAGGCGTTACATGGGAGCGCCACATCGCTCCCATCATCACCCGTGCGGCCGCACACTGCGCCAGTTGGAGCTCCGAGTGCTCCTCAAGGGGAGCCCCATGTAGAGAGCATTACAATAGTCCAGACGGGAGGTGACGAGGGCATGAGTGACCGTGCGTAACGAGTCCCGATCCAGAAAGGGACTCAACCTGCGAATCAGGCGAACCTGATGAAAAATCCTCCCGGTCACGGCCGTCAAGTGCTCTTCTAAAGACAGCCATGAATCCAGGAAGACACCCAAGTTGCGAGCCCCTTCCGTGGGGGCCAATGATTCGCTCCCAATAGTCAGCGATGGCACCAGCTGACTATATCGGGACGTCAGAACCACAGCCACTCGGTCTTGGATGGGTTGAGCCTGAGCCTGTTTCTCCCCATCCAGATCTGTACGGCCTCCAGGCACCGGGACATCACTTCAAGGGCATTGTTGGGGTGGTCTGGGGTGGAGATGTACAGCTGTGTGTCGTCAGCTTACTGATGGTACTCCACCCCGAAACCATGGATGATCTCGCCCAGCGGCTTTACATAAATGTTGAACAAAAGGGGCGAGAGGACCGATCCTTGTGGCACCCCACATATAAGGGGCCTCGGGGTTGACCTCTGCCCCCCTGTCAACACAGACTGCGACCGGTCGGAGAGAAAGGAGGAGAACCACTGTAGTACGGTGCCTCCCATCCCCAACTCTTCCAACCGGTGCAGCATGATACCATAGTCGATGGTATCAAAAGCCGCTGAGAGATCTAATAGGACCAGGACAGAGGAACAATATTAGAGAATGTAATGTACCTTTTTAAGGTACCTCAAACGCAATTTCTGGGTCCTCTTCCATGTGAAATACTGTAAATTTTTTTAACAGCATTAGTATCATCATCCCATTCATGAAGTAAAAGTGGTTAACTGGCCTATGGAGAGAGCTGTTTGTCAATAGTAATAAGAAATTTTCTTTCATAAGAGTCAGAAACTAGAAAGATGTTTATAAGCAAATAAAAATGTTGTAAATAAGGCATTAAAAATGAGGGTTTTTGCTTCATTTTTAAGAATCTAGTTTGGCAGATATTTTGCATCTGTCATTATAATGCATATACTGTGGGAATAGTATATTGTCTCAGCAGATAGCAGCATCTGTTCTGGGGCTAAAGACTTAAGGAGGTTGGTTTGATTGATGTGTGGATAAGATATTTCCAGGTAGTATTGGGGATTTAGATTAAGCCAGTGGCTCCAGACCTTTTGGGCACCAGGAACCGATTCCATGGAGAGAAGTTTTGCTGTGGACTGAGGGGGCATGGATTCATGTGCTGCCTACATCCTTCAGATGGGGCTTCGCTTGTTTCCATGGCCTGGTTTCTGGCATGCCGTGAACTACTGCCAATCCACAGACTGGGGGTTGCCCACTCCTGAATTAATTGACATTAAGCTCCAGAGTAAAAGCAATATCATACTACTACTACTACTTATTGTCCAGAAATTTACATGGATGTGTACACAGAAAGAGACTTTAAGGAAACATAACGGGTTAAAAATATATATTTGTCTTTGTTTTGGAACAGTATTTATACCTTTGACACTGGTAAAAACAGAATTTGACATTCCTTACCTTCATAGTATAAAAGCATCTTGAACAAAATGCTTGTTACTATGATGGAACGTCAGTATATTTCCAGGTTATAAATTTCACAGTTTAGGAAACTAGATACATACTATAATAGTAGATGAAGTTGAACTAACACAATTTGTGATGCATCTGCATTGTCAGGAAGTCATACGGCAAAGGCTGCCACAACCATGTGATCCCATCGTCCAGGTATTGCCTATTCATGGGATCGTAAAGGTGGAGCTGCTACATACCAAAATATATTCTAACCTGCACTTGTGTCCACTTAGCATCTCTTCACATTAACAGCACTGCTTTAAAATAAGGTTGGGAATAAATATGCAGTCTGTGAGGACATAAAGGACTAATAGTTTTGATTTGTGTGCTGCTCGGTAACTGAATGGCAGTACTTTATATCGGTTAATTATTTTAATGGTCTATGCATAAAACACCATAATTTACTTAAAATTTATTGAAATATGAGCAACTGTTGCCTATTTTGATCCAGAAAAAGCTGCCAATGTGGATTTTTTGGGCTTTTCAGTGAAAGACTAGATCCATATCCTGCACTCCAAGGTGTAAGAGAGAGTCTAACAACAACAATGTGCCTTGTAACTGTTAAGTAAACAATAATAGATGAGCAAAGTGGTCCAACTTTTCAGAAGAAGAATGCTATCCTCTCTGTTAACACTGAAATTGCAGAAAAAGAAAGCCAGAATCTAAACATCAAATTCCCTATGTATAGATTCCATATTTGAAAGCAAAGTCACTGGCTGAAATTTTGACTTTAATTTTTTCACTAATCTTATTGCTTTGAACTCAACAATAATATTTTTTTTCTATTCGTCTTTAGTCTTTATTGTTGTTAAGAGAATTGATATAAAACTATGTATCTATTCTTTCAGGGAGGAGTTACACTCTGCCCAGGCTATGTTTTTTTCCAATGCTTGAAAATGCAATAAGAACATGAAACTTCCAATACAATGAGAACATGAGCCTTTCAGTGTACTAAGATGTTGTTTCTCATACAATCTTTTATTGTCTCTAGACACTGATTTAGACTCTGTAGTGTCTTACCTGTTTCAGATTGATCACACTAATTTGTTGACTAATGACATACTGCCCTGCATCTGCAGATAATTCTTATTGTTCAATAATAAGAATTGAACAATAATTCTTGTTTCAATAGTTCAATAATTTTATAGTTTTATTATTATTTTTAAATTATAGCAATTAAGAACTGTATGGGACAGGCCATTATAGTGCAAACAGCATATTGTATGTAACTTTCCAGAAATAGATCTTTCGGGAAGAGCAGTATTGTAATATCATTATATATGACTTCCATCAATAACCACTCCAGCAAGTTATAATAGGTCAACTCTATTAGAAGTGGTTGGGACATCTAGGGTAAATCAGTATCGTTATATTCCTCTGGTCTCTTTCCCAATACTAATCAACCCCAATTTAGTGTTGGTGCTAAAACAAAGCCTTAAGCAGTGGTGGGTTGCTCCCGGTTCAGTCCGGTTCTATAGAACCAGTAATAAAACTGGTGGGAGGCTCCATCCACCCGCCACATCATCATCATGGGTGATCTGTGCATGCGCAGAAGATTCTGTGCATGCATAGAAGCGTGCACGCTCCCACTGTGAACCGGTAGTAAAGGTAAGTGGAACCCACCCCTGGCCTTAAGTGAGATTTTAATCATTTTCATTTGAAGTTACCTAGTACCCATTTTACAATCTAATCATGTCTCAATGAGGATACTGCCCACTAGACACTACCCCAAAACTGTTGGACACAGTGGGGAACTCTTATGAGTAGGGTACATCAGTGCCTGTTTCAGGAAACTGAAATTGCCCTATCCCTTCAAACAAATGTTAATACTGGCTAGAGTCCTCCTTCACCCCATCTGTTTGACCAGATTCATTGGCTGTTGTGGGCAAAAATCTAATGCACAATTATGTCCCAAAGATGTTTTATCAAAAGCCATTCCATCACAGCCACCTTCCTGGAGGCCTTAATTTGGAGGCACACAGGTCTGAAACATGTGGTCAGACCCCATAGACTCAAGAACCTTGCCCATTTTCTTAAGGGTAACTGGCTCAAACTCTTCCTAGATAACTAAGCTCTGGTGTGTTCCTGACATTTCCAAAGGATTTTTCCAACTGGAATTTACCTCCAAATGAAGTTAGGTGACGTTATCTGATAGATATACTGAAAACATTCCTCACATTGGCCCTGCAAGAGTTCCTTTAGTTCTTGTTTGTCCAGAAGGAACCTGGTCACATCATACAGGGCTGCTGGCGACTATCTGCAGACACAATAAGTGCAGAGAAGTAACCATGCTCTTACCATCACAAAGTAAGTCCTCACAAAGGCTCTTACCTTGAGGTAGTTGGGTTTATCTAGATGTCCCTTGTGTAACTTCACTTTCTGCAGCTCCTCAATAAACCAAGGAAGTCTGCAGGAACCACAAACACAGTTTGCATAGATATGATCCTGTCCAGGTTGCATGCTCATTCCAAGCTGTGACCAAAGTCTTGACCAAACAATACTTTCTGTATCTTCTAGTTTAGAGTGAGTGAAACTCTGCAATGTTATTGAAATGAGAATAATTGAGATTCAGTCATTCAATTGTGAATAAAATGTATTGGAGGAAGAGGGGCTTGAAATTAATTCATAGTTGAAAATTCCAAATAAAAAATCTGATCATGTAATTGTTATATAAAGTTTGAAGCCTTGCACGAGACTTCAAAAATCAGCTTTTATGTTTGTTAATTGTCAACAATTGGATATACTATATACTTTCTGTTATGTAAAGAATGTAGGTTTTTTTTTGGTCCTTAAATTTTACTCACATTTTTCTAAATGTTGGCAATACATCTTGTTTACCTTAACATCTGGTTCAACTGGTTCAATTCTCCATTCAACTATGAAATGCTATTTGGTGATCTTGGGCCAGTCATTATTTACAATTTATTAAAGTTCAGGGTAATTGAAGTACTAGAAAGGAAAACATGTTTTCTTGAGCTCATTAGAGAAAAGGTTGGATATTGATATAGTAATAAAATGTGATTGAATAAAAAAGCATTAATATGATTATTACTATTTATGTGCTATCATACTTGAAAAATGGTCTTCTCTAACAATGCTCTATGACCCTACTGCTTGAAACAATACTGCAGCCAAACACACACACATACACACAGAAATTTTTCATTATACTATTTTGGATAACTTCTTAGTCAGACAAGCTCAACATATCCCATGAGTAAAAATGGCTAAGTCAGTGATACCCTGACTGGGGTTCAGAGTACATTTGGGGCACACTTATTTATCTCTTAGCTAGGACTTAGTAAAAATCATCTGGTCCTTAGCAGTTCTTAAAAGTAGGTAAATACAACCTCAGATGAACAGCTATACATGACATCATGTCGTCATTTATTTTACAAAAAGAAAGCCAAAATGGAGAATATGTGAAGAACTAACTACACCCTTACTGCTTCCATAGATTTGAAGAGACTAAGTAGCAGACCAGCTACTGCTAATCAATTGATCATTAGCAAGTATGACTGGAGTTTGCTGGTCTCCAGCATTGAGGTGTGTGTTAATAAAATGCTAAAGAGTAAAGACATCAGCAATGATCTTAGAGAAGCAATTGTTCCTGCCCATCAATCTGGGAAGAGTTATAAGGCTATTCCCAAACAATTTAAAGTCCATCATTCTACAGTGAGGAAGATTATTCTCAAACAGAAAACATTCAGGATAGTTGCCAATCTTCCCAGGAATGGATGTCCCAGCAAATTTACTCCAAAGTCAGACAGTTCAGTTCTCAGAGAAATTGAAAAAAATCCCAGACTCTACAGGCCTCAGTTAGCATGGTTGGTTTGGAATAGTTGCCAGGAGAAAAGTCTTTTATCTCTAAATAGAATATGGCAGGATAGTTTAGGTTTGCAGATTTGCATCTGAATAAATCACAAGACTTCTGGAACATTGTCCTTTGCACAGACAAGACCAAAGTGCAGATGTTTGGTCATGTTTGGCTATGTTTAACAAAACACAGCATATCTGCACAATCATGGAGGGATGATTATTTGGGTTTGTTTTACAGCCACAGGACTGGGGCATCCCAATTCAATTGATATAATCATGTAATAATAGGTTTTTTTTTAACAACTTAACATAATTTTAATACCAATGGGAATTTTATATGAAATGCAAATAAATAATTCACTTTTGCTTGCTTTTTTAGTGTTTTCAGAAGCCAGATATTACCAGTGGTACAAAGGAAAAAGAATATAAACCACATGATATTCCTCAGAGACAATCCGTTCAACCATCTGAAACTTGCCCTCCTGCACGTCGTGCAAAACGCATGAGATCAGAGGTAAGATTGATTTTGTATGTGTGATCATTATAAGAAGGTCATAATATAGAAGTTTCATCCATTGCCAGAAATTAAAGAGCATGATGTCTTAGGTTTCCAAATTATGTCTGCAGTTGTTATAAATACAGCTGCTGTTGTGGTCTAATTCAACCACATTTGAGAAGATTATTGTTATTTAATTAAATGTATTGATGGCTCAACTCCAGTGCATCTCTTAGAGATAGCATATTCTTCCCACAGTACAGTATTTCTTTGTGGAAACAGGTACTTTTAACTTTTACCATAAACTATTAGCAGTAATGCTTAGTGTGAATATAATGATTCAGATCAGTGGCCATCTGAGACCAGATTTGGAGTATTTTGCCTGTGTTCATAGCACGGAATGCTGTTTTTACAGTGCTTCGGTGAGCGCATCATATTGGCTTATAATGTGTAAACTATAGGTTATTTAACATAAAATATTTTAAGAATTATGACTTAGCATAATGTGTGGATCCAATTTTTCCATTGTGTAAAAGATGTTTTATAACAATCACATATGGTAATTCAGTATTATTACTAATATTTCTAAGTCATTATTTCCAATCAAAGTGGTGTACACAGAAAAATAACAGGATTCAAAAAATTCATAACAGACAGTGTATATTACAGTGGGATGACTACTGGGGGAGATGTCAGAATCTCCCAAATTCTCTATCATTAAGTCAAGGTTTTTATAGAAATTTGTTAGAGCAGATCTAGTTTTTATAGTCTGCTTTAAAGAAAGCAAACTAATTGAGAAATGTTTATGTCAGAGTAGAAGTTGAACAAATTTATAAATCCTTGAAATCTAGAAGCAATTTAATTTGACTTCTACTACGGTATTCAGTAGTGCTTTGAGTTAAAGCTTTGATCTATGACCAAATTAGCTATACTAAAAATTCTGGGTATTTAGAGCCCTGATTTATCACTTGTGTGAATTGTTATTTTGTAATTTTAACAATATGCAGATGATTTTAGAACACTTCATTATAAATGTTTTAAAACATTTTGATTTAAGAGTACTCAAAATCCTATGCATGGGCAGTGTCAGTATATGGAATTCTTGGCTATTATAAAGGTCCTTGTCTAAGTAATTTCTTATGTTTTAGACTTAGAAATTAAATGCTAAATCAGAACATGGGATGCTCCATGCAAACATTCTTCAACATTGTTATTACATTACTACCATAAGAAAGCATTAATTGCTAGCAGCTGAGAAAAAAAGCCAGACTCCCCATCTTCCTTTCTCTTCACATTAATTTTACTTGTCTTTAGTAGTTTAATTATAGTGTAATTCTTATTCACGATGAAAGCTGAACTCACACAAGAATGACACGTTAAGTGTAGATAGGAAAGATCTGTTTTTGGTATGAAATCAGCTTACAGAAGGTTAATTTAAGAGTAAACGAAAAAATGTTAAACTTATTTTTTTTCTTACAAGGCTACTAATATTAAAGCTGAGATTGAAGAAACTGCAGATACCAAAACTCATAATTTAAGGCGCAGAATGGGGAGCACTCCAATAAAGCCTGACAATGGTAAGCTTACAAGTGAAAATTACATTGTTGTTACATAGTTTCCCCTTAGGGTTTTAGTAGGTCTAGCAGTGTATATTGCCCAAAGTCCTGTGTGGTCTTTCACTTAAATAACATTTAAAAGTTTATGAATATTTTCTTGTTTACAAAATTGGAAGACCTTCTTTGTTATAAAAAGAATTTGTTATACTCCAATTTACTTTTTAAAATCACCTTTCTTTAATGTGTATGTTTGTATAGATTAAATAAAAATAAGTTTTTCCAACTAAATTTTCTTCAATGGATTTACTTTTATTCCAAATGCTTAGACTAGTGTTAATGTTTTACCTTAATCAGATAAAGAACCTCAAGCTTTAGCGAAACGAGAAGGTGTTGAGAAAAAACAGTGGCTTTGGGAAGCAGATAGAGAAAAATCAAAGGGACGTTCTAAGAAAAATTTTAATTCTGTGAGTATGTTTATTTGGGGTTTTTCATGCTAATTATAAAAATACTGTGTACATTTAGTGTAGATAATTGAAAGATAATTCCTCAAGTTATACAAAAACAAAGTGCCAACACTAATAGCTTGTTGTTAAACTAATCTGTTACATATTTTTCTAGAAAGTTGATCCACTGTTGATCCACTTCATTTATTTAGAATGAAATTTTTAGTTTAATTTGATATTTAGTTACTCAAAATATTTTTCAGATTCTTTCAGATTTTTTGAGATCTACTTCAGAAGCTGTATTTTGATACTCAAAGTACATTTGATTTAACAAGGAAAAATAGCCCTTAATATCACTGTTCAGTTCTCTTAAAAAAGAAAAACTGGTAGAAATAAAAAAACAAACAAGTAGTTACAATCAGATTTTGCTGCTTATATTTCTAAAGTGATAGGATATATAAAATAACTAAAATATCATTTTTTTATGGCTTGTTAGACTTCATTTCTGGCTTTTAATTCATGTGTGTTTACATTTCTCTGTGCAACAGGACCATCTATTCTTTTTATTCAGTTGCATATTATACAATGGGTATAGAATGTCTACAAAGCCCTGTTAAAATGTCATGTTTTTGAGATGTAAAAAACCAGATCAAGGTAGAAAAAAGAATAATAGGGTTGGAAGGGATCTTGGAGGTCATCACCTAGTCTAATCTCTTGCTTAAGTAGGGGACCCTATAATATTCCATGTCTAATCTCACATCACTTCAGAATTTTTCCACCTTTAATATAACATACTGTATAATCTGTACAATTCAATTGAAAACCAAACTAAAATCTAGGGCACGGGTGTCAAACTCGTGGTATCATGTCATCACATGATGTTTTGCGACGTTTTTCTGATTCATGAAGCCGGGATGGGCATGGCCTATATGTGATGCATCCAGCCCGCCGGCTGCTAGTTTGACACCCCTGATCTGGGGGAAAATAATAAAAATGTACAATAATGCGGTTGCATAAAGATGCACACCCTTAAACTAATACTTCATTGAAGCATCTTTTGGTTTTATGACCACATTCTCTCTTTTGGGATAGGAGCTATCAGCATGGCATATCTTGCCTTGGGAATTTTTTTCTACTCTTCCTTGAAAAAGTGTTCCAAATCTGTCAGATTGTGAGGACATCTTCTAGGCACAGCTCTCTTCATGTCACCCCACAGATTTTCAATTGGTTTAGGCTTGGGCTCTGGCAGGGCCATTCCAAAACTTTGATCATCTTCTGTTAAAGCCATTCTTTTGTTGATTTGGAGGTATGCTTTGGGTCATAATTGTGTTGAAAGGTGAAAATCCTCTTCATCATTAGCATTTTAGTGGCCTGAAAGTTTTCTAACAAAATTGACTGATATTTGGAACTGTTCATAATTCCCTTCACCTTGAGTAAAGCCTCAGTTCCAGCTGAAGAAAAACATCCCCAAAGCATCATGCTGCCACCACCATGCTTCACTGTGGGTATAGTGTACTTTTGGTGATGTGCAGTGTTGTTTTTGAACAAAACTTACTTTTTGAAATTATGGCCAAACATTTCAAACTTGGCTTCATCAGCTCATAACACATTTTCCCACATGCTTTTGTCAGACTTCTTTTAAGTTTTTGCAAAATGTAGCCGGGCTTGGATGTTTTTCTTTGTTAGAAAAGGCTTCCATCTTGCCACACTATTCCACATTCCAGACTTATGAAGAATACAGGAGATTGTTGTCACATGTAAGTACACAGCCAGTACTTGCAGCTCCTTTAATATTGCTGTAGGCCTCTTGGCAGCCTATCAGACCAGTTTTCTTGTTTTTTCATCAATTTTGGAGGGACATCCAGTTCTTGGTAATGTCATTGTTATGCCATATCTTCTCTGCTTATTGATGACTGTCTTTACTCTGTTATATGGTATATCCAAAGCCTTATAAATTTTTCTGAGTGATACATTCTAACTATGAGTTCCCTTTGATGCTTTGCAAGCTGTTTGCAAACCATGGCTTTTGCTGTAAGAGGCAACTGAGTAAATGTCAGAAAAATCCTTCTAGAATAGCTGGACTTTATATGGGTTTGATCAGACACTTTAATTGATGGCAGATTGATATTGAGTAATATCGACAGTCAATTTGAATGTGATTGTTAATTCTGAACACAACCATATCTCTATTTATAGGGTATACACAATTATGCAGCCACATTATTCTAGATTTTTATTTTCCCCCCTAAAAGATTTCAATCTGTTTTTCAATTGAATTATACAGCTTTTATGTCATATTAAAAGTGAAAAAAATTCTGAAGTGATTTATTTTGGTCTGATTTTTTTACATCACCAGAAACACATTGTAATGGGTGTGTAGATTTTCTATATCCGCTATATATTGTTCAGTAAAAACAGCTATGTTCTAATATAAATATGAGATGATTATATATTTATTTTGGTCTGGTTTTCATATTGTGAGCAGTAGAATAAATATTAAATATTTATTTTAATAGGTGGATTTGTATGTATGCCTATTATGTGGCAGTGGAAACGATGAAGATCGTCTGCTCCTATGTGATGGCTGTGATGATAGTTATCATACTTTTTGCTTGATACCACCTCTTCATGATGTCCCCAAGGGAGATTGGAGATGTCCCCAGTGTCTAGCTCAGGTAATATAGCTTATAGCTTTTTTTCTAAAAGATAAATTATCATTATTAAAAAACAATTGTATGAAACAAAAATATGTTTTTCTTTGATTTGCCCCTTATGTTGGATAATGTATCTCACTTTTTACTTTAATTGATTCCAATTGGGGGAAGGGGATTGAGTTGAATGCACCTGCTCTATAGGTTGAGTTAGCAGGTACATGAAGTTGCTGGGTGAGGTATCTCTGCCTGGGTTGACCAAATGATGCCTTTAGGCTACTTTTACCAGTGTGAGAGACTGTGGTGACCTCGATGGAGAAGAATAGGTTTTGACTGAACCCTGGTGAGACCAAATCACCGTAGGTCCTAAAACCTCCTGAATTTGGAGATTTTCCATCCTTAACTAGAATGGGATAGTCCTCCCTAGGCAGTGTCGGTGAGCAATTTGCATTTTTCTTATACTCATGGTTCTTATTCAAGTAGCAGATGGCAGGTGTAGTTAAGTTTGCACAGATTCATCTTCTGTGCCAATCGTGTCTGTTTCTGGAATGGGAGTCCCTATTCATGGTTATTCATGTCCTTTGTCACTACCCATTTGGAGTACTGTAATGTGGGCAACATGGGAATTTTCCTTGAAGATCATTTAGGAGCTGCAACTGGTTTAGAATGTGGCAATACAGACAGTTTTGAGTATTTCACAGTATTCTCATAATATTATTACTCCGTGAACTCCATTGGCTTCCAGTGAGCTGGTGCAATTCAAGGTGCTGATTGTCATCTACAAAGCCCTGTACAGCATAGAACCAGGCCTTTTGGTTCTATGCTGTAGAATCACCTATTGTTTCTGCTTATTTTACCAGAAGTGTCAACTTGGGCATGTACCAGGTCCTTTCTATTAAGCTATGCCTTCAAGTGGGATCTAAGAAATATGCCTATCATAGCACCTATTCTATGGAATAGCATTCCCTGGAAATCTTGATGGTCCTGACACTTTTGGCCTTTGTAAGACTTGATTGTTTCCTTGTATGTTTGGGTCAGAGTGTTATAGATGCACTAGTAATTGGTTGTTGTTTCTTACTGATTGTAAGATGGAATTATCTACTTAGGCATCTACGACATGATATATTGATTTATTGTAGCTGAATGTTTTTTTTAATTAATTGAATTTTTTGAGGTGGTTTTAATTTCTTTTTAACCTCCCCAAGTCACAGTAGTGAGATGGATTGCCATATTAATTATTTAAATAAATGTATGAATGTTATATTGCTTCTAGGAGAGAATAAAAATAGTCCCCATAATATCATGCATAATTTTACTCCTTTCTTTTAATTTGAGCATTGCAATCTCTGACTTCTATGACCATATTATAAACTTTGGAGTTTGCAAATTTATTTATGTATTTATTAAATTTATTTGTTGCCCATCTCTCCGCAAGTAATTCATAGTAATATGTTGCATTTTGTTCAGTACTGTGCATACAATATTAATTCATTGTTATGTTCAACAGGAATGCAATAAACCACAAGAAGCATTTGGCTTTGAACAGGCAGCACGAGACTATACGCTTCGTACGTTTGGAGAAATGGCAGATGCCTTCAAATCAGATTATTTTAATATGCCAGTGCATGTATGTTTATATTTTTATTTAGTTTACTTAGATTGCATTATAGGGGATATTCGTGGAATGTAGGGCATATTACTTTATCAATAGCCTTTATTGTCATTGTACATCATATATACAACAAAATTGGTTTAGCCTCTATTGGTGCAATCCATAACAAAAAAAAATACAAGACAACATGAATAGTATAGAGAATAATCCTTATACAAGTAATTGGGGGGAACACACACACACACACACCCCGCTTCAGCTTCCATCATCTGTCTATCTTTCCCCTATGTCTTTCCTTTTGATTACTCTGCACTCTGTTACTGCTACTTACCCATGTCACTCTGTGACCCCCACTTGACCTGCCATAGTAGTCATAAATGCAACAGGCTGAAAAGCCTAAATTTTTATTAAGTGACTGGTGAGCCACAGTGAACATAACTTCAAATGTTGGCTGCAACTACTATTTGTTTAGCAGCCTCATACATTTGAAGATTGCTGAATAAATGGTGATTAAGGTGAGGACTAAAGGTAGTCCTCGATTTACGATCACAATTGACCCCCAAAACTTATGTTGCTAAGTGAGAAATTTGTTAAACGAGTTTTGCCCCAATTTATAACTTTTCTTGCTGCAGTTGCCAAGTGAATCACTACAGTTATTAAATTAGTAACATGGTTGTTAAGTGAATCTGGCTTACCTATTGAAGGACAAAGTTGCAAAAGGGGATCACATGACCCTGGGACACTGCAACCATCATAAAAATGAACCAGTTGTTAAGCATCCGAAGGTAAATTACATGACCATTGGGTTGCTGCAATGGTTATAAGTATGAAAAGTAGTTGTATGTCACTTTTTCCAGTGCCTTTGTAACTTTGAACAGTCACTAAATGAACTGTTATAAGTCGAGATATACTTGTATGATTTCAATATTAAACATGAAATCACTGAAAGGATTTATTTGGCTCCTTTATTTGTTCTGTTTCCTTGTGATTTGTCCAAATCATTAAACTTTTAAGTACAAATATCTGCTGAATATACCCCTTACAAATTAAATATTTTTTTCCTTACTTCCATATTATATCATTTGACTCCTTTTATGCTCCCAGTGTATTCTCATTCATTTTTATTTTATTTGTTGGTAATGTTTGACTGCTTTCTATTCAGATGGTCCCCACAGAATTAGTGGAGAAAGAATTTTGGCGCCTTGTAAGTACAATTGAAGAGGATGTGACAGTGGAATATGGTGCTGATATTGCCTCAAAAGAATTTGGCAGTGGGTTTCCTGTAAGAGATGGGAAAATTAAACTCCGACCAGAAGAAGAGGTAAGATTTGTTTCTTGACTAATTCAGAATGTAGGTTGCCTAGAAAGATGTGTAACATTTAAAAGAGAACAAGAAATTAGGATTTAGGGCTGAATCTTTTTACTATTTTACTACCAGAAAAGCTTGGAAGAAAGTAAAAGTTATCTTGGTACTAAAATATTACAAGAGAAAAAATGTTAAGTAAACCTCTTAAAATGTGGAGCATATTTTTACTGCTTCTTTAACTCAGATGAGCATTTTCCTGCACCCATGTGGGTTTCTATTCAAGCCCAGAAAAGTTGCTGCTAACAGTGAAGCCAAATCAATTTTGCCTGGTTGAATCCAAATGCTACATACCTCTAGATCTTTTAGTAGCCATCTGCTTCACTTCATTTGGTCTAAATAGTCAAAAATATCATTCTAAATACAATTTTAGAATACAGGTAAATAATGCATATGAGAGGCTTTAAAAACTTTTCAATAATCCAAAGAATTTAGGATTGTAAGGGTTAATACCACTTTCAGTCAGGATTGGAAACAGAATTGAAAGTTGGGACAATATTGATAACAATTTTGTTATCCAGTTCTGGACTATATTAAGTTTTTGAACCATTTTTAAATTCAGCTTTATTTTATTTATACTTTACAATATTTTCATATTACTTTTGAAATACTAAAGCAGTATTTATTAAAACAAATAAAACTATAAAAATCATTAAAGTTAAAACCATTCAACTACTTATTTCATCTTCACTTAAAATATTTATATTGTTGCCCATTTATAACAAATGCTAGGTAGCTCCAAATAAAAAATTAGTTAAAGACCAAAACTAAAGAATACTGGTAGTTCTCGATTTCTCCCCCATCCAACCAACTCTGCTTACTGTGCTGACCTGAAAATATTATTGTCATCATTACAGTGCAAGTAAAGTAGAGTGAGGTTTCACTACCCCAGGTAGTTCAAAAAGAAGTGAAATAACTCAGTGTTCTACAAAGTTCTCTGAGGTGCTTCTGACTTTCAAGTTTTATCTAGCACAGAGCTCCAACACAGTACACAGGAAAAGAAAATTTCTCTTTCCAGGCTTGATAAAGCTTTGAAATTAGGGGAAGGAGGAAAACAAACAGAGATATTTCAAGATTTTTATTTTTTTCAGCATGTCAAAGTAAATGATTATTCCCTTCATCTGTATCCCCTTTTCCTTGATATCCTTGGACATCCATCACTTTATCCATTGTTTTGCTCACATATTGAATCTTGATGGATGTTATCTGTGTTATTTTATAAAATTTTAAGCATAAATCAGTGATTCTTTATTGTCAAGTTAGAAAAATACAATCAGATTAAAAAGTTTGCTGCCTCTTGGTTGGCTTGTGGTTTGTGGTTGGTTGGATTCTACTTTTTGCTTTACTTCTAGGAGTATCTTGATAGTGGATGGAATTTGAATAATATGCCCGTGATGGAACAGTCTGTACTTGCTCACATAACTGCAGATATATGTGGAATGAAGTTGCCCTGGCTGTATGTGGGAATGTGCTTTTCGTCATTTTGCTGGCATATTGAAGATCACTGGAGTTACTCCATTAACTATTTGCACTGGTGAGCTTGTAAAGAATGATACTTAAAGATCCCTGACTTATATAGATCGTTAGACTAAGTATTCCCTTTTAACATTAATGTGCACTATTAATCTTTCATTTGGGTATACATCTTGTTTGTCTTCCTAATTATAATACGTAAATATAATTCTAAATTTAAAACTGCTCTATAACTTTTTTTTTCATTATTTGTAGGGGGGAACCTAAAACATGGTATGGAGCCCCAGGATATGCAGCTGAACAACTGGAAGATGTCATGAAGAAGCTGGCTCCTGAGCTGTTTGAATCTCAACCAGACCTTTTGCATCAGCTGGTTACAATTATGAATCCCAACACACTAATGTCTCATGGTGTGCCTGTATGTTACTGAGCTTTTGTTTTTTCCTTCTGCTTCTAATGTAGGATACATATCTTAATGCATTTTTTATCGCTTGGGAATGTTTTACCTATTTTTACATACCTGCATTGAGGTGTTTCTATAAATGGGTGTGATAGAACAGGGAATGTAACTACTTTTACTGACTTATTTGCTGAGCATTTCCCAAAGAACAAATGAGTTAAATGCTATATGGAGGAATTGCAGATCCTTACTATTATGCATGGTTTGGAGGGCCAGTTCTTCTGTTATTTTTTCTCTTTTAATAAATTTGTACTAAAGATTTTTAAACAGATAAACAAAAGAAAATGCAGGAAATGGAATTTAAAAGAAAGGAAAAACAGAGAAAAGTGCACAATATAAAAAAGAAAAGATTTAAGTGCACAATATAAAAAAGGAAAAGATTTAAAAAATGATCTAATTTATATCAAAGTTATGCCCAATTAGTTCACATTGTGTATCACACAGTAGCCTATCCAATGTAACAGTTTTCCTATGTATTAATAAATGCCTATTAAAACCTGCATGTAGCATAAGAAAACTAATAAATATTAGCAACATATTTCTCTATTCTGACTATAGTGTAATATGCTGTATCATATTGTTCTCATGTTCTGAACTGACAAGCCATCCCAAATCCATAATTTATTCTTGGTTTTTATCTTGGAAAATAAATTTCTTATTCAATGTACAGAAAAGATTAGATATTCAGCTCCTGTTATTTCTTATAACTAATTGCACATAAACTCTTTACAGGTAGTCCTAGACTTACGACCACAATTGAGCCTAAAATTTCTGTTGCTAAGTGAGACAGTTAAGTGAATTTTGCCCCCATTTTACGACCTTTAAGTGAATCATTGCAATTAATAAGTTAGTAACACGGTTGTTAAGTGAGTCTGGCTTCCCCATTGACTTTGCTTGTTAGAAGGTCACAAAAGATGATCACATGATCCCAGGACACTGCAACCGTCAAAATATGAGTCAGTTGCCAAACATCTGAATTCTGATCACTTGACCATGGGGATGCTTCAATGGTCGTAGGTATGAAAAATGGTCATAAATCACTTTTTCAGTGATGTAATTTGAACAGTCAGCACATGAACTGTTGTAAATCAAGGACTACCTGTATTTTTGAATAACTGGAATCATTAGAATTTTCTGTCTTTTGGTTTGTTGGATGATTCTCATTGACAACTGTTGACACCAGCATCTGGGATAAACTGAATATTCTTTTTTATGAAAAAGAGCTCTTAATGTGTTCTTAAAAGTAAAAACAACTTATTAAGTGATAACTATATTTTGTCCTGTGTTGGCTTTATTTATTTTGTTCTAGATTTACCGAACCAATCAGTGTGCTGGTGAATTTGTGATTACGTTTCCAAGAGCCTATCATAGTGGCTTTAATCAAGGTTTTAACTTTGCTGAAGCGGTTAATTTCTGCACTGTTGACTGGGTATGTTGTGAAGATAATGAATTGTTTATTTAGAAAAATATAAATGGCTTGTGGCTAGCTTTTCTGATATGGATATACTTATCTGATATGAATTTTGTTTAAAATAAAAATATGCTGACTACGTGTATGTAAAATCAATGTACAGGTAATTTAATAACTATACAAAATGAAGTTTACTGGAAAAATCAGTTCAGAGAAAAAATATTCAGTAAATTCAGAATTTTCTTTTTAATGAAATCAGTTTTTATACTGAACACTTTCTCAAGTAACAACAAAGCAACAAAGATGATTAGGGGACTAGAGACTAAAACACATAAAGAATGGTTGCTGGAATTGGGTATGTCTAATTTAATGAAAAGAAGGACTAGGGGTGACATAGCAGTGTTCCCATACCTAAGGGGTTGCCACAAAGAAGTGGGAGTCAAGCTATTCTCCAAAGCACTGGAGGTTTTTAAGAACTGGACAACCATTTGTCTGAAATGGTATAGGGCCGTGATGGCGAACCTATGGCACATGTGCCAGAGGTGGCACACGGAGCCCTCTTTCTGGGCATGGGTACCGGCCAGCTGCTCTCTTCAGGGTTCTGGCATGTGCATGTGCGCTGGAACCTGGAAGAAAGCAGCTGGCCGACATGCATGCATGTGATGGAACCCAGAAGAGCAGCTGGCCACCACGTGCATGCGCACCAGCCAGCTGCTCTCTTCCGAGTTATGGTGATCTGGTGCACATGTGCGTGCGCTCCAGTTTTGGCACTCATGCCGAAAAGGTTAACCATCACTGATACATGATTTCCTGCCCTAAGCAGTGGCTTGGACTAGAACACCTCCAAGGTCCCTTTCAACTCTGTTATTCTATTCTGTTCTGTTCATAGGTAACTTTAAAAATGATCTGGCAATTCTACAGGCAGTCTTTATTGTGCATATAAAACTTACTCTGAGGGAAATTGTCTTGATCCACTAAAGTAGCAACTCTATAGATATAAAGCTTTTTAATAGTTGGGGACGATTGTAGTTTGTTTTGATTTACATTTGCATTTTCAAAATTGAAGCTTTAATACATTCTTTGTATAATAAATATATTTTGTTTATTCGTATATGATCTTAGAAGAGTTTAATATTAGTCTTTTTATTCTTAGTCTATGGAACTGCATTAAATTAACATTTTCTTCAGTCAAGAACTTTCAACAATGGATATCATGTTGTTTACCTTAGAACATAGAGAAACTATATTTGCTCTCATTTTTTGTTTAGTTGCCTTTGGGTCGTCAGTGTGTGGAGCACTACCGCTTATTAAACCGCTATTGTGTGTTTTCTCATGATGAGATGATATGTCGAATGGCAGCCAAAGCAGAAACTCTTGATGTCGTGGTAGCTTCTACAGTTGAAAAAGATATGGCTATTATGATTGAAGATGAAAAGACTTTACGGGAGGCTGTGCATAAGCTGGTAAATTTTGGGGGATATATACATGTTAAATTGTGAAATAATTTTAAGCTAAACAAACTGGCAGCTTTATTTATTATTTATTTATTTGTATTCTGCCTTTATTATTTTGACAAACAATCCAAGGCCGTGGATATTATATTCATTTAATATATCCCAGCTAGTGAGAGGACAGAGACAACCTTTGGAATCAGATTCTCCTAGAGATCCAGATACTTGGACCCTGGTGGGGTTCCAGAGAGCCTTAAAGATCAGGCTCTTCTCCCCAGGCTTTGTGCTAAGATGGTTGGAGCTCCTTGTTTGGTGCATGATATGTTTGTTGTTGACTGAATTCACCATATTGTTTACTGTTACATGTTTTAACTTTTTGTGGCATTTTGGTTTTTTTAATACTCTGAGCTGCTCAGTTGTTTATGTGTTTATATTTATTTGTTTGTTTAAATCCTGCCTTTATTGTTTTTACAAATAAGAGGCAAAATCTAAATTGAATAAATCAATAAAAATAAATGCAGTATGAACTATTTGATAGAACTTTACAATGCCTGGCCATTTAGATAGCATTATTTTAAGTTATTTATTTATTTACTAATTTGGGTATAAAGTTATCAACTAAATTCTCATGCATTAGAAAGGCTAATTCTACTTGGAATTAGCAACCTTGAAGAAAATCAAGTCCCACTTCATTTTAGAGCTTCATAAATAATCAGCAAACTGGGAACCAGTAAGAATCCTACAACAAAGATGTAATGTGACCTTTCCTTCCCACAACCTCAGACTGTCTATTTAGAAACTGTAGAACCTTTGCAACATCATTCTTTTTCCTCACAGAAGAACATTGTGATTAATGATATGGAAGACCATTGAAAGATCCAGTAGCATATGAATAGTCATATACTCTTCATCTAAATCCTGCCCTAGATCATTCATAAGAGTGACCATTGTGCTTTCCATCCCATGCGTACTTCTGACTTCTGATTGCCAAGGGTTTAAAAATCTGCTTTATCTACAGACCATTCTACTTGACGCCCCATCTTATTCTTAGTAATCTTCCTCAAAAATGGGAGATTGGAGATGGGGCAGTATTATTACTGCAGTTGTTAAATTTTTATCCTATATTTTATTTTTTGGTTCAACTCAAGTCGGCAAACATGCCCTCCTGCCTTCTACTTTCCTACAACAAACCCTGTAAGGTGGATTGGGATGAGAGAGAGCTTGCCTTAACAAGACTTGTCCATTTCACCAAGATTCAGAGGCTCAATAGGTTCCCAGGGTAGCATGCTAAGACATCACTTCCAACTATAACACCTTCAACACCAGGCACCTTCCACTCAGTAGAAGGACAGTGCCTTTGTTCTACAGATGACAAACTGGTTTACATTACCTATAACAATGCCTTACACTTTCACCAGCACCTCCATCCTAAGGCACTCCCATAAATCCTTTCTTCTGTCCCTTCACTCAGGTTTGAAAGCAAGATCGCCCAACCGTCTCTTACAATGGGAAAAGGTTTCCCCTTCTTCACTGTCTCCCAACAACTAAACTTGAGCTTGAAGTTCCCTTCTTTTCCAGATCTTTATCTTTTCCTGCTTACCACACCAGTGCTTTGAATTGCAGTTGTTTGGGCACCACAAGTCTGAACCAGTCCCTATCAGATAGTTTTCATTTCCACATTCTCATGTCTTAACTATGTCAGTTTAAATCTTAGTCAGCCTTGGCTACCAAACACCACCTCCTGACCTCTTTGGTTTATTTAGCTGGTCACCTTGACAACAATATTTTTTACACTTCCTTCTGTTTTGGAGTTCCAACTGAATATCAGTGGCTGCTCTGCTTTCTGCCATAATTTTGACTTTGCCTCATGTTCCTCATGTTGGTCTCTGATTGGAATCTGTGGATACACCTAACAGTTCTTAAGTACTGTACATCATGGCTTCTTTCTTCTAATGCAGCATGATTGTATTTGCCTGTCTTTCCTTCACTTACAATAAATGGTTGTAAGTGAAGGACAACCTGCAGTAGGGTTTTAAACCTATTTTTGCTCATGGCCCGCTTCTGAGTCTCATATATTTATATGACCTTCCTTATAGTCACTGTGGACTGAAAAATGGTAACTAGAAATTAGAAGTATGGCATGGTTCATATTAAGAACTATTGATTTAGAAGGCAAGAGTTGAACAATCAAAAAAAACTTAAGGAAACCAATTTTGCTAACTATTAAACAATATGTTACTTATTGGGCCACAGAACAAAACACCTTTTTAATGTGTTTGCTAATGTTGGCGATAATAAAGAGTATCTTGTAATGAAAGTTCTGCAGTGATGTAGATGCAGATGTGGATTTGATTGAGAATGTCTGTTCCAACTCTGATTACATCATTCCTTATTGACATAATGGCTATTCTGTGAATTGTCTGTTGCAGGGTGTTACTGAATCAGAAAGAATGAATTTA
Organism: Pantherophis guttatus; assembly: GCF_059756535.1. NCBI lineage: Eukaryota > Metazoa > Chordata > Lepidosauria > Squamata > Colubridae > Pantherophis > Pantherophis guttatus. Next base: position 36,309,696 of record NC_142065.1, on the reverse strand, counting down.
GAAGTGTTGCCGGATGATGAACGACAGTGCATAAAATGTAAAACCACTTGTTACATGTCTGCAGTCTACTGTAATTGTAACCCTGACTTATTGGCATGCTTGTATCATGTAGAAGAACTCTGTACATGTCCCATATATCAATATAAAATGGGGTAAGTGTATTGCTTCATTATGACAACTAAGTATATTTTAAATATCTTATTTTTTTTTAATGTTATGCGCATAAATCCCACATGCATCTTACATAAATCTCACATGCATCTTTGGATAGCAGTCTTAATTACCGTAATAATTTAAAAAGAAAAAGGAAGATTTATTAACCACCTAGTTAATAAATAACTACCTGATGTTAGTAGAAAAGTAGAAAAAAATGTACTGTTATATTTACAGTATTGTGATTTTTTTCATAATTTTTTCTGTGTTTTGTCTCTTCTGTTTCATGAAGTCCTCTCTTTTTAACAGTACAATCTACTATAAATTACATATGATAATGGAAGAACCACCAATTCACTGCTGTAATTTATTTTAAGAATATCTTAAAAAATTTCAGAATCAGTGGAAGGAAACAACAAATCTTTCCTTTACCATTCTCCCAGGGATTGTTTCTCTACAATTTTCTCTTGTTGTAAAAACAGCTGTGATCTTCTTACTTGGAGCTATTGGGGGGCACAGAGTAAAGGCAGAGGAAGTACAGTACAGGCAAATACTCGATAGGATTCACTCCCTCAACACATTGTATGTCTGCAGCAGATATGTCTTGTTTCTGTCCTAATATAGCTTTGACCACCAGAAGACTTGTTACTTTATCTGAAATGGATCAAAATTGATACTGAGGTCAAAAGCAGGAATTGTGTACCTTGTCACATGATTTCCCAATCAGAAAGTTTTATAAATTAAAATATGTAAATTTGACATAACATTAGAAATTTAGTGACCCTTAATAACCCTATAGGCTTATAATAGCTGAGGCAAGCAAACATGCCATTGTAGAACAAATCTAGGTGAAGGAATAACAGATTTGCTGCCCTTTGCAACAGCTACATAATTATTACTGTACCATAGCAATGTATTTCATGCTGTTGTATGCATTGCAGCAGCATATTTTTTATTAAAGCCAGAATATTTAGAATTTATAAATAACTGTTTGAACTCTATAATACCTCCAGGTATCGTCATACAGTGGATGAACTGTATCCAATGATGAATGCACTTAAGTTGCGGGCAGAATCTTACAATGAATGGGCTTCTAATGTCAGTGAAGCTTTAGAGGCAAAAGTTAATAATAAAAAAAGTATGTATCTTTTGTATTTTTTGCACTGTAGTTAAACATTATGAGATTGCTTATCCAATCATATTCATGTTTATTCCAGAGTCCTGTTGAACTAAAGCAAATTAGTCAAGAAAATGTGCATCATATATCAGATTATAGCTAAATAACTAAGCAATCATAAATTTAATTTTTTAAAATTTATTTTAATTTAACTATATCTGTTAACTTTCAACTGGATGATGTATAAGAATGGAGTAAAAACAAATCATGTAAATAATAAAATAATAAAGATGCACGAAAAATACACACACACACACACACACACACACACACACACACACAGATATATATATGCAAAAAATTACAATCTCGGGTGTTTTCCCGCGTCATTGTAAATAAGTTGGTTAAAATATTTAAAATCCTGGTTAAAATCCCAGCTTAAAATCTTCTAAAAATCCTTGCAAGAACGTAAGAAGTGAAGACATTTCTGAGCCTCTAGCGATAACATTCCATAAACCAGGCTCCACTAGGGAGAAAGCCTGCTGCTTCAACTTTCAAGAAGAGAGACTCAGCAGGCCTTCTCAAAATATTCAAAATGGATGGATAGAATTGACTGTACAAAGATGATGCCTGATATAGCCCTGTGCAATAATGTGCAATAATGTAATAATAAAAGTTGACATCTTATCCTCCTAAAGGTCTCATGAATTTCAAAGCTTTAATTGAACAATCAGAAATAAGAAAGTTTCCAGACAACGATTTATTGCGACATCTCCGGTTAGTTACTCAGGATGCAGAGAAATGTGCCTCAGTTGCACAGCAACTTCTCAATGGCAAGAGACAAACAAGGTATGTTTTTGTGGGTAGTTTTATATTCCTGTGGTGTTTGTTTGGAAACACTATATGTGTCACAGTTACTGTTGGTACTGAAACTTGCCTATGTGCATACCTATTGTGTAGTTTCCTTTCAAAGTTAGTAACATTATGCAATACACAAAGGAGTAAGTGAACCAAAGAAATCAAGACATAGTATAAGAAAAAGAAAAGGAAATATTGTTTAATATAAATTTTGCTGACAACATTCATTATATCTTCCTATAGTATTCTGTGTTTCCAAATATCCTTGTTTCCACTAAATGCATACATAGCTTCATATATTAACCTTTTGTTTTTAATTTTCTCACCTTCTTTTTGAGGATTTCATTCATCCACAACATTTTCAGTTTCTTATTCCTTTCTACCCATTCATTGTTCTTTCTTGCATTGCCACTTTGTTAGCATTAGAAGATGAATAAAATGTCTCAAATAGGCAAAAAAGTTTTTCTACTAGTTTTTATCCAACTGTAATTAGGCTGTTCAGAATTACTTCTTACATATCTCATATAGCTCTAAGTCTTCTCTCAGATTCCCATCTTAAAATTAGGGTAGTTATGCAATTTATACATCTCTATCTGCCATTTATGTTAACTACACATTAAATTTGCATGGTTTATATCACAATCTTGGGTTTAGGATCTCAGGCTAGTGGACACCAGGGTCTAGCTGAACTGGTGCAGAGAGCTTGGTGGAAATAACTAAGTGTTGTCCTCAAAGCAAACCATGATGAGTTGTATGCAAAGTTTTCAGGTGTCACATATTGTGCATTCCTGTTCTAATCAATGATGATGTGACAGCAGAATTGGATTGCTAGCACAGAGAGTATGGTCCATAAAAATCTATTTACACGATGATGATTCTAATGGCTGTCTGGTTTGACAAAAATATTTACATATTAACAAATATTCTTTTAATAAGTTAGTTGAATAAAGATGAAATAAGATGAATGCATTTTATGTACCATTTAGTGGTATAAAACATTTCTGTGTAATTGCAGATACCGGTCTGGAGGAGGAAAATCTCAAAATCAGTTGACCGTAAATGAACTCCGCTTATTTGTTAGACAACTGCATGCTTTACCATGTGTCCTTAACCAAACAACACTACTGAAGGTAACTTGGAATTATCAGCAGAATAAACTAGAATCTTTTTCTCCAAATAATAAATATAAATATACCTTCTTATATTTTCAAAGATTCAGGAATTTAAATAAATAAATATCATTATAGATCTGGTTGGTATAAACCAGTTCATAAACTGTATGAACTAACAGGGATTCCATGCATTGTTGGGTTTTTTTGCTGATTGATCAGAATCATTTAGGAGAATCCCAAGTGACAGATAATTGCATCAGGTTCAGTGAGATCCTATCCACAGCCAACATGAGATCTATGATGAAGCCAGAGTGTTTACACAACCTCTTTAAAATATGTTTTAGCATTTTATTTTCTCTTGACTTATCCTGTTTAATCCATTCCACTGCAGGCCAGGGTGCTCCACTGCAAATCTAATGAAGAATTGTTAAATTCTTAAACACTATTAGTAGTGTAAACAATTTAGAGAGAAACATACCTTGCATTCTGATTTTTTGTCACTTAGTTGCAGAAATAATCTATTTGTCATCAAATGCAAAATGCTGTTAAAATAATTATAAAAAGTTCTTGTTTGAGAATTTTGTTTTTTTACTTGTTCTCACTGCTTCATATTTTAGGATCTTCTTAATCGTGTAGAAGACTTTCAGAAATACAGTGAAAAACTCCTCTCTGAAGAAATTCCCAGTGCTTCAAAACTACAAGAACTTTTAGAAGTCAGTTTTGACTTTGATGTTGACCTCCCTCAGCTTGGTGAATTAAGAATACGCTTAGAACAAGCACGTTGGTTGGAAGATGTGCAAAATGTTTGCTTGGACCACACTTCTCTTACTCTTGATGATATGAGAAGACTCATAGACTCTGGTGTTGGACTAGCACCTCATCCTGCAGTTGAGAAGGCAATGGCCAGGCTTCAAGAACTCTTAACAGTGTCCGAACACTGGGATGACAAGGCTAGAACTCTGATAAAAATCAGGTAGAAAATGAATCTTATTGTTTCAGAACTCTTAAAATTCATATTGCTTTAATAATTAAGTTATTATTTTTCCTCAGCCTGTACTAAAAATGAACAAAAATGTGTTTTGCTAATGTTTAAAAAAAGCAACAATGAAATTGTATTTTTAATACAAAAAAGTTATATTTCTTTGGTAACCAATAATTCATATTTCATTAGCAATTTCATTGCTGATTATTTTAAACATTACCTTGAGAATGTAGGTAAGTTAATAATGTTTAAAATAAAGGAAAGGAAATAGTCTTACATAGTACAGGACAGATAGTCCTCAACATAACCATTCATTCAGAGGCAGTTTGAAGTTATGATGATGAGCCAATGGTGGTTACTACTGGTTCTTCCAGCTCTGGCTGTCCCAGCACCCTGCAATCATATGATTGCAATCTGCTTGCCAACTGGCTCACATTTAAGACTGGTTGCAGTGCCTTGTGATTATTTGATCGCCATTTGCTCTTTACCTGCTAACTACCCAGAATGCCAAAGTTGAAGTGCTCATCAGGCATTCACATCATGCCAGACACATGCATTGCCCTGTGATAGTGTCAACTTGGTAGTTTAAGGTGTTTTGGATAGCAGCTCCAATAGTATCCTCTGGCCATGCTGATGAGAGTTGAAGACAACCTGATATATTAGATTGCCTATGCTCTTCCATAGGCCAACTATGTCCAGAACTGAATTGCTAACAAGCATGTCCAGTAATCAGTGATTGGAGCTGCAATCCAACAATAGCACAAAGTTTGAATTTGGGGACTAAAGCAAGTCATATGTATAGTTTTATGGTTTCATAAGAAGTTCACACTATAATATGCCACGCTGAGGAATGCAATCAAGTTTTAACTCTTTTTTAACCTATAAATGTATAATTCAAATTTTAATGTATGGTATCATAGTGAACCTTTTTAGCAACCTTCGAATTCTACAGGGAGAAACTTGTGCTTCATTAGTTTGTAGCTAAGGACTCTCACAATTCACGTTCTTATATATATCAACAAAAACATGACATGTTGGGACTCTATCTGTATCTAGAATTACTCTTTTCTGAATCTTAGCAAGAACCTGTTCTTTTATTATACTGAGGCATTTTGGGGGGAATGTTGCTTCTTTATAGGAGAGATTTTTTGACTTACTAGTTTTTAAGTGATAACAGTATACATGACAAAACTTCGTGTTTTCTTTAAGGCCACGACAGTCATTAAGCAGTCTTGAAGCAGCAGTGAAGGAAATAGATGTTATCCCTGCTTATCTTCCAAATGGAATAGCTCTGAAAGATGCTGTAAAGAAGGCCAAAGACTGGCTACAGGAAGTAGAGAGCCTCCAGGTAGGAAGAAAAATCTAATAATTACAAATGATGTTCATGCTTTAATTTCACTTTACTTTTATTTCTGAGATCTGTGTGATGTTTGATTGTAAGCAGTTGCAGTAATATGTACTGTAAATGATGTTTCCTTAAAAAGAGTAATGACTCCTCTAAAAAAAACAACAAAGTAGAAGACTTTTCATGTATGTTATAAAATGTATAATATAAAGCTTCTGCAGCAATATCGATACACATTTTTTATTTTAAAAAATCCATATTTCTAATTGGCTGTTTTTATAGCTATAACAAATTAGAAAAGCAGTAATATAGTTGATTATTACTTACAATGATAAGTAATATAAAACATTATAAAAGCAAAAGTGACTGCTGTTATCTAATGTCTGGTTTCATTTTGTGTATCTTCAATTTCATTATAATCTTCACTGAATATTTGTAACATTTCTGCATTATTAGGCTGGTGGACGTGTGCCTGTATTGGATATGCTTGTAGAACTTGTCACAAGAAGCCGCTCTATTCCTGTTCATCTGGACTATCTGCCAAGGCTGGAGTCTTTAGTAGCTGAAGTTCAAGTTTGGAAAGAGTGTGCAAGCAATACTTTCTTGACTGAGGACTCTTCCTATTCTCTTCTGGAGGTAATTTACTCCGAGTAGATAATTTATATAGGCCTATCATAGAAATTAAACAAATGATAATTAAGAATTAAGGTTTGGTCAAATGCTTGATTGGGATTTACAAGATGAACACTCTTTCTGAGATCTCAGGCTTGCCCTGGCCAAAAATGGAACTAGAAGCCTTGCAGGTTGTAATGTAATAGCTTCTTGGACTTTTTCTCTTTTTTTAAACATGAATTAGAAATGTCATCAAAGAAGAAAGCCAGCAACTTCTCAGTTTAAAATTCAAGCCTTATTTAAAGTAGAAGCAAGGTCCGGGTTTTGTTCTATTTTTATCTGCCCATGCAGTACAGGGAGTTTAGTCTCACACTTTGGGCAGGGTGCTTATCATGATTAGAGTGTTATTTTAACAGATCATCTTATTTTTGTGTGTGTTTGTGCTGGCAGATCATGTAGGTGAACCTAAAGAAAGCACTTTAGTTGATGATTGAGAAGGATTATGCTGTGGAATATTTCTCTTTCAATTGTCAAGGCTCATAGATGTATATGAGAAAGGGAAAAAAACATGCTACAATCCAGGTTTCAGTTACTGGCATTGTAGGCAAGCATTCCCCCCTTCCTGGCTTAGTTCTATTAATTATTTTGTAAAATTTGGAAGTACCTGCCAATCTTTAAATTGCATGTTGGCATTTTAATCTGGGTTTGTTCAAATTTGCATGAAGGCTTTTAGAAATAGATAATATACCGTATTTTCCGGCGTATAAGACGACTGGGCGTATAAGACGACCCCCAACTTTTCCTGTTAAAATATAGGGTTTGGGCTATACTCGCCATATAAGACTGCCCCTCTTCCAATGCACACCAAATAAAAATTAAAAAACATCAACTGGCTCACCCACAATGTAAAAGCAGCTGTGCTAGACCCAAAATGGCCCCTGCAACAAGCAGGAACCTCACACAGCCACAAAAAGTCCAAAAAACCAACTTTCACACTTTACACACACAAAATTCCACATACAGCTTTGTGAGATTTTGTGTGTTTGTGTAGTTGGAGTGAAACACTACAGAAACACACTAAATCTCAGAAAGCTGCACAAATATTATTTTATTTTATTTTATTTTTATTTTTATATGAAAGCTAAATTTAAAACTTCCTAAACTTTAAATGGCTAGGTCTAAAAAAGAACAACTAAAAAAACCCCAATTGACTATTTTTTTTAAAGCTCCCAAAGAGGAAAAAAACTTACCCAATAGAACAGGGGTCTCCAACTTTGGCAACTTTAAGACTTGTAGACTTCAACTCCCAGAATTCCTCAGCCAGCTTTGCTTTGCTGGCTGAGGAATTCTGGGAGTTGAAGTCCACAACTAACTCCTTGCTTGATTGCAGGCAGGGAGTTGCTTGCTTGCCTGAATAGATTCAGGCAAGCAAAGCAAGGCAAGCGTTGCGACTAGCAGCTGAGGTAAGCAAGCTGGAGGGGGAAAACTTTTTCCCTTTTACATGGCTCTGGCAATCCCAGCTGAGTTGCAGGGAACTCAGCTGGGATCGTCAGAGCTGGGATCCTCACAGTAAAAGGGAAAAAACTTTTTTCCTTTCACGTGGTTTCTGGCGATCCCAGCTGAGTTGCAGGGAACTCAGCTGGGATCGCCAGAGCTGGGATCGCCAGAGCCATTTAAGGCTCGTCAGAGCCTTTCGGGCTGGTCTGCCTGGTTACAGGAGAACTACACCCGGCGTATAAGACGACCCCCGACTTTTGAGAAGATTTTCATGTGTTAAAAAGTCGTCTTATACGCCGGAAAATACGGTATGTATTATATATAATTATTGAATGGTCTCTCATTCCGCCAGAGTAGGCTTAGTAAAACACATTGCTCTGTGATACGCAAGAAGAAAACATGACAATTTTAATTTTTACCAGGTGTTATGTCCAAGATGTGATATTGGGACATCAGGATTTAAAAGAAAAACAAAGAAAACAAAAGAATCGGTTCCAAATGGGAAAAAAAAGAGCACCAAACTTGAGAGCTTATGTGATTTAGAAAGAGCATTATCTGAGTGTAAGGAAACTGCAGCTGCGGTATGTATACATTCTGAAATATATTTAATGAATTTATGTGCTTAGAAAGTTTGTTATTTTATGAAGCTTCTTTTTCCATTCTTTCAGAGACAGAGTACATTAGTACTTTTTTTGCTTCAAATACTAATGTATATTCTTCATGTTACTAAAGTAAAATCAGATTTTCTATGCATTTAATTTGAATGTAGCCTGTGAAGAAAAGTAAAGCTTTGCATTCGGCATATAAGATTACATTAACAGTTATCCAAATGGCGGATAGTGAACTGTATTTCAAAAAGATTTGAGAAATCAACAGAATTCATTTTTCTTATAATTTTTTTTCAACAGTTCTAGCAAATTGTAACTGAACATTTTAGGGACATTTTTTAAATGTCTCTAAATAATTTTTGTGTAATTTGTTATCAGATGGCCATGCTTGGTGAAGCCCGTTTAAAAGAAATGGAAGCACTGCATTCTCTGAGAGCAATAAATGAAGAAAAAATCTTTTCTGATGAACAGAATGTAGAGATCAAAGTTTGCCTCTGTCAGAGAGAGCCGGCAGCACCAATGATACAGTGTGAGCTGTGCAGAGGAATGTTCCATACCAGCTGTGTTTCAGTGTCCAGCAATTTGAAGGGACCTTGGGTATGGCTTTGCCCTCACTGCCATAGATCCGAAAAGCCACCTTTAGAAAAGATTCTACCTTTACTGGCTTCTTTACAGCGAATTCGGGTGAGACTGCCTGAGGGAGATGCCTTACGGTATATGATAGAGAGAACCGTGAACTGGCAACATAGAGCACAACAAATGTTATCCTCAGGGAATATAAAACTTTTAGCAGACAAAGTGGACTCAGGGATATTGTACAGCAAATGGCAAACCATGGCAGGCCAGTTGCAGGAGACCAATAAGGTAAGATTCTAGTTATATCCTAGCAAAGTGCTATATGAACACCAGCATGAATGCTTCTACATTTTACTTTTTAGAGTATAAACATTTATAGTGATTTTACAAATTGTTAGTTGATCAGCTAGGTATAGAGTCCTGCAGGGATGTGGATTTGAAGGGGAAAAAGTGATAACAGTTCCCTCCCTCCCTCCCTTCCGCCAAACTAATAACTCATGGCAGCTCATAGCACCAGTGATAAGAACATAAAGAATAATAGTTAAGAATATCCTGGAAAAAAGCCAACTGCCACCACTCTTAAACCAACATTCTTAAATACATGAGAAACCACAATTGCTAGGCTCCAACCTCACCCTATCTCAACACCAGGGAGGAAAATCATCTTTATAATGCTTTCTGGACAGCTAAAGAGAGGGGGCTTGCCAGATTTCATGTGGGAGAATTTTCCAAAGGGCAAGAGCTACTATTAAGACAATCTGCTTTCTAGGTCTCACTAGAAGACACTATTTGAGAGAAGAAACCTGGAGCGTGTGCACCCTGTCTAGTGGAGCAGGCAGATAATTTTCACTTGAAACTATGCCAGCGTAGATTTTTAACTGTGATAAGCAGCACCTTGAATTGTACCTGGAAAGAAAATGGAAGTCGGTGCAGTTCAAACAGTGGTATGATAATGGGCAAAGTGAGGGGCAGCTGCAAACACTACTGAGTTCTAGACTAGTTGTAATTTCTAGTTGGCTTTCAAGGGCAGCCCCATGCAGAATGTAGTGCAGTAATTGAACTGAGAAATGATCAAGACATGAGTGACTTAGAGCAAAGCTGCTCAATTCATCAATGAGGACAATTGCTGCATAAAATGGATCTTTGCAAAATCTTCCTATTCACAACTCTCATTTGTCCCTCAAGCAGGAGCCATGAGTCTCGGAGAATCCACAATTGTAGACCAGCTCTGTCCATAGGAGTGCTACCCCATCAAGAATTCAAATATATTTCTTCAAATCCACAAAGGCAAAAACTCCAAATCATTCTGTCTTAACAGGGTTATATTGGATCCATTTTCTCCCCATGTAGACTCTTACAGCCTCTAGATACTGGGTCAGCACCTAAATGGCATTGCCTGCCTGCCTGCCTAGGACTATGATATATAATTGAATATCATCAGCATAACTGATGATATTTAGCTTCTTACCAATGGATGAGATCACGTAGCAGTTGCATATAGATTTTAAATAGGAACAGATAAGAACTCTGAGGCACCCCACTAAGCAAGGTCTTGGACCTCTCTCCTCCACCAATTCTGAGTGGAACTGGCTATGGAGGAAGGAAGAGAACCACTGGAAAATGATGCTTCCCACAATCCCTGAAGCCAGGACAGAAGGAAATATGGTTGATGGCCTTGAAAACTTTTGAGATCCAGGAGGGCACATCCTGAGTCCTCTAGTGGTCATCCATAAGAGGGACCAGTGCTTTTTCATTACCATAACTCAGCCTGAAAACAAACTCAAAATGGGACAGATTATTCATTTCATCTAGAGTCCTCTGAAGCTGAGTTCGTATTATCAATGCAGCCTTCCCTAGATAGGTAACATTGGAGACTGGATGATAGTTGCTTAAAGGTTCAAAAAGGACCTCTTGAGAATGGGATGCACAACAATGTCTTTCAGGATATATGGCTTCACTCTGTCTTGCAATGAGGTCTAACCATAGCTTGGACTCAATTGCATGTCACCTTCTGGAGGCCTTAACCAGAAGTGTCGGTCCTGAACACAAGTAGCTGAACTGACATCTGTGAGGATTCTGTCTTTTCTTCAGAATGGACAGTGGCCAATGATTTGTTGGGATGTTTCTGGGATGATTGATAAAGGCCTCATTAACTCAACAGTGCAGTATACAGTGTGTGGAGGAATATAGTGTGCATATAAATGAATGAACATGCCTGATCCAATAATAAACATTCTAGTTGCACAGTATTAAATTTTGAGCAATTGCTAGTCAGATAAAATGCTATCAATGCTTTCAAGCTATTTCAGGTATTTCAGTCTTGATTCATATATACAGTATATTTATTAACTAAGTAGTTAGTTCATATTGTCCATGATTATTGGACAATATGTAGGTAAAACAGCCAAAATCTGTTTTACCTACAGATTTCAGCTACTTGATGTCACTGTAAAAAAACTTCCCATGTAGAAGTGAATAGGTAATTTTTCCTTGGATCTTTTTTCTTTCCGATCTGCTTGGTTGTTATAATGAAGCTGTGTATAATAACAATCCCTTTGCTTTGGACTTTCAGAGTACTCTTCAGTCAGTTATTCTGATGTTACTTGAGACAGTCAATCTCAAACTCAGTCAATCTTGGACCAAATCTGCTGACTGTTTTAGAGTGGGAGGGAATGGGAATTTGGAAAAAGAAGGAAAAGAATAATAATATAAGAAAAAGACTTATCCAGAGCAAAGTCTATCTAGTGTTTTTCCTGGTGATCTATGGTGTTATCTGTGCATAAGATGCAGAAGCAATTTATGCTGCTCCCTTCCTTGAGTAACTGGTTTTCATTAATTATTTCCTGTTTAGAGAGGAAACGGCCACATTGATAAATTAAAAATCATTGCAGGCTGCAAAAGAATAACTGGTGTGCCAGTCAGCTGTACTGATTAGGAGATGAGCAACATTAGATCTGGTGGCAGCAATGAGGCCTGGAGGTGCTCAGTAGCATATCTCAGTGGTGGTGAATTTATTTCTTTGTAAAAAAAAATGCTGGAGGGCTACAAAAGTTTGCTTGATAAGCTATATGTTGTGCTGCAGGCTTGGTCTAAAGTAATCTTTTCAGGTCTGTCCTAAATGTAAAATTAATAGAGTTATTAAATAATTTCAAGTTTTGATATTCGTGTAAAAAATTGATACTCCTCTTTCCACACCATTCATATAATTATAAACCTGTATTGCATCCCTGTTTAGGCTGGGCCCAAACTTTTCAATATAATGGGGAATATGGTTCAGTTCTGCTAATTGAGGATTTGATTGTTGTTTACTATAGCTTTCTCTGGACTATATCTTTTGATGGGGCAAACTTTAGTGTAGAAGACATTTTCTTCATACCTACACCAGTCATAATCCTTCTTACGTTTCTTTGTTTTAGAAGCTTAATCTTATTTAGTGAAAAATTCAGATAGTATGAAAGTAGATATATCTATCTACTGATTAGAGTCTGGAACTGAAGCAGCTTAAAAACATTTGTCACATATGAATAAATACCCCCCTTCTCTCTCCCTCCCTCCCTCCCTCCCTCCCTCCCTCTCTCTCTCTTTCTCTCTCTCTCTGTCACACACACACACACAAGCATTAAACAATATAGTTAATCTAGTCTCTCTCCCTTCCTCCCTCTCCCCCCCCATTGCTTATTTTTACAATGATTTGTTCTTTTCCCAATTTAATAATTCTAGTTTTATGCTTTACATCAAACTACTTAGAAACAGTAATTAAATTGGTTAAATTCCTGGCTTCTTAATGAAATGTGCTATTACTGATTTCCTTGTAAATACATTATTTTCTTTTAAAATTGTATTGCACGTTTTCCCACAAAATGTAATTTTGTAATGTAATAAGTATGAAGTAGACAATTCTTATTTAATCAGTAATACATATCAATGTATTAGCCATTCATGTTTATAGATTATTACAAGAAAAATGTGTTTATTTTTTTTAAAATCAGGTTTCACAGACAATTGGTGCCACATCTTTCTCATTGCCTCATGGGTGGAATAACAGATCAATACATTTACATTCACCTTTTTCTACAGGACAAAATTGCATCCCCCTTCATAGTAAGTATTTTTACTTCCTGGTGTTGAAGTATAAAATCCTAAATACATATGGGATCTCTCATGTCTCTTACCATCCTATGAGATCTGATAGGGTGGGTGTGCCCTAGGCCCTCTCAGTTAAATAACCCATCTAATGGAGACTAGGAAGTATACACTTTGTCACAGCATCTGCCATTGGAAAACTATTCCTCCCAAGATATGTCTGGTCCCCACCCTGGTTGTGTTAAAAATAGTCAGAAAACCTGGCTGCATCCCCAGTTAAAGAAGCTGGTGGGTCTTTCATATTTGCCTGTATTTTAATTGTTGGGATTTTTTTATGGCACATGGGTTTTAAAAATGCATTGTATGATAAATTGTATTGTACACTGTCCAAAGTTGTTTAGAGCAGGACAATCTTATTCAGTTCTAAAATCAACCAATCAATACATCTTGTGGGATCTCAAGAGGCAGGCCTTTTCTGTTGCCACTCCCGCCTTCTAGAATACTGTTTCTCCAGAGGTCCATTTGGCTGCCTTGCTGCTCTATCTTAGAAAAGCATTGAAAATCTAGCTTTTTGGACCGGAATGGGATAATTCACCATGGCCAACTCACTGTGGCCATCTTGCCATGACCAACTCTCCATGGAACAACTCGCCACAGCCAATTTACCATGAGACAACTCGCATCAGGACAATTCCCTGTAGGATAACTCAATGTGATGTTATCCGCCACTGTTTCTTTGATATTACTTCCACTTTTGCAGAAATGGACAAAAATGAAAATAATGTTGAAGAAACGGTGACAGATAATATTTATCACATTCCATTTGTCCCCTGGTGAGTTTTCCCTTGAGGAATTGGCTATGGAAAGTTATCCTGTGGCAAGTTGGCCTAAACAAGATGGCTGTGGTGAGTTGTTCATAACGAGTTCTCCGAGACTCTTTTTGGATAGGCCACGGCCTGTTTTGTGATCCTGCTGAGTGATAATTGATGAAGGATGTCTGGAACTGTTTCTTAGCATTGTTTAATTTTTGCATCTTTTGTATTGTGTTTTTCTATTCAATCTTTAATTCAGATTGGTTTGAATCTTTCTCATTTTGTGGTTATAAATCAAATATTTATTTATGGATAAGATATAAATGTATGTATGTATGTGTATGTGTGTATGTACATCATTATACAAATATATGGTGAATGTTTGTAAAATGAATTTCCTTTGTCACCTCTGGAGAATTAAAAAAAATCCATATTGGATTTGTTGTAGCCATAAGTACAGAATTGAATGAGCTAATGATGGAAGCCCAATTACTACAAGTATCACTACCTGAAATACAAGAACTATATGAGATATTATTTACAAAGGAAAAGTCAGTAGGACCAACAAGTGAAAAAGTAAGTACTGGGAAAAAAACATTTTAATTGCTACAAAGGAGTAATCAAGGGCATTTTCAGAATGTTAAAAATTGACACAAGCATTGTAGATGGGCTAATCAGTGTATACACATCAATGTGTCCATGATGATTTTCCTGCTGTACCAGTCGTACATTTCTCAGCTCATTCCTCAGCATGACATTATGAGTGCAATGGGTTCCTGAACATTTTTATGAGGATTTAACTAAATTAATGCAGACACTGTTCTGACTTTTGTCTTTTTATCATGCTTACCAAGTACCAGGAAGACTCCACCAGACATTCATCTCACTCTTCTTGTATATCCCCCCTAAACAGCACCATTGTGCTTCCTGACCTTCTGTGGAGATGCTATAATGAAAAGGGGCCATCAAGTTTTCCTGTAGAATTTAGAAGATGCCATCCAGTCTTTTCCTGTTCAGTGAGGGATTAAAATTAAAGGAGCTTTCATAGATGGCTATCTATCCTTTCTTGGAATATATCCAATGAAGGGAACCTACAGCTTCTCTGGAAAATCAATTCTATTTCTGAAATTCTACTTCTGTTAGGAAATTTATTCTAACATTTAGTGGACTCTGCTTTCACGTATGACTTAAATCCGTTGTTCCACATTTTGGCCTCTTCAATGTTAGAGAATAGTTTTTGATTGCTTACTTGGCCTTTCATATTCTATTCTCTAATACCTGCGGCAGCAAGCCCTATGAAGGTAGAGGGGAAATCGGAAGGGGTGGCTGGTGATATGAACAAGATAGACCACTATTAGGCGATACTGGAAAAAATTAAACACCACTTGTGGCCCCCAGGGCTTTCCATGAGACATAAACTTTGCCTATAGTGAAGGTATATTTCTTGCCAAAAGAAAGAAGATTGTAGGTTTTGATACCAATGCAAGAGTGGAAATACTGGTTAGAAGGAGAATCCATGCTATCCCTTTTCCCTTTTCCAAATTTTTAAAATTTTATTAGTTTTTATTCAAGCCTACATAAGCACTAAGAAAAAGACATTGCATAGCTACACAAGACAGTGTACAGATTATTTCTATAATTATCCAAAGTTAAGTACATTGCTACAAATATGCTTTTTATATAGTACACAGAGAATTGCTGCATGAAAAAATAATTATAAGAAATGGTTATGTAGTACTTAATCTAAAATATGTTTCTTGTAGAATGATTGTCAAGGGAAGAGAGATGGAATTTGTTCTATGGAAAAGAAGCTGAAGAGACGCTTTGAAAGAGAGAAATTCTGCAGTGAGATGAGAGCAAGAGTAAGAAAAATAGCTCCAAACAAGAAAAAAATGAAATTGACTCATTTGAGGGAGCTGAGCAAGTTAGAAAGAGAGGGGCTGTTTGACATTCAGCATACTGGCGAAAGTCAGTTGCTTTTTTCAGAAATGTCATTCTCTGAACAGGAAG